>NC_135802.1:91984245-92584245 GCF_964213995.1 Mustelus asterias | reverse complement strand
TTCTTCTGAAAGATATGTAGCTGATTGAAAAAGAAAAATGTTGAAGTGTGTAGGAGGTGGGCGTGAGAAAATCAGGTTTTGGTTTGGAGAAAATGATATGACCAAAGTGGCTTGTTTCTGTGCTGTAACATTTGACTTGTAGGTCATGAAAACTGATGTTTCATGTAAAGCAAGTAACCATGGATGTTTTTCAATTGTTCTAGATGAAGCTCATGTAAGTTAAAAGATCAGGGGTAACCCAACACAGGGAATATGTATACTGGACTGATCAGCTGATGGCCAATCTTATGATCCTGTAAGTTTTGAAAACCAAAAAGTTATACACAACTTTTGGCTCAATTAGAACTTTCAAATACTCCACCCAGCCTTGTCGTTGAAGGCAAACTCTCTTTGCTGCCTGCATTTAAATCCTGAAACATTTTTTCACTCCAGTTTTAAAGTTTATTTATTAGTGTCACAAGTAGGCTTACATTAACACTGCAATGAAGTTACTGTGAAAATCCCCTAGTTGCCACACTCCAGTGCCTGTTTGGGTACACTGAGGGAGAATTTAGCATGGCCAGTGCACCTAACCAGCACGTCTTTTGGATGTGCTGGTTCGACAAATTATTTGAAGTGCTCGTTCTTTTTTGGATTTTACTCTGAGTACACACTACGCCAAAGATCTCCAGTGTTCCGTAACTGCAAAATGCATCTTGCTTCTTCTTTTTCAGACCCAGATTGCAAATTTCCTATCAAGCATGTTTGAGATAATAGGATAAATTATTTGACATGGGGGTCAAACAACTCATTTCCTGCTTGTTGAGAGAAAACCTGAATGCTGCAGCTCAACTTTGATTGGAAGGCTATAGTTTCTGGTTGGTGTGGCTTGAGGATGCTGACTACATTCTAATATAATCAAGCTGTGAATTATTTGCCTACATTTAAGCAGGTGGCATCTGCCTTGTCGTGGCAAAGAGAACGTGTAATTTCAAAAATGTAGTTTTCTATTTGCAGCTTTGTGGTGATTGACCCTTTAAGGATCAGTCTGCAGACTAAGGGTCACATGACCCAGAGAACCAATCTGGTAGCAGGGTGATCACTCGGGTAAGTGTGGGTTTCTGTATTCAGAATCCTCTCGGGAGCTGATTGCAGCCATGAGACTGCAAGCCTCTGTTTAATTTTAACCTGTAAATAAGCGAGATGTTTTCCCTTAACCGGTAAACAAGCATCTTTACAACCTTCCTACATGTATGTTATGCAAAATATGCATCTTTCAGCTTTGTGCTACAAGAGACACGGTCAGAAGAAGCGACAGAAATCAAAGATTTTCTCGACGTTCCCTGAGGGAGCATAATTGTGTTCCTCAGCAATGTCCTTGTCAACATCATGTGGAACGGGAAAGGGCTGTTTCTCTGAAGTAAATATAGATCACAAATGTTAAAACTCAAGGGAAAAAAATGTTTTAAAAAAACATGCTCATCCTTTTAATGAGTTCCACAATATTTGAATCATTAATATTTATATTCTATTTCTCAGCCAGATTCATAGTTGTTCTTGTATTTAAAATTAGACTAAGAGCATTCTTAATTTCTAATTTAAGGCAGTTTATAAGTCTAGATTTGTCAATATTGTGCAAATGTTGCACTTGGTCCAACTGTGAGGACGTGACAGGGAGGTGTTTAGTTAAAAACTTCTAACTGAGACATGAACATTGGTAATTAATTGTGTATATTATTTTGGCTACTACAGGGCAGACTGCCTTTTTTCCTGAAGTTTCCGACTCTTGTTTGGGTACAGCTTTATAGTTCCTTGCCTTGATGGCTATTTATGTATGAAGCTGGGGCCAGTTGTGGCAGGTATTCGACAAGGAACTTCAGAACTATCCCTTTTTTTGTCAATTAATATTTTAAAAGTTCCTACCACCTGAAATTTTGGGTACTTGGGGAATCTTTGGCCTTATGTGTGTCAATAAAACATTATGCTCCTTGATGTTTTTTTCTCTTAGCAACTTGTTTTTCTGTCTTTAGTGACTAGCTGTTTAATCCCAGCAATCTTCAGTCAGGATGGATGCTCCCTGGACTATGTGTGATTGACCAAAAGAATTCATTTATAAATGAGCAGCCTGCCCCCTCCATCATTTCACGACAGTGTTCCATTGCCCCCAGCTGCATTTTTGCTAACTCAGAAAATCACACTTGTACAGGGCAAACAAAACATGTTCCACAAGATGCTCTTCAGTGTTGATCATTACAGCTTCCTGTTGAGCCAGATAGATCTGAGCTTAATACAGCATCCAGCTGATCCTGATGATGTTTGTGGGTGCTAAAAGTACTTTTTTTGCCAGCACTGATGTTCTTGCATTGACAGCCACAAATACAGTCACCAAAACAGCTAATCCAAACTCAATCCATGTGCAAACACTGATTTAGAGATACAGCAAAAGTCAAGATAAATGCTAAATATTCTGCAAATACTATTTCCAGGAGTATAATCTGAAACGAGTCTCTGTTAATTTAATACAAACTTGAGCATCAAATAAATATTTTAAAAGTTCAGCATTTTAAAGACACCACTTTGCATCTAATAGTTGTACTAGACTATTCATAGCTGAACTTATCCCTTATAACCTCGATATAAATGGCTCAGGTTTTTAATTTTTCTCTAAAGTGCCTTGGGATGTTTTTCTGTGTTAACTGTATTATAACTGCAATTTGTTGCATAGCACAAGGTTTGAAATTACTCTTATGGATAATACTGTACACTAGAATTTATATCGAATTCCAGCAATGTTAGATCACTGAATAAAGAAATGCTACACTTAAACTTGAATGTACAGTCTAACATTGTCTTTTAAATGTATTTGCAGCTTCTGTATATGTGATTTAAATGTAAAACAATCATAACAAGAGAAAATGCTGGAAATACTCTGGTCATGCAGCAAGTCTAGGAAAGGAAACCGTGTTAATGGCGCAAATGTTACCCCAGCAGAATTTCCAAATAACAAATGGGAAGGAGCGTTCTGCACATTCCCCAAATGCTTTTTTTAAAGTAACAGATTCCTGCCTGAATCCAGCCAGATTGAATGATAAATATAGTTTCCTGTAAGGTAGGAAATGCTCCAGAAGAGGCCACAATCCAGGAGCAGCTGCTTGACGTAGTAATCACTTTGGTGTTTGGGTGCAAAATGGTTCAGGGGGTGGAATTGTTTCGCTGGGGTCAGAGAAAGATTCATGGTGGGGTGATCAGGGTCCAGTCATAGAGTGGAAAATGCGTTTGCTTGGGAAGCCTGAGGGAAGCATTCCAACTCCTATCGGCCCACATACAATGCATTAAAGAAGCCCAGATCTCCTATGCAACAGTTCTCCCCTCCTTCTTAGCTGCCAGGTCCCTGAGATCCTGAAAATCAGGTTGACCAACATTAAAACTGCAAGAGACAGAAAGATTTAGACACACAAATCTTACTAAATATTTAACTAAGTAACCTACCTCCTGGAAGCAGGTTGCAAACCCAACTGATAATTTAAAATTGGTTGTTATTGTAATTCTTAACAAGATTGTTCAGCAAGTGCTGTCCTTGTGATTGTGATAAATGCCCAGTAAGGGGACAGTATCTCAAATTTAAGCAACAGGTAATGCGAGCCATTTTGCACTATCACAATGCCAACACGAGTGATATATTTTACCAATAGGATGCTGTTATCAAGCCAAAAAGACATTCTGCCTTCCATACAAATGAGTCACATGGTGTGATGGTGCTTTGTCAGGGACATAAACTGCACATTGGACGGCACGGTAGCACAGTGGTTAGCACTGCTGCTTCACAGCTCCAGCATCCCGGGTTCGATTCCCGGCTCGGGTCACTGTCTGTGTGGAGTTTGCACATTCTCCTCGTGTCTGCGTGGGTTTCCTCCGGGTGCTCCGGTTTCCTCCCACAGTCCAAAGATGTGTGGGTTAGGTTGATTGGCCAGGTTAAAAAAAAAAAATTGCCCCTTAGAGTCCTGGGATGCGTAGGTTAGAGGGATTAGTGGGTAAAATATGTGGGGTAGGGCCTGGGTGGGATTGTGGTCGGTGCAGACTCGATGGGCCGAATGGCCTCCTTCTGCACTGTAGGGTTTCTAGGATTTCTATGATCCCAACAACTGAGACATTGTAGCATATGCACATTTTTTCAGCTGGTCACAATAGACAGATTATTGACCATAAAAGTTTGTTTATTAGTCACAAGTAAGGCTTACATTAACACTGCAATGAAGTAACTGTGAAATTCCCCTAGTCGCCACAGTCCGGCGCCTGTTTGGGTCAATGCACCTAACCAGCACGTCTTTCAGAATGTGGGAGGAAACCGGAGCACCCGGAGGAAACCCACGCAGACACGGCGAGAATGTGCAAGCTCCACACAGACAGTGACCCAAGCCGGGAATTGAACCCGAGTCCCTGGCGCTGTGAAGCAGCAGTGCTAACCACTATGCCACCCTCATGCTTGCAAAACCTAGAACAAATGTTGAATGTTTGATGCGCTTGCTGAATAATTCTTAGTGTGCTAAGAATGAACCAACAGCCAATTTATCAGTTGGAAATGCAACGTGACTCACCTACACTTGCTAGAAGCTACATGTCAAAAAAAGCACAGAGAAGGTGATAGTCTAGTGGTATCATCGCTATACTATTAATCCAGAAATTCAGGTAATGTTCTGGGGACCCAGGTTCGAATCTTACCATGGCAGCTGGTGGAATTTGAATTCAATAAAAAAAAATATGGAATTAAGAATCTACTGACTACTATGAAACCATCATCGATTGTCAGAAAAACCCAAATGGTTTGCTAAATGTCCTTTCGGGAAGGAAATCTGCCATCATTACCTGGTCTGGTCTACATGTGACTCCAGAAAATATATGGAGACTGGTCTTCTGCAGGCAGAGGGACTTGATGAGGCATTTTGCCTTTATTGAATTAAACAAAAGCATAGAGGGTAGGGGAGGCATAGTTCCCTGGTACATTCTCCATGGCACAACGTTGACCAATCATAGTCCTGTTGCCAACCAATCAGCACCACTTTTCTCATTCAGTCCCTTTGAAATTTGGCGTCCTTGCATCTTTCCTGATGAACACAAGACAAAAAGCTTCGACTGGATGCTTTTTCCCAACATACTACATAATTGCAAGACAGCAAGATTCATATGCACAATAATGAGTAGTAGCTAGCAGAGAATTCCTTTGTTTTTCACACACTTCTGGTGCTATGTATATATACTTCCATAAACTGAAATCGTTTCTGGTGAAGATGTGAAAATCTAGTCTCAGTTGCTGTATGATATTTTTATACAGTAAGAAGTTTAACAACACCAGGTTAAAGTCCAACAGGTTTATTTGGTAGCAAAAGCCACACAAACTTTCGGAGCTCCAAGCCCCTTCTTCAGGTGAGTGGGAATTCTGTCCACCAGGTACACGGTACATACTCTTGCAACTCGGCCAGCGTTGTCTACCTGATACGCTGCAGGAAAGGATGTCCCGAGGCATGGTACATTGGGGAAACCATGCAGACGCTGCGACAACGGATGAATGAACACCGCTCGACAATCACCAGGCAAGACTGTTCTCTTCCTGTTGGGGAGCACTTCAGCGGTCACGGGCATTCGGCTTCTGATATTCGGGTAAGCGTTCTCCAAGACGGCCTTCACGACACACAACGGCGCAGAGTCGCTGAGCAGAAACTGATAGCCAAGTTCCGCACACATGAGGACAGCCTCAACCGGGATATTGGGTTCATGTCACACTATTTGTAATCCCCACAGCCTGCCTGGACCTGCAGAATTTCACTGGCTGTTCTGTCTGGAGACAATACACATCTTTTTAGCCTGTCTTGATGCTCTCTCCACTCACGTTGTTTGTATCTTAAAGACTTGATTAGCTGTAAGTATTCGCATTCCAACCATTATTCATGTAAATTGAGTCTGTATCTTTATATGCCCTGTTTGTGAACAGAATTCCCACTCACCTGAAGAAGGGGCTTGGAGCTCCGAAAGCTTGTGTGGGTTTTGCTACCAAATAAACCTGTTGGACTTTAACCTGGTGTTGTTAAACTTCTTACTGTGTTTACCCCAGTCCAACGCCGGCATCTCCACATCATGATATTTTTATCCCAGGAAAGGCTATCTTTTTTGCCTACTCTTAGATAGTGAATTAAATTGTGGTTGGTTGTGGCACTCACCAACACTCTTAAGGAAATTCCAGTCCAATAGGTTGCATCTTTGTCATGCTAAACTGTAAACCATTTTCTTGATCGTACTCTTTCATTGTTTTGTAGGGCCTTTTGAAGCTTGATTGCCAAGGAACAGTGGCTCGTCTTGTTCAAGATGTTATTATGCTCTCGACAGCAGTGGAGCTCGGTGCCCGTTGGAAAGAGTTGGGGGAAAAACTATCCAAACTCTCAAAACAGCAAATAGAAGCATATGAAGCACCTCACAGAACCAAAAGTGGCGAAATTAATCACGAGGTGGGTGTTGCTTTGACAGGGTAACGGTGTATATTATGTTACTTTGCAGCATTTTCTTCATGCTTCTTGAACACTCTTTTATTCATATTTTAATTGTCCTTTTATAGACCATGTGGAAACCAGCATATGATTTTCTTTATACATGGAGCATGAAGTTTGGGGATGGATACCGGGACGTACTGCAAGAACTGCAAAATGCACTGGATAAAATGAAAACCCCAATTACAAGGCACTGGAGACATCTAACAGGGGTTCTTATTTTGGTGAACTGCATGGAAATACTAAGGGCTGCTGCATTTTCCAAGCACGATGAGTAACTTACAGAAAAACTCATTAAGACACCAAAACAATTCTTAACCTTTTGGTGACGGGAAAGGGTGGGGGGGGGGGGGGTGAAATAAAGTTACATTTGCAATTAGCACTATGAAACAGAATGAGCTATAAGGTTCTTGTGTAACTTGGGTGACTCAAATGGGTTGTGGTGATCTGAAAATTTGTTAGCAATTATTTTAAAGATTCTTATTATTTTTCTCAAATGTTTCCAATTTTACACTCACTAAGCTAACCCTGCGAAAGTGATCAGTGTACTTTGGGAAATGTGGGGGTAGATCGCAAACTGCTTCATCTTTAAAAATTTTACTTCATTTTCTGAAGCGAAATACAGATGCCAAGCAGCACATCTGAAAATGATCATAGCATTCAGGTTAAGCTCTACTCCTGTCCCAGATTGTTTTAAATAATGAAAGATTCTGTTGAGATTTATGAGCAGCAGTAATTTAGTGAGAATTGTAGAATTGGGTATAATGTGCATCATGTGCAGAATCTATTCTTGGGGGCTCAGTTGGTCACTGTCCCAGCTCAAATTTGATTTTGGCACTTGATCGAGTACATTTACTAACATGTTGGAGTATATATATATTTGTAAATATTTTGAGATGTGCAGCTTTATATGAAATAACTATACCTCGCCAAGCTCAAACCAAAACCTGTAATGAATCATTAGGGTCATGTATTAATACAAGAATGCACTGATTTTTTTTTGTCAAAACAAATGTTTTGAGCCCCAACGTGACCGTAATATTCCAAGTTATCCTTGTCCATTGTTTTAATGCAGGAATTAAGACGATGGGCGGGATTTTACAGCCTCACTCGGGTGAGACCGGAAATTCCCGCCCAAGGCCAATGGAGATTTTCATTGTCAGACCCTCACCTGCTCCGACTCCGTGGCAGGTGAGGTGGTAGAGTTCCGGCCAATGTCTTACCACAGCCATTGAAATAATGGTAAAGGAATTTAATATGAACAGATTAAGCACTTGTTTGATAACCACCTAGTGGTAATCTTTAGGCTTTATTTTCAACATGGATCACTAGTAATATAAAATGCATAGTATGAAAAAAAAATGGTTCTGCTTTGCTGGAGCTATGACCAATACTTGCACCTTCATTAGATTAATATCACCTTTAATCTGTGTGGCTTGCCATCTCAATCTTTTTGATTTGATGTACATTTATGAATCCCATGAGTTAAGAGAGAGTACATTCAGGTTCACAACTTGCAACTTCCAAAGTTGATGAGGAATTTTCCATTTTTATTCTCTTTATGCAATTCTTCTCCATTTATTGAGGCACGACCCTTCAAAATTGGTGTTCAGCATTTTAAGTACATTTGTGATCAGATTTGAGCGATCCTCTATTTATGACAATGTTCCATCCTGAGAATGAGGGTCAGTTTTCTAAATGCATGTTCTCACCATAGAACCTTCATACACACACAGTACTTTTCAGGAATTCACACAGGAAGTTTTGCAAGATTTTCTATCCATAAAAATAAATGAACTGATAATCCTTTGGGCCTGAATTCCAATAAGCGCTCCATGTATATGAAACTTTGTTCTGGGAGTGCAAGTTTTCAAAATTTGCTCTCGGAGTAAATGTGAAGGATAATACAATAATGAGGATTACATGATGAAAATAAGACTTTTTCATTTGTGGGTGATGTGTTGTGTAGGAACGTGGGTAACAATGTTTAATGCTAGTTCATAATTTGGCTTCCAAAAGTAGCTATATTCCATACACCCTCAATTACGTGCTGCCAAGAGTTGGTATGCTGCCATCAAAAATAATGGTTGACAATTCTCTATAATACTCACTATTGCACCCCTTTTCATAACTGCCAAAACTGCTAAACTGCAGGGTTCAATACAGATTGCCATAATGATGCAAAAGCAATTTCTCTCTGGGTTTGAGTTGTTTCCTTGCTCTGAACTCAACTGCCATGGTCTCAATATAGTATGTATGGGGGTAGAAATTAAATGCTAATATGCCAGGAAGGAACAGTTGAGATGTGTAAACCTGGTGAAGTAGGTAGCTTCTTTGCTTTCAATTACAGCTATTATTTTTTTATTTCCCCTTGGCTTACTGTGTTCTGCACTATTCCTAGGGCTGTCAGGCAATCAGCTACATGACCTCTGGTCTTTTGTAACTGAGAGGTGGAAGAGAATGGCTTGTTTCCTTACCAAATACAGTAACGTGCCATATATGTTTCAAACAAATTAAATGTTGACATCTATATCCACTTAATATCTTGCAGTTAACCAGCTGCTTTGTTTGTTTTAACCATATGGAGAGCTATAAATGCAAGCCTTATTTACTTATTTTTTGGTTATACTTTGGGATAGGGTTGTTCAGACAATTTTAATTGTAGGTTCGTGTTTAATAAATAGTGTACGTTTTCTTAATCATTTGAAATATCCCTCATTTTTCTAATCCATTTCTTCTCATGTAACTCAGCTATTTTGGGGCCATGAAATGCTATAAAATTGTTTATATACAGTGCAAGGCACATAGGGCATATCTGGATTTTTATTACATGTCTGGATTTTTTATTAAATAAACTTAGCCTTTTTCTTGCAAGTATTGTGCAACACAGGATTTTATAGAAACATTCACTTTATTATTTACTCATACTGTTTATCAATAAATATTTATAAAATGAAATTTGCTCTGAAGTTTATTTTAATGGCCCAGATTTTGCACTCAAGATAATGATGAGGCTAAACACATTCACTGTTATTTTGCAGTAAGTGGAACAGCAACTTCCAGTGTCCCCACACACACACAACCATAGAAAAGCACAGCACAGGAAGAGCTGATTCAGCCCATAGAGTTTACAACACTCTTACAAAGAACAATTTGAGTTGTTCCACTCTTCTCCTCTTTCCTAATACCATACAATGTTTTCCTCCTTCAAGAAGTTTCCAATTCCTTTTGGAAGGCTGTTATTGACTCTATATCAATCACTGTATGCCAATGTAGGTACTGCATTCCAAATCCTCATAGAGACCCTGCAATGCAGAAGGAGGCCATTAGGCCCCTCGTGTCTGCACAGACAACAATCCCACCCATGCCCTATCCCTGTAATCCCATCTATTTACCCTGCTAATCCCTCTAACCTACGCATCCCAGGACATTGAGGCAATTTAGCATGACCAATCTACCTAACCCACACATCTTTGGAGTGTGGGAGGAAACTGGAGCACCCAGAGGAAACCCACACAGACATGGGGAGAACGTGCAAACTCCATACAGACAGTGACCCAAGCCAGGAATTGAACCCAGGTCCCTGGGGCTGTGAGACAGCAGTGCTAACCACTGTGCCACCGTGCCGCCCTATATCCTAAACACACATTAAAAATTGTTCTTCCTCATCTTGTTCATACTTTTTCTCGTCCTTCTCTCCGCAACCTGGGATGCATCTCAGCCAGACTAGGTGATGTATTTACTTTCTTCCATCTTTCCTATACCTCCCCTTTATCACCGTCTAGTCTTCTGGCAGCCACCTTGGTTAACATAGCTGCAGTGAACACTAAGCAATGTGCTCTTTTAGTACCTGAACCATGCCTTCTGCCTCCACCAATACATTTCTATTTGGTTGGTAGTTAGCCCCAATGTTCCCTTCACTACTTTTATTTTACTGTTATTATTTTTATAAAACATATCTGGATATCCTTTTCAAATTCTTTGAACTTGCTATATTAAGCCTGATTCACACTTGTGTTATCAAATTGAAATCTCTCGTCATGTACCTTTTTATTCTTGCTTAATCCTTCTCTACCTCCCTCATCATCCAGGAACTTTGCTTGTTACACTGTACACCACCTCCTACGACACTTTGTCCCTTGGAGGAATGTACCTAAACCATCTTGTTTTTAAAGCTGCTCGTTATTCCATTACATTTCTGCCTACTAATCTGACTCCAATTTACCTAAGGCAGATACTTTTCAATTTGCTGAACTTAGCCACCCTCCAGTGAAATATGTTTGCTTCTTATCCTTCTCCATATCTAATGTCAAGCTTATACTTTGATCAGTATCTTAAGATGCTGCCAACTGTGATAATATCCACTTGACCCATTTCATTTCACAGGCTGAGAACTAGAAATGCTTCTTTCCTTGTTGGGTAGGAAACATATTGATCAAGAAAGGTCTTTTGAACACACTTCGGAAAACCCCATCCCACCTTTACCCTAGTTGCAGAGCCTCACCGTTCCTTGCCGTACTCATGGGCATCACAGATCCCCAGTAAGTGGTGCTGCTCAGGATCAGATTCATCTTTCCCCTCAAAAGCTTGCAAAAGCTCTGGCAGCTGTCGGTGAGGTCAGCTGTTGTTTTATTACTGACTGCCAAAACCACAATATATTGTGCATCAAACTGATTTGTATATTTGTTTTGTAAACCAGCTGCCGTATGGGAAAATAATGGTATGGAGCAACACCATGCATGCCTGCCATTGCATAATCTCAACATCCTAACTATTGGCATAGCCAGAGCTCCATCAACATCCAAATCTTGTTGCCTGCTTCCACTCTACGAACGTCGCCCTCCATCCACGGAAGAAAAACATTTCTTAATCTGTCTCAAGTGAGCATTAACTTATAAATCCAATGGGTTTTGCCCCCAAAGGCTACACTCTTGCCAATGATCTCCACACATTCTGATTGTACTGAGAGTGCCCTCAGCCGTGAAGCTTCTTTTGTCCCTGATTTCAGTGGGTACAGTTCCTGTATTTTGGGCTTTCAAATGTTGACTCAAAAAATCCCAACATACATCTGCAGAACATTATTACCTCTAGACATTGCTGTGGAGATTGATATGGTTGATCAGGCCATTGTCATCCATCACTCTTCCATTGTTCCCCATCAGAGGACTGAATTTGAATATCGGCACTGTTATCTGTCAATGCAACCATAACTCTAGTATAAAAACAGAATATGCTGGAAATGTTCGAGATCAGGCAACATCTGTGGAGAGAAACAATCTTAACATTTCAAGTTGATAACCTTTCATCAGAATGTATATACAGCACTGGATTCTTGCAAATCTGCACAGTTACTTCCAGCATATCACTGTATAGTTTAGATCCCTCCTCAATCTCCTGTTCCATCTTTAAATGTTGGCCTTGGGACATCGTTAATAGGCATGTGGCCAAATGCTGATGAGGCTCGAGTTTCATCTCTTCAATTTCTTCAGTTCCATGATTATTTCTGTTATGCTGGATTTAGCAACTTGATGTTGTTGTTGTTGAGCCAGAACTTTCCCCAATTGTACAATGAAGGTATTGTATTTGGCACAAATCAAAAAGCCTCCCTTTGCCATCAACACTACCTCCCTGACTATTCTCAGGCTGCATCAAACAGTGTTCATCCAATCTGAATTTGGTCTCTCCCCTGTGGAAGAGATTATGATCAGCAAATACAATATAACAAATTGAAAGAAGTCCAAATTAAATCACAGTTTCACCTGGAAGAAGTGGTTAGGGCTCTAAAAGGTAGAAAGGCAAGCGGTAAAAGGGCAGGCATCGCATCCCCTGCTTCTTGTACATGATTGTGCCATAAAGAGGAGTGAGTGTTGGGGATGATTGAAGAGTGTACCAAGGTTTTGCTGAAGGGATACTCTCTTTGGAACACAGACAGAGAATGATCATAACTTTTGATAATAGTATTAGGCTGGAAATGATAGAATGTGTGAGAGAGGATTACCTGTTAACCACATTGGAGGGGAATCCTCATTGGGGAGTAATAGGACGATATCTTAAACTACTCTGTGGAGGTGGCATGATCAGAATAGATGCAGAAAACTGGTGTGATGATAGTGGTGCGATTGATATGTATATAAATTCTTTTGTGTATTTATGGGGAATGTTTAAAAATTTAACTTTATGCTACAGGCAGTTGGTATGTCTGGTGAAAATGCAACTCAGATGCTGGGAAAGTAGTATAATTACTACCTTGGAAGTGGTTATGTTAAGTAGAGTTAGTGGAGTTTTGTTTAAGTTCCCCTGGGATTTCTGAGTAGAGTGATTGACAGGGTCATGTGATGATGTGGTTTATGTGCAGTCCTGGGTTTGTAACATAGAAAAGGCTTTTGCAGAGAACAGTGTGTTTGCAGCTGAAGTCTGGTTGAAGTTAAAAGGATTTTGCAGGCTTCTGGAAATCTGTCTCTCTCTGAAAGTTCCAAGACTGTTAACAACTGTTAAGACAAGTTTGCCTAGGTTTGCTAACTATTTATTTAAAAGTGGATTTGATTTGTGCATGAATGGGGCTTATTTAGGACTGGAACACTCATAAGCCAAAAATAAAAGTTGCTTCCTTCCTTTAGAAATATTATTCAACTGTTAATGGTTAAGCTGCTTCATTTGTTAGAGTTATATTTAAACTGTGATTAAATAAAGTTTGTTTCACTATAAAAGATCCTTACTTTGTAAATGGAATCATTCCTGGAAGGGGGGTGGGGATCAAAACAGTAGGTCAGTAAGTACTGAGGTTGGGGTCGAGCTGGGGGCCAGGGCAAGGCTAGCTAAGAAGAAGAGCATTCTGGAGCAGGATCTGGAGGTCTGGAGTGCATCTGCTTCAATGCGAGGAGCGTAATGGGTAAGACAGACGAACTTAGGGCCTTAATGCTTACGCGGAATTTGGATGTGGTTGCAGTGACGGAGACATGGTTAAAAGAAGGACAGGACTGGCAGCTGAATATTCCGGGGTATAAGTGTTTTAGGCGAGACAGAGGAGGGGCTAAAAAAGGTGTGGGAGTAGCGGTATTAGTTAGGGAGCATCTTACAGCGGTGCAGAGGGTGGACAATTTAGAGGGGTCATGTAATGAGTCGCTGTGGGTGGAGCTCAGAAACAGGAAAGGTGCAATCACTATGCTGGGGGTATACTACAGGCCACCCAACAGCCCACGGGAAGTGGAGGAATGGATATGTCAGGAGATTCTGGATATGTACAGAAAAAATAGGATTGTTGTAGTGGGAGACTTCAATTTCCCTGGTATAGACTGGAAAGTGCTTAGGGCTGGGGGTCTCGACGGGGAGGAATTTGTAAAATGCGTACTGGAAGGTTCTTTGGAACAGTATGTAGATAGCCCAACTAGAGAGGGGGCTATACTGGATCTAGTTCTGGGAAATGAGCCCAGTCAGGTCGTCAAAGTTTCGGTAGGGGAATATGTGGCAAATAGTGACCACAACTCTGTTAACTTTAGGATAGTAATGGACAAGGACGAGTGTTGTCCTAAGGGTAGGGTGCTAAATTGGGGGAAGGCTAACTATAGCCGGATTAGGCAGGAATTGGTGGCCGTTGATTGGGAGAGGCTGTTCGGGGGTAAGTCCACGTCTGGCATGTGGGAGTCTTTTAAGGAACAGTTGATAAGGCTGCAGGACAGGCATGTGCCTGTAAAAAGGAAGGACAGGAAAGGTAGGATTCGAGAGCCGTGGATAACCAGGGAAATTGAGGATCTGATCAAAAAGAAAAGAGAGGCGTACGTTAGGTCCAGGCAACTGAAAACAGATGGAGCTCTGGAGGAATACAGAGAGAGTAGGAAAGAACTCAAATGGGGAGTTAGAAGGGCAAAAAGAGGCCACGAAGTGTTCTTGGCAGACAGGATTAAGGACTAAGGCATTTTATTCATATGTTAGGAACAAAAGAGCTGTCAGGGGAAAAGTCAGACCTCTCAGGGACAAAGGAGGGGAATTATGCTTAGAACCCAAAGGAATAGGGGAGATCCTAAATGAATACTTTGCATCGGTATTCACAAAGGAGAGGGACTTGTTGACTGGGAGTATCTCAGAGGGAGGTGTTGATCCGTTAGATAGAATCTCCATTACAAGGGAGGAAGTGTTAGGTTTTTTAGGTAACATTAAAACTGACAAATCCCCAGGGCCTGATGGCATCTATCCTAGACTGCTCAGGGAGACAAGAGATGTAATTGCTGGGCCTCTGACGGAAATCTTTGTCTCTTCATTGGACACAGGTGAGGTCCCTGAGGATTGGAGGATAGCGAATGTGGTACCGTTATTTAAGAAGGATAGCAGGGATAACCCGGGTAATTATAGGCCAGTGAGCTTGACGTCCGTGGTAGGGAAGTTGTTGGAGAGGATTCTTAGAGACAGGATGTATGCGCATTTAGAACGGAACAATCTCGTGGGTGACAGACAGCATGGTTTTGTAAGAGGGAGGTCGTGCCTTACAAATTTGGTGGAGTTTTTTGAGAAAGTGACAAAAACGGTTAATGAAGGAAGGGCTGTGGATGTCGTCTATAAGGATTTCAGTAAGGCATTTGACAAAGTCCCTCATGGCAGGTTGGTTGAGAAGGTTAAGGCTCATGGGATACAAGGAGAGGTGGCTAGATGGGTAGAAAACTGGCTTGGCCACAGGAGACAGAGGGTAGCAGTCGAAGGGTCTTTTTCCGGCTGGAGGTCTGTGACCAGTGGTGTTCCGCAGGGCTCTGTACTGGGACCTCTGCTATTTGTGATATATATAAATGATTTGGAAGACAGTGTAACTGGTGTTATCAGCAAGTTTGCGGATGACACGAAGATGGCTGGACTTGCGGATAGCGATGAACATTGTCGGACAATACAGCTAGGACATAGATAGGCTGGAAAATTGTGCGGAGAAATGGCAGATGGAATTTAATCCAGATAAACACGAAGTGATGCATTTTGGAAGAACTAATGTAGGGGGGAGTTGTACAATAAATGGCAGAGCCATCAACAGTATAGAAACACAGAGGGACCTAGGTGCGCAAGTCCACAAATCCTTGAAGGTGGCAGCACAGGTGGAGAAGGTGGTGAAGAAGGCATATGGTATGCTTGCCTTTATAGGACGGGGTATAGAGTATAAAAGCTGGAGTCTGATGTTGCAGCTGTATAGAACGCTGGTTAGGCCACATTTGGAGTACTGCGTCCAGTTCTGATCGCTGCACTACCAGAAGGACGTGGAGGCTTTAGAGAGAGTGCTGAGAAGGTTTACCAGGATGTTGCCTGGTATGGAGGGTCTTAGCTATGAGGAGAGATTGGGTAAACTGGGCTTGTTCTCCCTGGAAAGATGGAGAATGAGGGGAGACCTAATGGAGGTGTACAAAATTATGAAGGGCATAGATAGGGTGAACAGTGGGAAGTTTTTCCCCAGGTCGGAGGTGACGATCACGAGGGGTCACGGGCTCAAGGTGAGAGGGGCGAGGTATAACTCAGATATCAGAGGGACGCTTTTTACACGGAGAGTGGTGGGGGCCTGGAATGCACTGCCAAGTAGGGTGATGGAGGCAGACACGCTGGCATCATTTAAGACTTACCTGGATAGTCACATGAGCAGTCTGGGAATGGAGGGATACAAACGAATGGTCTAGTTGGACCAATGAGCGGCACAGGCTTGGAGGGCCGAAGGGCCTGTTTCCTGTGCTGTACTGTTCTTTGTTCTCTTTGAAGTATCCTTTCCTTGTGTTTATGCCAAAACAACTAAGTTGTTGGGAGTCTAGACTGGCTTCGTAATATGCCTTGGCATTCTGGTCTAGGACCCTAATACTGGATGTAGTCAATGGTGACTGGAAGTCAGTGGAATTATAGTACATATAGGAAAACAAAGGTAGTTTTTAGGGATTTATATTTGTTTGGTAAACATTAGAAATAAGGTAAAGTTTTAAGTTTAATGTTTCTGTACCTGGAAGTGTAAAGCCTATAGTTAGGTTCTTGCTGGAAAAGGGTATTTATATGTGTGGAGGTTGGTTAAATTCCAAATGTGTTTTTATTGTGCTTAGAGAGGGTTACAGTATGAAGAATAAATAGAATTAGCAGGGTTGCTTGGCAGCTGGTAGCCTTTAAGGGGAAAAAAGCTTTAATGTTTTAGTTGGGTATGTTGCAGTGAACATATCTCAACTCTGCCAGATGAAAGACTGGACTGGACAAGAGCTGCAAAGAGGTAGGTTTCCTAAAATACAAGTTACAGTCCAGATTACCAGGGAATTCGGGCAGAAAGTATATCGAAGATGTCTGAAGTTAAGTGAACAGAGACCAAGGCATTGTTCAGAAGAATTCAAGGAAGTGAAAACAAAATGTTCCAAGTTAAAGAGACACTTACAGTAACTAGATATGGAGTTGAATTTTACTGTCCTGCCCGCTATGGGAATCAGAGCAGGCAAGGGGCGGATCATGGAAAGGTCCGTTGACCTTCGACGGGATTATCCGGTTTTGGGGTGAGTGTGGCAGGAAAACTCCACCCATAAAGTGAGATTTCAGAGGTAAGTCAAACATTTGATGCCAATTTACTACAATCTGGAAAATCGCGAGTTAAAGCAATTGCGAACAGTTTGTGCAGCAGTCAAGACAAAGGAATCCTAAAAGTGATTGGTGTTCAATTTTGAACTGGATTCGCCATTAAAGCGGAGTGGATACTTTGTTTAAAAGTCATTGGAAAACCTGGTCTGGATTTTGGAATACAAATCGTTAAATCATGATTGTAAAAGATTTCAAAGGGAGTGGAGTTTGGAAACTCTCATGTGACAATCATCAGATGGGATTCTGAGGAGACATCCACAAACACTATCTTGGGTTCAGAGCAATTTGACCACAGTCATCTTATGTGCGTAAAAGGAACTTTTTGTGTTAATGGAACCATTAGAGCCTAACATATACTTTGTAATCCATGTTAATCTTAAAATCTGTGTGTATTTGTTAAACTAAGGGGCAGAGCCAAGAGTATTGTATAATAATCCAACTTTTCATGTTTAACGTTTTTATTTCTTAAAAATAAATAGCAGTTCTGTGGCTCTGTCCTCCATTTTTATACAAAAAAAAGTAAAAAGTTACAGTCCTTTGATCCAGGGTTCCTTCCTGTCCAGTTATAACATAAGAACATAAGAAATAGGAGCAGGAGTAGGCCATCTAGCCCCTTGAGCCTGCCCCGCCATTCAATAAGATCATGGCTGATCTGAAGTGGATCAGTTCCACTTACCCACCTGATCCCTATAACCCCTAATTCCCTTACCGATCAGGAATCCATCTATCCGTGACTTAAACATATTCAATGAGGTAGCCTCCACCACTTCAGTGGGCAGAGAATTCCAGAGATTCACCACCCTCTGAGAGAAGAAGTTCCTCCTCAACTCTGTCCTAAACTGACCCCCCCTTTATTTTGAGGCTGTGCCCTCTAGTTCTAGCTTCCTTTCTAAGTGGAAAGAATCTCTCCACCTCTACCCTATCCAACCCCTTCATTATCTTATAGGTCTCTATAAGATCCCCCCTCAGCCTTCTAAATTCCAACGAGTACAAACCCAATCTGCTCAGTCTCTCCTCATAATCAACACCCCTCACCTCTGGTATCAACCTGGTGAACCTTCTCTGCACTCCCTCCAAGGCCAATATATCCTTCCGCAAATAAGGGGACCAATACTGCACACACTATTCCAGCTGCGGCCTCACCAATGCCCTGTACAGATGCAGCAAGACATCTCTGCTTTTATATTCTATCCCCCTTGCGATATAGGCCAACCTCCCATTTGCCTTCTTGATCACCTGTTGCACCAACATCAACTGGGATCATAGCAATGTAAGTTGACAGGCTATCCCCAAGAAAAGACAGAAGTCAAGGCAGGAAAGAGCCAGAAGGTAAGGGATGATTGAAAATTGGAAGCAAAAGTTGATGAAATTTCCCATTTTAGATTAAGCAGAAAGTGCCAACACTACAAGCGCCAAAAGGATGACTAAGGTCTAATGACTCAGAAGGTGAAGGAGGGTGTTGATGGCTGGGAACTGGTTGGGTCTTTATTTAATAAAGAAATTGATCTCTCAATGCTGACTTCTGGTCAAAGAAGTGGGTGTGGAGACAAGAGCTCAGGTTTGTGACAAGCTCAAAATTCATTGAAGTGGCAATGTAAGGGAATGAAGCTGAGGCCTTTGCTGGGAACTAGTCA
Organism: Mustelus asterias; assembly: GCF_964213995.1. NCBI lineage: Eukaryota > Metazoa > Chordata > Chondrichthyes > Carcharhiniformes > Triakidae > Mustelus > Mustelus asterias. Next base: position 92,565,530 of record NC_135802.1, on the reverse strand, counting down.
TTTAGAGCTTAGAGAGGTGAAGGTCAAAGGGGAAGATTTGAAGGAAGAATGGGGTAGAAAGACATTGGCATTTATGATTTATTGAAGCTTGATATCTGACACCTGAAAAGAAAAAAAGTAGTATTTTGGTAAAGCACTGGGTGAGAATATGTCAGCCAATTTACTTATTTCACAATCTTTGGGTTGCTAGGGTTGAGCTGTAACCAACAAAATTAACATATCGGTTAGGTATGAAATCTACAAGTTGAAACTGATCCTGACTGAAGGATCATTGGAATAAGTCCCTTCACAGAAACTTCATCCTTCACTAAAGATAAAGCTTTTCTACTTCTCGTGCAACAAAGAATTCCAAATTTATAACACAGATTGTTTCTATTCAATAACTCTTAAAATAACCAACAGATGGATTAATATTATTTGATATACTTTAAGTCAATCCCCACTGATGGAACCTCTTTGTACAAATTTTACCATGATGTCAGAAGATGCATTTAACAATATGTTGAATTCATACTCCAGACTACCTGAATGCTTAACTTGTCAAATAATTGGATAATGTTTTCAACTGAAAACAGCAAGAAGCTGGCAGAAGGAAAAAGGCTTGAATCATTGAACAATTTAAAGTGATAATGAGCAAGGATAATTATCTCTTGATATTCAAGTACAGATTGCACAGATATTTTGATGAGATTACTTACCACCTTCCAAACGGAGACTCTGGAGGAAGTATGCATGTTCCATTAGCACTGGTCAATTGTTGCTCAGGGATGGATTTCAATTCTTGCGTTCAAAGATGGTGAGCTCAATTCCAAAATCACGGCCATGAACAGGGAATCTGAGCTTCATTGAAGTGTTGTAGAGTGAGAGTGCTGACTATGATGAGGTGTTAAACCAAAGCCCACCTACCCTGTCAGGTTGTTGTAACAGATACCATGTTGCTGTTTTGAAGAGTAGAAGAGTTCTCATCAGTCCTGGCTAATAATTTCCCTTGAAGCAGCTTCACTGAAACAGATATGCTGGCCATTATCACATTGTTGTTTTGTGAGATTCTGCTGTGTGAAATTGCCCCTCTCATTTTGTAAATTGCAACAGCAAGTACCCTTTAAACATTGCCACTGGTTGCCATAGTTGGAAGGATTGTGAATAGTGAGGATAGTGATAGATTTCAAGAGGACATAGACAGGCTGGTGGAATGGGTGGATGTATGCGAGATGAAATTTAATGGAGAGTCATGTGAACGTTCTCCTACATCTTGTAGGAATAACGTGGAAATGCAATAAAAAATAAAGGACACAATTCTCAAGTGGGTGCAGGAGTGTGGAGATTTGAAGGTATATGTGCACAAATTGTTGAAGGTAGCAGGACAGGTTAAGAAAGTGGCTAATAAGGCATATGGGATCCTGGATTTTATAAATAGAGGCATGGGGTGGGATTAAGCAGAGTGGCGTATCATAGAATCCCTACAGTACAGAAAGAAGCCATTCGGCCCATCGAGTCTGCACCGACCACAATCCCACCCAGGCCCTACCCCCATATTCCTACATATTTACCCACTAATCCCTCTAACCTACGCATCTCAGGACACTAAGGGCAATTTTAGCATGGCCAATCAACCTAACCCGCACATCTTTGGACTGTGGGAGGAAACCGGAGCACCCAGAGGAAACCCACGCAGACACGAGGAGAATGTGCAAACTCCACACAGACAGTGGCCCAAGCCGGGAATCGAACCCAGGTCCCTGGAGCTGTGGAGCAGCAGTGCTAACCACTGTGCTACCGTGCCGCTCCTTATGGGGGTGCACTGTGCCCGTACTGTGCCACCGTAATGGGCATGAAAAACAGCAAGGAAGCTGCCAGCACCAAAGGCGGCATTCCCCACCTTATTGTTTAGCTCATAGCTGAGAAAAATGAAGGGACAGCTCCCACGAGGCCCCACTCGCGAGCTCTGATTGAGCCCACCTCGCCAGCAACATTGGTTTTAAAAAATTGGGGTGTCATTTCAAAGGGCGCCCCCATAAAATAAATTAAAAGAAAAATAAAAACATTCCCCCACTCTCCCCACAGAATATAACCACACTGAACCCCCTGTCAAATGCCAGGGGCAGTGCCCAGGCATGACCCTCTGCCCCCTGAGCGATGCATTCCCCTGAACTCCTTTGGTAGGTTCTATTCACTGGGTACACGCCCCGGGAGACCTGTCATGATTTGCACTGATGTGCCATCAAGATCAACATATCTGTTAAAAGCTACAAGTTGAAACTGATCCTGACTAAAGGATCATTGGAATAAGTGCCTTCACAGAAACTTTATCCTTTACTATAGATAAAGCTTTTCTACTTCTCCTGCAACAAAGAATTCCAAATTTATAACACTGATAATGTTCTTATTCAAAGCACTTAAAATAACCAACAGATGGATTAATAGTATTGAATTTGATATACTTTAAGTCAATCCCCATTGACAGAACTTCTTTGTGCAAATTTTACCATGATTTTGGAAGATGCACTTCATGATAAAGATGTATAATTAACATTCCAGATTTCCTGAATGTTTAACTTGTCAAATAATTGGATAACATTTTCAATTGAAAACTTTTCAATTGAATTGAGGAGGGAATTATCAAGACCTATTAATGACATTTAAACGCGTTCAAATGGGGATCCCAATGTTCAACATCAGTTTCCTCTTACGTTATTGGTAGGGATGCAGGGACAATCGCAATGGGAAATACTGCCAAATAAACCACATTTTGGGACACCCATGGGATTCCCTGAGGAAACACAATTGGAAGATTTTCTCTAAATTGCAGCTTGTGAAATATATCGACAGTGGGCCTTATAAAGACCTGTAGCATTTAGCAAAGTTAGCTTTGAAAGCTGCGTGAAGATAGTTGGGTATCTGCCAGCAACCCAAACAGGGGGCAGAGTAAAATAGAATTGAGTTGAAGCATAGGTCTTTGTAAGCCATTGTGTCAAATTAATGGTGCTTGCTTTGTTTGATTTTTCTTTCATAAAGTTTGTTTTTAGTAAAGAAAAATGTGAAATCCTGCAGAATAATTCTCTTAATTAATTGCTGGGTGTTTAGATTTCTTCTTTAAACTTTACCAAAACCTAACAGGAGCATAACATTAGAGAAGAGAAAATTGAGAGCAGATTTGAGAGGTTTTCAAAATTATAAGGGATCTGGACAGAATAAATATGGAGAAACTGTTCCCATCGGCAGACACTGATTGTAGGGGAATGGCAAAAGAAACGTAGAGGATGGCCCAAATCTTCCAATCAGCATCGGAACCACTGCAGCTGACGTTGATCAGACAGAAAGCTGCCAACTTATCTGGATATGTTTTTTCTGGGCAAACTTAAGATGCAGGATCAAAAAGAAATTCCTCAGTGCAGGAATCCATGAAGAGACCAGCAAAAATGATTAGCACAGAGAACATGCCCTCATTTCAAGACATCAGCTGCCATACTCATGCAAGTGTTTAGAAGTCTTAAAGCTTTTCAGTGTTTGAGTGAATAAATGAATAGGTCAATGTTTGAGTGAGTAAATGAGTGAGTGAATGGATGAGTGGGGAGGGTGAGTGTGTGAACGGGTGGGTGTGTGAGTGGGTGAGTAGGTGCTGAAGTGAGTAGGTGGATGAGTGGGTAGTCAGGTCAGGGGGGTTAGTCAAGTGGCTGGTGGGGTAATCGGATGATTGGAGGGACAGTCTGCTCTGGTTGGGGGAGTGTTTTGCTTGGTTGGGTCGGACGGGTCGTTGGGTGGTTCGACATCTAGTCATGTTAGGTCGAGGGGATAGTTGAATGGTTGGAGGGTCGTTGGGTAATCAGGACCTGGTCAGGGGATAGTTGGGATGGACAGAGGGGTTAAGCAGATAGTCAAGTAGTAGTCATGTGGTAATCAGGTGATTGGAAAAGATTGTTGGGATAGACAGGCTGTCGAGGGGAGGGAAGATTAGTTAGTGGATAGCCAGTTGGATGGTAAAGGTAGTGAAAATGGTAGTTGGTTGTGGAGTTACCCATGTGTTAGACCAAATTTTAAACTATAACATTTCCTGGACAACTATCCAGGTAATTCATGCAGATCTAGCCCAAATCTCTAGCTCAGAGTTGAAGACATTTGCGAAGGACTCTAGACAATAGGGAATCAGACAATTGGAAATGTAAACTTCCCAGACAATTCATGGACGTCCAAACTTCTGCAAGGTCTTGGCATGAATCTTTCGTCTGATCTTCAATGATCCAAGGATCAATATAGCCAATGTGTAGCTTTGCCCAAACATCTGTGCAACTGCAATCTCTGGAGTTTGAAGACAATTTTCTTTGCGAGACTTTTGAAATGCATTTTTCTTGCTAAGGCATGCACTACACATAATCAAAGCACTGTTAGCTGAGTATGGCTGTACTCAGCAGATGGTCAGAGGTAAAGGGCAGTAACTGAAGGGTCGGGAGGGTAGTGGGGTGTGGGGACTAGATGAAGGGGTTGCGACAGTAGTCAGGAGGGTCAGGAAGTATACTGAGAGTTGGGGGTAGTTGGGGATTTACAAGTGGGTAGTCTGAGGGTCGGGAGGGGGTTGGGGGTAGTCTGGGTATCAGGAGGGTAGTCATGGGTGCGGCTAGTCGGGGTGTTGGGTAGATAGTCTGGGAATTGGGATCTTCATTGGGGTGGATGGGGGGTTATAGTCATGGGGTGGTCGGGTGTAGAAAGGGTAATTGGAATCTGAAAGATTGCCTGGGAAATGATTGGGTAGTTGGAGGAATAGGTGTGAGATTGGGGGGGTAGTTGGAGGGTCGGGAGGTTAATTGGGAGTGGGGTGTGGGGTATTTCTGGCGGGTTCATGAGCATAATCAGGGGGCTGGAGGGGTCGTCAGAGGACCCTATGGAGGATTAGGGCAGTCAGTACTATCGTTACCCAGGGGTTAGAAGAAGTATTAATCCTTCTAACTTTTCCTGGGAACTATTCTAGTAAGAGAGTCAGAAACATCCAAAGTCTTCAGCTTAAGTCCAAATATCAGGTGGTTTCCAGTGCAGGACAGTTGCCCATCTGAAGTTTCGACTTCCGAGGCAATTCTTGTGCTGTCCTTGTGTTGGGACTTCTGCGGTTGGGAATGGGGGTTGCGGGGGTGGTGGGGTGGGGGATCCGGGAGGGGGTGGTGGAGTTGGTGAGCACTTCTTCTGGCATGTCTCCCACATACAGCCCTCCGGAGATTGGAAGTTATGGACCAATTACTCCAGAATTTCGGTACAGGTGACTATAATTGTCAACATGTGTAAAATACCATAGTTCATTGAATATTGTTAAATATCTTTACCATGTTGGAAAATAGTTCATTAGAAATGGTTCTTCCACCTCCACCAATACCACCTCAGGTGACTCGTGGAGGGCAGGACTGTGGCCGCTGGGGTGACCAGGGTTGGGGACATGCTGGGTGGCAGACTAGTGGCCTGGATGTCATGCATCAGTGAATGCCCAGCTCGCAGCCAGTGCTATCTGTGACCTGAAGATGGCCATGCTCAGACCTGATGGCACTCATGGTCTCGAGAAGGCATGGGTGTGCAGTGAATCTCCATCTGAGTATTACCCTGCTCGGACTGAATTTCACAGTGGTGCCAAGCCCTAAACCCTCCCTCAGGAGCCGGGAGTCCCCAACCTGAGCCGCCTCATGGAAATGCCCTATGTGCCCTTTAACACTGCGTAGAAGATTTTCCTATATTGGCTATTGCTGCACACTCTTCACTTTCTGCCCTTGCCCATCACCTGGAAGTGCGTTGTTGCCATCTGGCCCCCTGTAGAGGTCTCTCTCTGCAGGAGTAACTCCCTCTTGCCATCAGGGAGCTGGGGTGGAGGGTGTTGAATGCAGCAGTCCCATACAATGGTAGGATGCACTGGTGCACAGACTCCCAATCAGCCTGTGTATTTTGTAACCTTATGGAGTCTGTGGAACGCATATGATAGACTGAACCACCTTTTTAGTTTCCTTAAAAAATTGTCACTTCAGTTTTGTTTGCCCTTCAATCCCACCCTCCTGATCTACGGGTACCCAATGTGGGGTGGGGAAGGAGGAGGATCTCCTTCTGAAGTTGCTTCTGTCCCTTCCCAAACTGAACATAAACAGATCCAGGCAGCAGGTGACTGAGGGGACATCTGACCCATGGCTGCTGCTCTACCATGGCTACATTCACAGTTGGGTGTCCCTCAAGAGGGAGCACATGGCATCTGCTGGCATGATTGACTGGGGTGTTTTGTTGACCACTTTAATCACATTTTGATTTGGTGTTTTAAGTTTCCATTGCCATTTGTTTTTGTTTGATGCTGTATCCCTTTAAGCGGATTACTCCTTTAATTTCTCCCTCAATTTGTTTGATTGGTTTAACCCCAAAATAGATATAAGTTTGTTTATTTTAATTGATTTAACCAAAAAGAGTATAAATGGTTTTGACACATATCAATTCGCTTCATGTTCCATTAATGAAATTTTATTTTGAAACTACATTTAGAATCAGTTAAAACTGCTTAAAACCCTGATTAACTGAAGCCGCACATCAACAAGTCATTCAGATTTTGTAAAAAGGTGTTTTGCTGAGTTGCATTGTGACTTTCAGTGCTAATATGATTTAATTTCCATCTTATGCCTCATGTTATGTGTGAATAGAATCATATGAAAAATAAAGCACATTGTAAGGGTCTTGCAGCAGTATTCTCTTTGCAGTTGCACTGTACATTTGGTAAGAGCCATTCAATCAATTTCTCGCACAAGGAAATCTCAAATGAATAAAGTTTTACAAGTTTTTGCACTAATGGGCATTTGAATATCAATGTTATGCCATCTCTTTTATAAAATCTGCAATTTAGTGAAGCAGGACCAGATATAGAAAGGGCTTTTGCTTACTAGTGGCAAAGTGGGTTTAGAAGAGATCCTTTCTGTGTTGTAATTGCATGGATTTGAATACTGTAATTTGTCATTTTCTGCCCATTAACTGTTGTGCAGTTTTTACATATTGTACTACAATAGACAAATTCCTCGTTAGGCTTCCAGGATTAGAGTTGCCCAACCCTCTTGATTTTACTACAATTTTGTTTGCTCATAATTTTTTAAAGCAATGATTGGCTTACTGTTTTATTCAAATAGTCAAGATAACACCTGCTCTGTTTATAGTTTACAACTTGAATGTAGGAAACATGTTTAATAATTTATTTTTTTGCAAAGTTCATTAAACTACTTTAAAATATTGATATATGGTTGAATGATCAGTAAGGATTGAAAGGTATACCTGTGAAAGTATAGGATATTTTACATAAGATCACATTATTTTATTCTCAAGTCAAATGTAGTCATGTTAATGAGTTAGAGACATTAAGAATTTCATAATGCTTTTAAATTTCAATTAAGCCATTTTCCACTAAATGTCAACTTTCTAAAAATGTGTATGCAAAACCTTTATTGGAAAGGTCAATTGAAAATCAAATTATGCGACCTAATAACTAATTAGTAATGTATATATCTCTGCTAAATCAAAGGCAAATATTGATACTGCAACGATCAGTACTGTTTGTACAGCTCTATTGAATAACACTCCTGTATTTCAACAATTTGATGGCTGTTGTGATGCAAATCAACTATACCATGTTTAAAACATATTTCTGGACGAAATCTAGAGTGAACTCAAGTGAAGACAATGACCGCAGTGTTAGAGGTTTCTAAGAGCATGTAACCTGACTATACAGGCTCTTTCCAATTATGGTCATTCATCATTCTGTTTATCTAATGGATCATCCTCAATGAGGCTCTGCAATGTGTTAACATGGGTGATTAAGTGACATGTTTCTTCTGGTCCAAGACTTAAGCTATTATTGTTCTGTCAGCTGTAAGTATCTCAAGTGAATTGAACTAATGTAGTCTCAACGTCGCTGAGTCAGAAATGATCCTTTGGGTGGTGTTAATTTACTGGAATTTCCTGTTATGCAAAGAATGCACCTGAACCAACATATTTATATGCCACTGTGATACTTTATTTATTTTAATTTGTACATATGCACCATGCCTGGACCTCACAAGTTGCACGCATTATGTGACTGATCAACATGTTGGAATTTTAATACCAGGTAAGGTGATATCGTACACTGACACATAACTTGCTTACTGGGAGTTTTCAGACAAGTAATTATTTCTGAGTTTCAGTAATCCTTTCATTTAGCAGTGTTGTGATGCAAATTTCTGTTCTGAAGTGTGCTGAAAAAAAACCTTTATTCCATCAGCCTCCACAACAAACAAATTTTTCTCACATAGGCTAGCATTAGTTACAATACAAGGGTCACTCTGGTCACTAGTTATAGATTTTACAAATATATTGAAAAAGATGTTTATGATCTTGCTGCACATGGTGGCTAGAATGGTTCTTGCCAATCTGTTAATTTTCTTCTCACTTTATAAACACTTATTTAACCATCATCAAAGTTTTACAACTTCACAATTTCTGAAAGAATTTCAGCACCAGACGTGGAAAGTTTGACGTACATATATTTAACATTTTCGGAAGTCAATTCAGTTGAGCTTTGGTATGCCTTCGTATTGCTCCAACATCAATTATTGAATTCCCAAGACAGCTAACTATATCGTTTATTAATTTCAGTACCGGTGTACCAATTAGGAATTTCCTTAAACATCCCCTACGGACAAGCCCTCCTTATACACAGGATCTGCTCAGATGAGGAGGAACGCAACAGACAACTACAGACGCCCTCATAAAAGCAGGATACGGCGCTCGACTCATCGATCGACAGTTCCAACATGCCACAGCCAAAAACCACACCAACCTCCTCAGAAGACAAACACGGAACACAACCGACAGAGTACCCTTCATCGTCCAGTACTTCCCTGGAGCGGAGAGACTATGACATTTTCTTTGGCGTCTTCAACATTGATGAAGACGAACAGCTCGCCAAGGCCATCCCCACACCCCCACTACTTGCCTTCAAACAACCGCGCAACCTCAAACAGACCATTGTTCGCATCAAACTACCCAGCCCTCAGGAGAACAGCGACCAGGACACCACACAACCCTGCCATGGCAACCTCTGCAAGACATGCCGGATCATCGACATGGATACCACCATCACACATGAGAACACCACCCATCAGGTACACGGTACATACTCGTGACTCGGCCAATGTTGTCCACCTGATATGCTGCAGGAAAGGATGTCCCAAGGCATGGTACATCGGCGAGATTATGCAGACGCTACGACAACGAATGAACGGACACTGCATGACAATCACCAGGCAGGAGTGTTCTCTTCAAGTCGGGGAACACTTCAGCAGTCAAGGGCTTCCAGTCTTCGGGTAAGCATTCTCCAAGGCAGCCTTCAAGACACACGACAATGCAGAATCGCTGAGCAGAAACTGATAGCCAAATTCTGCACACATGAGGACGCCCTCAGCCAGGATCTTGGGTTCATGTCACATTACATGTAACCCCAACATTTGGCCTGGGCTTGCAAAATCCTACTAACTGTCCTGGCTTGAGACAATTCACACCTCTTTAACCTGTGATTATCCTTCTTTTCACTCGCACTGTCTGTACCTGTAAAGACTTGATTACCTGTAAAGACTCACATTCCAACCATTATCTTGCAATTGTGTCTTCGCCGTGTTTGTAAAACCACCTCTGAACTCATCTGATGAAGGAGCAGCACTCTGAAACCTTGTGATTCCGTATAAACCTGTTGGACTTTAATCTAGTGTTGTGAGACTTCTTACTATGCCCACTCCAGTCCAACGCCAGCGTCTCCACATCAGGAATTTCCTGGAATGCTTTCGGGGATAAGGGGTTGCAGTTACCTTTACAGACTGGTTAATCTGGGTTTTTCACTGCAGAGCAGAGAATGCAAAGAATTTAAAATGTGCAGGGTTTAGATCGTGTAAATAAAGAAAAACTATTCCAATGCCTGAAAGTTTGGCACAGATTTAAAGTAATTGACAAGGGAACCAGAACCACTTGAAGAAATGTTTTTTCATACAATGAGTGGTTAGGATTCAGAATGCACGGCCTGATGGAAAGTTGGAAACAAATTCAGTGATCCCTTTCAGAAAGGAATGGGACTGAGCTTGAAGGAGAAAACATTTCTGGGATAAGGTAAAAAAAAATTGAGGGTGTGAGACTAACTGGATTCCAAAGATCCAGTGCAAATTCAATGAAGCAAATAGTTGTTCCAAATGCTTGGGATTTTTCCCCATCTAGTCCTGTTTCCACCTGCACTCAATCAAAAATGCATACCCATGTTAAAATTTCATCCAGAAGTTTTGGTTTCAGAATACTGTATTGATATTTAGTGTTATGATGTTGGAGAAAGAGAAAACACAGAATTATGCCAGGAAGTATTGGACTTTAGAAAGACCTGAGTTTTATTTTTATTTAAATGGACACAAACCCCAAAGATGGCTGAGAAAGCTTATGGTATTTGCTACCAAATAAACCTGTTGGACTTTAACCTGGTGTTGTGAGACTTCTTACTGAGAATGTACAGCCAGTCACCGACAGGAATGGCTGCATGGTGATTCTCGAAGGGACAATGGAACTCCTTCCTGTTTCCAGATAAGGTACTTTTAAAAACATCCAGAGACTGATTACCATCTCTGGTAAAGACAAAGGGACATATTGACCATTGTATCTCAAGAGATCCTGTGCGTAATGCCGAGATGGAATCGGAGACTCACTTGAAATATAAAAACAATGGATCAAAAGCCAGTTGAATGAGCTGCCCCAGTGTTTGCCTGTGTGTGCTCTCTAAGGATAAGCAGCTGGACATTTTTCACACTGAAGGTAACGGGTGTGACACAGCAACAGGAGCAGTCAGTCGTGCCACTATAAAATAACCACTTTTGCAAATATGTATCTCTCCGACTGTGGAAGTCAGCACAGACAACGAAAGGATTGTAGTCATAAAGGGAACTGGGGATTTTCCCTTCCAAATCACAGATCATTAAAATCAAAGAACCAACTATTAAATCTACTGGAATCAACTCAGAATGACACATGCTTCATTATCTGCTCCTCGTGAGTCAAGGACTGTTCCATATATCAATTTATTTGCATTTACTCACTATTGGACCCAATTCTCACTTCTAATTTGTATCAATGTATAAGCATGTGTTTTACTATTTTTCTCCATACTTTCTTAGTAGTTAATAAACTCACTGTCTCTTTCAGACAGCCTGCTTAAATTAGCTCCTTTTTAAGTCTGGAAAAGGTATCCACAGGACAGGGCTTGAATAAAGACAGGGAGCCAGTCATCCCTCCTCACGGGTTTTGGGGTATGTATTGTCCTACTATGTTAGAGGTTGAGGGTTTTAAACAAAGAGAAAAAGATGTGGTTTGCACACATTCAAAATAATAACCACAGATTTATTTCGGAGCTGTTGCCTGCACCGTGTATAAAATGAAACTAAACAGGGGCCTGTGAAACACCCTAATGATATCACCCTTAAATCAGGTGACCGACTCTTAAAGCAATCATGCAACTACTTAAATATATAACAGGGTATCCCAGCCGGACAGTGACAAATTGAGGGATCTCGCTCAGATCAACAACTTTGAGGGAACCTCACTTGGAGGATGGTTGTAACACTAGTGGAGAACTCGCATTTAATGTGCAATGGCATAGCAGATGGTAAGTGGCGAGCTGCCCAAATCCCAAAGGGAAACTTGAAACAGTTGCTAGAACTGTTTTGCAATTTGTGTAATATGAGGAGGTTTTCTGAACTCGGGAAATAACTTCTCTGGGTTTTTCTTCTATCTGGAGTTTTTATCAAATATTTCACATCACTTCGTTTTTTTCAATTTGGTAGGACTCACTAAACCTTGCCTTTACTATTCACCTGCTGCTAGCAACAAAACATAACTACAAGCCATTGCACCCTTATCTGTTTCTGTCTTTATCACCTGTGAGATATCTTTAAAAGTTCTTTCGCTAACTCACATGATCTGTTCAACGGTACCCCTGAATTTTATCACAGAATCTAAATTTCTGAATTCTGACTCACTAACTTTTCCTGAATTTGTTTGAGTGATCCTCACACTTCATGACCATAGACTAATTCAAAAGGACTAATCTTTGTTGAGTCATTAGGAGCATCTCTAATAGCAAATAATAATGAAATTCCTCCATCCCAGATTTGTAAGTAATCTTGATTACATACCCTAATCATGGTCTTTAGAGTTTGATGTCATCTCTCTAATGTACCTTGTGATTCAGGACAATAAGCCAACAACTTAAACTACTTTATACCTAAGTTGTTCATGACTTCCCTAAATAACTGTGACATGAAATGTGAACACTGGTCCAACTGTATTTCATTTGGTAAACCATCGCCGAGATTCTCCAGCCTCCCTGAAGTGTTTTTCTCATTGGTGGGAAGTGGTGCACCGTTGGCTAGTGACGGGATCTTCTGGTCCTGCCACTGTCAATGGGATTTTCCATTGATTCTACGCCATGTCACTGGGAAACATGTGGAGGGGGTGGGCCATTGGCGGGAGAAGATCATGCACCCTATTTTGTAAAGAATTTGGTCAAATCTTCTATAATCTTTGCTGTGATGTTTCTTAACTGCATTGCTTCCAGGAAACTAGTCGACACATCCATGATTGTCAGAAAGTACTGATTTCCAATTTTTGTCTTGGAGAGGGAGCCTATACAATCAGTTAGGACCCTAATTAAATCTTCCTCAAATGTTGGAATTGAAATTAAAGGTACAAGTTTAATTAATGCTTGATGTTTCCTTATCAACCGATATGTATGATACTTGTGACAGAACTCGACTACATCTTTATGCATTACAGACCTGTAGAAATATTTTTGTATTTTAGCCCGGGTTTTCTTATTCCTCAGTGCCCACTACTGGAATTTCATGAGCTACTCGCACAATTTCCTTTTTGCATCCAGATGGTATGCAAAAAGGATGGTGCCAGATGGTGGGCGGCACGGTAGCACAGTGGTTAGCACTGTTGCTTCACAGCTCCAGGGACCTGGGTTCGATTCCCGGCTTGGGTCACTGTCTGTGTGGAGTTTGCACATTCTCCTCGTGTCTGCATGGGTTTCCTCCGGGTGCTCCGGTTTCCTCCCACAGTCCAAAGATGTGCGGGTTAGGTTGATTGGCCATGCTAAAATTGCCCCTCAGTGTCCTGGGATGCGTAGATTAGAGGGATTAGCGGGTAAAATATGTAGGGATATGGGGGGAGGGCCTGGGTGGGATTGTGGTCAGTGCAGACTCGATGGGCCGAATGGCCTCTTTCTGTACTGTAGGGTTTCTTTCTTTCTTTCTTACTATCTTATGTATTACTGCCACTTCTCATCTGCCGGAATATGAGAAGATCTCCACTTCCTCACTCATTCATTTATTCTTAAGGTAATAATGCTCTGAAATACACTTTGCCTCTGTCTCTGAGTCAGCTGTCTGGTATACTTGCTTCATTTTCCTATCTTTTTTCTGTAACTCTTATTAATTTGACTAAGCTAAACACCTCAGGGCCAGTCTCCTCAATTTTCTCTTCCCGAACAATCTTGTCCTGTCTTTTAGACAACTCCTGCTCCTGACTCAACCTATGAGCCTGAGATTGCATTACCACACAGCCTGGAAACAAACCATGATGCTCTTTCTGCATCACCTCTGTTGAGTGCAATTCCACAGATTGTTCAACTACTGTAGATATCACTAACATTTGTGACCCAGCTAGATAATTTCTGGGGATAAATTGAACCCCTACAATAGGCAATTTCTCCACCAACCCGACAATCACCTCACTTGTTTTCAAACTACTTTTATAATTTATTTTATACAATTCAATAGTTCTTGTTTCTCCATGAATTCCATTTATTAATACTTTTTTCTGCGATACTCCCTCTGGACAACAAATAGCACTATCTCACAATATTAACAACTAACTAGCTCCTATATCCCTTATAATTTTGATATATTTTCCATTTCTGTAATCTGCCTTTCAACATTTCTTTGGGTAGGCTGTGAACATATTTTCACATGGAAAATAAGTATGTCAAGGCTGAAGCTTATAAATGTACCCAAGGAGATCATGCACGGGTTAAAAGGGCAACCCATTCCAGGAGGTATGGTGGTTTCATTGAAATGGCCAGGAAAATTGCCAGGCTAGGGTACTGCCTTGTAGGAGGTGTTGCAGAGGAGCGCTGATGGAATGAATTACTTTTTTGAACAATGCAGAATGGTCAACAATGATAAGGAGCGATGATCACCATGGTCTTTGTCACAAAGAGCAGATTTAGTGCTGTAGAGAAGTTTAAACTTGGATTGAAGGAATTCAAAAGAATGCCAAACATTACACAACACAGGAATGCCCCTTCTTTTAAATTATGGTTTAACCACAGTACATTAAAAATGTAATCTTGTTGTTAAGATGCTTGTCAAAGTCAATTGTACTATGATCCACAAGAGCCAATGATATCTTCTGCAAGTATTCCAGATGGAAAATGACTAGTACCCTCTGCTTGGATTCAAAGAGCTTCATTAGTTGCTGGAGGTCTCTTTCAGTTACTCTGTTGCCTTGAGAGTTGAACATAATTCTCTTTTGTGGCTTTTTAAACATAATTTAATGATTTCCTGACTTTGTGTCAGCATTATTTTGGAGATTGAATTGTGCCGCTACTTTAGGCTTTTCACAAATCTGGGGGAAGATATTAGCTCTAAGAGTTGTGGACTTCAGCTGGTTACTGTCCCCTCCACAATCACAGGCAACTCCCATTCTGTGAAGCAGCCTTCCTACTTTCCACCAGTTTCTTACTAGCTCAGCAATGTAGCCAAGAAACTCTTTTACTGCTTATTCAGGAATTTATCTGTAACTATTGCAGCTGCCTAATGGTTGATGTCTTAATTTTCTGTCAGCAGTAAGTTGAGACATAATGGCTCAGAATAAGTAACATTAGCAGGTTGGCAGTAAATGCAATGAATAAACTTCCCTTACATCCAAAAGTTCAAAACAAAAGACCCACACACATTACTTTATATAAACTTACTCCACTGAATTTGTTGCTCTTAATTTGCTTCGCAAGTATCCAATGAAACAGATTAGTGAAACTCCATTCTGCCAAGTATAATTGTAAATATAAAATAACATTTGAATAGGAGTCTACAACAAAATGTTTATTTCACCACATCTGACAGCTGGAATATTATGTTCCTTATCATGTTGCTCTGGGAATGTAACTTATTCACATCTCAGCACATTTAAAAACAGGCCCACTGAGAACAGAAGCCAATGAATAAGGAATGGCTTTGTGGTATGATCCGTGTTCACTGGAGACTAGACCAGCACAGACAGAAATCAATTGAATTGTGGATACTTAAGCTGTCATTGTCAAATGCCCTTCATTTGCCCCCAATTCACTGGAACCAATAGCCTTTCAATAGCAAGGTAGCAAAGCCAGCTCAATACTTCAGTTAGTAAACAATGTAATGTTTGCTCACATTTATATTGCACACATTGTTGGCATGTGTCAAAACAAATTGTTTTTTTCAATCCGTAATTAAAATCAGTCTTCGCTTTTTAATATCAAAGGCTTAAAATACCTGAGCGTTTCCAAGTTATTCAATTAAACTTATATGGTCATCTTTGTAAATGTTGGAAGGAATTTTAAGCCCAATTCCACCACTGCCACTTATCCCCCCCCAAACCTTAACTGTCTGCCCAATGGAAACTAGGCTGGCAGTTTGTGAAATGTCCCATATGATTCTGGCCCCACTGCCTGCAGCCCTAGTATTAACTTGCTCTTTTGAAAAGACAAGCTGGACAGATGCTGGATGGCAACAGAGTCCTGCTTTAAATATACAAATTGGACCCAACTATGAGTTCGGGGATTGACTGCAATCTTAATACAGGCCTCTGTGAAGAAGCTTTTCTCCCATGCCACAAGATTGGGAATAAGTGTATGGGCTCTAGAGGAACCCTCCCTGCAAGGTAAGTTTCTTTCCATTTTCCTTTTTATCTTGCAGGCCGGAGGAAACTATGACTCTTGCCTATTTGGTTCTCCCCCCCCCCCCCCCCCCGATCTTTGACCATTTACACAGATCCAACTTAGTTTTATGCTGACATCTGCTGCATTAGATACCCAGTAGAGGACTATTTTTATGTTTATGTTTGTGTATTATTAGTGTCATAAGTAGGCTTACATCAACACTGCAATGAAGTTACTGTGAAAATCCCCTAGTTGCCACACTCCAGCGCCTGTTTGGGTACACTGAGGGAGAATTTAGCATGGCCAATGCACCTAACCAGCGTGTCTTTCGGACTGGGAGGAAGCCCGAACACCCGGAGGAGACCCATGCAGACATGGAGAGAACGTGCAGACGGTGACCCAAGCTGGGAATTGAACCTGGGTCCCTGGTGCTGTGAGGCAGCAGTGCTAACCATTGTGCCACCATGCCGCTCCCTCCTAACCAATCTCCTGCTTGCCCGCTCGTCAGCTATTGCTTTGTGCTGCTTTTGGGAGAGAGACTGAGGGCAAGCATACAAATAAGACTCGAAAGTTAAAAATTCTTGGGACTTGCACTGAGGTGGGATTAATGGCGCCCCAGCACTTTGAAGTTACATTAACTTTGCATTATCGAGTAAAATCAGTCCCATTGTTTTAGAAGGTGCAGCTGCCTGGCTCTCAGCGTCACAGATAGTGCTTCAGTGAACTTTTCCACCATTAGGTGAAAATCCAAACAAACCTGTATTTCCGCTTTGTTGCTGGTTCAGTGACTTCACCGTATAGTTATGTTACCACCTAGGCATGCTGCACAGAGATTGTCGGTTCCTTCTGCAGTTACAGCAATGACAACTCCCCTCTCCTGCTGCTTTCAACATGGTTGAATTTTAACTGGCTTGCTGAGTCACTTCAGAGGGCAATCAGTTGCATCAACTGCCCATCATTTTAGAATCATCTAAACGTTAGGGTGCAGAAAAAGGCCATTCAGCCCATTGTGTCTGCATTGGCCAAAAAGAAAAAAGAAACGAGCTGCTCATTTTACACCTGGTGAACATGGATTATACCACAAAGCCATTCCTTATTCATTGGCTTCTGTACTCAGTGGACCTGTTTTTAAATGTGGTGAGATGTGAGTAGGTTACGTTTCCTGTACCTGGTCTTGCAGGTTACAGTACCTCAGATGCAGATGCAGGTACCTTTTAAATGTATTGAGTGTTTCAGTCTCAGCTACCAATTTAGGCAATGAATTCCAGATGGCCACTACCCTCTCTGCATGAACAGGTCTTTCCTCATGTTCCCTTTAATCCTTCCACCAATCACCTTAAATCTATGGCCCTGGTAACTAACTCCTCAGCTAGGGGGAAACAAGTCTTTCTTGTCTATCCTGTGTAGCCCCCTCATCATTTTGTACACCTAAATTAGGTCATCCCTTAGCCTCTTCTGTTCCAAGGAAAGCAACACTAGCCTATCCAATCTCTCCTCATAGCACTAATTTTCAAGCTTTGGCAACATTCTTGTAAATCTCCTCTTTCACTTTCTCCAAAGCAATTATGCCCATGCTGTATTGTGGTGACTAGAACTGTACTCAGAATTGCAGCTGTGGCCTCACCAGCATTTGGAACATAGAACATAGAAAATGGAAAAAATACAGCACAAACAGGCCCTTCGGCCCACAGGTTGCGCCAGTCATGTCCCTACCTACCTAGGCTTATATTTAGGCTTCCCTATAACCCTCAATCCTATTAAGTCCCATGTACTCATCCAGAAGTCTCTTAAAAGACCCTATTGAGTTTGCCTCCACCACCACTGACGGCAGCCGATTCCACTCACCCACCACCCTCTGAGTGAAAAACTTACCCCTGACATCTCCTCTGTACCTACTCCCCAGCACCTTAAACCTGTGTCCTCTCAGAGCAGCCATTTCAGCCCTGGGAAAAAGCCTCCGAGAATCCACCCAATCTATACCTCTCAACATCTTGTACACCTCTATCAGGTCACCTCTCATCCTTCGTCTCTCCAAGGAGAAAAGACCGAGCTCCCTCAACCTATTCTCATAAGGCATGCCAACCAATCCAGGCAACATCCTTGTAAATCTCCTCTGCACCCTTTCAATAATTTCCACAGCCCTCCTGTAATGAGGCGACCAGAACTGAGCACAGTACTCCAAGTGGAGTCTGACGAGCGTCTTATAAAGCTGCATCATTATCTCCCGACTCCTGAACTCAATCCCTCGATTGATGAAGGCCAGCACACCATACGCCTTCTTAACCACCTCCTCTACCTGCGAGGCCGATTTAAGAGTCCTATGGACCCGAACCCCAAGGTCCTTCTGATCCTCTACACTGCTAAGAGTCTTACCCTTGATATTATACTCCTTCATCCCATTTGACCTGCCAAAATGGACCACTACACATTTATCCGGGTTGAAGTCCATCTGCCACTTCTCCGCCCAGTCTTGTATCCTATCTATGTCACGCTGCAGCTTCTGACATCCCTCCAAACTATCCTCAACACCACCAACCTTCGTGTCGTCGGCAAACTTACCAACCCATCCCTCCACTTCCTCATCCAAGTCATTTATGAAAATGACAAACAGCAAGGGTCCCAGAACAGATCCCTGGGGCATTCCACTGGTGACCGACCTCCATTCAGAAAAAGACTCTCTGCCTTCTGCAGGCAAGCCAATTCTGGATCCACAAGGCAACATCCCCTTGGATCCCATGCCCTCTCACTTTCTCGAGAAGTCTTGCATGGGGGACCTTATCGAATGCCTTGCTGAAGTCCATGTAAACCACATCTACCGCTTTTCCTTCGTCAATGTGTTTAGTCACATTTTCAAAGAATTCCACCAGGCTCGTAAGGCACGATTTGCCTTTGACAAAGCCGTGCTGACTACTTTTCAGCATACTAAACTTCTCTAAATGTTCATAAATCCTGTCCCTCAGGATCTTCTCCATCAACTTACCAACCATTGAGGTTAGACTCACCGGTCGGTAATTTCCTGGGCTATCCCTATTCCCTTTCTTGAATATAGGAACCACATCCGCAATCCTCCAATCCTCTGGAACCTCTCCCGTCTCCATTGACGACGCAATGATCATCGCTAGAGGCTCTGCAATCTCTTCCCTCACCTCCCACAGTACCCTGGGGTACATCCCATCCGGCCCCAGCGACTTATCTATCTTGATGCTATTCAAAATTTCCAACACATTGTCTTTCTTAATGTCCACATACTCAATCTTTTCAGTCCGCCTCAATCCTGTAGTACAACCACCCAGGTCTTTTTCCACCGTGAATGCCGAGGTAAAGTATTCATTAAGCACCTCTGCTATTTCTTCCGGTTCTGTACATACTTTCTCACCTTCACATTTTATAGGTCCTATTCCTTCACATCTCATCCTTTTACTCTTCACATATTTATCGAACGCCTTAGGGTTTTCCTTAATCTTATCTGCCAAGGCTGTCTCGTGACCCCTTCTGGCTCTCCTAATTTCTTTCTTAAGTCCCTTCCTACAAGCCATATACTCATCTAGATCCTTATCATTGCCTAGCTCACTGAACCTTTTGTACGTTTTCCTTTTCTTTTTGACTTGGTTCAGCGCAGCTTTCGTGCACCACAGTTCCTGTAACCTACCAAAACCTCCCTGACTCATCAGAAGGTTGTCATGCAGAACTCCAGACAAACATTCCTTGAAAATCTGCCACCTTACTTTGGTACTTTACCTCAAGAATACCTCCTTCCAATTTACACCTCTAATCTCCTGCCTGATGGCTTCATATTTACCCTTACTCCAGATAAACACTTTCCTAGCTTGCCTGATCCTATCTCTTTCCAATGCTAGCATAAAGGAGATAGAGTTATGATCACTATCCCCAAGATGCTCCCCCACTGAGAGATCTGACACCTGTCCAATCTCATTAGCCAGTACCAGATCAAGTACAGCCTCTCCTCTTGTAGGCTTATCCACATGCTATGTCAGGAAACCCTCCTGACCACACCTAACAAACTCCTCCCCATCCAAACCCCTTACCCTAGGGATATTCCAATCGATGTTTGGGAAATTAAAGTCTCCCATCACGACAACCCTGTTATTCCTACATCTCTCCAGGATCTGTTTCCCTATCTGCTCCTCAACATCCCTGTTACTATTGGGCGGCCTGTAGAAGACACCCTTCCCACTCTGAACTTCCACCCACAGAGACTCCATAGACAATCCCTCCACGGCTTCCACCTTCTCTACAGCTGTGACACTATCCCTGATCAGCAGCGCCACTCCCCCCCCCCCCCCCCCCCCCGCCTTTTGCCTCCCTCTCTGTCCTTTCTGAAACATCTGAAACCCAGCACCTGAAGTATCCAGGCCTGTCCCTGTCCCCAAGTCTCCGTAATGGCCACCACATCACACTTCCAAGCATCGATCCACACTCTAAGCTCATCAACTTTATTCACTTTATTTTATGCGGATCCATCATTACACCTCTCCTGATTTAACCCTACGTATTTACCCTTCTAGTCTCCCTGACTAAGCGGCAATTTAGTATGGCCAATCAACCGAACGCGCACATCTTGTGAGTGTGGGAGGAAACCAGAGCACCCGAAGGAGACTCGCACTGACACAGGGAGAATGTACAAACTCCACGCAGACAGTCACCCAAGGCTGGAATTGAAACCGAGTCCCTGGCGCTGTGAGGCTGCAGTGCTAACCACTGTGCCACTGTCCCCTAATGATCCCATTATTTTGACAGGGAAAAAATTCTCTCTTCTGTCTCTTTCCCGTCTTACTTCCCTCTTGTAATTTATATTCCGCCTTCGTACCCATGAGAGGGTTGTGTGTTTATGCTATGTCCTTGATTATTGCCTAGTCCTTTTGGGTTTCCTGCAATTTAAGCCAGTAGTCCATAACCTCACCTGGATTGTTGTAGAATATGATGCAATAATAGGCAACACTCCACTCTTTGTACTGGATTAAATGAAGACAAAATAGCATGTTTAGAAGCTTTGGCAGATCTGGAAATTTCCAAAGAGAGCTGTGAGTACTGAAACTGCCAGATTTATTGTATAACAGGGTCTGTGGACAGGACGCTCACCCAACAACAACTTTCATCTCTGATGTTTATTTACTGCATTTTGAACATTTTGGAATCTATTGCAATTCTGACATTTGAGCCAAAGACAGTTTTTCCTGGAAAAGTCACGGATATAAAAGTATGCTATTTGTAAAGACTTTCATTGAACTTCAGAGTTCAGTTCTTTTCCATTGGGAATTTAACCAGACATAGAAAAAAAACCTGACCGACCCTAATACACACAGCATCAGGATTTAGCTGTCAAACGCACCATATTTTAATGTTAACAGGCATATCTGTGTGAAAATGTAAAACTGGCAATCTGCTTCTCCAGACAGTAATTGGCAGTTTGTTTTCCTCAATATTGATGAAGCCCTAACCGATTGCTCCAACTCCCAGTGCCTTTACTGCAGTAATTGGCTCCACTCACACATTTGACTGAACACACGTAACAAGTGAGACACAGTTACATTGCCTCTACACTCACAGATTTTCAGGAACAATTATGTACGTATTCAGTGCTCTCAAACTTAATGAAAATCCTCCTTTCATATCTTCAACTTCGTTGGTTAGTTACCTAAAGTAAATGGCTCACATTGATTTCAGTTTTATGAGGGTTCCTTGGTGTCACATTCAGTCAAATGTCACCTTGATGTTAAGGGCAGTCAGTCTCACCTCATCTCTTGAATGGCAATCTGTTGCCCATGTTTGGACCAGAGCTGTAATGAGGTCAGCAGCTGAGTGGCCCGGTGAGTGAGAGTGAGCAGGTTATTGCTGAGTGAATGCTGCTTGATAGCACTGTCGATGACACTTTCTATCACTTTGCCAATGATCAGGAGCAGACAATTCGGGTGGTAACTGACTGGTTTGGATTTGTCCTGCATTTTGGACAGGACATACCTGGGCAATTGTCCACCGTCAGCTGATGCTGTAGCTGTGCATGGGGCAGCTTTCCTAGAAATGATAGAGGACCATGAGCAGAGAGTGTAGAAGGATGGCTTAATTTTCAAAGCTAAACAACTTCTCCAATTGTTTCAGTGATGTAACGTCCTGGACACATTAAGGTAGGAATTTTATGAGCACACTGAAGGTGCAGCCTCTGGGGTTGGAAGCAGGTGGCATTGCTGCTCCCAACCTAATCCCACCACTATCGCGCGCCACTAATTAATTCACTACCGGATTGGGGGTGGGGGTGGCTACCTAAACATTCCAGGGTTGGAGGTGGGCATTGAGGCAGCGGCCGAGACATTAGCTGACACCGATGGCTGGTGCCAGCATTAAAGGCTCATAGCACTGAAACACTACCAGAACCTTCCTTGACTTGAATCTTTTCTGAAGCCCAAGCCTGCTGAGGGGAGGAGTAAAACAGATCAATAAAGCAGGCATTCTGAAGGCCAACAGACAGGTTATTTGTTGGCATGGCAGAAGGAAGATCCTAGGTAGACCCATAGTTCATTGACAAATCTCTGCATGTCCTCCTTCAGGCTGTTGGGCAAGGAGGAAAATCTGCTTCCTTCGAGATAGAAGGTAGAGGCTGCCCCACCTAACCAACAACACCTGAGCAGAAGCGGGAAGAGGAGGTCAGCAGCTGTGGGGATGTCTCTGATCAGCCTCTGATCTTCAGGTAAGCGTTCTCCAAGGCGGCCTTCACGACACACGACAGCGCAGAGTCGCTGAGCAGAAACTGATAGCCAAGTTCCGCACACATGAGGACGGCCTAAACTGGGATCTTGGGTTCATGTCACCACATTGTATCTTTAAGACCTGATCAGCTGTAAAGATTCGCATTCTAATCAATATTCTGTAACTTGATTTTGTGTCTCTGTATGCCCTGTTTGAGAGCAGATATCCACTCCATCTGACGAAGGAGCAGCGCTCCGAAAGCTAATGGCATTTGCTACCAAATAAACCTGTTGGACTTTAACCTGGTGTTGTTAACACTCTTACGATGTCTGGAGAAACAGGCTACAGTGCTACAAACACATCAAGGACTTTCTCCATTCCACCAAGGCGAGTACTTAATGTCTTGGTTCATTTGGGTTGAACAAATGATAACCTGTGAGTGGGTGGTTGGTTGAGGGGGTTGGTGGGGGGGGGGGGGGGGGCGGGGGGAGCTCAGCCATTCAGTGGTAATGGGGTTAGTTTACAGCATATCCAACAAAAGGAATGGATACAACTTGGCCAGAGGGCTGTTAGCCTGACACTGCCGACATTCGCAAGGTCGCTCCAGTGCAGCTGAATGCCAGATTCATTCAAGTGAGCCCAAAATCAACAGCTTGGCTGTCACCCCCTCAGGGATTGTATCTGCTACTCTGGGGCAACCAGCATTCCTCGCCCTTATTCCTATAGGTAAACAGGGCCAACAATGCCAAGAAAAGGGTCCAGGCTGGCAGCGGATGTGGGTCCCATTTTTTACTATTCTTATGCCCACGGAAGGGGAGGTTCTAGAATTGGCAGAGCTTGGTGACCAGGGATACAGTCACAGGAGGGTGGGTAGCCTCCAGACCAGGTACAAGGGAGCCTTGGTGAGCATGAGGCAATACATGTACATTGCTGTATCCTGCAATGTACATGTATTGATCTAAACACCCAATTTTGGAGCTTGTGTTGCAAAGCGCAAAACCCTTTGATCTTTCTCTTCTTTCATGCAAGTCATCTACAAGAACAGGGAGCTGCCACCTCCAGGGGGACAGCTGTCCAAATCTGAGGGGGAGGTGGGTGTGGTGGCAAGGCAGGAGGGCGATGAGGCACCTTGAGCCTCAACTAGTTCTCATCCTTCTCAGGTCCGCAGGGAAGTACAGTGTGCCTTCCACATCTTGGTCTCCACTCAGGGCAATCCTAGTGTGGATAGTAGTTCCTCAGCCTCTCTACCAGTGATATCAGTGCCTCCAGTAGTCATGACAACAGAGGGATCTCTTTGCTTCTCGGCAGGAGTATCTCAGCATGCCAGGGTCTTCCAGGCCTCAGGCACGGAGAGAGAGAGCAGCCATCATGATAATACCAGGCCACAGGGCAGCATGGTCAACAACCTGCCTCTACCACAGCTGGCAGTGAAGGAGGAGCACCATGTAAAAGTATGTGTAAAAAGTCCAGGAAGCACAATAGATGCACTTGAGCTTCATGGGTGAATAGATTATTAAGGTTTTACTGCTTATGTTTGTGATAAAGGTGTTATTCATCTTGTTGATATTTCCACTTAATGTCAAAAGTGTAGGAGTTCCATAGCTAGTGTTTCTTCTAAGCTGGCCCTCTAAGGGCTAATATTTTCTCTGCTTAAGGTATAGAATCAGCTTCCTCTATCTTTCTCGCACATTTTCTCTCTCTCACTTCCTCTCAAATTCTTGCAGAGTGATGTGTCTGTGAGGTTCAGGTATTTCTGAAAGCCAATACTATAATGGCTTTTTATGGCCTGTTCCACTCTCAAAGTCCACCTCCATGGCAATGTGAACACATTGGCCTGGTATGCAAGGTATCCAGCTATCTTCTCAACCCTCAACTCCATTCCATCTTGGAATTAAATCGACAATTTAAAATATAGCTGCAAAACCCGACATTCCTAATATCCCACTGTGACTTGGTAACGAACAGTCAATGCACTGTCAGCATAGCCTCTCTAGTCATTGCTTATAAGTGTGAATATCTTGCACCGTTTTTCTATTAAAAACTACCTGGGCACCCCTTTAATCTTTAATAACCAAATCACCCAAGCTTGTTGCTGGGCAGAATTTAGAACAGGATGAGTGAGTGCGTGTGTGTGTAGAGGGGTGTGTGTTTGTGGTTGGGGGGGGGGGGGGAGCGCTGCTGTGTGTGTGTGTGTGAGTGTGTGTGTGTATATGTGTGCGTGTGTGTGTGTGTGTGCTCCTTCATTCCTCCATTTTACCCTAAATTAGAAAGATAGTTGCAAAATATGACAAGCTTGATCTTTGAAACACTTTGATATTTCAGTGAAGCACTAAGAATCTATTTGCATAGTCCCACATGGACTAACCACCAGTAACTATGTAAAATATAATTCCACATTTTGTACTATATATACCCCTGCAACAATAGCATCGCTGGAAGACATCCATTCTGAATGGATGTTGAACGTTGCCCCTGAATCCAGCTTCACTGGGCTTCTATTTCCAAAAGATGTAAGACTACCACTGGAAACTTGGCTGCTACCCTGTTTATGATGCCTTTTATTGGCGACACATTTGATCTAAAAATGGACTGTTTAGCTGACATTTTAATTATTTTCTGTCATGTTCTGCCAAGTGGATTTACCTTTGCTTACACGCACGCGCACACACACCCTCTGCACGCACACACATACTCATTGTGGACACTTTCTCTTAAAGGGGGTAGGTTGAGCCAGAATTGTCCTGACTCCCACTACCATCCTCGAGGATGAAAATACAGCCCAAAAGTCTTACGAATGTGAAATTTCCCATCTGAATTACATGGAGCACAATCTCATGTCCAGACCCTGGCAGTGCAATGTTCATGGGGGAATCCTTCTCACCACCTTCTCGAGGAGAAATCAGGAAGGGCAAGTAGGGGGTCGGGGGGCGGGGGGGGCGGGGAATAAAAGCCAGCGATGCCTACATCGCTTCAAGAATATATTTTTAAAATAAATTGTTCGCTGGGCATCACATGCTACTCACCTTACCAGGTCTCAGAAGTTGGTGGAGCAATTCCTGCATTGTATCCATGTCCTGCTCAGCCACACTGTGCTTGCTGACCTCAAGTGACCATATGTGTCATGCCTGCTCAGATTGGCAGGCTGAGCAACTCTTATACCCACTGGAATGAACACATTATTCACTGTCTCTAAGCATGGCCTCCAGGGAAGTATTGCTGATTTGAGCAGCTCCCCTTCCCCAACTAGCCGCCATGTTGCCACACTGAATTCTTTCACAAACAGCAATTACAGTATCTACTGCAGCCAGATGGCAGCCTTTAACTGGAGTCCACCATGCCCACCTCCAGCCTCCTGGTCACACAAGTCACAATCACTACCTAGTTGTCTCCCTCCCACAAAATTCAACAGGAGGTCGTGCGTCGACCTTAAGCGGAGTAAGGACCTGAAAATTATTCTGATGTTGGGCTGGCAAAACTCTTGTGAAACTTGTGCCAGAATGTTCAGACCAAAGAGTTTCACAGTGCCAATTACAGAGAGGAAATATTAGGCTAAATGTTCAATTTATTATCAAGACTGATGTTTCAGAAATGTACACACAATTTGGTTGGAATACTTAGAAAGATTTATTCTAATGTTGCAAGTTTAACAGTTGCTAATATCTTCCAGTTTAATCTTTAAACATTGCGCAATGCATTCCAATGTCATTGCATGATTCTGTTGAGTTTTGAACTGGTATCTCTTTGATATGTGATGATCTTGTTTGGTAAATGAAATGTATCCTGGAAATTACTATTGTCATAAAATAGAGTGCCTGTATTATTGTGAGCAGTAATATTGTGACTGTGATGTAGCACACTGTCCCCACTCGGAATTGCTTATTGCCAAATTGTTGATGAGAGAATGTAATTTCTCAGTATCGCATCAGAGAAAATATTGGGCATGTTCAGACCAGTCATGCCAGCATAAAAACAACTTAAAATACTGAGTATACAAGCTCATTGAATTAACTTCATTGCATCTCCCTCCTTTACTGGAATTTGAATGGACTTATCTCATCTAAACTCCAATACTTCTGTACTTCATTCTGATGTCTTGATTAACCCCAACACCCACAACCATAATCCTTTGTGCCAGGTATGATTCTAACCAGTTAATCCCCCTGATTCCCACTGACTCCAATTTTGCTTGGGCTCCTTGATGTCATACTCGGTCAAATGCTACCTCGATGTCAAGGTCAGTAACTTTCACCATAAGACCATTGGACATAGGAGCAGAATCAGTGCAGGCTTGATGGGCCAAAGGGCCTCTTTCTGCACTGTAGAGATTCTACGATTCTATGATTCCTTGGACAACACCTTCCAAATCCATAACCATCACCATCTAGAAGGGCAAGGTTAGCAGATACATGGAAACATCACCACCTGGTGGTTCCCCTCCAAGCCACTCACCATCCTGACTTGGAAATATATCACCATTGCTTCACTGTCACGGAGTCAAAATCCTGGAACTCCCTCCCTAAAAGCATTCTGGTTGTACCTATATCACATGGACTGCATTGGTTCAAGGAGGCAACTCATTACCACCTTAAGGGCAATTAGGGATCGCAATAAATGCTGGCCTAGCCAGCAATGCCCACATCCATGAATGAAATTTAAAAATGTGCTACTCGTCCCATTATTGTTCAACAATATTGGGGAATGTAATTGGTCTGATGGTGAAATCATGTTAATCCTTGACCAGACCCTGGGACAAGGCGGGAAGTCCTGTAAGAGACTAGTTATGTCTCTGCTGCTTCACAGCTCCAGGGTCCCGGGTTCGATTCCCGGCTCGGGTCACTGTCTGTGTGGAGTTTGCACATTCTCCTTGTGTCTGTGTGGGTTTCCTCCGGGTGCTCCGGTTTCCTCCCACAGTCCAAAGATGTGCGGGTTAGGTTGATTGGCCAGGTTAAAAAAAAATTGCCCTTTAGAGTCCTGGGATGCGTAGGTTAGAGGGATTAGCGGGTAAAATATGTGGGGGTAGGGCCTGGGTGGGATTGTGGTCAGTGCAGACTCGATGGGCCGAATGGCCTCCTTCTGCACTGTAGGGTTTCTATGATATTTGAAAAGTAAAACAATCTGCCAAATTATATCCACACACATACACATATAGGTTAGTATTCAGAATTAACATGAATTACATACTGATTAACAGACAAACTGTGGTTCGACATACCACACTACAGAGCAAATGACAAACACAATCAAGACAGTCTTTTGATATCTCAAGAACCCAGTCAGATGTTAGTCAAAGAATCTAAGTGATACTTCATCTTTCTCACAAGTGTTTGCAATCTCCACCTTTGAAGACCGTGTCTTGGAATATTCTCCACAACGTCAAACTGACTGAAGAAGAGTTGTTCAATGCGAGTTCATTTTAAAAATTCAGTCTTCCTTTATGGGATTTCAAGTCTTCATTCCAGATTTTAATCACTGGCACAACCTACTCTTGTGGGTGGGTGATGTGGGCAAGGTAGTAGGGTGGGTAAGCTAAGTAGGTGAGGGAGTAAGGTGGAGATGTTGGGTTAAGAACAAACAAAGAACAAAGAAAAGTACAGCGCAGGAACAGGCCCTTCGGCCCTCCAAACCCGCGCCAATCGTGATGCTCCAGCTAAACTAAAAAAAACCCTTCTGCACTGACTCAGTCCACATCCCTCTATTCCCTCCCTAGTCATGTACCCATCCAGATGCCTCTTAAATGTTGCTAATATGACAGCCTCCACCCCCTCCTCTGGCAGCGCACGCCAGGCACTCACCACTCTTTCCGTGAAAAATTTCCCCCGCACATCTCCCTTAAACTTTCCCCTCTCACCTTGAACCTGTGTCCCCTGTAATTGACACTTCCACCTGAGGGAAAAGCCTCAAACTATCCACCTCGTCCACGCCTCATAATTTTGTAGACGTCCATCAGGTTTCCCCTCAACCTCCACCTTTCCAGTGAAAATCATCCAAGTTTATTCAACCTCTCATCATAGTCAACACCCTCGAGACCAGGCAACATCCTGGTGAACCTTCTTTGCACTCTCTCCAAAGCTTCCACGTCCTTCTAATAATGTGGTGACCAGACCTGCATGCAATACTCCAAATGCGGTTCTATATACCTGCAATATGATTTCCCAACTCTTGTATTCAGTGTCCAGGCTGATGAAGACAAACATGCCACATGGCTTCCTAATCACCTTGGCCACCTGTGCTGCCACTTTTAGGGAATTGTGGACCTGCATGCCCAGATCCCTTTGTATCTTAATGTTCCTAAGGGTTCTGCCATTTACAGTGTATTTCGCACCTAAATTTGATCCGCCAAAATGCATCACTTCATATTTGTCTTGATTATACTCCATCTGCCATTTCTGTGCCCAAGTCTCCAATCTATCTATATCCTGTTGTATCTTCTGACAATCCCCAGCACTATCAGCAACCCCACTAATCTTTCTGTCGTCCGCAAACTTACTAATCAGACCACCCACATTTTCCTCCAGATCATTTATAAATACTACAAACAACAGAGGTCCCAGCACTGATCCCTACGGAACACCACTAGCTACAGATCTCCATTCTGAAGAACACCCTTCCACCGTTACTCTCTGCCTTTTATAACCAACGTAAGAAGTCTCACAACACCAGGTTAAAGTCCAACAGGTTTATTTGGTAGCACAAGCCACAAGCTTTCGGAGTGCTGCTCCTTCATCAGGAGAGTGGGAGTTGTGTTCACAAACAGAGCATACATAAACACAAACTCCATTTACAAAATAATGGTTGGAATGCGAGTCTTTACAGGTAATCAAGTCTTAAAGGTACAGACAATGTGAGTGGAGAGAGGACTCTGCTATAATTATAGTCAAGCCAGTTCTGTGTCCATCTAGCCAGCCCACACCGAATCCCATGTGATTTTAGTTTTTGTACCAGTCTGCTATGTGGGACCTTGTCACATGCCTTACTAAAGTCCATATAAACTATATCTACAGCCCTTCCCTCATCAATTATCTTTGTCACCTCTTCAAAAAAATCAAGTTGATGAGACATGACCTTCCCTGTACAAAACCATGCTGCCTGTCATTAACTCGTCCATTTCCTTCCAAATGTGCGTATATTCTGTCCCTCAATATCTTCTCCAAAAGCTTCCCCACCACTGATGTAAGGCTCACAGGCTGAGAATTTCCTGGATTATCCCTGCTTCCTTTCTCAAACAAGGGAACAAAATTGGCTGTGCTCCAGTCCTCTGGAAACTCGCTTGTGGTCAAAGAGGATGTGAAGATATCTTTTAAGGCCCCAACTAGTTCTCCCCTTGTCTTCCGCAGTGAATTGGGATAGATCCCATCTGGCCCCGGGGACTTGTCTATCTTAACGCAATTTAGGATACCCAACACTTCCTCCTTCAATATATTGACATTCTCTAGAGCGTTCACACACCTATTCTTGAACTCAACATTCATCATGTCCTTCTCCTTGGTGAATACCAATACAAAGTACCCATTAAAGATCTCACTCACTTCCTGTGGCTCCATAGAACATAGAACATAGAACAGTACAGCACAGAACAGGCCCTTCAGCCCACGATGTTGTGCCGACCTTCATCTGAAACCAAGATCAAGCTATCCCACTCCCTACCATCCTGGTGTGCTCCATGTGCCTATCCAATAACCGCTTAAATGATCCTAAAGTGTCTGACTCCACTATCACTGCAGACAGTCCATTCCACACCCCAACCACTCTCTGCGTGAAGAACCTACCTCTGATATCCTTCCTATATCTCCCACCATGAACCCTATAGTTATGCCCCCTTGTAATAGCTCCATCCACCCGAGGAAATAGTCTTTGAACGTTCACTCGATCTATCCCCTTCATCATTTCATAAACCTCTATTAAGTCTCCCCTCAATCTCCTCCGCTCCAGAGAGAACAGCCCCAGCTCCCTCAACCTTTCCTCATAAGACCGACACTCCAAACCAGGCAGCATCCTGGTAAATCTCCTCTGCACTCTTTCCAGCGCTTCCACATCCTTCTTATAGTGAGGTGACCAGAACTGCACGCAATATTCCAAATGCGGTCTCACCAAGGTCCTGTACAGTTGCAGCATAACCCCACGGCTCTTAAACTCCAACCCCCTGTTAATAAAAGCTAACACACTATATGCCTTCTTCACAGCTCTATCCACTTGAGTGGCAACCTTTAGAGATCTGTGGATATGGACCCCAAGATCTCTCTGTTCCTCCACAGTCTTCAGAACCCTACCTTTGACCCTGTAATCCACATTTAAATTAGTCCTACCAAAATGAATCACCTCACATTTATCAGGGTTAAACTCCATTTGCCATTTTTCAGCCCAGCTTTGCATCCTATCTATGTCTCTTTGCAGCCTACAGCACCCCTCCACCTCATCCACTACTCCACCAATCTTGGTGTCATCAGCAAATTTACTGATCCACCCTTCAGCCCCCTCCTCTAAGTCATTAATAAAAATCACAAAGAGCAGAGGACCAAGCACCGATCCCTGCGGCACTCCGCTAGCAACCTGCCTCCAGTCCGAAAATTTTCCATCCACCACCACCCTCTGTCTTCGATCAGATAGCCAGTTACCTATCCAATCGGCCAACTTTCCCTCTATCCCACACCTCCTTACTTTCATCATAAGCCGACCATGGGGGACCTTATCAAACGCCTTACTAAAATCCATGTATATGACATCAACCGCCCTACCTTCATCAACACACCTAGTTACCTCCTCAAAAAATTCTATCAAATTTGTGAGGCACGATTTGCCCTTCACAAATCCGTGCTGACTATCCCGGATTAATCCGCATCTTTCTAAATGGTCGTAAATCCCATCCCTAAGGACCTTTTCCATCAATTTACCAACCACCGAAGTCAGACTAACCGGTCTATAATTACCAGGGTCATTTCTATTCCCTTTCTTAAACAGAGGAACAACATTTGCCACTCTCCAGTCCTCTGGCACCATCCCCGTGGACAGTGAGGACCCAAAGATCAAAGCCAAAGGCTCAGCAATCTCATCCCTCGCCTCCCAAAGAATCCTAGGATACATTTCATCAGGCCCAGGGGACTTATCGACCTTCAGTTTATTCAAAACTGCCAGTACATCCTCCCTCCGAACATCTATTTCCTCCAGCCTATTAGCCTGTAACACCTTCTCTTCCTGAAAAACATGGCCCCTCTCCTTGGTGAACACTGAAGAAAAGTATTCATTCATCACCTCGCCTATCTCTACTGATTCCATACACAAGTTCCCACCACTGTCCTTGACCGGCCCTAACCTCACCCTGGTCATTCTTTTATTCCTCACATAAGAGTAAAAAGCCTTGGGGTTTTCCTTGATCCGACCCGCCAAGGACTTCTCATGTCCCCTCCTAGCTCTCCTCAGCCCCTTTTTCAGCTCATTCCTTGCTAACTTGTAACCCTCAATCGAGCCATCTGAACCTTGTTTCCTCATCCCTACATAAGCTTCCCTCTTCCTTTTCACAAGACATTCCACCTCTTTTGTGAACCACGGTTCCCTCACTCGGCCATTTCCTCCCTGCCTGACAGGGACATACCTATCAAGGACACCCAATATTTGTTCCTTGAAAAAGTTCCACTTTTCATCAGTGCCTTTCCCTGACAGTTTCTGTTCCCATCTTATGCCCCCTAATTCTTGCCTAATCGCATCATAATTACCTCTCCCCCAATTGTAAGCCTTGCCCTGCCGTCCGGCCCTATCCCTCTCCATTGCAATAACAAAAGACACCGAATTGTGGTCACTATCTCCAAAGTTCTCTCCCACAACCAAATCTAACACTTGGCCCGGTTCATTTCCCAGTACCAAATCCAATGTGGCCTCACCCCTTGTCGGCCTATCCACATATTGTGTCAGGAAACCCTCCTGCACACACTGCACAAAAAGTGCCCCATCCAAACTATTCGACCTACAAAGGTTCCAATCAATATTTGGAAAGTTAAAGTCCCCCATGACAACTACCCTGTGACCCCCACACGTATCCATAATCTGCTTAGCAATTTCTTCCTCCACATCTCTATTACTATTTGGGGGCCTATAGTAAACTCCTAACAACGTGACCGCTCCTTTCCTGTTTCTAACTGCAGCCCATATTACCTCAGTGTGCATATCCCCCTCAAAGTGCTTTTCCGCAGCCGTTAAACTATCCTTGATTAACAATGCTACTCCTCCACCTCTTTTACCAGCTCCATGCGTAACTTCCCTTCATTGTCCTTGAGTGGGCCGACTCTTTCTCTTGCTATCCTCGTGCTCCTAATAGATGCATGAAAAGCCTTGGGACTCTCCGTGACCCTGTTTGCCAAAGATATTTTATGGCTCCTTTTAGCCCTCCTAATTCCGCGTTTCAGTTCCTTCTTACTTTCACTATACTCCTCAAGGACTTCGCGGTTTTTAGATGCTGAGACCAATCGTATGCTTCCTTTTTCCTTTTAACTAAGCTTACAATTTCCCTTGTCATCCATGGTTCCCGAATCCTGCCATTTCTGTCCTTCATTTTTGTAGGGATATGTTGCTACACTTACTGGCCTGCTGTTCCGGTTCCCACCCCTGTGAGGCAGTTGGGGGGGGGGGATGTTGTCGGGTTGCATTGAGGGGCTGGGGGAGTCTGGTGATGAGGTCATATCAGCGAGGGGGTGGGGAAATCGGGGCATCAGGGGTGTCAGAGTTGGGGGTCTGGCAGGAGGGTAGGGAGTGCAGGAACAGTCTGCTGTTGAAGACAGTTCAGGTCACGTCAAATGGAATCAGTGTGCATGATTAATTGGTGAGTTGTATAGTGACCCATGTGTTCCTTCAGGTTTTAACCTGTCTGACATTCCCTGGGAACTATTCAGATAAATAAGTTGGAATGCTCCTGAGTCCCTGACTCTAATGGAGTATGGGAAATTACCCATTGGAGTTCCAAACCTCTCAGGAAATTCCCACAAAGCCATTGCATTGGTACTTCCAAGAGGTTTGCTAAATATTTATACACAATTCACACTGATGACTAGAAAATCCAATTCATTGTTTTAAACAAGAACAATGCTCAATAATGATGTTTTACAAAATGTTGGGAAGTTTATGAAATTTTTTTTTCTTCAGCTGATCTATCCATGTTTGAGTAATTAAAGTGTGTTTTCCCCCCTCAGATCTTTTTCATGTGACAAATATTTTAATCTCACAAATGTCTCTCTTGTGGAGCATTAGCTTTTCCCCATAGAAAATCTATAATTAATTTTTTAAAAAGGCAGTGTGATTTGTAAGGGATTCTTGGGAACTGATTAATTAGTTTTATAGATTCATTTACAGCACAGAGGGGGGACATCCAGCCTTTGGAGCTCATGCCGGGCTCTCTGCAGAGCACGCCAATTACTTCCGATCTCCCACTCGATCTCCCTGAGGAGTTCCTTCAAGTATCCTTACAGGTTCATATTCAAATCATTGTTTGTTTCTGCTACCACCATCCTTGTGGGCAGTGTGCATGATTAATTAATGGTCATTACCATTTGTTGTGTAAAAGAGTAGTTTCTCACATTAACCCTGCTTTTTTTTGTCTAAAATCTTAAATCTGTGTCCCCAGTCATGATGCTAACAGCTAATCAGAAAAATATTTCCCTGTATACCTTATTTCAGCCTGACATAATTGTATACATCTCTTCTCAATCGCCTTTGCTTCAAGAATAATTACAGCCTTTCCCAACTAGACTTGTAACGAACACCAGCACCCTGTACCCCCAACCCCCATCCTTGAGACCATTCTGGTAAATCTCCCCTGCATCCTCGCAAAGGCCTTTATATCTTTCCGAAAGTGACCAGAACTGGATGCAATACTCTGGCGCCTAAACAAAGATACATAAAGGATCAATATAACCTCCTTGCTTTTTTGATCAATATCTCTACTTATAAAGCCCAAGATTAGATATGCTTTGCTAACCATCCTCTCGATACATCCTGTCACCTTCAAAGATTCAATGTATAGGTACATCCTCAGATCTCTCTGTTCCTCCATATTCTTAGGATAGTCCCATTAAGTTAAAATTACCTCTCCCTATCCCTTCTGCCAAACGATATCACCTCGCACTTCACTGTATCAAATTCCATCTGCCAATTGTCTGTCCATTCTGCTACCCTATCTATGTCTGGTTGCCGTCATCAAGGAACATCCTCATTGTCTGCTCCACTGCTAAGTTTGGTATCATAAGGAAAGATTCAAGTCATTTATATGTTGCAAAAAAAGCAGTGCTCCGAGCACTGACCCTTGAGGAACAAGAATGTCTGCCATTCTCCAGCCCAAGGAAACAACCATCTACTACAACTCACTACTTTCTTTCTGTCCACGGGCCATTTTTTTTTCAATTCAGCTGGACTAACCCTCCTATTCCATAAGCCTCAATTTTGTTAATCAGTCTTTTGTGTGGTACAAGAATTGCATGACTCTCATCCAGGTCAAAGTAGAATAAAGGCCCTAGCCAAGAGTTATGTGTAGTGGCCGGGTATTGACAAGGAAATAGGATGGTTAATCAATACCCTAGTTGTGAAATTCAACACGCTTTACTACCACTGGTGAATTTACATTCATGGGAATGGCCAGGTGAGGCTACATATAGATTTTGCTGGGCCATTTATGTGATCATATGTTTCTTATGCTAGTAGACGCATACTCCAAGTGGTGAGATGTGCAGTTGATGAAGTCAACAACAGCCACAGTTACCATTGTTAAGGAAGATATTTGCCATCCATGGCATTCCAGAAGTGGTGGTAATGGACAATGGCACATCATTCATGGTGGGAGAATTCCAAAAATTTCTCAAATCCAATGGCATTCTTCATCTGAGGTCTATACCTTACCACCCAACATCATATAGGCTGGCAGAGCATGTGGTGCAAACATATAAGTCACTAATAAAAAAATAGATGAACAGACCCCTTCCATTATGGATAGCCAGTTTTCCATTATTATATAACACCTCCCCAAACATGACCACAGGAGTCGTGCCAGCTAAGTTACTGATGGGGCACCATTTAAGAACACGATTGGACATGATATTCCCAAACAAAAACACAAAAAGCTGGAAAATCTCAGCAGTCTTTGTGACAACATCTGTGAGAATAGAGCTAACGTTTCGAGTCTGGATGACCGTTTGTCAGAACCACATGATATTCTCAAATTTGGCGGGGAGGTTGGAGGCTGGGCAAGCCTCTCAAAAGGAAAATCATGATTCAGGAAGAAAAAACAGAATGTTTTAAGTGGAGGATGCAGAGATGGTCAGAAATTTTGCAACAGGCCCAACATGGGTGGCTGGTAAAATAGTGGAGAGAACAGGATTGGTCCCCTAGGTCATGAAGTACAAGGCTGCAGGCTTAGAAAACATGTGGACCATCTAAGGAGGAGAGCAGTAATGGACACACGGAATCTACAGGTGACCCTTGCAGGTAGTTTGAGGATACCAGATCTGGTTACTGGAATTTCAATGGAGAATGTGGAACAGGAGCTCAACAATGGTTGAGGACATTGAGGTGCCAGAAGCTACCAAAGAGATCCTGGATTAACAAATCTGTCACTCAGGGTTTTTTCCAATCCAGCACCTTTAACCTGCCTCTGCATCTACATTTCTGTTGAAGTTACAGTGGCTGGAGAGGGAGAATCTGTTAAGTAAATGTCCAGTGTATGTTTTGAAAATGGTGCTGTTTTAGAAAATGAACCTGTCCAAAATGGTCCAAAAAACCTTCAGTCTCTCTTTCCGGAAATAAATCACACGGACTATAGGGTCTGAATGATTGAAAGATTTTTAATACCATTAGAATTCAATTTGTAGAGGTACATTTTTTGGAAGATTTCAAAGTTTCTACTTTTGGGGAACTGTGGTGTTGCTCAATAATTATCTTATATCTGCAACTCAGTTTGAATGTTTGGTTATTAACTTGCTGAGCCTCTTCAAGGCTAATGCTCTAATATTCCTGGTGGAATATACTTATAACAAATCTTTGGTCAGTCGGAATTTTACTGCTCTTCAGAGTAGACGGCCAGAGCCTTTTTATTTCCTTAACAATAGGAATATGATTTTTGGATGCTCGCAATTGTTTATATAGATAAGCTCTTAGATGTGTGCAAAAGGAATTGAAATCTAATATTGCTGTTATATATTTCCCCATATTTCCATCTTTTGTTCTCACTTGTTTTAAGCACAGTTCTGTCAGTTCAATAGTCTTCCAGTATTTTACTAACATGGACATCATTTGCACCGGAGTCTAAGCAACAAGAGGTTATCTCAGCTAAGTTTCCTTCTGCTCTCAAAACTCCACAGCATCAGCAAGAATTGTTGAAGAATGATCCGTGGAGGGAATTCCTTTCCCCGGCCCAGTGCTACTAGGTAAGCTGAGCGTTTCTGTTTTTTAATTTCAGATTTTCAATATTTGTAGCGCTTTTGTTGTAGCAGCCCAGCTGAGATCACAGAATTAGGCATTGGGAATCCAGAGGTTTTAAGGTAAGTACATAGTTGATTTGCAGACTTATTGCTAAGGACATTTGTCAGATCCTCTTAACAGGAAAAGTGCCAAGAGCATTTGGATGCCAAAGTTTAGACATTATTTGTCACACAGTACTGAGATTGTCCAAGGTGTGCCACACATGATGTGGCAACATTGCAATGATGTTATTCTGTGAGTAATTCAGTGGAACCCTTTCAATTTCCATGAGATCAGATGCACAAAGCAGTGATGCCTGGTAATGTAATGTCATAGAAGCTTATTCACGGTGTATTCATGGTGATGTAAGTCTTTTTGAGGTTAGATGACTAAAGCATTGATGCAGGAAACTAGTGTCGATCAAAGATGAACATTTTCGGTTGGGGTTAACTGGCAATTAGGATATTACTGTTGCGGAGAAGTAGTTGCACATTTATTTTACTTCTAGTAATAACCAATTGTGCATATTTTAAGGTTAGAAGTTAAAGAAGAATTTTTAGAAACAGGAAAGTATTTGCACAATAATTACCCGAATTTTATAGTGTGAAATTCTGCCCCTTTGAGGAGGTAAAAGTCTCTGTAATGTTTAACAGGCCAATGCGTTAATAAGGAACACCAGACGAGATACTGGTTCATGTTAACTGACCTGAACCCCTTCTTAGCGCTGGAACAGATACATTTTCAGGCACAGATGTTCTCACTAGGGGAAGGATTAGGAACCAGAGGACACCAATATAAAATGAATTGCAAAAAAACAATATGAGGAGAAAAACTTTTACGCAACTAATTGCTAGGATTTGGAATGTATTGGGCCCGACTTTACCATCAAGTTGCACCCGTTTCCGGATGCGAAAACTTGGTAAAGTCGGGCGTGAGGCGAGTAATGCCATCTGTGCCCAACTCTGCGTTGGTTCCCCCGTTACCAAGGCCCGAAAATGGACGCGCTCGAAACGGGCGTGACGGCCATTTAATTGCATTTACATGCATTTAAATTGACTTAATAGGCTGCACACCCAATTTAACCAGCACTTCTCACATTACCATCGCGTTCGCCAATCCGGAATTGGCGCAAAACAGACATGCCCCATAAAAGTCCAATTCGGGCGTCCCATCGGTGAGGGTTAGTGAGGAGGTAAGTGCATAGCGTCCAACGGCTCTCTGCTCACGGGTGTCCTTTTGTTGCGGCCATTTTCTTTCTCAGGTCGGTGGGGGCTCTGCGAGTGTGTGTGGGGGTGGGGTGGGGGCTGTTACTTAGCAGGATCTCCAATGTCCAACTTGCAGCATGGACCTGGGTCTCAGCACTGACCTCGGGTCTTGTGGTGCTACCGGGTCCTAGTGCACTTAGCATTCTTCCAGCTGAATGCTATGCACAAAGCCCTTGCAAATTGCTCTGCTGTAGCCTCTCAACTTTTCAAGGAGCTGTGATTGTGGGGAGCATGTGGCTGGGGGAATTGGGGGGGGCTGTGATTTGGGGGAGCATATGGCTGGAGGAATTGGGCAGTATGAACAGTGACTGTTGATGGGCTAGGGGCAAGCTGCGTTCTTTAACCTCTACATATGTTCCTCTCCATTTCTAACCGTGTCCCCCCCCACTTCAGAGTGACGAGATGGCTTTTGCGATGCAACCGATCGACCTTGCTGTTCTTTTGGTTGCTGCTGGAGTTGAGGAGGAGGAGCTGGAGGAAGAATTGCGGGCACAGGAGGCCCAGGCCTTACCACTTGCAGGAGTAGAGGGAGACGACCAGGAGATGGCCGCCATTTGCCCAGAGGGGGAGGTTCAGGAGAAGGAGGGAGCGGAGACCCCAGCAGTTCTGTGCATGAGTGTCATTTGAATAGATGTTAGACACCGTGTGCCGCCGACGTCTCCAAAAGGAGACAGTGCAACACCTGTGCCACCCGTTGCAGGACCTGGCACCAAGAGGAAGGTGGGGGCACCCACTCTCGGTGGCTGTCAAATTGACGACTGCTCTGAACTTTTATGTGACTGGCTCCTTCCAGACCCCTAGCGGAGATGTTTGTGGCATCTCCCAGTCAGCTGTGCACACCTGTGTCAAGCAAGTCATGGAAGCCCTGTATACCCGGGCTGGGCAGAACATCAAATTTAACTTGAACCAAGCCTATCAGGAAGCCCGGGCTGCAGGGTTCGCAGCCATTGCGGGGATGCCTAATGTACAGGAGGCCATCGGCTACACCCATGCCACCCTCCAGGCCCCCCTACAGAATTCACAAAGGTTCACCAACAGAAAGAGGTTCCACCCCCTGAATGTCCAACTGATGTGTGACCACAATATGTACATTATATACATCTGTGCAAGACACCAGGTAGTGTGCATGACAGCTTCGTTGTTCGGAGCTCCTCCTCACCCTGGGGGCGAGGAGGAGCCTAGGCTGTGGAAGTGGCTCGTGGGTGATATGGGTTACCTGCTTCAGACATGGCTGATGACGCCTGTGCGGAGGCCCGTGACTGAGGCGGAGACTCGCTATAATGAGGCCCACGTAGGCACCCGCGCGATAGTGGAGAGGTGCATTGGGCTCCTCGAAATGTGATTCTGATGCCTGGACCGCTCTGGCGAGGCCTCCAATACAGCCCAGTGATCTCTTCCCGCATTGTGGTTGTGTGCTGTGCCTTACACAATCTGGCTCTGCAGAGAAGTGACCTACTGGAGAAGGATGAGGAGGACGTGGAGGCTGACCAGCCAGGCGTCACTGGGGGTGAGGA
The DNA here is from genome assembly GCF_964213995.1 of Mustelus asterias. Lineage (NCBI taxonomy): Eukaryota > Metazoa > Chordata > Chondrichthyes > Carcharhiniformes > Triakidae > Mustelus > Mustelus asterias. Next base: position 92,525,643 of record NC_135802.1, on the reverse strand, counting down.
GGAGGAGGAGGAAGAAGAGGAAGAGCACTCCTTGGAACACCACCCAAGCACTGGAGGGATGGCAGCTCAAATGAGGCATGCGAGGGTGGCAAGGGAGGCCCTGATCACCAGGCAGTTCAGTCGCTAGGGGTTTGTGTCTGTGGGTTCCACCCTCCCCCTCCCATCCCCACCCCCAAAATTTCTTCTATCTCCTGCAACATTGTCACACCAGGGTGGTGGGCCTGGGTACTCTGTGTTAGCGTGATTTTTGGCAGGCAGGAGGGTGACGACGACTCACTAAGCACCATTATGCTGATGCCCTGGTGCAAACTAGTCTGACTCTTACCTAATTTTCGCATACACGCTGGCACTTGGGCCCACGTCTGTGTAGTGGGTAAGGGATCTGAAACCCCCATACAGGGCTCTGGGACAGGTGGAGTGGGGGACGGGAGGGAATCACTTGTGGGTCTGGGGAACCAATGGCTTCCTTTTCTCAGTGACACAGCATTGAGGGGCCTCCCCAACTGACATCAACATTGAAGCATCGCTCCGGCGATCATCAGTGGAAGAGGATTCCTATCCCAGACAAATCTGAGACAAAATAGTCACAGGTGGGTGGTGAAAAAATATTTAATTGCAATAAAAGTGTTTAATATCATGTTCTAACATAAAAACTTGTGAACAGAAAATGCTAAGATGCTTAAATAACTTTCTAACTAGTGCAGCCCTTCACCCGTACCATCTCAGTGTAACTACAACTTCCTAACCTTACGTGACCTACCACTACGTCTCAGTGACTCCCCAGAATGTACATCGGAGGTGGAGGGGGCCAGCTGCCTACCTCGCCCCGTGGCCTGTGATGCGTGTGGCGGCCGTCCGCTGGAGGCCCTCGACTTTGCAGGCCCTGGCTGGCTTCCAGGTGTCAGGATCGTTTCCATGATACCCTCTTCATCCCGCTGCCCCTGAGATGCCCCGATGTCAAGAAGGGAGGAGTCAGAAGGTGGAGCCACAGCCACAGTCTCCTGCCTAGAAGGCCCCGGCATGGACTCGAGCCCTTCCTCCTCCTTGGAGTTCCTGTGGGCCCCTGGGTCTCTCCATGGGACGGCGGTGCTTCTGCAGTGAGCTCCAGAAGCTCTGGTATCACCTGGCCCTGCCAGTCCTGGAGGATCACCTGCGTCCTACCCATGGTAGTCGGGCCCTCTGCGATGGCCACCTGAGTTGGGGGCCACCTGTCAATGGCCGCAGCAAGTGCCCTCTGAATCTGGGCCAGACTCTGCAGCCCCTCAGCCATAATCCTCTGCGACTGGGCCATGTTCTCAAGGGCTGCTGCCGTAGCCCACTGTGTCTCAGCACTGACCCGCTGGGTCTCCTGCAAGCTGTCGAGCCTCTCAGCTATGGACCACAGAACCTTGAGAAGCACGTTGAGTCTATCAGCTGTGGCCCACTGTGACTCAGCCTTTGGGACTCCGCTGTGGCCTGCTGTAACTCGGCCATCGCTTGGACCCTGCCACTCATGGTGAGGATCCCCTGCCCCAGGGTTTTCCATGTAGGCGCCACCCTTGCAGTGTTGGCCTGGGAAGCACGCAAGACAGGCAATAGCTGGTCCGCCTGGAAGCTTTGGGACTCCTCCCAACAACCATGCAGTGTGGCCGTCAGCCCCTCCTGCATTCTCTGGCTCTGTTGCTGCATCTCCAGCAGCTGAGGGAGAAGTGATCTCAGAGGCCCAGCATGTAGCCTGGGGCAGCTGAGTCCATGCCTCTGGCAGACCCCCGCATGCCCAGAGGTCTCGGACGTTCCCTCCTCCACCCGATGTACATCAGATGTGTCGTGCTCACCAGAGAGTGACCCAGAAGGCTCAACACTAACTGGACCCACCGACGTGTCAGTATCTGGGATGGTGAGTTGTGAGGTGGAAGCTGACACCAAAACGGTGCCACCCTCGGAGGTCCCTTCACCCATATCCTCCGAGGACTCGTCCGAGCTGTCCTGAACAGGAAGGGCGAGAGCTGCAAGAGGGTCCTGTTGTCCAGAAGGCCCCGGGCGTCCGGTTCTGTCCCTGCTACACAACGTTAAGTGCAAGGGAAGGAGAGGAATCCGGGATGCCAAACATGTGATTCACATTTCTTCATTGAACATAGAATAAAGCACAAAGAAAATTACATCACAGGAACAGGTCCTTCGGCCCTCCAGGCCTGTAGCAACCAGGCTGTCCATCTGATTTGTAACCCCCTACTCTTCCGGGGACCATATGCTTCTATTCCCATCACATTCACATCGCTGTAAAGATGCCCCTTAAAGGTCACTATCGTATCTGCCTCCGCAACCTCCCCTGGCAGTGGGTTCCAGGCACCCACGACCCTCTCTGTGCAAATAAACATGCCTCGTATATCTCCTTTAAACCTTGGCCTTCGCACCCAAAACTCATGCCCTCGAGGAGTTGCCTCAAAGTGAGTGGAGGAATGACTGGTGCTCACATCTTGATGGCAGCCCGACCATGCTGTCGCTGACAGCCCACATCTCCCCTTCCCTTGAGAGCTCCAGCACCTGCTCCTCAAAGGGGGTGAGGACCCAGAGGTTTGACTCACCACCCCCTATCTTCACCCTCTCTCTGGTGTTATGGTTGGTCTTCTCCTGTGGAGACGGAAGGAGCCATGAAAGAAATGACAGTTGCCTGCCACTGACCGAGGCAGCAACTGCCTCCCAGGCTGTATTTCCATCAGAACCCCTGGGTCTGCGTCCTCCTGCATCCTCCTAGGGGGAAGAGGGTGTCCCGCCTCGCCTGTTGCATCTAATAGCTTCCCCAGATCGCTCTCAGAAAAACAGGGGGAGAGGGGTTGGGCTTGCGCATATTGTCCTGTACTGCCAGCCTGTCCATTCTTGAGTTTTTAATGGAACTGCCCCTCGTTAGGGCAGAACAGCTGCAGGCAGTTTGGCAGAGCATTCCAGCAGGTGGGGGGGTTGGGGGGTGGAGGGAGGGGGTGGGGGGGGGGGTGGAGGGGGTGGGGGGGTGGAGGAGGTGGGGGGGTGGATCAGTGCCTCAATGATTGGGGACAGGGGAGAGAGAGGAAGGTGTCACACAGCCATCGGAGTATGGAGGAAATGGGGGCCTTGTGCGGGAGGGTCCGGGGTGGGGGTGAAGGGGATCACTCTGCCTGATATCAGTGGGGGGGGAAGAGGGGTCCGCTGCCATTCTGCCTGAGATCAGTGGAGGGGAAGAGGGGTCCGCTGCCATTCTGCCTGAGATCAGTGCAGGGGAAGGGGGGGATCTGTTGCCACTCTGCCTGAGATCAGTGGAGGGGAAGGGGGTTCGCTGCCATTCCACCTGAGATCAGTGGAGGGAAAGGGGAGTCTGCTGCCATTCTGCCTGAGATCAGTGGAGGGAAAGGGGGGTCCGCTGCCATTCTGACTGAGATCGGTGTGGAGAAGGGTGAGGGGCCCATGATCAATCTGCATGGTGGAGGGGTAGGGGATAAGGGGTCAGTAATGTTGTGAGGGGGGGCAATGTCTGTGGGGGCCAGGGGGAGGCAGTATCTGGCCCGGGAGAGATGTAGCAGGGGACCGGCATTCTATCATTGTTTTTCTGCGCATGCACAGTTGGAGACTCCGATCGGAGCTGCAGGGTTTCGGGCACGTTAAGCCCCGCCCACAGGCTTGTGCAGTGCAATTCAGCGTCGCTGATATTTTTGCAGGCAGAGTTCGTATGGGGGCGTCTGAGAACGGGTCTAAAAGTCAGATCTGAAACACTCCCAGTTTCAAGTCCGCCCAGCACTTAGAATCAAAATGGTAAAATAGGGCCTATTGTGTCAGAGTGCAGTAAAGACAGATTCAATTGTGACTTTTAGAAAATAGAGATAAAAATTGCCGGACTATGGGGAAAGAGTGGGAGAATTGGAACTAGATGAGATCCCATAGAACCAACACAAGCTCAACAGTCAATTTCCCCTCCCCTCCCCCATCCCCAGTCGCACTGTAAACATTCTATAATTCTACCATCCAAAATTGCACCTTGCTCATTTAAGTGAGACCAGCAAGTTGCCTGGAGCTGCCTAGCATGTGTCATTGGATTGCCGATACTGAATCACTGTGGCACTATTCGGGTAGATCCTGGGAGGATGGCAAAGTGATGAGCAGGAGACCCAGTGGGAGAAGATAATACTTTTCAGCAATGAAATGGTGTAGGAATGATCACTTCCACACTTCTTGATTCTATATTCAGTGGAGTATTTTTCAACAAACTTATGATTTGATGGTTGGCTCCAGCAGCCCTTTTAAGGGCTACTGATTAGGTTAGTTGTAGATCTGACGATGGGATTATGACCTGAAATATTAACTCTGTTTTTTGTCTCCAAAGATGGTGCCAGTCCTCAGGATTTCCAGCATTTGTAGGTTTTTGTAGGCCTTCTATTTTTGATGACAGTTGACCAGGCATCAGCTGTATTCAAGGCAGGCCAATTTTGCAATGAAGATCTCAAAAAGACTTTGGTCCTTCTATTTTTAAATCATTTACAAGATGTGGGCATTGCTGGCTAAGCCAGCATTATTGCCCATCCCTAGTTGCCCTGCAGAAGGTAGTGATGAGCTGCCTTCTTGAACCTCTGCTGTCCCTGTGGTGTAGGTACACCCACGGTGCTGCTGGAAGGGAGTTCCAGGATTTTGAACCAGCAACAGTGAAATCATAGAAACCCTACAGTACAGAAAGAGGCCATTCGGCCCATCGAGTCTGCACCGACCACAAACCCACCAACGCCCTCCCCCATATCCCTACATATTTACCCACTAATCCCTCTAACCTACGCATCTCACGACATGAAGGGCAATTTTTAGCATGGCCAATCAACCTAACCCGCACATCTTTGGACTGTGGGAGGAAACCGGAGCACCCGGAGGAAACCCACGCAGACACGAGGAGAATGTGCAAACTCCACACAGACAGTGACCCAAGCCAGGAATCGAACCCAGGTCCCTGGAGCTGTGAAGCAGCAGTGCTAACCACTGTGCTACCGTGCCGCCCACTGAAGGAACAGTGATATATTTCCAAGTCAGGATGGTAAGTGGAGAGGAACTTCCAGGTGGTAATGTTTCTATGTGTTTGCTGCCGTTGTCCTTCAAGATGATGGCAGTCATGGCTTTGGAAGATGCTGTTTCTGGAGCCTTGGTGAGCTCCTGTAGTACATCTTGCAGATGGTAAACACTACTATTTGAATATGCAAAGATCCTAAAACCTGTTTCAGGCATGGACAATTACTGCACCTCTTTCTGTAAAATGTGTTTAACTTTAACCAACTTCTGGGCTATTGTGTTTTACTTTGATCGCTATATTTCTGAATAGATTTTTAAAATCGAGGCCACATGGGTAACCTAAATAATTGAGTACAAAATTTTCTGACCAAAGTTAATAGAAAACAGAAGAGCAGCTAGAGTCAACTCTAAATTAAATGAATTACTTTGCCATTTATGTTCATTTTCTCTTGAAATTCCATTAGTTGTTCTAATTTTCTGCCTTTTTCTGAAATATCCTATTGATAAAGTCATACCTGCTGCTGTCTCCATTCAAATTACACTTTTTGAAGCAAGATTCTTTGTTCAATTTTTTTTCTCTGATTTACATATTAGTTATACGACTTGACTGCAGTTGTTAAAAAATGTATATGCTTATTCCACTTTAGCAAAGTAAATTCTAGTCGAGTATCTTGTTTTAAGAGATTAATTGCCCTTGTTTCAACCTTATTGACCTCTACATGTAGTAATTTTAATTCAAACTTTATTAAGTTCTTGATCTTCAGATTTTGAAAGCCTTAATCTTGTTTGTCATTAGGTTGTGAATGCATTAAGAATTGTTCCAGGAATGGTGAACTTCATTTAAGTAAAAAATTAGAGAATCTGGGCTATTTTCCTTGGAGAAGAGAAGGCTCAGAGGAGATTTGATCGGGGTATTCCAAACCACAAGGAGTCTGGACAGGATAGATAAGGAGAAACTGTTATCAACGTTGGAAACATTGAGAACAAGACAGCACAGATTTTAGATAATTGGCTAAAAAAAAAGGCAATGTAAGCAGAGGAACTTTTTTTTATGCAGCAAGTAACTAGAATCTGGAATTTATTGCCCGAGAGTGTGATTCATTCATGTCCTTCAACTGAGAATTGGATCATTATCTGAAAAGGCAAGATTTGCAGGGCTATGGGGAAAGGGCAGGAAGAGGCAATTGATGAATTGTTCTTACAGAGCCAGAATAGACATAAGGGGATGAATAGCCTCCTTCTGTGCTGTAACAATTCTATGATTTCTCCTGGGTAAGGTAGAATAGTGGTTATGAGACTGGGCTAGTAACCCAAAGGCTTGAATCAACAATCCATAGATTCAGGGGGTATTAGTTCAGCCATCTTTTACAGCAAGTTAAAAGCAACTTCAGTTGAACTTGTTAGTAAGATGACAAACTGATGAAGCCCTCTCCATCGTCATCATAGGGATCACATTGACTAATAACCCAACTAGAGCAGCCACGTCCATTCCATGGTTACTACAGCAGGCCAGAAGCTGGGTATTCTGTGGTGAGTGGCTGACTTGATGACTCCCAAAGCTCTTCCAAGACACAAAGCAGGACTGTACTCCACTTGTCCGGATGAGCGCTGTTAGAGTCATGGAGTCATGGAGGTTTACAGCATGGAAACAGGCCCTTCAGCACAACTTGTCCATGCCGCCCAGTTTTACCACTAAGCTAGTCCCAATTGCCCGCATTTGGCCGATTTCCCTCTATACTTGAGTGTAAGTTCCTTGAGTGCAACAGCACTCAAACAGCTCAATACCAACCATGAAAGCAGTCCAATCGATTGGCATCCCATACACCACCTTAAACTTTCACTCCTTCCTCGACAAGCATACCATAGCTACAGCATTTTCTCATGATTCCAGTGGGGATCCATAAACCAAGCAATCCAATTTTCCAAACTACTCCCCAGCTGAAGAAATTGAGTATTAGCTCCATGGGAACCCAATATTTTAAAGTTCCCCTCCAAGTCTCACACACAGTGGAATTTTCCCCTCCCACCTACCAAGGAAATCCCCCACAATCTCAATTTGAACATATATCACTGTTTACTCTGCTTCTGCTTTAGGTGTGTCAGCATTACATTCTAATATCCATGTTCCAATAACCTTTCTGTGGGTAGCACGAAATAAATCAGGCATGGCCTGCTGTAATGGTAGTCCTTATAATGAAAAGTTTAAATAGAAAGAATCTAAAGATGGGCCTTGAAGATTTCAAGTGATCATGTTGTAATTATTTCCTTTGGCAGCTTTTTTCATTGGGGAAAAATTATTCCTGAATTCCCTATTTAAAAGCATTGTGAGCATACTTTCTCCTCATGGACCGCAGCAATTCAAGAAGGCAATCCACCATTATCTTCTCATGGGTAACAAATAATAGGCAAGAAATGCAAGCCTTGTGTACAGTACCCATGCCATGAGGATTATTTTTTTTAAGTTCAGAAAAATTGCAGCTTCTGAAGGTTTTCTTTGTCCTGTCCTTGAAGCGTGACAATGATTTATTTGAAATTTTTGAAGAGTTAATTCAGATGTTTGCAAATTAATCCAAATTCTTTTGGTTATTCTGAATGATGAAATAGTTTGAAACCTAGTCGATTTACTTTGAAGCAACTTCACCCACCATCTACAAATTGCTTTAAAAAAAGCAAGGAAAGTTTGCTCTTCACTTGAGGATATTTTGTTCCATTAGTTGTCGATGCCATTTGTTTAAAGAAACCCAATGGATTTTAGAGCAATTCAATACCTCTAAACTACTCTCCATGTTCTTGTGCTAATTGGAAACTATTTTTCACAGACATTGGGTTAGCGTTTTCCGTTGAGCAGATGCATTTCTCTTTTCTGCTTCACTGGCTATCCATTCAAAAGTCAACATTTGGTCCATAGCCTTTCAATCGCAATATAACTGGTTTGAATAAATACAGTAATGAAACTGGAGAATATAATTTTACTCCTCCTCCCTACTCATTTTATGATTGAACTTGTAGGCATGTAATAGTACTCTTGTCACAACACGATATTTGTTACTTTCTGTGTAAAGCAATCCAAAAGTCTGTCACAGCATGAGCTATTTTATGCAGCTGAGATAACATGTTTTCTGCAACTAATGGTTGTGGGGGATGAAAGTAGCAAATCTCACCAACATAGTTAATCTGATAAATTGAATCATTAAGATTTTTTTTTAGATGTAGATTGATCCTTTTAAGGAATATTTCACACTGGGTTCAATAAAGTTTAATAGATCTGTTACCATGCCCACTCATTCGTCTTCCTGTGCAAGCTGACATTTCTAGAACAGTATAAATGAGAAATATTTTAATCTCACCATGTGGCTGAAGATACAAGCTTAACATCTTATATGCAGTGCTTTGGTAAATTGAATCCATCCACCTTTTTTGCCATTACTTTCTAAACAATACGGAGCAAAGTCCCAAGCCTGGATTTCCACCACAATTACACCTACCTATTCACGGGGGCAGCAGTGGGGGTGGGTGGGGATTTTCACATATACATTTTGCAGAGACAGCTGCCCACATAAAAATGCAGCTGCCTCCAGTCATGTTGGACTTTCATCAGCCAATAGTAGAAATCCCGATGTGAGTGATCGTGTGCTGCTCCCAGGAATGGGAGGCAAGGTGACCAGGGAAATATAACTGAACAGGGGGCCAACAATCAGATTCTCAACGGTGGGATGAATGTTTACAATTAAGTTGAGGGAAGTTTGCAGGTGTCTCAAGTTTTCATCAGGCAAATGTCAGGAAGCATATGTGCAAGTATCTGCATGTCATGCCAGTTTCCCAGAATTAAGTAATTGGTGATAGAGCAAAACATGCCTTCAGACTTACAATTGCGAAAGTGGCATGCAGCAGGCAAAGTCGGCATCCTGCTGGAGTTGGAGTGAAAACCTGGCTTACATGTTTATGTAAGCCAGGATCAAACCTGATGGTGATAACGTACATGGTTAAATGACCTCCCAGGATTCGATGCCCAGGTTCATAAATGATGACCATTTATGAGATACATTTTAGTAGACTTCTTAAAAACTCTTGGTTATCTGTCCTACTGTCTCCCCATGTGGCCGAGTGACAAAATCTGTTTACTGACGCTCCTGTGAAGTACCTTGGGGCATTTTATTATATTACTGTTGGTAAATAAATGGAAATTGTTGATACGGAGTGCAATTTTACTGGCTCGTCATGCTGGTCAATCAACGTGGTGAGCCGGAAGACCACGGGAGAGGCTAAAAAGTGGGTGCGGATTGCTTTGCTATCCTCCCGGCCCTGTTTTTCCTGCGAGACCAGCTGTGCGCCCAGAAAGGACGTAAGCCTATTTACATAAAGGCAAGATGACTTACCAACTCCTGCACGGCATCTTCCATCCTCCTGGAAACTTCCCCCTCACTTGGTGGGGTTGTAGTCGGTGCAGCCTCGATGGGCCGAAGGGCCTCCTTCTGCACTGCAGGGATTCTATAATTCTATGACAGCAATGTTGGGATTTCAGACTTGCACACAGTAACACAGTTCCTGTTAGTGAGTCGATGCTTCTCAATTGGTGCCTTGTAGAGTTCCCACAGCTTGCCATTTCCCTTGCAATCACCATTAGGTGAAACTTTCCTCTTCTGTACTATTAGTCACACTGTAACAACTCTTGAAAAGGTTACACACTGTTGAATGAAATGTAACTAGGCTTTTAACACTGTACTAACTGCATATTATTGCTAAATGCTTCTACTGACCCTGCTGTGGCAGCCATGGGTTTTACCTCTGAGTCACAAGGTTCTGGGTTCAAGTCCCACTCTAGCACAGAAAATGTGTTGTGATATTGGAGATGCTGGCCCAAATTCTACATGTCAGACACCCCACCACTGCTGCGAGTGAGAACAGAATATTTGGCACTCAGCCAAATCTCCATTCACAGCAGCGGGTCTGGAGAATTCCAGCCCCTATCTTTTGGATGAGACTATAGCCCAAGTTTGCCCTTTAAAGTGGATATAAAAGATCCCATGTCAGCATTCAAAAGAGAGTGAGGAATATCCCTCAATCAACATCACAAGAAAACAGGTTAATTGGCCATTATCACATTTCTAATGGGAGTTTATAGAGTGCAAATTAACTGTCAGATTTTCTATATTACACAGTGACTACACTACAAAAAGCAATTCATTGGCTGTAAATCACTACGAGATGTCTGGTGGCTGTGCAAAGTGCTCCACAAACACAAACCTTTGTTCCTGAAAAGCTGATTTTGTATCTGTGGAATGTTAAGTGTTTTCACAATGATAAAAATATCCACATCTTTTCAATATCATTTTTTTTTAGGTCTGTTTTTCTTTATTTTAGTTTCCAGTTTAGTCAGTCATTTGTTTCACTATTTGGAAGTGTGAATTTAAAGGGAATGACTCCAAGTGCTTTTAACTTCCCCAGTTTGCTTTGTATGAATACTTTGATTGGATTGCATGATTTCCTGTCCCCTTGCTGACATCCCTCCTGCTGCAAGCCAGGACTTCCCCTGATTTGACACCAGATTGCACATTCTCCTCATGTCTTTGGACATTCTCCGCGTGTCAGCGTGGGTTTCCTCTGGGTGCTCCGGTTTCCTTCCACAGTCCAAAGATGTACGGGTTAATTGGCCATGCTAAATTGCCCCTTCGTGTTGGGGGAGTTGCAGGTTAAATACACAGGGTTACGGGAGTAGTGCCCGGGTGGGATTGTTGTTGGTGCAGGCTCGATGGGCCGAATGGCCTCCTTCAGAACGGTAGGAATTCTATGATTTAACCACCAACAGGAAAGGGGAGATTGCTGCCACAGATCTTGCTCGATCTTTGTGGGCAGCTTTCTTTGAGACCAGTGGTGAACATCATTGCTTTTCCATTGACTGCAAAAATTGGATAATTGTTTTGCACCATTGCCCACTAAATCTGTTACTTCCAAGTTCGTACCCCTACAGTTACTAATTTAGTACATTTAAGTTGGGCTGCAATCATGCAGTCATTAACACTCACTATTTAAACAATGTATAAAACTGATGGCTTAGTGAGTGAATGTTTGCTCATTGTGATCATTTGATAGATATGCTCTTTGAAGGCCTTGCTACCTATTTGAATAATTTAGAATCATAGAATTCTACGGTGCAGAAGAAGGCCCTTCGGCCCATCGAGTCTGCACCGACCACAATCCCACCTCGGCCCTATCACCATAAATTTACACTAGCTAGTCCCACTGAACTAAGGGGCAACTTAGCATGGCCAATCCACCTAACCAGCACATCTTTGGACTGTGGGAGGAAACTGGAGCACCTGGAGGAAATCCATGCAGACACAGGGATAATGTGCACACAGACAGTGACCCAAGTCGGGAGTCGAACGCGGGTTCCTGGCACTGTGAGGCAGCAGTGCAAACCACTGCCACCGTGCCGCCACCACGATTTGTTGAGGTATGTTCCTTGTACTCAACAATCATGATAACTCGAGTACACCTTTTCTCCCTATGTAATGGCCAAAACATTGAATGTATTCAAGAGGCGGCTGGATATAGCACTTAGGGCAAATGGGTTCAAAGTGTATGGGGAAAAAGCAGGATTAGCTATTGAGTTGGATGATCAGCCATGAATGTAATGAATGGCGAAGCAGGCTCGAAGGGCCAAATGGCCTCCTCCTGCTCCTATCTTCTATGTTTCTATGATTCTATAATTTAAACCTCCCCACCTCTGCCTCCTCATTTAAGACACATCTCTGACCTACTTCTTCAACTAAACTCTTGGTCATTTGTCCTAATATCTTCTTTGGCTCCATGTCTATGATTTTGTCTGATTATACTCTTGTGAAGCGCCTTGGGACAGCTTACTAAATTGAAGGTGCTATTGTAAATGCAAGTTGTTTTGCTTACATGTGATTCCTTTCTTTTTATGGCAGAAATGTTAACCTATTTACTTTTAATGAATTAACAGTTATTCTGAACTAATAGATAGAGGGAAGTTACAGGATGTCTTATTATTTCCAACAGTAATTTTGACATGCACTACTTACAATGTGGTTAGTAGATGTGTTATAGCTCTCTACAATAAATGAGAAGAGCATGTTTATGTAAATTGCATCCCATTTGTTAATGTTTTTATTCTCTTTCCATTTCTTTATTTCATCATAAATCAGCCTAGAAAGCTTAAATAGAGGTTTTTTTAACAGTCCGTGAAGACTGATTTTATTGCATTTATCTTGGTAATAATTCCTTCTCTTCTTCGGACGCTAGAAGCCAAAGTAAATTATAACTTGACATGAAGGATTTTGAGAGTTGTTTAGGAAATGGGCTGGAGGCAGCAAAACCTGTTCCACAAACATCTCTGAAAGTTGTTTTTACGTTGGAGTTTAATTAGCAAAGACTTGGAGGCTGCGAATGTGCCCTAAGGAAAAAGCTGTGCAGAGGAATTAATGCAGTTTTTCTCCCGGCTTCAATGACTGTTAATGTTCTTCTTATTCTGCTGTGGCCCTGTCTTCTTCCCCTGCTCACATGGAGTGCGCAATTATAGTTCATGGGTCAAGAGCACTTTTCTTCCCCGGGGTTCCATTCCCACAACCTGTAGTCTCACTTAGGTAAAGGTGACAACTTAAGAAACCTTATGCCAGTATCTAGACAATGACAGATGAAATTAGTCTTCTATTGAACAGTCTGTAACAAGAGAACATGCATGTTAAAATCCTGTTATGACAGGAACCATGGCCAAGTTTTGCATTTCAGTGATCCATTCTCACAGCATTTTTGGGCTCCTTGCTTTTATGTGACTGATCCTATCTGGATTTCTTAAGTTAATCAATGGAAAATAATCCTTGGATGTAGGTGCATCTAAATACACGAAATAAAAGTATCACATGACTCCAAAATTGTAGCACCACATGTTAAACTGACTGTAAATTGAAAGGACAAAATGATTTCCAACCCATGGAAAGTTGAGCACACTGGTCACTTTTTTGATTCATTATGAAAATATATTATATATATTTTGTAATGTTCCAGCAATTTCAAAAGAAAATATACTTCTTTGTCCTTGAATTCATGGATGTGCAGCACTACTGCTCCTCCCTCTGCCCCAACCTTCGTAAAACGCATGAAATCAATGGGTAAATTGGTGATAGTATAGTAGAACAGAATATCAAACAGCATGAAAGATTGACTGCCAATCTGCTATTGCCCATTTAGCACTCCCAATGAAGGCCAATTCTAAAAAAAAATCATTCTCTACAACCATGTGTCGATTTCGCAGTCTGCTATAAAAATGTAATTCCATAATGAGATAATACTCACCAAATAAATTACAGGCACTGTAAAACAGTAAGCAATATAATGCATTTCCTAAACATGCTGGTTAATCTAGAATCATAGAATGTATGGCACAGAGACAGACCCTTCGTCCCAAACTGGTCCATGCCGACCGAGATGCCCATCTAAGTTAACCCCACTTGCCTGCATTTGGCCCATATCCCTCTAAACCTTTCCTATCCATGTATCTGTCCAAATGCCTTTTAAATGTTGTCAATGTCCCTGCCTCAACCACTTCCTCCGGCAATTCATTCTACATACGTATCACCCCCTGTATGAAAATGTTGTTGCTCAGGTTCCCATTAATTCTTCTCCCTCTTAACTTAAACCAATGCCCTCTACTTCTTGATTCCCCAACCCTGGGACAAAGGCTGAGTGCTTTCACCCTGTCCATGCCTCTCATGATCTTGTATACCTCTATAAATATCACCCCTCAGTCTCCTACGCTCGAAAGAAAAAAGTCCTAGCATGTCCAATCTCTCCCCATAACTCAGTCCTTTGAGTCCTGGCAACATCCTTGTAGATCTCTTCTGCACTGTCTCCAACTTAATAACACCTTTCCTATAGCAAAGCAACCAAAACTAAACACAATACTCCAGGTACGGACTCACCAACGTCCTGTACAACTGCAACGTAACTTTTCAACTTCTATACTCAGTGCCCTGACTAATGAAGGCCAACATGCCAAAGGCCTTCTTCAGTGCTCTATCTACCTGTGGCTCCACCTTTAGAGAACTGTGCACCTGAACTCCAAGGTCCCTCTGTTCCACGATGCTCCCTAAGGTCCTGCTATGGTCTATGATCAGTGTAATTGTTATCCACAGCATCACATTGGACTTCCTATTTCTAAGAAAAATGATTGCCATTTTAAGAAGAGAATTTCAAATTATAGTTTTGAAGGAGATTCGTACCATTTTTTGTTTCTGAGGTAATGAAAGTAATTTTCATTGCTTATCCATTAAGTGGGCTGATTTTCGTTTTCATTGAGAAGTAAACATTTTCTATAATGGACAGACAATCCACTCTTCCAATTTACCATTCAAGATGTGACAGTAAAAATCATCCCCATTGTTTTGCATTACGTAGATGTGAAGCACTGGGTGTGAAGAGTAACATATATTATAGACGAAGATATGGCAGCGACATATCTTCTGCTCTAGCACCACAAAGAATTCAGGGGAAAACTGCTCCCAGAACACTGAAGGAAAAGATAATGGTTCCTTTTTACATCATAACATCAATTGATCATGGCACTGGTTTCATTTAATGAATATAACAGATCGTGGTAAATTTGAAGAAAGTAATGAAGTTTAAATTTCACTAACTATTCAGATGATACTTTAAAAAAAAGTAAGTTTTATTAGTGCTGTTAAAAACAGTTCTCATTAAGTTATGGTTGCATGTTCAGTAAAACCTGGTGGAGAGCTGGCAGAGTAAGGTTTATTTACAGTGTTTTTTATGAGGCCCAAATGCATTCCACAAAGAAAGCTTGAACTGCTCCTGTCCCCAGATTCTTTCCCCCATTCCCACTTGGGCAATCTCCTGAACTAACTCTCCCACCTCAACTTACCTCGCTGACTGGGAGATTTTCAGAGGCCCAAAGCTGGCAAACTTTGGGACATTCCTTTCAGATGGCAGCCATTCGATGGGATAATATTGAAGCCACATATTAAAATGAACCAAGAATTTCACTTCAGCTGCTGGGTGCTGGTCTGTCACTATTTATTTGGCTTCCTGCTGAGGGGTAAAGTTCCTTTTAAAGTTTTTTAGATTGTTATCATCTGTGAAAACAGTTTAATTAACATGTGGGAATGTATTGTGGTGATATATAATTATTATTGATCATTGTCCTATTGTTTAGTAAAGGATCGGGTTTTGTTTACTTAACTGAGGAATTGCTTTTAAGTGCTGATAATTTACTGCATTACTTAAGGTTGTTACATGCTGAGTGTTTAGTAAAAAATAGAAAACTGTGGAGTCTGGAAATCTAATATAAAGTCAGAAAATGCTGGAAATTCTCAAAGGTCATCAACATGAAACAACTTTCATTCTCTCTTTAGATGCTGCCTGATCTATTGAATATTTCCACCATTTTCTTTTATTTCTACTTAAGCAGGTCAGCTTTCTCCGTATTTGCCATGTAGATAATAAATTCCTTTGTGTGTCATTATAGATCAGCCTTCACTGTCCATTCAATGAGGTGTGCAATCAAATCTGTTCACAGTGCATTGGAAATGGTTTGAAAATCAGGGACAGCAGTTTGCCTAGGGACAGAAATGACTCTTGCATTAAGGACGCTATTAAAGAAGTCAGCAGCTACATTTGTTACAATTTTCTGCATAGCTCAACAAACTGCCCCAAGCTTGTACCACACACTATTTTTGGCTACAAATAAGTCAGTATTAGTTAGATGAGAATCTTATAAAGAAATACTAAGTGCTCACAAATACAGGGAAACAACTGTTTTCATCTCAACACACGTATGAACTGAATTATCAATGTTGTATTTAAAATTAATCAGTTAACTCCATCACTGTTCAAGGTTCACACTCACTTGCTAGAATCTCATTGAATCATAGAATCACTACAGTGCAGAAAGAAGCCATTTGGCCCATCGAGCCTGCACCGACAACAATCCCACCCAGACCCTATCCCCATAACCCCATGTGTTCACCCTGCTAATCCCCCTGACACTAACAGGCAATTTAGCATGGCCAATCCACCTAACCTGCACATCTTTGGAGTGTGGGAGGAAATCGGAGCACCTGGAGGAAACCCACACAGACACGAGGAGAATGTGCAAACTCCACACAGACAGTGACCCGAGGCCGAAATTGAGCCTTGGTCCCTGGTGCTGTGAGGCAGCAGTGCTAATCACTGTGCCACCGTGCTGCCCCCTTCCCCATATGGTTCTTCTTGATCATTGAAGCATGAGAGATTGAAGTGGCCACTCAGATTACAGTGAAATCACTGTAAAACTAATTAACTGCAATAACTAATCCTTTAACAATGTCTCCAGTAAAAATGTTTTATTTCTTCCATTCTCCTTTTTTTTGTGTTCTAGTCTTTCCTTCGGTTGAAATTAACTCTTCGAATATTTGTATGAAACTCCTTTGTCATCAACTTTATAGAGGCACTAACATCTTAACAATAATCAAGATAGTTCCTTTAAAATAGCAAGCAAAAGAGGGACACAAAGAAAGAGCCTATTTTTATTGTTGTCTCTTTCTTTTCCCTTCACCTATCTCTCTTCTCTCAGTGACCACCTGCAGAATGAATGCCCAATTTTAAAAAAGAAGGATCTGCGGTGTATGAATTTTGCAATTGAGATTTCAATAAAATATTCTGTTTCCTCCAATTCCAACAAATTAGGAAGACACGTTTTTTTTTAGGACGATGTACATAATGTGGTGATGATGTACTTTGTTAATTTACGTTATGCACAACCATTTAGAATCATAGGATCCCTGCAGTGTAGGAGGCCATTCAACCCATTGAGCCTGCACCGACAACGATCCCACCCAGGCCCTATCCCTGTAACCCAATATATTTACCCTGCTAATCCCCCTGACACTTATGGACAATTTATCATGGCCAATCCACACAGAGAGTGATCTAAGCCAGGAATTGAACCCGGATTCCTGGCGCTGTGAGGCAGCAGCACTAACCACTGTGCCACCATGCCGCCCCAAACAACATGGTTACAAGGAACTTTGATATCCAACACATGACTTCTTTCCATTGCAAAGGGACAAAAAGAAGCTTTTTTAAAGTTCTGAGACCACAGCCATGATATGAATATATAAGTTGTTGAATGCAAATAAATTCTTTGTTACTCTGTTGTACAACTCAGGAAAAAGCATCTGATTCAGAATATTGGATGAAAGATAGAAAGCGTCTGTCAGCTATGGTAAGACTTGTGTGTCTCCTTTGAGTACAGCGTGCATGAAATGTGACACATCACAGTAGTCAAATTAAATGTAGCTGACAGAGTGATATGCCACATATTCACAACACTGACAAGTCTTCCACTCAGGAAGCAAGCAACACTCCAGTCCCTAATTCATTCACACTGGGTGGAGTATTTGAAGGGTATGGAAATAGTTATAAAGAGATCATCGGATATTGTCAGACAGAAAGTAGAAAATTCCCAGAAGTCAGGTTTCCTCGGGGGATTATGGAAGATGAAGGACTTTACCGATGAAAATAATTATATATTCCTGATGCTCTTGGGGGAAAGGGTATAACAAAATAGATGAGATTGCACTCTCGGGAAACACTGGATTTTCATTGGTAGCAGTGAGTTGTGACAGTTCTTTCATGAGTGTGAAATGCTATGAGCGTAAGCAGTCACATCGATGAGAGAATAGATTTATGAATTTCTATTACAGACTTTGAAGATTCCGGTCCATCTATCTGCCTGGTAGCAAGTTGAAGAAGTATCCTAAGGATTCTTTTGGGAGGTCTGACAAAAATAGAAACCAAAAGGTCTCCAACCAAACTAGAGAGAACTCAACATAACTATTGGTTCCTTTTCCAACAAAAACAGAAGATGCTGGATGCAGGTCTGACAGCATCTATGAAGAGAGACTAGAGTTAGAGTTAATGTTTCGAGTCTGGATGATCCAGATATTCCAGCATTTTCTATTTTTATTTCAGATTCCAGCATTTGCAGTATTTTGCTTGTATATTGGTCCCTTTTGCCTGATTTGAGGTGCGTGCACACACCCATTAATGATAGCCTCTGGTATCTTAATTCGAGCAAAAAAAGAAGCCTGTCAGTCCATTCTGTCTGTGCTAGTTCTCTGACAAAGTTACAAATAGCACCACTCCCCTATTCTTTTTGCAATTCTCTGCAATTTTCTCCTTTTTAATTAGTATTAGTTAAGGAGCATATTACAGCGGTGCAGAGGGTGGACAATTTAGAGGGGTCATGTAATGAGGCGCTGTGGGTGGAGCTCAGAAACAGGAAAGGTGCAATCACTATGTTGGGGGTATACTACAGGCCACCCAACAGCCCACGGGAAGTGGAGGAACGGATATGTCAGGAGATTCTGGATATGTGCAGAAAAAATCGGTTTGTTGTAGTGGGAGACTTCAATTTCCCTGGTATAGACTGGAAAGTGCTTAGGGCTGGGGGTCTGGATGGGGAGGAATTTGTAAAATGCGTACTGGAAGGTTCTTTGGAACAGTATGTAGATAGCCCAACTAGAGAGGATCTAGTTCTAGTTCTGGGAAATGAGCCCGGTCAGGTCGTCAAAGTTTCGGTAGGGGAATATGTGGCAAATAGTGACCACAACTCTGCTAACTTTAGGATAGTAATGGACAAGGACGAGTGTTGTCCTAAGGGTAGGGTGCTAAATTGGGGGAAGGCTAACTATAGCCAGATTAGGCAGGAATTGGTGACCGTTGATTGGGAGAGGCTGTTCGGGGGTAAGTTCACGTCTGGCATGTGGGAGTCTTTTAAGGAACAGTTGATAAGGCTGCAGGACAGGCATGTGCCTGTAAAAAGGAAGGATAGGAAAGGTAGGATTTGAGAGCCGTGGATAACGAGGGAAATTGAGGATCTGATCAAAAAAAAAAGAGAGGCGTATGTTAGGTCCAGGCAACTGAAAACAGATGGAGCTCTGGAGGAATACAGAGAGAGTCGGAAAGAACTCAAACGGGGAGTTTGGAAGGGCAAAAAGAGGTCACGAAATATTCTTGGCAGACAGGATATTGGAGAATCCTAAGGCATTTTATTCATATGTTAGGAACAAAAGAGCTGTCAGGGAAAAAGTCAGACCTCTCAGGAGTGGAGGGGAATTATGCTTAGAACCCAAGGGAATTGGGGAGATCCTAAATGATTACTTTGCATCGGTATTCACAAAGGAGAGGGATTTGTTGACTGGGAGTATCTCAGAGGGAGGTGTTGACCCTTTGGAGAGAATCTCCATTACAAGGGAGGAAGTGTTAGGTTTTTTTAGGTAACATTAAAACTGACAAATCCCCAGGGCCTAATGACATCTATCCTAGACTGTTCAGGGAGACAAGAGATGTAATTGCTGGGACTCTGACGGAAATCTTTGTCTCTTCATTGGACACAGGTGAGGTCCCTGAGGATTGGAGGATAGCGAATGTGGTACTGTTATTTAAGAAGGGTAGCAGGGATAACCCGGGTAATTATAGGCCAGTGAGCTTGACGTCCATGGTAGGGAAGTTGTTGGAGAGGATTCTTAGAGGCAGGATGTATGCACATTTAGAACGGAACAATCTCATGGGTGACAGACAGCATGGTTTTGTCAGAGGGAGGTCGTGCCTTACAAATTTGGTGGAGTTTTTTGAGGAAGTGACAAAAATGGTTGACGAAGGAAGGGCCGTGGATGTCATCTATATGGATTTCAGTAAGGCATTTGACAAAGTCCCTCATGGCAGGTTGGTTAAGAAGGTTAAGGCTCATGGGATACAAGGAGAGGTGGCTAGATGGGTAGAAAACTGGCTTGGCCACAGGAGACAGAGGGTAGCAGTCGAAGGGTCTTTTTCCGGCTGGAGGTCTGTGACCAGTGGTGTTCCGCAGGGCTCTGTACTGGGACCTCTGCTATTTGTGATATATATAAATGATTTGGAAGAAGGTGTAACTGGTGTTATCAGCAAGTTTGCGGATGACACAAAGATGGCTGGACTTGCGGATAGCGATGAACATTGTCGGACAATACAGCAGGATATAGATAGGCTGGAAAATTGTGCGGAGAAATGGCAGATGGAATTTAATCCGGATAAATGCGAAGTGATGCATTTTGGAAGAACTAATGTAGGGGGGAGTTATACAATTAATGGCAGAGCCATCAAGAGTATAGAAACACAGAGGGATCTAGGTGTGCAAGTCCACAAATCCTTGAAGGTGGCAGCACAGGTGGAGAAGGTGTTGAAGGAGGCATATGGTATGCTTGCCTTTATAGGACGGGGTATAGAGTATAAAAGCTGGAGTCTGATGTTGCAGCTGTATAGAACGCTGGTTAGGCCACATTTGGAGTACTGCGTCCAGTTCTGGTCGCCGCACTACCAGAAGGACGTGGAGGCTTTAGAGGGAGTGCAGAGAAGGTTTAGCAGGATGTTGCCTGGTATGGAGGGTCTTAGCTATGAGGAGAGATTGGGTAAACTGGGCTTGTTCTCCCTGGAAAGACGGAGAATGAGGGGAGACCTAATGGAGGTGTACAAAATTATGAAGGGTAAAGATAGGGTGAACAGTGGGAAGCTTTTTCCCAGGTCGGAGGTGACGGTCACGAGGGGTCACGGGCTCAAGGTGAGAGGGGCGAAGTATAACTCAGATATCAGAGGGACGTTTTTTACACAGAGAGTGGTGGGGGCCTGGAATGCGCTGCCAAGTAGGGTGGTGAAGGCAGACATGCTGGCATCGTTTAAGACCTACCTGGATAGTCACATGAGCAGTCTGGGAATGGAGGGATACAAATGAATGGTCGAGTTGGACCAATGAGCGGCACAGGCTTGGAGGGCCGAAGGGCCTGTTTCCTGTGCTGTAATGTTCTTTGTTCTTTCTTTGTTCTTTAAGTGCATTCACAATTTATTTCATAAATGTTATTATTGCATATACTTCCACTGCCCCTTCATACAGAACCTTCTGATTCATAACAATTTAATGAGTAAAAATAGTTCTCATCTTCCCAGCCCTGCCTGTCTTGCCAATTATCTTAAAAACATTGACCAACCTTCATATTGTTGTAGGGAAATATCCCTTACCAGTGCAGAATAGACGTTGAGTCGCAAATCAAGGTTCAAAGCGTGTCTTTATTGTACAATTACTGGGATCCCAGGGAGACCCCCGTAGCCAGCTCAGAAACAGTGGCTTGGCCACGTTGATCTCAATTGGATTACATCAGCCCTGGATCTTTATAGGGCTCCAAATTTGAGCGGGAACATTTGATTATGCATCTTTTTACAATATGTATAAAGTGGTCTGTCAGTTTCAAAAGTCCCTAGGAAGTTTCATGGATTTAGCATTTGTATGGTGTGTGTTCGTGTTAATGGGATTACTTGGTCCTGCCCCGGTGTCTAAATGCGTTTCCCATTACTATCTCTATGTGTCCTCTTATTTAAATTGGTCCTATTGTTCCGTGTCTGTGTTTCCTGCTTGTGAGATTGAGTGTTAATGTCATCCTGTCCTGTTGGGTGTCTGGGGTATTTCATTCTTAACCTTTTATCCTTATCTCTTAGTTTATCAGATTTTTATGTCTGCCTTGGCCGAATTAGTAATGTTTCAGTGATAGCTTGGTTTTGATAACCCACTCTGTGTCTCGTTTCATAGGGATCTTGATCGTCCTTGACCAGTTTAAAATGCAGCTACAGGCTGTTGCTAGGCAGATTAGGGATCTCCCGCAGTTTCTGAAATTCGTGAGTCTCTCAGCTGTGCAGGGGGAGACCCGATCGAATATCCATCCGGGGGTGCCCCTCTGCATTGTTGGCCCGTTATGAGTGGTGCCAATTAGTCCAATAAAAATATGTTTGATGATACAAATATGGTTTTCTGGAAAATTTCCTCCTTCAGTCCCTCCTCTCGTCCAGGGGGTGCCATTCATGGCTGACCCCCCATGGACGACCTTCAGAGGAACAGTGATTTGTACAGCTGTTGTCCTTGCCGTTGTTCCTCCTCTTCTGGGTCGTTGTTAAGTTCTTGCATCTGGATACTGGCAGTGGGTAGCATTCCTGATGTAATATTTGCACATATCACTTTAATACAGGTTAGGCCAAGGCAGAGTGTGAACAGGATGGCTACTACTAGGATCAATCCCTTCATAATATATGCTCCCCAAACTGTGTTAAACAGCCATCCTAACCACCCATCAGTCCCTGTTAACCCCTGTTTAAAGTTATCCAATTGCTTTTGTATCCCGGACATGGCTGCTGTTATGTTTAGTGTCTCGTCGTGTACGTATGTGATGCATTTTTCCTTGATGATGGTGCATACCCCCCCTTGTCTGGCTAGCTGATAGTCCACCGCATATCTCGTTTGTTGTGTGTATAGTCTGAGTTCTGCGAGTTCTTGGTCAATTGCGCCTAATGCTTGTAGGGTGTTGTTTCCTAAAATGGTCAGTCCACATATGAAGAAGTTCCTATTACTGGCACTGATCACCCCTGCGGCGCCTCCCAGGGATAGTGTCCCCAGAAATCCATATCCTAAAGAAGACCCTAGTGTGACAGGGGCCTGCCAGTCGGAGCAAAATTCTGCGCTGATGGCCCTGGTCACTATGCGTTTCTGGACATGCCCTTCACTTGGGCATGGAACCGTGAGAGGTCTGATTGTTCCTACGGAAAAGAACCTTGGAGGCCTGTCTGTGGCCGTCATATATACATTTTTAAATAAAAACACGTACCCGTCTTTAACCCGATAACATGCATTACCCCGGGGTCGTTTGACCGCATGGCCCCATCTTGTGGAACCTTCCCTCCCCCTGGACTGTCCACTTGATTGTACCTCTTGGTGAGAATCAAATGGATATGTCCCTGAGGCTGAGCTTACGTGGGTGCTGTTGCACTTGCCACACATAAGCTGCCTACCCGCGGTGACTGCAATGCATTTTTGTTGCTTGCAGTCACAAGTGAAGTGTCCTTCCCGGACCCGGCACTCCTGGAGAGCACAATGTGCCTCAGCGCACGAATCATTTTTAGGGACAAAGGCATGCACGCACCCCCATCCCTCTCCCTTAAAACATTGTGGGTAGTTCCCATGTGTCTCCTCCGGTTGGGGTCCCGTCCCCCTTAGAATTCCCGGCTCAGTGAGCTCTACACACCTTCCTTGTATCCCTTGCTTAAAGTACCCAATATGTTCTTTGCAGGGTGCCCCCGATGTGTCAATAGTGAATAACTCTTGTGGGAGCCACCCTGGTGTTGCGATGAATAGGGAGTTTACTGATCGCGCTGAGGGGTAACAAGCGGTCCTATTCCCATAGATCTGGATGTGTGTTTTCAGGAATAGGTTTCCTTCCATGATTGGTGGTTCTGCTCCCCTAACCCCCATATGTTGGAGTGTATTTACAATGGTCAGGGTTATTATCAGATATGTCCCTGTTCCCATATCGCTCTTTTTTTTTCCAACAGTATTTTACAATTACAGTATATACAGAAAATAAACAGGCAATCAAATTAAAAGTAGTTGGTTCCGACGTCTTGATAGTAGATCTGGTCCTGGTTCCTGTGGAAGTTGAATGAGCAAAACGGTATTTTTTAGTTCATTTGTCCTCATATAGTTTTAATTGGGTCCAGTGTTTCCAGACCCCCTGTCCCCTTATATCTATACAGGCACAGGTATCTCCGCTAACAATGACCTCGTAAGGTCCGTGCCATCTTGGGGCAAATCCTGGTTTTGCAGGAAGCACTTTTGTTAATACCCGGCTCCCGGCGTTTGGGACTTCTGGTAATATTTCTGAGTCCCCCTCTGCGTCGACCTGTGCCTGATTAGAAATTACGGACCGGCGCATCCCCTTCAATTGGGTGCTAAGGTCTCGGATGTATTGTCGGATACATCCATTCATTTGTATGTAGTCTTATCAAAAGACATCGCTTTCCCCATTAAAATCACATGCCATACAGTTCCGATCTTTATATGAGTACTCTTACACTATCTCTAATTTGATCATTTGTTTGCGTGCAAGCGCTACACCACAGTACTTCACAAAATAATTATGTCTTTATCCATGCCCAATATAGTATATGAATATATCATACAAAGTTGGTTAAGGCTTTTCAGGATTTGATGTTATTCTTGTGTCTATATGGCAGTGCTATACTGTATAATAAAAATAATCAAGCGGCAGTTGTATCATACCACTTTACACATCGTACCCGTGATATCCAAACCCTTTTAATTTAAGCCGTTTCTTTTTTTTAAACTGAGCTCCAGATCGAAACCCCCGCACTCTAGGAAAAGTAACAGGCGCCGAATCAAAATCAAAGCAGGTACAATACATACCAGTTATTTGATTAGGAACATTTTGGTTTCTTAACTGGCTAGGTTTTAAGCTTTGCAGTGCTTTTATATTTGGCAAACCTTGAACCTTGATGGCTCATGAAATTCCGACGGCAGTACATAATTTTAACTAGTTCAGAATACTAAACTATCTGACGTTCGCAAATCGCGATATTCTGCGATTAATACTGTATTTCACTGACTTGATATACTTTAAACTAATTCATAGACCTCAGTCTTTTGTTCCTGCTTTTCTACCTTTCCACAAAATAACTTATTTTCTTCTCTTAACTCCTCAACTAACTCTTATAATTTCTACTTCAAGACAAAGGAAAGAGCACATGCTTCCTTCCAAGGTTTAAATCCTTTCTTAACATTAAAACAAACAACAATAAAGCATTCACGCAACCACTTTGTTTAAACACACACACATATATACACATGGAAGCTTCCAAAAGTCATTCCACAGTACATCCTTTTTCATTCAAACTTATCATTTCAGACTGGGATGAGTGTAAAACATTCAAAGAGAATACTGAACATTGATTAAGACAATCGCTTTTATTCTTCTTTCTTCCAAACTGTAATTGACTCAAAGCAGAAGTAAATTCAAGAAATCCTATCACTTGAATCTTTACAGTTTTAACACTCTCCCAGCCCCCCTGAGGCTAAACCAAGGTGCAATGTACTGCACCTACTGCCTGTAGCAAACATTCCACAGGAACAAAGAGCTCCCTGCTCTCAATCTAATTACAACAACAACTACCTACATTCGACAAGCTACCAGATCTCACAAACACACTGAAATACAAAAACTAAGATCTCTCCTATCCATCTGCTGCCTTTCCCCTGGCGTAAAAGGCTTATAGGTTGCCTTTGGTTGTGCTAACGTCCCTCCTCTCGTGACTGGCGCTAGATTATAATTGTCTATGTTTTCTTTTGATGCTGGAGTGGCTGTATGTTTCTGCACTGACTCGTATGGGCGCCGAGGGTCCGTTTCCTCTGATCTCTGCGTTATCTCCGCAGTGTGGTTTCTGTATTCTAATTCCCTCACTCTCTCCTGTAATACTTTAATTTGCTCTGTCTCTTTGTGTCTCTCCTCCATAGAGGCATTTACTTCCTCAATTAGTCCAGCTAACTGGGTCACTAATATTACTCCCATTACTTTTGTTTTGTCCCGTTTAACTCCGTCTACCCACTTTCTTTGATCTTCTAAAGTTTGTGATGCGTTCCACCCGTTCCGTTTCATCTTTGCAACAATCGCTTCTCTGGCTAACAGATACTTCAAAATGAGAGCTACTGCAGTTTCTCCCTTAACAACGTGGTCTGCCATTTTTCTGTCTAGCAGTCCTGCAACCCCCGCATGCTGGCTGCTACAGTAAAAGTGCCTCAACTCCTGTCACTGATACTGCCCCAGCACCGTCTGTATTGCTGTAGAGCCTCGTAGTGAGGTTCCAGTGGGTCTCTTTCCCCTGGGCTCCCCCAACTATTCCTGACACCTCACGCTTGGACTATTTTGTGTTGTCTTATTGGGATGTGTGCTGGTTGTTTAGTGGGTTTGTCCGCCCCTGTTCCCAGCCCCTCTAAGTACAACGCCTCCCGCTCGGCCACCACCCCCACTAGCAGGGTTGATCCGTTACCCCCCAAAACCGGGTATCCTGCTATGGGCTGTGGTGTTCCCTACAGACGAACAAGGTTATCAAACTCCGCCCGGGTCCCTAATGGATCCTCCGTCGTCGTGTCTCTTGGTCAGGATGGATCGGGTCCACTTTTCCTCAACACTTACACACCTGTACTCTGTTATCAAAGCCCCTGTTATAGTTAGTAACTGTATCGACTCTGAGGTTGTTCGTCCCTTCAGAGTCAGTGTTGTTACCCGATTTACACTGTCCGTGCCTTGCACCCTGAGTGCCTGTCCCTCTTAGCGCCCGCTTCAAAACCCAACCTTAGCGTGGGAGATTTCTCCTCTTAACGTCCAGTTTAGGGTAGGGCACCTTGAGTCAAGCACTCCCTTGTCCTATTGCCTTGGCACAGACAGCGGTTTCATTTACAATCCTGGGTTAGTTACACCAATTAGTTCTGCATGCGGTTCTTATCTTTATATTAGTCTTAATTCCTGTTATCAAATAGCCCAAAACCTGTTATCTTTACCTCTGGTCCTTTACTCCTATTAAAGTTAAAAGTTACTTACCTTCTTCCACGCGGTTGTTCTGACCTGTACCTCTTTAGTGCGGACTTCTGTTTCAATTTAAAACTTAGGCAAGATTATACAGTTCTACAAGACAACAATACTCAAAACAGACAAACCCTAACCCTTAAAGGTACCTCACTTTGAACGGAGACCTGCACTCGCCTCTGACTGCTCTGGATTTGTATCAGATTCGTTTAAATTTGATCCCGACTTTCAAACTGTGGCCATCAGTCAGAAGTCAGATATCAAATCCTGCCGTGACTACGCCATTTTGTTGTAGGGAAATATCCCTTACCAGTGCAGAATAGACGTTGAGTCGCAAATCAAGGTTCAAAGCGTGTCTTTATTGTACAATTACTGGGATCCCAGGGAGACCCCCGTAGCCAGCTCAGAAACAGTGGCTTGGCCACGTTGATCTCAATTGGATTACATCAGCCCTGGATCTTTATAGGGCTCCAAATTTGAGCGGGAACATTTGATTATGCATCTTTTTACAATATGTATAAAGTGGTCTGTCAGTTTCAAAAGTCCCTAGGAAGTTTCATGGATTTAGCATTTGTATGGTGTGTGTTCGTGTTAATGGGATTACTTGGTCCTGCCCCGGTGTCTAAATGCGTTTCCCATTACTATCTCTATGTGTCCTCTTATTTAAATTGGTCCTATTGTTCCGTGTCTGTGTTTCCTGCTTGTGAGATTGAGTGTTAATGTCATCCTGTCCTGTTGGGTGTCTGGGGTATTTCATTCTTAACCTTTTATCCTTATCTCTTAGTTTATCAGATTTTTATGTCTGCCTTGGCCGAATTAGTAATGTTTCAGTGATAGCTTGGTTTTGATAACCCACTCTGTGTCTCGTTTCATAGGGATCTTGATCGTCCTTGACCAGTTTAAAATGCAGCTACAGGCTGTTGCTAGGCAGATTAGGGATCTCCCGCAGTTTCTGAAATTCGTGAGTCTCTCAGCTGTGCAGGGGGAGACCCGATCGAATATCCATCCGGGGGTGCCCCTCTGCATTGTTGGCCCGTTATGAGTGGTGCCAATTAGTCCAATAAAAATATGTTTGATGATACAAATATGGTTTTCTGGAAAATTTCCTCCTTCAATATCAATGGAATTAATTTCATCCTATTGATCCTCTCAAAGCCAGCCATGATTTTGAACACTGCTGTTAAATCTCCTAGTCAGGTGTTACACGTCCTGGAGTTTGCTTTGATTTGATTTATTATTGTCACATGTATTAGGATACAGTGAAAAGTATTGTTTCTTGCATGCTATACAAAGCATACCGTACATAGGGAAGGAAAGGAGAGGGTGCAGAATGTATGTTACAGTCGTAGCTAGGGTGTAGAGAAAGATCAACTTAATGCGAGGTAGGTCCATTCAAAAGTCTGATGGCAGCAGGGAAGAAGCTGTTTTTGGGTCGGTTGGTATGTGATCTCAGGTTTTTTTTCTGATGGAAGAAGGTGGAAGAGAGTATGTCCAGGGTGTGTGGGGTCCTTGATTATGCTGGCTGCTTTTTCGAGGCAGCAAGAAGTATAGACAGAGTCAATGGATGGGAGGCTGGTTTGAGTGATTGTCTGGGTTTCATTCACGACCTTTTGCAGTTTCTTGTGGTCTTGGACAGAGCAGGAGCCATACCAAGCTGTGATACGACCAGAAAGAATGCTTTCTATGGTGCATCTGTAGAAGTTGGTGAGAGTTATAGCGGACATGCCAAATTTCCTTAGAAATGGGAAGGTGTCATGGGAAGGGGATGAGGTGTTGGGGGTGATAGAGGGGTGGACCAGGGTGACACATGGAATTGTCTCTTTGGAATGCTGACAGTGCAGAGGAAGGCAAGATGTGCTTTGAGGTGGCGTCGTGCTGGAGGTGGTGGAAATGGTGAACCGCTGCATATAGAGGTTGGTGTGGTGGAAAGTGTAGGCAAGGGAGACCCTATTATGGTTTTGGGAGGGAAGGGAAGGGGTGAAGGCAGGAGCACAGGAAAAGGTTGAGGACATGGTTGGAGGCCCTGTCAACCACAGGGGCGGGGAATCCTCAGCTGTGGAAAATGAAAGATGTCAGAAGTGCTGTTGTGGAAAGTACGGTGGAGATCGAGAATTTGCACGGAAGAATGGAATGCAGTCCATATTGGAAACCAGGTGTGTGGAAGTGTAGTTGGGGTAACTGTGGGAGTTGGTGAGATTGTAATTAATTTTGGTCAACAGTCAGTCCTCAGAAATGGAAATAGAGAAGTCAAGGAAGGGAAAGGAAGTGTCGGAGATGGGCCACGCAAAGGTGAGGGAGGGGTGAAAATTGAAAACAAAGTGGACAAATTTTTCCAGATTTGGATGAGAGCAGGACGAGGCACGGATACTGTGATCGATGTACCAGAAAGAGAGTTGTGGAAGGGGGTCAAAGTAGGACCAGAACAAGGAATATTGCACATTCCTGCAGAAAGAAAGGCATAACTAGGGCCCAGATGCAGGTACCTATGGCCACACCTTTTATTTGGAGGAAGTGAGACAAATTAAAGAAGGAATTGTTCAATGAGAGAATAAGTTCAGCCAGTTGGGGTCTGGGGTGCGGGGAGGGATAGGGGGGGCGGCTTGCAGTGTTGGAGTGATAGATGAGATTGTTCAGGCATATTGCAGGAAGAATTGCAGAGCCCTCAAATGTCCTGGTTTGGGGATGGAGATGTAGAGGGATTGGATGTCCATTACAGCAAGCGGTTAGGGCCAGGAATCTGGGAATTGTTGAAATGAGGTAGGGTGTAAAATACAAACGTAGGTGGGAACACCCTTTTTTAAGGGAGAAACACTAGAGACAAGATATAAAGAAATAAATTCAGTGGGACAGGAACAGGTTGAAATGATACATCTACCGTAAGATAGTCCTGTTTGTGAAATTTTGGGAAGGAGGTTCATGGCTGGAGGGACCTTAAGGTGAGAAGCTGTGGAGGGAAGATCTCCAGATGAGACGAGGTCAGTAACAGTCCTGGAAGCAAAGGTCTGATGTTTGGTGGTGGAGTCGTCATTCTGGGGGAAATAGGAAGGAGTGTCTGACAGTTGTCACTCAGCCTCTGTAATGCAGAGGTCAGTATGCCTGGCCACAACAGCACCTTGTCAACAGGCTTGATAACAAAGTCAGGATTAAACTGAGAGAATGTTGTGCAGAAAAGTGCAAACTCCCCTTAACCTTCCTTGCTCCAAGAAGAACAACCCCAGCTTCTCCAGTCTCTAGTTGCCCTGTGTTTCTCAGTGCAGCAAATATTCAAGGATAAAATGACAGGTTGCTAAGGCTTTTTAAAAATTCAGTCATAGAATGTGGACGTCAATTGGATGCCAATCACTGAGGGATTGGTGTGGATCTGGAGTCACATATAGGCCAGACTGGGTAAGGACAACAAATTTCCTTCCCTAAAGGGCATTAGTGAAACAGATGGGTTTCTATGACAATCAACATGGGTTCCATGGTCAATTTTTTAATTGAAATTTCACCATCTACCATGATGGGATTTAAACCCGGAACCTTACCTAGGGTCTCTGGATTACTAATCCAGCGATTAAGCCACTGCCTCCTCAATAAACTGTGTTTAAAGTTTATTTTATTAGTGTCACAAGTAGGCTTACATTAACACTGCAATGAAGTTACTGTGAAAATCCCCTAGTCGCCACACTCTGGCACCTGTTCGGGTACATTGAGGGAGAATTTAGCACAGCCAATGCACCTAAGCAGCACGTCTTTCAGACTGTGGGAGGAAACTGGAGCACCCGAAAGAAACCCATGCAGACACGGGGAGAATGTGCAGACTCCGCACAGACAGTGATCCAAGTGAGGAATCAAACCCAAGACTCTTGCACTGTGAGACAGCAGTCCTAACCACTGTGCCACCGTGCCGCCCCACAACGTCAGCCAGGACGGCACAGGGATAGGCAATTCCATTTGGCCGGGACAGGGATCAAACCCACGATCTTGATGTTATTACAAACACGCTCTAACCATCTGAGCTAACCGGCCACCTTATGACCTTGCATGGAGATATTCTAATAATTTTCAAGTGCTGAGGTAAGTTGATTAATAAAAGCATGTTCTTGTGGAAGAGGTGCAGCAAGGATAATAACTGTATTGCTGGTGCAAGTATGATGGATAAAATGGCCTTCTATATTGTATGATTTTTGGCAAGGAAGAATAATCCTCTATTACCAGCTTGCACCAAACATGACAGGATGTGACAAATTTAATTAATCCTACCTTCCAGATTTTATTGGTCATGGGAGCAAGTGAGAGAAAGCTCCCCAACCTAAGGAAGAATGCTAAGATACAACTGCCCCAAGCTCACCAACTCTATTGAACTAAATCTTCACTGTACATGTGTTACACTGTATTTATAACCTGATGTGGCATCGCTGAAGGAGCACAGGAAACACTCATATAATCCTATGCTTTATGCCAATATTTCTAAGCCCATCTTGCAGCTGGGTTACCTTTCTGGCTAAAAGTCAAAAATGCTTCTAAGGTCACATAAATTTAGCATATTATCATTCCAGTTCAAACTGGGTCCTGAAAATATTTGCTTATTGTATTGTTAGTCATTGACATAAAGTGGGATGGTGGTTGGGAACTGAGATGGCAAATTCTATTCCAAGTGCTAACAGCTGTATGCTGTGAAATATATCAAGGATAGATAATACGGGTGGCACAGAGGTTAGCACTACTGCATCACAGCTCCGGGGACCTGGTTCAATTCAGCTTTGGTGACTGTGTGGAGTTTGTGTATTCTCCCTGTGTCTGTGTGGGTTTCCTCCGGGTGCTCCGATTTCCTCTCTATCCAAAGATGTGCACATTAGGTGGATTGGTCATGCTAAATTGCCTGTTAGTGTCCCAGGATGTATAGCTTAGGGGTATTAACAGGGTAAATATGTGGGTTTATGGGGATAGAATGGGGGAGAGGGCTTGGGTAAGATATTCTGTCAGGGAGTCGGTGTAGACTCGATGGGTCAAATGGCATCTTCTGCACTTTAGGGATTCTATGAAAAGATTGTTAAAACTGGGAAGACTTGATTAACGTGAAGATGATGTGAACCAGGAAGATTTTGGTGGTTATTTTATCGTGAATAAAAAAGAACTGAAACACAGTATTGATGTTCATGCTTCTACAAGTGTAACACATTGCCTGAAGTGTAATATTAAAGTCAACATGCTGCAACAAAGTTTTCAGAACAGTTTGTTTCTTGACTGTTGTTGTTGAGATCAGTTCGAAATTCAAATCATAGCAGCCCCACCTCGTTAAATTGGTACAAGATAGAATCTATGTTAACTCTCTGTTTAGATTGAAAATGATCTATTTTATGATTGTGGTGACGTAGGGAAGAAACAGGCTTAATTGACTGGCAAATTTGGCTCACCAGACACTTTGGCATCACTTTAATTTTCCACTAAGCCTTTCAGACCAGTCTAGTCTCATGGAAAAGGACCCACAAATTAAATTTAAATATAGGAATACACTGAAAAGTAATTTGGTGTTTTCTTTCCCCTTTGGGTTAGATTAGGCTGGGTGCTCCTTTTGACTATCTGGAGTAGGCCTAAAGGAAATCAAAATCCATAGCTTTTTAGCCCTTTTATGCAATCCATTTAGAATATGAGCGGGGAGAGAGCGGGTAAATGGAGTTGAAATCAACCATGATTGAATGGTGGAGTGGACTCGATGGGCCGAATGGCCTTACTTCCGCTCCTATGTCTTATGGTCTTATGGTCTTATGTTTTTTAGACAGGCTCCTGTTAATTTTTCAAATTTGGTAAATTTCTTTTATTATTTTTCCCAACTGCACATCACTTTATGTGGAATCTAATATTGCCAAATGCTGTCATTTAATTCATATGGAAAACAATTATAGTAGAACACAAAGCGCTGGAAAAATGGAGGATATGAAATTGCTCCAGCGACACCCATGTCCCATGAATGAATAAAAAAAATGTAAAAGTAAAATACTGCGGATGCTGGAATTTGAAACAAGAACAGAAAATGCTGAAGAAACTCAGCAGGTCTGACAGCATCTGTGGAGAGACCTGTCACTCACCTGCTCTGTAACACTTCCTCATTTAATCCCCTACTCACAACAAATATCAAGATTTACATGGAACCACTTACTAATAATATCCTCTTCTTTCTGCAGGACAAGGTGGCTCAGGAAGCAGAGTGGACCAGGCCAATAACTTGCTCATGTCCTGATCCTGATTTCAATGGAGTAGGATGTCTTGGAAATTCAGAACATACTTGGGGATGGAGAGTTGTTCTCTTCTATCTGTCCTTGATTGACATCTCTTTCATGGAGCTGTCCAATTTGTGGATACTCCACCACTCCCACATGAATGAGGCTCCCTAACCTAACAATATTGTAACTCGGTCATCGTTATTTGTCAGCTTCCGGGCCTTTCCACAGAATTGTTCCCTTCAGAAGAAGGCCAACTGAGCCAGCATCACCAGTCTTCAAACATCAGCACAGTATGAGCTCAGAGATCAGTTGCCCCTATGGGAGTGACGGTGAGTTAGTGGAATCTATACAGGGTGAAGTTCACATCAGAATTGAAGAGGAGCTGGCACTGAGGGAAAGGAAAGCGGAGGACAGAGGTGAATGGTGGAGGGCGCAGGGGTGGGTAGCCTTGATCCAAGCTGAAGAGTGTGAGGATGAAGACTTCAGTGTTCCAGCCATTCAGAGAAATATTGTGTAATTGAGGCAACAGAGAGAGGATACATAAGAAAATCTGCCAAGGAGTTGTCACATCATGACCTAGAGTCTGACCTCTGGCATGTGTGCTGATCTAGTATAATGAATGAGTTCTCTGTAATCTACCATAGAGGTAGTACCCTCTTTGAAATGTGGAGTGAGGCCAACAATGTAAGAGTCCTTGTCACCACCAATTGTAGATTTGATTAAAGGTCAAACTTCTGTCATTGAAGCTCTCTGGCCATTATAATCTTCAGCCTGGAAATGTTACACAGCACTGTTAACAAACTGGGACCCAGATTGAGAGTGGCTTTTATTAGTTCATTGATCTCCGGCAGAGCATTGGGGGAACAGCTGAAGCACAGTCAATGGGAATGGTACTGACTCTGTGGGAGCTGCGAATGCTGCACACCTTCGGGACAGTCATGTGTGGGAGCCCTTGTCTGATTTTTGTCCAATATCTACACAAGTGCCTCCAATTCAGTTGGACCAGACAGCCACTGCAGCAACCGTGGACTGAAAGCAGTCAGTCATCACAACCACAGCTGCCTTCCACCTGCCATGCTGAAGCCACAGGGATAGAACCACATTGGAGCATGAGAATTAGGAAAAGCACACTGAACATCATTGGGTAGTACCTGGACGAATATTAATTTGACTGGAATGTAGTAACTTAAAATGAAAAAAATAGATTTTTATTATTGTCAATTGTACAGCTTTGTTCATTAAGAGCTGTAGGGCCTTCATTGTGTATATCTTATGAGGGGATTTTATTTATCTGGGAAAGGACGGAGGGGTGACTGGGCTGGATGGAATGGAAGAATGGTGTCAGTGAGATTCTGGGGCTTGCTGTTCAACAGAATCACTGGTTGCTCACTTTTTCTTGGATTGCTCGCTCTACAAGATATTTCTGGTAAGTTTCTTCTGCAAGTGGCCCACTACTCCATGTCCAGGATCTGTCCACGGCAAACACTGAAATATTCAGGATGTAGCATGTCACCACCGTCTGCAATACATTCTTCCGATTCTTCAAATCATTTGAATGGTTTTTTTAAAGGAGTGCATTTGTAATGTAGGAAATGCAGCAGCATTGTGATGCTGACCGGATAATCTGTTCTGGTGAAGTTGATTGAGGCATAAATGTTGGCTAAGACATTGGGAGAGGATCTTTTGCTGTTCTACAAAATATCTTAGAGAATAGATGGGGCCTCAGGTTAACATCTAAACTGAAAAATGGCACTTCAGAAAGTGCAGCAATTCTCAATGCTGTTCTGGAATGGGACATGAACCCACAACCTCTGACTCAGAGATGAAAGTGCTGCAAACTCAGTCATCATTGAGCGCTGACATGTATTGCGAAGATCTGCTCAATGACATATCCAATACTCCTATGGCTACTGTTGGAGCAATGTTCAATGGAATATTGCAGAAGTCGAACCCCTATGGTAAAAAGCAAATTACTGTGGATGCTGGAATCAATCTGAAACCAAAAGAGAAAATTCTGGAAAATCTCAGCATGTCTGGCAGCATCTGTAAGGAGAGAAGTGAGAATGGCAGTCCATTCACATCTTTTATTCTCGCCATGGACTGCCATTAGCAGCTTTTTCCCCTGGTTTCTGTGGCTATGACTCATCTTTCATTCCCTCACCCTGCAGTATAAATATCTTCCACTTTCTATGTCTTTTAGCTTTGACAAAGGGCCATCTGGACTCAACGTCAACTCTTTTCTCTCCTTACGGATGCTATGATGTGGAGATGCCGGCGTTGGACTGGGGTGGGCACAGTAAGAAGTCTCACAACACCAGGTTAAAGTCCAACAAGTTTATTTGGTAGCACAAGCTTTCGGAGTGTCACTCCTTTTTCAGGTGAGTGAGGAGTTGTGTTCACAAACAGGACATATAGGGCCCGATTTTACCATTGGCACAAAAACGTGATAAAGTCGGTTGTGAGGCCATTAACGCGATCCGCACCCGCGTCCGCGCAGATTGCCACTTTACCGAAACCCGGGAAAACGGGCGCAACGGCGATTTAAATGCATTTGCATGCATTTAAATTGAATTAATGAACTGCCTGCCCAACTTTATCAGCATTTCCCCCTTTACCACCGCGTTTGCCAATCAGGAACCGTGCCGTAATGGACCTGCTCAATAAAAGTCTGAATCGGGCACTCCAGCTGCTGAAGAGCGCGTTCAGAGCTTCCAACGGCTCCCTGACTCAGATCAGTGGTGAGGGGAAGGAGGGAGGTGGGTCAGATCATTCTCTGGTTGGGTGGGGGGGGGGGGGGGCGGAGGGGGGGGGGGGAAGGGAGTGAGGCCAGATCGTTGTCTGTTTGGGGAAGGGGAGGAGGAGGCGGGTCAGATGTATCTCTGGCTTGGGAAGAGGGGGGAGAGAGGGCCGATCGTTGTCTGGTGATAGGGGGGAGGAGGCGGGTCAGATGTTCCTCTGGAGGGGGGTGTGGGAGTGAGGCCAGACCATTCTCTGGGGGGGATGAGTGAGGCCAGATCGTTGTCTGGGGGGGAGCGGGGAGTCAGGCCAGATCGTTGTCTGGGGGCGGGGGTGAGTGAGGCCAGACCATTCTCTGGGGGGGGGGGGAGGAGGGGAGTGAGGCCAGATCATTGTCAGGGGGGGAGGAGGGAGGCAGGTAAAATGGATCTCTGGTGGGGGTGGCAGACGGATCTCTGGTGGGGGGGGGGGCAGATGGATCTCTGGTGGGGGGGGGAGCTGGGGGGTCCGCTGCCACTCTGTGGGCCATCGGTGGGGAGGGGGGGCAGGGGTAGCGATCGGTCTGGGTAGTGGGGTGGGTGGATAAGGGGGACAGTGATGTTGTAGGGGTGGGGGTGATGTCTGTGGGGGCCATCGCTCCTGCTTGTCATTCCCGGGCCGCTTTCTCCGCTTTCTGCGGCCCAGGAGCGATCTGATACGGGCGCGCCTTTTCAATTTTTTTTCTAACTGCGCATGCGCAGTTCAGAGCTCCGATTGTTTCAGGTGCGCTAAGCCCCACCCGCAGCGCGAATGGGACTGGCAATTTTTTTTTCAGGCTGAGTGCGTATGGGAGCGCCTGAAAGCCGATCTCCAAGTCGGATCTGCATTACGCCCAGATTCAGCACTTAGAATTAAAATGGTAAAATCAGGCCCATTTACAAAATAATGGTTGGAATGCAAGTCTTTACAGGTAATCAAGTCTTAAAGGTACAGACAATGTGAGTGGAGAGAGGGCCAAGCACAGGTTAAAGAGATGTGTATTGTCTCCAGTCGGGACAGTTAGTGAGATTTTGCAAGCCCATCCAAGTCGTCGGGGGTTACAGATAGTGTGACATGAACCCAAGATCCCAGTTGAGGCCATCCTCATATGTGCGGAACTTGGCTATCAGTTTCTGCTCAGCGGTCCTGCGTTGTCATGTGTCGTGAAGGCCGCCTTGGAGAACTCTTACCCAAAGATCAGAGGCTGAATGCCCGTGACTGCTGAAGTGCTCCCCCACAGGAAGAGAACACTCCTGCCTGGTGATTGTTGAGCGGTGTTCATTCATCCGTTGTCATAGCGGCTGCATGGTCTCCCCAATGTACCATGCCTTGGGACATCCTTTCCTGCAGCGTATCAGGTAGACAACGTTGGCCGAGTCGCAAGAGTATGTACCGTGTACCTGGTGGATAGTGTTCTTACGTGAGATGATGGCATCCGTGTCGATGATCCGGCATGTCTTGCAGAGGTTGCTGTGGCAGGGTTGAGTGGTGTCGTGATCACTGTTCTCCTGAAGGCTGGGTAGTTTGCTGCGGACAATGGTCTGTTTGAGGTTGTGTGGTTGTTTGAAGGCAAGAAGTAGGGGTATGTTCGTCTTCATTGATGACATGTTGAAGGCTCCGGAGAAGATGTCGTAGCTTCTCTGCTCCGGGGAAGTACTGGACGATGAAGGGTACTCTGTCTGCCGTGTCCCATGTTTGTCTTCTGAGGAGGTCGGTGCAGTTTTTCGCTGTGGTGCGTCGGAACTGTCGATCGATGAGTCGGGCACCATATCCTGTTCTAATGAGGGTGTCTTTCAGCGTCTGTAGATGTCTGTTGCGATCCTCCTCATCCGAGCAGATCCTGTGTATACGGAGGGCTTGTCCGTAGGGGATGGCTTCTTTAACGTGTTTAGGGTGGAAGCTGGAGAAGTGGAGCATCATGAGGTTATCCGTGGGTTTGCGGTACAGTGAGGTGCTGAGGTGACAAATCCTTGGTGGAAGTGAGTGTGTCCAAGAATGCAACCAATTCTGGAGAGTAGTCCATGGTGAGTCTGATGGTGGGATGGAACTTGTTGATGTCATCATATCGTTGTTTCAGTGATTGTTCGCCATGATCCAAAGGAAGAAAATGTCATCGATGTATCTAATATATAGCATCGGTTGAAGGTTCTGTGCAGTGAAGAGGTCTTGTTCGAACCTGTGCATGAAGATGTTGGCATATTGAGGTGCGAATTTGGTCCCCATGGCTGTTCCGTGTGTCTGGATGAAGAACTGGTTGTTGAAGGTGAAGACGTTGTGGTCCAGGATGAAGCGGATGAGTTGTAGAATTGCATCTGGAGATTGGCAGTTGTCGGCATTGAGTACTGAGGCAGTTGCAGCAATGCCGTCGTCATGGGGGATGCTGGTGTAGCATGCCGAGACATCCATTGTGACGAGGAGTGCTCCTGGTTCAACTGCTCCATGTGTGCTGAGTTTCTGTACGAAGTCTGTAGTGTCGCAACAGAAGCTGGGGGTTCTTTGTACAATGGATTTCAGGATGCCCTCGACATAGCCAGAGAGGTTCTCACACAGGGTCCCATTTCCTGATATGATGGGACAGCCGGGTTTGTTTGCCTTGTATATCTTCGGGAGGCAGTAGAGATCTCCAACGCGGGGAGTACATGGAATGAGAGCACAGATGGTGCTCTGAAGGTCCAGATCTTTCTGTGGAGTTGACGAGTGTGTTCTTTGGTTGGATCTGCAGGTAACTGTCTCTGTAGTGTTCCTCGTTGTTCAGTTGTCGGTACATTTCTTTGCAGTAATCCGTCCCGTTCAGTATGACAGTGGCCCCTCCTTTCTCTGCTGATTTGATGACAATGTTGCGGTTGATCTTGAGAGCACAGATGGCTTTGCTTTGTGCTTGGGTGACGTTCGGGGCTGTCTTCTGAGTGCGGCTGATGAATCTGGCATTGACACACCTCCTGATGGCTTGGGCATACATATTGAGTCAAGGGTAGTGGCCTTCCGGGGAAGTCCAATTCGAATCTTTCCTCTTCGGTTGCTGCACCGCGGATCTCTCTGTCGGATGTTCCGGTTCATTGGCTGTCTCATCGGGCTCAATGTTGGCCTCTTGGGGTTTGTGGAAAAACTCCCGCAGCCTCATTTGCCTGATGAATTCCTCTGTGTCCGCTGTGAGACTAATGGGGTCTATTTTGGGGGTGGGGTGGAAATTGAGCCCACAGCTGAGAGCTTCGATTTCATCTGGTTGAAGTGTGCAGTCCAACAAGTTGACAATGGATTTCACTGCGGTGGCACTGTTTTCTACTGTGGTACCGAGGGAGGCTTGGTTGCTGCTGGTGGTGATGCCGAGTTTCTCAAGTTTCCTGTTCTTGGTGTTCATGTAGATGGCGTAGTTCCGTTGTCTCGTCTGCTTGGCAGTGTTTCACAGCTGGTCCGTATCCTGAGTGCAAGTTGAGAATATGGACTCTATCTTGGTTTCCAGGTTGTGGCGTCTGCTGTAGAGCTGGTGTATGAGGTGGTTGAGGAGGGTGAGAGAGGTGCGACGGCAAAGTCTCTCAGCGTAGTCTGTGTTATGGGTTGACCTGAGTGGGTTCGTGATCTGTAGTCCTTTCGGTATCTTGTCTGCTTTCTTGCATCTTTGTAGGAACTTGATGTCTGTGTCGATATGCGTGATCCTCTTGGAGATCCTCTCCACTTGGAGCTGGCAGTTTGCGGTGTCGATGGTAGCCATGATGTGGGATGCTTACAGATGCTGCCAGACCTGCTGAGATTTTGCAGCATTTTCTCTTTTGGTACCCGTATGGTAGGTATAGGAAGGCAATTTTCAAAAACAATTGGGTCATTTTTCCAAACTATCTTTAGTTTCCATATACTGCTAAATCTCTCAAAAGCACCAGAAGCAAGTTCAATCTTCCTTTTGATGTCTTCTTCCCTGAGGCATACAAACTTTTCTACTTTTCCATCCCTTCTCGTTGAAATGTCAATGTCTTCCAGATGCTTCCCAGATTTTAGTTTTATTTTTGTTGATGTGTAATCCAATGTATTTTACCTTGACAGTTGGTCTCGGCAAATCTGTTTCGATGTTGTTATAAGATGTTGTTAGAGCAAATGTGAAATTGCTTAAAATCTTGCCAAACAAGGAGACTCCTCCAATATCATCTTTTAGTTCAAGCTGCATTATTTCTCCCAGTACTGATTAAGTAAACCAAGTGACAGCATGCATCCCTTTCTCACCCTAACTGATGATCTAACTCATTCTAGTAGTTTCCTACCCACTTAAACAATGTTCGGGGACGCGTTGTAGGTGTTTTCTATCAATCTGACAAGTTTTTCATGAACATCATAAATCCTTGAGACACGCCATGTCCCTTTTCACCACCCATGTCAAAGGCCTGCTTACAACCTATGAAGTTGTTGTAACAATGAGTGTTCTGTTCTGAAAATTTTTCTGCAATCTGTTTTATCATAAACAGTTTATTTATTTTGCTTTGTTCTCGAGTAAAACCAACTTCACTTCAACGATCTTTTTATTCTCCAGTGCAATGACTTGGTAAATACAGCATCTTTCTGATGTACTCGTTAAATTATTTCCTCTGTAATTTCTGCATTTGTGTATCTACTTTGATATAGGGTTTGTATTGATAACACCTTTCCTTCCTAGTCTTCAGGAATGTGCTTTTCTTCTTGGATTTTGTTTTGTGGTGTCACTTTCTCAGAATGTTCCTGTAACTCTGCAGTTCGCTGAACAATACGAGGGATCTAGTTTTCTTGCAAACTATCAATAGAAACTTTTATTACAACTTCCAAGGAATCTATCAACTTCCTTCTATTTGTGCAGGGTGGTTTCCCCAGGACTGATTCATCTACCTTGATCATTACGAGGATCTTTATTTACATTGTACACATTTTCAAAATATCTGAACACCATTAGCTCCTTACCTATTCATCTTCAATTACTTGATCATTTTAGTTTTTTACTGGAGCCATGTTAAGTTTGTAAGAATTACCAAGTTCTCTTACAATGGTTTCTTTCATTGTAATCTCCACTTTCTGCACTTTTTAATCAAATTGTTCTTATCTATCCGTGTCTTTATCTTTATTATTCTTGTTCGCCTGTTGTATTCAATCCTCATATTCGGGTCTGAATTTATCCTCGCATTAAGCTTTCTTTGCTTTTCACTCAACTCCAGGACTTTGTCTATTGTATTCTTTTGCAAAGAAATGCAGTTATAAAAGTTTAATAGGCAACTGTTAAAATTCAAATCGTTCTTGACGTGATAACCATTGAATCCAATAAATTATTCTACTTAGTACTTTTAGAGTTTGTAATTGAAGTTAGAATTTTAGAATTAATTCCGAGGTCAACCTTCTCCCTTCCTGACACTGATGAAACTTAGGAGATGGGAATAGATGTATGCTGTTCTGCCCCTCAAGAATATTCCATCATTGAAGTAGATCGTAGCTGGTCTGTACCTCAACTTTACCACTGCTGACTCCTTAAGGAATGTAAAGCTTGGATTTTCCAAGCAGAGCCAATTGTCCATGATGTTCACCCCGCCCGTTTTCCATTGTCAATTTTGGTGACTGCAAGAAACACCTGACCATTTACTGTTGGGCAATTTCATGCCATTGAAGTGAATATTTCCATCATTTCTGAAATTTCCAAATTTACTCCAAGAGCTTTCCCTATATCTTCACTTTTTGGAAAGAATGGAGGATGGTCAGGCAGCACCATACACTCATGACATCCATTCCCTGATGACTCAACCTCACAATACTGGCAGGGGAACATGTTCCTACATCTGTGAGTGTATGTAGGGAATTCACCTTACTAAGGCGGTAGCCACTGAATTGTTCTACACGTTGCAAGCAGACCTACAGCCCAACTCCACAAAATCATAGAATCATAGAATCATAGAAACCCTACAGTGCAGAAGGAGGCCATTCGGCCCATCGAGTCTGCACCGACCACAATCCCACCCAGGCCCTACCCCCACATATTTACCCGCTAATCCCACTAACCTACGCATCTCAGGACTCTAAGGGGCAATTTTTAACCTGGCCAATCAACCTAACCCGCACATCTTTGGACTGTGGGAGGAAACCGGAGCACCCGGAGGAAACCCACGCAGACACGAGGAGAATGTGCAAACTCCACACAGACAGTGACCCGAGCCGGGAATCGAACCCGGTACCCTGGAGCTGTGAAGCAGCAGTGCTAACCACTGTGCTACCGTGCCGCCCCCAAAAGGAACAGTACTGGCTGCAAAAGTATCATTTAAAACGCAGGAACATAATCTCACAACCTGTGGGCGAGTTAGTAACATTAGTTAATCTGCTGCATACAACTAATGCACAAACTAACCGAGGAAATTAGCTTCAAAAACGTTGGAAAATCCAGTGTGGCTCTGACATGTGGAAGCAAGTACGTACTTGGGCTCTGGAATTTAAGCTGTCAGAGAAATAACATTCCAAGGTTTGTATTATGCAGAAGAAAAAACATGAGCACATTAAGGCTTGAAAGGAGAAATCTAAATATTGGAGACACAGAATTGGTGGAGAATTACTCAGGGGATCTAGTGAAATGCTCCCTTGTAAGATTTTGAATTTTTACATTAAAGTAATAGAATCCCTACAGTGCAGAAGGAGGCTATTCGGCCCATCAATACTGCACCAAGTCTATGAAAGAGCATCTTACCTAGGCCCAGCCCCCATCCACCTACCCCATCCCCGTAAGCCCACACACTTACCATGGCTGATCCACCTAACCTACATGTCTGTGGACACTAAGGGGCAATTTAGCATAGCCAATCCACCCAATCTTTGGACTGTGGGAGGAAACCAGAGCACCCGAAGGAAACCCACACAGGCACAGGAAGAATGTGCAAACTCCACAAAGACAGACACCCATGACTGGAGTTGAACCCAGGTCCCTGGTGCAGTGAAGCAACTTTGCTAACCGCTGAGCAACCATGCAGTGCTTTCTGGTTCATTTTATGAACTTTTACATTTCTGATCAATAATTTTTAACCTTAAAAAAAGGAAAGGAAAGTGATATTTTGATTTTCATAAGATTAACCACACTATCATTGACTGAGATGCTAGCTGTTCATTCACAAAGG
Organism: Mustelus asterias; assembly: GCF_964213995.1. NCBI lineage: Eukaryota > Metazoa > Chordata > Chondrichthyes > Carcharhiniformes > Triakidae > Mustelus > Mustelus asterias. Next base: position 92,483,118 of record NC_135802.1, on the reverse strand, counting down.
TTTTTCACCCCCTCTGGACCCAATCTCACAGCCATTGTACCTTATCTAATTGCATCTTACAAAATCTCTTATTCAAATTGCCACTCCCTCCTTTTCCCTCAGTAATTCAACCTGGTATTCTTCACCCATTTTGCTATACTTCTTCTACACTCAGTTCAAACTGGTAATTTTCCCTTCCTCTCCCCTCCTTGGTTAATGTTAGCGCTCTCCCTTCTTACAGTTTCTAAGTTAACGCTGGCACTCAATTCAAGCTCCCAGCTTCTTCCTACTGCTTCTAACTCTTTCCTTGTGTCTTTCATTCCCATCCAATTCACTGCTTCCCACTCCTCTTTGGTTTTCCCCATCTTTCCTTCTTTCATCATCAAATGAATGCCCTCTTTAATTATTATCCATATTTGTCCCCTCTTACTGTCATCCATTCTTCCCCTCTTTGTCGGTAATGGTAGGTACTAATACTTGGTGGCAGATAGTCTCACATTTGTTGAGCAATGCTCCCATGTGAAATAGCAGATGCTAACTGATCTGTGCCTTTTCAAGATTTTCTATCTTTAAAGTTTGTTTATTAGTGTCACAAGTAAGTTTACATTAATATTGCAATGAAGTTACTGTGAAAATCTCCTAGTCACCACACTCCGGCGCCTTTATATCCAATTTCTAATTTTGACAATTGTCCTTTTGTTTCTTCTAATAGTTTCTATTTCTCTTGACTGGATAGAAATATCTTGGGGGTGATTCTCCCAGCCTGTTGCACTGCTCTACCCAGAAATCGGCGCGGAGCTGCATAAATTATTTAAATGGTGATTTTAATCTGATTAACGAGCCCAGGACTGAAGTCTCTGGGCCCACTAGAGCTTCCCCATGACAGCCCCCCCCCGCCCCCCCACCCCCACCCCCCCCCCCCCCCCCCCCTCGAGTGTTTGACTCCAGTGGGGATTACTATTTAACTCCCCACTTGTGGGGAGCTGGTGGTCTGACTTCGCTGGAGTGAAGGGGGGCCATAGAGGCCACCAGGAGGTCAGGAATAAGGGGGGTGCCCCCTGGGCATTGCCAGCTTGGCAAATTAGGAGGCTGGCAGTGTGGGGCTACTGCGCATGTGCTGATCTCGTTGCTGACAGATTGGCGCATGTGCAGTGGCCCGCTCAGTGCTGAGCTATTCCGGCAGGAATAGGCCCCACTCTGGATTTTAATGAGAGATTCATGGTCGTGCACTCTGCGGTGCAGAGTGTGGGAGATTCATTTTGAAAATCCTGCTGAAAAAACCAGCAGCTTTTACGCAAACTCGACACTTAGAATTTTTTGGGAGAACCCCACCCCTTGTATCGGAGTATCAGGAAATGAAATTGATAGCACATGTGTTGATGTTTGAAGGAAAATATGAAGTGACAATCTTAAGCATTCTGCTCCCTGGCAACTGAGCTGAGTTTCTCCCAGACACTGAAATAAGTGCTCTAAAACGATATGTGAATGTTACGCTAAATTACATTTTTTTTAGTATAACATTATGATCATGGTATAGTGTGATGATTGCTCCTCTGCTTTATGTAGGTTGTTTACAAATAGTGAAGTCAACCGACGGATTTAATGTTCTCTGCATGCTGTTTTAACACAGCGGTTTACTGATTTTACAGGAACTCCTGCCGGCATGTGGTCATTAACTAGTACATACTCTTGTTGAAAAACACAGACAGATGTTTATGTACCCTGATTAAGTAGTGCGCTAAAAGTACTGCACAAAAGAATACAAAAGCAGGGATGTACTGCTGGGGCTTTATAAGGTTCAGGTGAGACCACACTTAGAATATTGTGAGCAATTTTGGGCCCCGTTTCTAAGGAAGTATTCTAAGTATTGGCCTTTGAGAAGATCCAGAGGAGGTTCACGAAAATGATCCCGGGAATGAAAGGCTTGACGTATGGAATTCATTGCTGCAGAAGGCTATGGAGGCCAGGTCATTGAGTATGCTTAAGACAGAGATAGGTAGGTTCTTGACTGGTAAGGGGATCAAGGGTTACGGGGAAAAAGCGGAGACTGGGGTTGAGAAATCTATCAGCCATGATTGAATGGTGGAGCAGACTCGATGGGCCGAATGGCCTAATTCTGCTCCTAATTACCATGTAGATGCACAACATAAGCTCAAATTTACAATAAATTCCAAGATTATGATTCCAAATAAGATTCAAGTCTTTTTTTTACATATTAATTTAAATGTTTTGATCAGTGGACCATTTTGCTTTGATATAGTCCAGAAACGCACTATTGATCAAACTAAATAACCTTAAGGATGAAACTCATTTTGATCAACAGCAAGAGGGGGAGCAAATTCAACACTGTTGTGTCTATTTTGAAATTGATGTCAAACTTAGCAGTGCATGGATTTGAACTGATGTATACTTGGGCCAATACTAAAGTTCATCAGGGTTTTTAAAAAATCAAATGACGATGATCTCTCCACCCGAGCAAAGCACAGGCATTTTGCTTGAATATTCAAATCAGGCCCCTGAGCTAGTTTCAAGATCAGTTTGTTAATTTTTAAAAACTAGTTGCATCTTGTACTTTGCCAACTATGATGTGTTTCTCTGGATCAACGATAAGCTTTAAAGGGACTGCTAGAGGCCCTGAACAAAAACTATTCATTTTTTTATCTATGCCTTATATATATATATATATATTTAATACTTTTCCAATTCAATCAAATCAAATCCAATTCAGAGTGTCAACAAGTTGAGACATTTCCGATCCAGGCTGACAAGACAGGGCAAGCGACCAAACCACCCTGTCCTGGGCCCGATCTACATGAGCCAAGCTGATTGGAGAAGGGGGAAGTTCCTCCTCCAAGACTTGGGCTCATTTGCATCTTAGCCAAAAGGCCGAGATCACTTTTAAAAATTGCTTCATATGAAACGTATGAAGCTTCAATGTAACCTAATGACCTCAACCAAGTGTAGCATCCTCTCCATACTACACTTGATCTTAGCCAAAAGGCCGAGAAGCCTTATATATATGTGGAACTAGGAGGTTTCTCCTGACACCACATTGATACTGAGAGTCACTGTTCCCCACCAATTTGCTTCCACTCCACTCCTCCTAAACCTAACCTGCAGCCAAACTGGGAGCAGAGCCTCTGGCAGCAGAATAGGTATCAATAGCTCGATCAACACAATTATTAATAAGAAGCCCGAGGCCCAGTTTCCCTCAAGCCTCAGACTCCTGATTTGGTCGTGCATCTGAAGCAGCCCTCCAGATATATGCCCAAAAACAGGCAATAATGAATTTCTATGACAGCCTGTCCCATATTAGTGCAGGACACATTGCACAAATAAATACAATCCCTTGAAGAGAATAATGTTGCACATGAAGGGCATATTGGAATTAATCCACATTTGTTGAGCTAAAAGGCTGCTGTTTTTCTAAGCTGAATGCAAAACATAGGAATGCAGTTTAAATGATCTTCGATATTTGCCCCTTATGCAAACGTCATTGCAAATTGCTGAACAATGCGTTCCCAAACTGCTGACTAAACACCATGAGAAGCATCTTTGTTGTTCTTTCTGTCACTACAGACATACAAAAGACTGCACAGTGGTTTATTGTTCAAGTTATAAGTAGATTTGTTTATTGTTAAGCTGATCTGTATTAATGTTCAACGGTCAAAAATATCTGCTTGTTTCCTCATTCAAGTTATACCTAAGCTAGAGATATTTTATTATGCTGCTGCTATTTGGTAACATAGCTGAAGGATCCCAGGGATCAAAATCTGATTTGACTTTCAGCCACATAAGGTGGTGCACTGGACAGAAAAATAGTAATGATGAACACCAGCCTTTGTGGTCTCTTTATTTAATGTTTGAGCAAATTATTATCATCAGCAGCATGACGTTATAATGGGTGGTGCCCAATATTGAAATCAGGCAGAAATGATACTGATGTTGTCAGAATTATAAGTGAAAGAGTTAAATATTTAACCCTTCCAGTTAAAGCTATAGCCAGAAAATAGAGACCAAGGGCAGAATCTAACACTGCTCCCTGGAGTGAGAAACGAGGCAGACTGAGGAACTTGATTGAGTGGGAAGCTAAAGGCCAACTGAACTTCAGGATTACATTTTGGAATTAAATCAACTAATTTCCTGGATCCAACCCTCTTTGTAACAGTGTTGTTTCAAAATGTCAATGCTCCAATTGTACTGATGGTGAGATCGACACCCACTTACTGGTGCTGGGTGTTTCCAGGAAACACAGCATGAACAGCAAAAGCAAATGGCAGCCATGATGGACCAGACATCACCTTGAAGGGCCAGCAGCCTCAGGTGCACAAAACCAATCACCACACACCAGCAGATCATCAGTTATGGTGAAGTGTTTCTGGAATTCAAAGCATATTTCCATGACAGTACCACTGGGACACTACAGTGGCCAACATTGCATACATTATTGATGGATGCAATGTTGGCCACAATAGTGTCCCATATAATCTTCATTTTGCATCTACTTGTGGCGTATCTGCAGTACTGGCAGTTGTGTTGCCACAAACTGGAAGAGGACTCAACCTCGTCGACCAGATTGCCATGCTGTGTCACAGGATTGTCGACTGTGATTCTGGAGTGTATCCGCAGTCGTTTGCTGCTTCTCCTGGATATATGCTGTCTTGTAAGCAAAACACATGAAACACAAGTGGAATGTCTGAATTCTGTGGGGCCATTCTGGCAAGTTCCTTCTCATCTAGTACTGAGACTATTGGTTAGTAATCTGTCTCAATGACACTTTCATCCCAATGATATAGTCAGAGAACATTTCAGAAAACCCACCTGACTGTGATAGCTTCTTTTTCTATAACTGCGTACCTCATCTCTGAGTCTGATAGCATTTTGGACATGCAGTATATTGGTCATCAACATCCATCCAGCTGCTCTTGGAACAGGACTGCCCCTAGTACTGTTGATGAAACATCTCCTGCAATTGTAGTTGGCAGGGATGGGTCATAGTGAGCCAGGATATCTATTGAGAGCAGCATATCTTTGATCTGATGGAATGATTTCTCCTGGTGTGCATCCCAACACCGTGCTTGGGCCTTTTTCAGGAGGTGCCATAAAGACTTGCTGGTGCCAGGTTTGGCAAGAATTTTGTGAGCTGGTTTGCCATTGTCATGAATGTGCCAGTAGGTTAAAAGCCACAAGCATTTCAAAAGATATTCCACAGGATGTGAGTCCCAATAACGAGATCAGCAGTTGTAGTCAGACTAGAAGAATACATTATCCTGCTAATCGGAAACACCTTGGGTAGACAATTGCACCATCCAGGGAAGACATACATATGTTAATCTTTTAGAACTAATACAAGCTGAAGGAACAGACAGCAAATACACCGAGAGAATAATAGTATAATTGGCAGCCTTTCATGGAAACAGGAGGCAATTTCCACCTAGCAGCCTGTAAGCCATTTCCAGCCAGCAGACCAGCAGCAAGAGTGCAGAAACCTTTGTGGAAGCAGTTAAAACCATATCTTAGCTGAAGTAAGAAGTGATGTTCCCCAGAATAACTATTCAACCGCATACAGTGTGGTAACTATAAGCTGGCCTTTACTTATTGATCTATTGAATTGGATGTTGTTTAGGAAGAGAGAACATGAAAGAGTTCCAATCTCGTAAATGTACTTTGAAACCAAAAGGGTAATTTCTACATAAACTGTGTGGGTGTATTTAGTAATTATTTTCATAACTGCCTTAAATCATTTTAGTCCTGTTCATGTACAAGTGTCTTCTCTTTATTGTAATAAATAGTCTTTAATAAGTGTTATATTATGACAGGGCTGTTTACTGATCTCACTGGATCTTGTTTGTGGCTCCTCACACCATTCCTGAAAACAAAATTATACACCACCACAAACCAATATCCCAGGTTGGGACGCCCTCACAGATAACATCAGACTGTTTTGTGACACCATGCCCAGGAATCTTTGGAGATCTGGAATGGACACCAAGGTCAGAAAAACACTGATTGCCTTTGTTTTATGCGGGTCCAACCAGCATGATGCTTTTTTTGCTCACCTTAGGACTTAAAAATTCTTAGAGAATATGCACTTGATGTTTAGCGTTAATGCTTCTTCCTGCAAGTGATTCAAGACAGCCTTGAGTCTCATGTTTTGCTCCACAACAATTGTTTAGTGGACAAGGACATTGACCATGTGGCAAATGACTCCTTTTAGACCTTTATAAGATGGCCAACATTGTGCGCTGAAATTGTTCGGGCAACAAAGGGCAAACGCTTGAAGCGTTATCTGTTGAATAGGGTTCCCCTTAATACGGCCTTGTTGAGTTGTGTTGGGTCAACACAGGTCTGAATGGACCCGTTTAGTTTCAGAAGGCAGACCGTTCTGGAGGACCATTCCATTTGCTGAATGATGGGGACAATGATTCCCATGTTGGTCATCCTGCCAAGTTGCAATTGTGCTTGGTTCATGAGCAGATGTGCTATTTTCCTTGGAGTAAGCAGGCACGTGGGTTTGGCACCATTTCTCAGTGTTAAGCTGTATTCAGTCTTCTGTCGCCCCAGCCCAGTGAATGGTTTTGGAAAATCCTTTATATAATCAGAACCAGATTCTTGCTGGTTAATCTCTTTGAAGTTTGTTTGACACTGGCTTTCCTTCTCAAAAGAGAGAATTTTTTTTGAGAGGCACATATAGTGCAGAATCTTCCCGTCCCGCCCACCACGGGAATCAAAGCAGGCAGGACACGAACCATGCAAAGGTCCGTTGACCTCAGGCGGGATTTTCTGGTTTTGGGGTAAGCGCGGCCAGAAAATCCGCCCATAATGTTTCCCATGTCAGTTTGTTCTTATATTGAAGAATTGCTTGCAACATAGTTTTAACCTGGAGCTTAATTCCTCCTGGTCTGTACAAGTGTGTTGTAGGTGGTTGCAGAGCTTGTTTAACCAGCTATGGTTTTCCAAGCCTTTGACAGTGTGCCTTCTGCTGTGCTTGCCAGCACACTGTTCACACCTCTGATGCATTTTGGTGTCACAGTGCTGGTGCATCTTTTGCATTTCATTGTTTAATGACCTGTGCTGTCGTTGGGGTATTCTGCACCATGGTTTAGTTTGCTCTCTTAATATGGACTAATTTTGCTGCCATACCTCATAGTTTTTGATAATCTGTATCACCTTCTCCAAAGTTAGTTCTTCTTCGGATTGAGTATCATCAGTTACTCCAACTATTGTGTGGTCTCATTTCAGCGCAGCCTTAAGATCACCATAATCACAGCCTCAAGATCACCATAATCTCAGCCTCAGCCAACCAATACAAATCAGTGATGAAGGTATCCACAGGTTCTCCAGGCTTTTGGACCCCTCTACTAAAAACTTTGCTTTTTCCAAAATGTTGTTAGTCTGTAGGTTAAAATAACTGTCAAAGGATTGTATCATCTCGTCAAATTTGACAGGTGATTCATTAATGCCAAGTCTCTGGCTATCACATCATCAGTAATTGCATCAATCGAATACAATAAAGTATTAATTTGCTTAGTATCTGATTTATTTAATCTTGATGCAATTCCGTATTTTAAAAACTCTCCTCCTCCATAGTGTCCAGTTCTGTGTTTTGTTTGATTCTTCCATCCGCCCAAATCGTTCTGGCAAAGTAAATTTTGAATTAATTGCTGTTTTCAGCTCAAGAGGGACTGGCTTTAAATTTTTGGAATGGTGCTGCAGGAATCGGGTTTACCTGTGCTGATCAAGGTTTTTCAGGTACCCACCGTGGTTTCTGAGCCATTTCAAAACTTCTGAGTCTCAGGAAAACGATTACTAAGGTCAGGTGGCTACTTTTCTGTCACTGGAGGTTCGAATTTAGCAGCCGATGTTTTCTTTATTTTTTACCATGCGTTACAGTGCCAACTCTGGATCCAGGCTGTGATCGATTGGGATTTTTAATGAACCTTCATGTGCTATTGTGCAGTTCCTCTTGGCCTACTCAGTTGATTACTTCTCTGCCTCTCAGCCTCCACATCTGTTATGGAGCTTTTCTGGTGATTTCCAACTGTTTCATCAACATCTTCCATTTGGCACTTTGTTTTCAGGTCAGACTGCAGATTTTTCTATTTTTATTCTCGGTGATTTCAAGGTCTTTCACCTACTGCCACCATGCTGTATGTTGTTGCGTTTACCTAAGGAAGCGGTTCAGAGGCATACGTTGGAATTCTACCGCCCGCCCACCATGGTATTTGGAGTGGGCGAGAGGCAGACAGTGGGAAGGTCTGTTGACCTTGGGCGGGATTTTCTGGTCTCGGGTCAAGCAAGGCTGTAAAATCCCACCCATATGCTGGAATTTTACCACCTCACCTGCCCGAGACTCATAAGATCCCGCCCAAGGCCAAGGGAGGATGCTGTTCTGTGAGCCTCGCCTGCCCTGATTCTGGGACGGGCATGCTGGTAAAATTCTGATGAGGAGATGCCGGCGTTGGACTGGGGTGAACACAGTAAGAGTTTTAACACACATGTTCCGCACACATGAGGACGGCCTAAACCGGGATGTTGGATTTATGTCACATTATCAGTAACCCCCACAGCTTGCCTCCTGGACTTGCAGGCTGTCCTGTCTGGAGACAATACCTTCAAGAAACCCCTACAGTGCAGAAGGAGGCCATCCGGCCCATCGAGTCTGCACCGACCACAATCCCACCCAGGCCCTACCCCCATATCCCTACATATTTACCCGCTAATCCCTCCAACTTATGCATCCCAGGACTCTAAGGGGCAACTTTTAACCTGGCCAATCAACCTAACCCGCACATCTTTGGACTGTGGGAGGAAACCGGAGCACCCGGAGGAAACCCACGCAGACACGAGGAGAATGTGCAAACTCCACACAGACAGTGACCCAAGCCGGGAATCGAACCCGGGACCCTGGAGCTGTGAAGCAGCAGTGCTAACCACTGTGCTACCGTGCCGCCCCCTGGCGGCACCAATACACATCTCTTTAACCTGTGCTTAATGCTCCCTCCACCCACATTGTCTGTATCTTTAAGATCTGGTTGGCTGTAGGGATTCACATTCTAATCAGTATTCTGTAACTTGATTTTGTGTCTCTGTGCCCTGTTTGAGAGCACATTTCCACTCCATCTGACGAAGGAGCAGTGCTCCGAAAGCTAATGGTATTTGCTACCAAATAAACCTGTTGGACTTTAACCTGGTGTTGTTAAAACTCTTACTGGGTAAAATTCTGGCCATAGAGTCTGAACAGTAACTATTCATTGTAAAACATATGTACTGATGTATAAGATAGTAGGCTTCTTCAAGCCATGAATTACCTCCATTCAGATTACCACCAAACCATTACTGGTCATGTGACTCCCTTTACATCATCATGCGGGAGGTACTGTTTCCCCAGTCCCACATTAAACCTTTCAATCCTGAACACCCTAACTCTATAGCACTGACATCCAAGACAATGAAGCTATCACATGCCAGCTTGTGGTGCACTGATGTCTGAACGTGGACTGCTTGCCCATCTTTTTACCTGTAATATGATGCATGGCATGTGGGGGAGCTTAGAAAGGTGGAATAAAAGGTCAGATACTTAGACCACAAACAGATCAGCCGTTATCCAATTGAATGGCAGAGCAGGTCTGAAGGGCTGAATGGTCTACCCCTGTCCTTCAGACCAATTTTCCTATGTTCCTATGAGCCATCTATTTGCTCCTTGACAACCTCTAACATTCTGCCATATTGTTGCTTACAAAACTGAGATGTCCCTCAATCCCTTTCATTCGGCAACCACTGCCAAACAAAGCATAACAGTGTAATATTCCCTCCAAAGTAACAAAATGCACACAATTGTCAAGTGAACAAAATATCATAGATTCCTTACAGCGCAGAAAGATGCCAATTGGCCCATCGAGTCTGCCCCGACTCTCTGACAGAGCATCCCACCCCAGGCACTATCTCCATAATCTCACATTTTTCTTCCAGTAATCCCCTTAACCTACACATCTTGGGACACTAAAGGGCAATTTAGCATGGCCAATGAACCTTACCTACACATCTTTGGAGGGAAACCAGAGCATCCAGAGGAAACCCATGCAGACACAGGGAGAATGTGCAAACACCACATATCATCCGAGGCCGGAATCGAACCTGGGTCCCTGGCACTGTGAGGCAGTGATACTAACCACTGTGCTGCTCCAAATCAAAGTGGAGAATAGGGACATTTTGATATGTGTAAGAACATAAGAACTAAGAGCAGGAGTAGGCAATTTAGCCCCTCAAGCTTGCTGTGCTATTTAATATGATCATGGCTGATCTAATCTTGGCCTCAACTCCACTTTCCTGTTCGTGCACCATAACCTTTCAACCCTTAAGAATTAAAAATCTGTCCACCTCTTCCTTAAAATTTACTGAATGGCCCGGCATCCACCGCACTCTGGAGTAGTGAATGCCACAGACTCACAACCCTTTGAGAGAACCTCCGTTTTAAATTTGCTACCCCTAGCAGATTTATCCTAAAACTATGACCTCTTGTTCTAAATTGCCCTACAAGAGGAAACATCCTCTCTGCATCTACTTTGTCAACCCCCGTCGCCTCAATTGGGGGGGCTTCTTCACGCAGAGAGTGGTGGGAGTGTGGAATGAGCAGCCGGATAAAGTGGTAAATGCGGGGTCACTTTTAACATTTAAGAAAAACTTGGACGGGTTCATGGATGAGAGGGGTGTGGAGGGATATGGTCCAAGTGCAGGTCAGTGGGACTAGGCAAAAAATGGTTCAGCACAGACAAGAAGGGCCAAAAGGCCTGTTTCTGAGCTGTAATTTTCTATGGTTCTAGATCTCTCATTCTTCTAAACTCCAGGGAGTATAAGCCTAATCTACCCAATTGCTCTTTTCTATATGTACGTGTATACCATGACAATGTCTCAGCTTCCATGCCACCATTGTACTTCCAATACTTCATTTTTCTTTTATGATCATTATGCCTTATTACGACCCCAACATCAGTAGCTGATGAGGAGACAGACTGCTGAGAGCGATCCCCCACTTCATAATTGCATGTGGGACATGTGTCTGCTGCGTGCATTTACACAAAATTGTGTGTGGTGGTGTCCATGTAAGCTTGTGAGAGTGGAAGTGAGTCCACTTCCTGCCCTGCATATAGGAGCTGTGCTTCTTGTAGTAAATTTCACCCTTAGTTAGACTGAGATTGCTGACTGCACATTGCATTCACAGCTCATTATCTGAGACTGAAAGCTCCAGCATAATTGTAGCCTTTAATTTGGAAACTGTGTTTGATTTATTGAAAGTAGTAATCTACTAAACTGATGTAAATGGCAATCATATGTAATCATAATCTGTGTTCTACGTTGTCACTGAGCCTCTTTGCGCACCACTTGTCTATCTCATTCAGAATGGGATTTCCCCGTCGGGAAAAAGATACAAAAGTCTGAGGTCACGTACCAACCGATTCAAGAACAGCTTCTTCCCTGCTGCCATCAGATTTTTGAATGGACTTACCTTGCATTATGTTGATCTTTCTCTACACCCTAGCTATGACTGTAACACTCCATTCTGCACTCTCTCGTTTCCTTCCCTATGAATGGTATGCTTTGTCTGCATAGCGTGCAAGAAACAATACTTTTCACTATGTTAATACATGTGACAATAATAAATCAAATCGGTGAGATCTGACCCCCAGCATGCCTCACCAACATTTTGAAATTCGTCGATAGAGGGCGGAATTTGGCAATTATACCTTTGTTGAACCAAAATTTCCAATTGGACAGCTATCTACAAAGGGGAGAGGGAGAGCAGCCAAAACCAGTGATCCCCAGATGGCAAAGAACCTATGAGACAGAAGCAGAAGTAGGTCATTCAACCCCTCAAGCCTGTTCTGCCATTCGATAAGACCATGGCTGATCTGTTTGTGTTTCAATTTCCACGTTTCCATCTACCCCTGACAACCTTCGATTCCCTTGCCTTAGCAAAGATATGGTAAGTGAGAATGTTGGTGAGATATTGGATGTCATTGGTCCAGATGGGATAAATCCGAGATTGTTCAGGGCATAAAGAGTAGATGTTAGAGGTATTGCTTCCAATCCTCTCCTTTAACGATGGTAGCAAATGACTGGAGAATAGCAACTAATATACTCTTGTTCAAGAAAAGGGGAGAAAGATAAACCTGGCAATTACTGGCCATCAGTTTATTACATTTGAGGAAGCTTTTAGAAACAATAATTTGGGAGAAAACTGACAGCTCTTTGGATAAGCATAGACGAAGAAACGAAGGCAAGCATGATGTATGTTCAGAGCAAATTGTTCTTGATCTACTGGATTGTATTTTTGGTGAGGTCACAGGGTAGATGAGGCCAGTACAGTTGTTGTGCATATGGACTTTTAAAAGGCATTGCAACGTACCATATATTAAGCGTAGAGGGAAATTGAAGCCCATAAGATAAAAGGGGCAGTGGCAGCATGGATACAAAATTAGTTAGGGGATGTGTTACAGAGAGGATGGGGGATTAATTTAAACATCCCTGATTTCTCCTCTCACTATCCTTCTGAAAGCAGAAAGGTGTTTTTGATTTTTAACTTTCCCCTTGAGAAGTGGTGGGGTATTTTCCCTGGCTCTTAAATTAGGAGTGTTCCGATCCTTTATGAATAACGGTGACAGCAATCTCGATGACATAAAATAAAAGGGTTGGTTATTTTCACATGCCCACACAAAACGTGGGAAAAGGGTTTCACAATGTCTGCCCCTTTTGGACCCATACATCAAAAGAGGATAAGAGAAAGAAAAGGGTACTGGGCAAGGTCATGATAACAATGAGTTATGGCTGCACGCGAGTCCAGTGTCCTGAATCAAAATTCTAATTGTGTATTCCTGCAGAGGGTAGTTGGCTGACTGTTGCAGACTGATCCTCCTTTCCAGAAATGAGGACTCCCATGATGGGAGAAGGCACATAGGGTTGAATTAGTCTTGGAGACACAAGTTCACAATATAGGTGCAATAGTAAATCTGGACATGGGCTCTCTCTGCTGCGAACTGTGAGATGGTAAATAGTGGACAGAAACATGCTGAATTGCTGTTTCTCTTCGAAGGTCAAATAGTGACTGAAGCTAAGATCCAACAGCTTATTAATAAAAGGAATTTGGACACTCAAATCTCAGTCATGTGACAGGATGGCTTTGGGTTGATAAACGAGACCCTGGTTGAAACCTATTGTATTTTGGAGTAGGTAATGGCTGGACCTTGTTAGGGGCAGGATTTTTCTCCCTCTCCGTGGTGGGAGGCAGTGCGCCGTTCACTGGCGGCAGGATCTTATGGTCCTGCCATTGTCAATGGGGTTTGCCATTGAACGCACTTCTTGCCGCTGGGAAACCTGCGGTGGGGGGTGAGCCATTGGCGGGACCGCAAGATCCCACCAGTGTGAACAGCAGCAAAAATTTGGCATAGGAATCACAAACATCTGCATTTGTCCATAGCTGGCTGGGACAGGCAGCTCATTTGCTAATCCATTGTGTTGGCTGGCCTGAAATGTTTAGACAATGCACGGAGTGTCATATTCTAGGAGGTGTTAGCCTTATTTGCATTGAAAATGCTCAGAAACTAGCATGCAGCTATTTTATCAGCCCAGCAGTTGTCCATTTTGAAAAACAGAGAAAATTTTTTTTTATAGAGTAACCAAGCTAACGGGAATATATTCTTCCTGTCTCCTGTCCAGGAAAGATAGAACACAGTTGTGGAGACTGGCTTTTTATGGACTGGAGGGAGGTAGACCTGGTGTTCCTCAAGGTTCAATATTAGGATTGCTTCTGTTTTTAAAATACAATAAGAACTTGGACTCGGGGATAAAGGGCATAAATTTAAGAAGTGCAGATGATGCAAAAATAGTGAGAAAGGTAACAATGGACTTCAGGAGGACATAGGCTGGTGAAATGAACAGTCATGTGGGGCTGAATTTTGATTGGATGACAGTAGCTCTGAGTGCAGGTTGGAAATCTGGGTGAAGTCCTGCCTCAGCTTTTAAAGGGAGCCCCAACCAGTTTCTCTGGCAATCAGGCAGCAAATGAGCTGCCACTGAGGCTGAGGAAGGCATCCCACCTCCAACAGCTACCAGTCAATTGGAGGACCAGCAGTTCTTCAATCCCAGCAGTGCCAACAGCAGCAGTAATAACTGATGGGCGGTACAGGTGAACTGGTGCAGCAACAATAATCTCTCCCTCAATGTCAACAAAATGAAGGAGATTGTCGTCGACTTCAGGGAGCGTAAAGGAGAACATGCCCCTGTCTACGTCAACGGGAACGAAGTAGAAAGGTTTGAGAGCTTCAGGTTTTTAGGTTTCCAGATCAGCAACAACCTGTCCCAGTCCCCCCATGCCAACACTACAGTTCAGGAAGCCCACCAATGCCTCTACTTTCTCAGAAGACTAAGGAAATTTGGCATGTCAGCTACAACTCTCAGCAGCTTTTACAGATGCACCATAGAAAACATTCTTTTTGATTGTATCACAGCTTGGTATGGCTCCTGTTCTGCTCAAGACCACAAGGATCTACAAAAGGTCATGAATGTAGCCCAATCCATCACGCAATCCAGCCTCCCATCCATTGACTCTGTCTACACTTCCCACTGCCTTGGCAAAGCAGCCAGCATAATTAATGCAGCCCAGACATTCTCTCTTCCACCTTCTTCCTTCGGGAAAAAGGCACAAAAGTCTGAGGTCACGTACCAACCGACTCAAGAGCAGCTTCTTCCCTGCTGCTGTCAGACTCTTGAATGGACTTACCTTGCATTAAGTTGAGCTTTCTCTATACCCTAGCTATGACTGTAACACTACCTTCTGCACTCTCTTGTTTCCTTCTCTATGAACTATGTTTTGTCTGTATAGCGTGCAAGAAACAATACTTTTCACTGCATGTTAATACATGTGACAATAATAAATCAAACCCAGCTGAGAGCAGCATCATGGCTGCAGCTCTGAAAGGTAAGAGGAGTCGAGTTTTCCAGGTCAACCCAGGCATGCCCCATGCATGGTGGGGTAGGGGTTGATGAGAACAGGGGGTATTGCCACATGAATGGCCACTGCCCCCTCCATGAGTCTCAGAGTGCATGATCAGAAGAAGACCCCCCACAAACCCATAGGGATACTGTTCACCAGGCAGTTCACTCAAGCAACAGAGAGGTTGCCTTTGGTTGGTAAAATACCAAAGGCGGCAGGTAGAGCTCCTTAATCAGTCACTTAAGAACTTCAATTTGCATCTGGATGGGAAGGCCATCCTCCACCTAGAATTCTATGGCACTCCACTCTCTGCCTCCATACACATTCCTAAGGGTCCCATTACACCTGCCCATGGTAAGTGAAATTCAATGCAGAAAATTGTGCAGTGATACATTTCTGTGGGAAGAATCAGGCGAAACATTGCCAAATGATACAATTTTAAAAGGATTGTGCGCAAATATTAGAAGGTTCTAGGGAAGATTAATAAAACAAATGGGATGCTGGGTTGTGTACAAGGAGGTATTGAATACAATATCCAGGAAGTTATGCCAACCCTATATAAAAGACTAATTCAGATCTGGTTAGAGTATTGTGCGCAGTTTTGGGCACCAGAGTTTAGGAAGGACATGAAAGCTTTGGAAAAGGTACAGAAGCGATCTTAAAATTGTTCCAAAGGTGAGGCATTGTAATTAGGTGGATAGACTCGAGAAGTTGGGTAGTTCTCCTTCACAGTAAGAAGTTTAACAACACCAGGTTAAAGTCCAACAGGTTTATTTGGTAGCAAAAGCCACACAAGCTTTCGGAGCTCCAAGCCCCTTCTTCAGGTGAGTGGGAATTCTGTTCACAAACAGTTCTCCTTCAAGCAGAGAAGTCTAAGAGAATTAATAGAAGTAAAACAACGGATGGAAGTTACAGGTGTAAAAACTATAGAGTGCAGATAATCGGGGACTTTTATTATCCCAATATAGATTGTGATAGTAAAAGATTAAAGGGCAGTGAGGGAAAATATTTTTTTAAGTGTCTTCAGGAGAATTTTCTCACCCAGTGGAGTAGTGATTATAGTATAATGTTTAGATTAGCTTTGGAAAAGGACAAGGAGCAACCTAAAGTAAAAAAATATCAGATCGGGGGAGGGCCTATTTCTGTGGGATGAGAATTAATCTTTGCCTGGTAAATTAGAATCAAAGATTGGCAGGCAAAATGTACTAGAACAATGGACTGCCCAGAAAGAGGAGATAGTTTGGCTGGAGTCAAAGTACATTCCCATAAGAAGGAAAGATAGGGCAAACATAACCAGCACTCCCACATGGATACTGAGAGAGATAGAGAGCAAGATGAAGCAGAAAAAGGACAGAAGAAGCAAATGACAGAAATCAAGTCGAGAGCGCGAACCAGTCTGAATACAGAAAATTGAGAGGGGAATTAAAAAAGGAAAACAGGCAAAGAGAGAGTATGAAAGAAAACATAAAGTTGACTTAACAGGGAATCCAAAAGACTTCTATAAGCATATAAATAGTAAAGCTTAGTAAGGGTAGGGGTGGGAGGGTGGGTGGTATTAGGGAATTAGAGACCAGAGAGAGGTTCTACATATGGAGGCAGAGGCTAAGTCGGAAGTTGTAAATGAATACTTTGCACCTGTCTTTACCAAGGAAGAAGATGTCACTGAAGTCGTAGTGAAAGAGGTGATCGTTGAGATATGGGATGGACTAAAAATTGATAAAGAACAAATATTTGGAAGGCTGGTTGTCCTTACAGCTATTAATTCACCAGTCTCAGATGGGAGATATCTAAGGATGCTGAGGAAAGTAAGCGTTAAAATTGCAGAGGCCAGAGCCTTAATCTTGCATTCTTCCTTTAATGCAGGGTTGGTGTCAAGTAACTGGAGAATTGTTAATCTAACACCCTGTTCAAAAATGTGTTTAAGGATAAACCCAGCATTACAGATCAATCTGCCTAACTTTGGTGGTGGGAAAGTTTCTGGAGACAATAATCCAAGACAAAATTTACAGTTCTAAGACATGTACAGCATGAATTTGTTAAAGGAAATGGTGTTATAACCAAATCGATTGAGTTATTTGATGAGTTAACAGAAATGGTTGATGTGATGTATGTGGGTTTCCAAAAGGCATTTGACGATGTGCCACCTTACAAACTTGTCAGCAAAGTTGAAACCCATGGAATAAAAGGGAAAGTGGCAGCATGATTCTGAAATCAAAACAATGCTGGAGTTACTCAACAGGTAAGGCAGCATCTGTGGAGAGAAACAAAGTTATAATTTTAAGTCAGTAAACCGTAATTGGAACAGATGCACAAATGTGAAGTTGACTGAGTAACAGGAACCCGAGAGTTGTGATGAACAATAGTTTGTCAGACTGGAGAGCGGTATACAGTGGTGTTCCTCAAGGCTCAGTACTTGGACCACTGATTTTCTTGATCTAGATTAGTGACCTCGGCTTGGGTATATAAGATGCAATTTCAAAATTTACAGCTGACACAAAACGTGGCAGTCTTGTGAACTGGGAGGAGGATAATGATAGACTTTCGAGGGACTGGCTGATGCAATGGGTGGACATGTGACAAGTGAAATTCAGTGCAAAGAACTATGAAGAGGAACACTGGCAGGAAGAATGAGGAGAGGCAATATAAAGTCATTTTCTATCCTGCAGAAAGATCTGGGGGTATATGTGCACAAATGAGTGAAACTCACAGGGTAGATTGAGGAAGTAGTTAAAAAGCTACATGTGATCTTGAGCTTTAGAAATAGAAGCATAGAGTCTAAAAGCAAGAAAGTTACGATAAAATTCTATAAAATGCCTTTAAAACACTGGTTTGGCTTCACCCGTGTCCAATTTTGGGCATCACACTTTAGAAAGTATTTGAAGTCTTTAGAGAGAGTGCAAAAACGATTTATGAGAATTGTCCCAGAGATGAGAGACATCAGTTATATGGACAGATGAAGAAGCTTGAGTTGTTTTCTTTAGAAAAGAGAAGGTTGAGAGAAGATTTGAAAGAAGTTCAAAATAATGGGGAGTTTAGACAAAGCAGATAGGGAGAATCTGTTCCCATTGGCAGAAGGGTCAAAACCAGAAGACACTCGTCTAAGGTGAGATGAGCATGAAGAAAAACTTCTTTATGCAGTGAGTGGATAGGACCTAGTTTGCACTGTGGGTGGTGGAGGCAGAGGGCTTTCAAAAGAGAATTGGATATGCACTGAAAGGGCAAAGGGTGTGGAACTACATGGAAAGGGAAAGGAATGGAACTGGATCAGCTTCTCTTGTAGTGAGCTGTCACTGATATGATGGGCCAAATGGCCCCCTCTGTACTGTAATGATTCTATCACCAGTTTAGATAGAACAAGTAAAGAGAAACAGTTTCACTCGGTGAAGGGTTGATAACTAGATGAAATAGATTTATGCTGATTGGCAAAACAACCAGAGTGATATGAGGAACAAAATTTAAGGAAGCTCTGTCAATGCAGCATCTGGTCATGTTATGGATATAATTCAATGAGAGCTCAAAAGGGAACTGGATAAATACCTGAAGGAGGAAAAAAAAATGCAGAGATGTGCAGAAAGAGCAGGGAACAAAAAATTACAGCACAGGAACAGGCCCTTCTGTCCTCCAAGCCTGCACCAACTATGCTGCCTAACTCAACTAAAACCCCCTACCCTTCCAGGGACCATATCCCTCTTTTCCCATCCTATTTGTGTTTGTCAAGATGCCCTTTAAAAGTCACTACTGTATCTGCTTCCACTCCCTCCCCCGGCAACGAGTTCCAGGCACCCACCACCCTCTGTGTAAAAACAAATGCCTCATACATCTCCTTTAAGCCTTACCTCTCGCACCTTAGACCTATGTCTGCTAGTAATTGACTCTTCCGCCCTAGGAAAAAGCTTCTGACTATCCACTCTGTCCATGCTTCTCATAATCTTGTAGACTTCTATCAGGTCGCCCCTCAACCTCCGTCATTCCAGTGAAAACAAATCAAGTTTCATCAACCTCTCCTCATAGCTAATGCCCTCCATACCCGGCAACATTCTGGTAAATCTTTTCTGTACTCTCTCCAAAGCCTCCACATCCTTCTGGTAGTGTGGAGACCACAATTGAACACTATATTCCAAGTGCGGCCTAACTAAGCTTCTATAAAGCTGCAACATGACTTGCCAATTTTTAAACTCAATGCCCCGGCCGATGAAGGCAAGCATGCCGTGTGCCTTCTTGACTACCTTCTCCACCGGCATTGCCACTTTCAGTGACCTGTGTACCTGTACACCCAGATCCTTCTGCCTATCAATACCCTTTAGGGTTCTGCCATTTACTGTATATTTTCCATCTGCATTAGACCTTCCAAAATGCATTACCTCACATTTGTCTGAATTAAACTCCATCTGCCATCTCTCTGCCCAAGTCTCCAACCGATCTACATCCTGCTGTATCCTCTGACGGTCCTCATCGCTATCCGCAATTCTGCCAACCTTTGTGTTGTCTGTAAACTTACTAAATCAATCCAATTACATTTTCCTCCAGATCATTTATATATATATTACAAACAGCAAAGGTCCCAGCACTGATCCCTGAGGAATGTCACTCATCACAGCCCTCTATTCAGAAACGAACCCTTCCATTGCTACCCTCTGTCCTCTATGACCGAGCCAGTTCTGTATCCATCTTGCCAGCTCACCTCTGATCGCATGCGACTTTGCCTTCTGTACCAGGAAGTATGACTAACAAAGTTATCAAAATAATCACTGCAGACTCAAAGGCCTCTTTCTATGCTATTCTATAATCTCATGAGGTACCCAAGCATGGACTCTAGGATATTCTGAAGACGTGCCTCCCCCCATCCCAGTGACACCCACCCACCAATAAAATAATCCGGGTGTGGATATTATAGAAGGCATAAAAATGAGGTTGCCCCTGTAATTTGAATATGTAAGTGTTCATATTGTGGCAGCTATGGGACATCTCTAGAACATTTTTAGGGGGAGGGGGGAGGCACGTCTTCCCCTCCCCTCCCTACTTGTAATTCCATCTTTCGACCACCATTGAGAAAGTACACCATTGCTTAATGCTGCTGTTTTTTGTCAGCCACTCATTAATTTGCAAGTACAGTATTTGGTTAAAGTGAGAGTTTTGAACCAGAAGGTATTTGTGGAGACTTTTGCAGCTATAGCTTGGCTCTCACTGCTGGTATTGTGGGAAGAAAATATCATTGTCAGACATGGAGAGCCTTCCCGCTACGTTTTACATTCCCCACGATAAATACAGGGACTGAACATCCGAGGGTAGCAAATCAGAGTCGGATTGCCAAGCTGTTCCTGGAAATCCAGCTGCTCCTTTCTCACTCGTCCTTCCGACTCAAGCTGGGCCAGAACTGTATAGGGCAGCATGCTCCTGAGGCCTTCAGTTGAGAGCTGTGAGGTCGAAGATAAGGAAGCCATATTTCTTTTAAAGCAGGTTAATTTATAGGTCCAGTCACTTTACAAACCTACCGTCTCTCTGGTTTGAATGTAAATGGATAGAATTGGCTTGGAATGTTGTCGAGGGGGGACATTTCAGATGATCAGTAGGGGTGTTCAGATGTTCAGTGGGATGTGGGGTGGGTCAGATGGTTAGTGGGTGGGTGTTTGGTGGTCAATGAAGGGGCAGGTGGTTGGAGAGGTTGTGCAGTCAGGGGGAGTTGGGTGGTCAGTTGGGGCCAGTGTGGGAGGTGGGAGTCAGGTTTTTAGGGACTGGGGTGTGGGTGGCCTGTGAGTGTGTCAAGTGGTCATGGGGGGTTGGGGAAGCTAGTCAGGTGTTCAGGAGGGGTGGGGATTGGGTGGTCAGTGGTGGGAGGGGTGGGGTAAAGTGTTTGGAGAGGCATGGGTGTTAAGTGGGGCGGGGGGGGTGGGGGCGGGGTGTGGGGGCGGGCGGTGAGTCAGGTGGTCAGAAGGAGGTTCCTCAGCACATCTTGGGTTACCCTCAGTTAGGATATCCCAGAGCCTGGAAGTTACAGGTCACTGTATTTCAAGAAAATTACTGGGTTACTTGTCTGTGGTCTGTTACTTGTGTACAGTTTTAGTCCCCTTACTTGAGGAAGGTAGTTGCGTTCAGAGGAGGTTCACTAGATTAATTCCAGAGCTGAGGAGTTTGTTTTATGAAGAGAGAGACTGAACAGTTTAGTTTAACCATTAGAGTTTAGAAGAATGAAGCAATAGAGGTGAGGTATACAAGATAATAAAGGGGACTGATCGGGTAGACTTAGAGAGGATGTTTCCTCTTGTGGGGCAATCTAGAACAAGAGGCCATAGTTTTAGGATAAGGAGTAGTAGATTTTAAACAGAGATTAGGAGAAATTACTTCACTGAAAAGGTTATGAATCTGTGGAATTCATTACCCAGTGTGCTGTAGATGTCAGGACATTGAGTAAATTTGAGGAGATAGACAAATTTTTAATTAGTAATGGTTTGAAGGGTTATGGAATGGAGTTGAGGCCAAAACGAATCAGCCATGATCGTATTGAATGTCAGAGCAGGCTTGAGGGGTTGAATTGCTTACTCCTGCTTCCTGTTCTTAGGTGCCCAATGGGAACTCCACTTTTCCTAATTGACACGCTGGAGGAAGTGGAGAATCCAGTTCAATAAGGTAGCACCAGAGGAGAACCAGACCAGCTTGCTCATACCTGGCCAGCAGGATGTAGCGACATGTTTTCAGAAATGTTTCCAGAATGCTCTCTCTTTCAGAAGGCTGTGCTTCCTGAAGCTTTGGAAAAGCCGCTGTTCCTTGCTGCAGCCTTGGCGGCACGGTGGCAACAGTGGTTAGCACTACTGCCTCACAATGCCAGTGGCCCAGGTTCGATTCCCGGCTTGGATCACTGTCTGTGTGGAGTTTACACATTCTCCCGTGTCTGTGTGGGTTTCCTCCAGGTGCTCGGGTTTCTTCCCACAGATGTGCAGGTTAGGTGAATTGGCCGTGGTAAATTCTCCCTCAGTGTACCTGAACAGGCACCGGAGTGTGGCGACTAGGGGATTTTCACAGTAACTTCATTGCAGTGTTAATGTAAGCTTATTTGTGACATTAATAAATAAACTTTAAACTTTAAAAAACAGCTAGATTATAACCAAGTCCAAAGCACATTCTGCTCTCTGTGATCTCAGCCTTTATGCTGCAGGATCATTCCAGGGAGCCACAGGGGTTTTTTAAACAGCTCTGCTAGTTTGTACTTCTCAAGAAGGCACTGTTGACTTACTTTCTAATTTTAATTAAACAATTTACAGAGTTAGCAGACAGGATGACGAGGAGGGTCATTACATTTTCCAGAATGACAGTGTTCTCTCAGGTTTTGGGGATTATTAATTGCACCCATATGTCAATGTGTACCAAAAGTGTAAGCTCTATATTTATACAAACCACAGAGACCTAAATGTGCAGCTCATTTGTGATGGAACAGGCAGAGATTTTCTGCTTCATTAATCCAGTGTCTCAGTTGTATTTCCACATCGGGAAGTGGATGATTGCTCAGTGACAAAGGATGCTCATTATCGTCAGAGGAATGTCATGGCTGTGAGGAGCACCAGGAAAGGTATACACCTCACAAGCACACTGAAGACACAGAGTCTTCAACACCTTTGGCCCCAGTCACCAGGCAAACTCAACTGTTTCAGCTTGATGCACTGATAAATCCTGGATGTTGGCACATCGTTGCCTCCAGTCTAGCATGCCCCACAGCCTTTATGTCTATCTGCTCCTGTGGGAGAAATAGATAGGAGAAACTGACTGCTACAACCACCAGCTCATGCAGTTTTAACTCCTGGTTTGTTGGCTGGTGGAATATGTGTCTCTGTCGCCACATGGTCCTGCAAGGATACATTTTATCAATTGGGTGGCATGGTGGGCACAGTGGTTAGCACTGCTGCCTCACAGCACCAGGGAACCCAGGTTCAATTCCAGACTTGGGTGACTGTGTGGAGTTTGCGTGTTCTCCCCGTGTTTGCGTGGGTTTCCCCCTGGTACTCTCGTTTCCTCTCAGTCCCAAGATATATAAGTTAGGGGTATTAGCAGTGTAAATGCATGGGGTTACAGGGATAGGGTGGGGTGTGAGACTGGGTAAGGTGCTATGTTGGAGACATGGTGCAGACTCGATGAGCTGAATGGCCTCATTTTACACTGGAGGGATTCTATGATTCTATATGAAACATAGAAGCAGCAAACTGCTCAATAAGGGAGTCTAGAGGTTGCTCGCTTGATTCCAACTTCTGAACAGCTGATGGGTTTGGAAGCCGCCTAGTCTGTATCCAAATATGAGGGGGGCTTGGGAGGGTTTTGTAAACATGGAAGTGGGAAAGTGCAGGATGGCGGCAGCTCAAATGTTCTTTCTGGGCAGAGAGGAGTTCCAACACCTGCCTGGTATCTTTAATGGCATCCAGAATCCCTTACCTGTTTTTTCATCTTTTAGGGCAAACCAAATAAACCAACTCAAATGAACTCAGGGACAAGGTAAACAGGGCAGCTCCCCAAAAGGAGGGGGAACAGCCTGAACAGAAACAAAGTGCAAAGGAATCTTGAAACATCAAATCAAAATGTGATTATCGGGGTCTATAATGCACCCCAGCTCCTGCGGTGCCCAACGGGCATGGAAATCCCTTACCTGTTGGACTAGGCAAATGCCTGACTAGCAAACCTTCATTGGCTGCTGTCACCAATGATATAGACTAATTGCTACAGTAATCTTAAGTGATTGTCCCACAGGACATTTATAGCCAGGAGTCAGTGTTTGAAGGCTGTATTATCATTGATTGAAAATTGTTTACTTTCTCCCTAAAAGGAGACATCTGCTGATGAGACATAACTTTCAATGGTGAGTTTAATGAACAATTTGTGTGCAAGTTCAACAAATTCATTAATGTCATAGGGAGGTGAAAGATGAGTTGGCATTTTTTCCCCAAAAGTATAGTGAATCGGCACAAACCACCAAAGAAATTGCGGCAATTTAAAATCTACAGGCTCTCTCTTCTTTAATCCAAATATCTGGTGAATTTCTGCATTAATGATAATACACACGTTATTCAGGTGTCTTGTTTTTCAGTTAAATCTGGCCCATTATATTTTGGATGCTACATTAACCAAGGCACTGTTTGAGAAATGTAAAGATCCCATGACATTATTCCAAGATGATAGTTCTCTTTCATTTTGGTAATATTCTTTCCTTGCCTAACATTACAAAAAACAGATTACCTGGTAATGCATTTTTTATTGTTTGTGGGGCCTTGCTTTGTCAAATTGGCTGCTGTATTTTCTTACATATCAATAGTAATCTTCATTCAGCAATAATGAATTTGTTTTAAATAGCTGTGGGATATTCTGAAGATGTAGCACAATCATTTATTCTCTCTTTCCGTCTTTTTGCTTTTGTTCTGTCCTTTTCCGTAGGCATTTTGTAGGAGTTGCTGCTATTCAGCAGTATGTTCTTACTTTCCCTTTGTGAGACCAGATTTCTGCATGAATATTATTACTTGTTAAGATGCCATTCCAAATCAGTCTTCTATCACACACACCCCTTAAAACAATGTAGTTATGTCAATATACAACCTCACTTCTGGTTTAGCTTGGTTCCATTGGATTGTCATTATTGCTGTTCAAGAGAAAGTGAAAATATTTATCCACATAGCACACTGGAACACGAGATAAAATGGGTGCATTATTTATTTTAAACCCATGTCTCACCTAATGTTAGATTTCCCCTGCAGATTCTGTTAATATGTTTTTCTGTTCTATTTTTTGTTCTGTTTGGATAATGGCAGAAGCAGCGTGAAATTCCTGTTGTAATCTCATGGATTGAGAAAAAAAAATGATTTACTGATGTTTTTGTTCTGATTAATTGTACAGGAAACGTTCCAGTTGCCTGGACTCTGCAGCGAATGCTGCCCTCAACTCTCCTGCCAAACATTCCACAGCTGCCTATGTTGTACAATTGGTTAGCCAAATGATAACCCTTGACCCATTGTCATACTCAGTTGTTGAAACCAGGTTCCCAAAGATAATTTGTGCTACTACAATCACTTCTTGAATTGGTTTCAAATCATTCATTGGATCAAAAGAGATTGTTCTTTTTATGGATAAATCAAAAAATTTAATTTAATTATGGCTTAGTTACAACAGACAATACCTTAATATTGTGTTGTCAACTGTCAGTTATAGTCCTGGAGTCTCCAGGAATTAAAGATTAATTCCCTGGATACTGTTTGACCTTTCCTCCATCACAAGGTCAGAAGTGGGGATGTTCACTGATGATTGCACAATGTTCAGCACCATTCACAACTCCTCCGACACTGAAACCATCCATGCCCATATGCAGCAAGACCGGGACACTAATCAGGTTTGGGTTGATAAATGGCAAGTAACATTTATGCCAAAGTAATGCCAATCTCCAAAAAGAGCAAACCCAACCACGTCCCCTTGACATTTATTGGCATTACTTTCACTGAATCTTCCACTATCAACATCCTGGGAGTTACCATTGACCAGAAACTGAAATGGACAAACCATATAAATACTGTGGCTACAAGAGCAGGTCAGAGGCTTAGAATTCTGCAGAATATAACTCACCTCCTAACTCCTCAAAGTCTGCCAACATCTATAAAACACAGGTCAGGAGTGTGATGGAATATTCTCCACTTACCTGAATGAGTGCAGCTCCAACAGCACTCAAGAAATTTGACACCCATCCAAGACAAAGCTTGAATGGCACCCCATCCAATATCCAATCCCTGCACCACTGATGCACAGTGGCAGCAATGTCTACAATCCACAAGATGCAATGCAAGAACTCACCAGGGTTCCTTCAACAGCACCTTCTGAACCTGCAACCTCTACTACCTAAAAGACAAGGGCAGCAGATACATGGGAACACTACAAACTGCAAGTTCCCCTCCAAGTCATTTACCATCCTGATTTGGAAATAAATCGCTGTTCCTTCACTGTTGCTGGGTTAAAATCCTAGAACTCCCTAACAGCACTGTGGGTATACCTTCACCACATTGACTGCAGCGATTCAAGAAGGCAGCTCACCGTTACCTTTTCAAGGGAAATTAGATGGAAATAAATGCAGTCCTAGCCAGTGACGCCCATATCCCATTAAGGAATAAAAAGAAACAGAGAAAAGGCATAGTGACGTTGTTTTGATTTTTGATCACTTCAATTTATTTGTTAAAAGCAATTTGATATAGGGAATTGATGCACCATCAATCAAGCAAAGACTAGTTTGTATGCAAGAACAAATAGGCTTTTATTAGCAAAAGACTTGGAGCACACCCATGCCGATGAACTGGTCCAGAGCCTGAAGCAGGGGGTGGGGAGCAGTCACCTTTATACCTGGACCAGGGGGGGAGAAGTCCTCAGCAGGGACGTGTCCAGGCATGTCACACACACAGGCAATAAGCCAACAGTGGTTTACCACAGGAATAAAAGGCTGAGTGTCAGTCAAGAATCGTCTAACTGGATAATGGAACTTTCCAAACGATGTAAGAAGGTGGTGCACTGCCAATATGGACATATTAACTAAAGAATGGATGGCCATGGGAATGAGGTGTAAAGTCACGTGTTTGAACTTGCAGGAATTTGTTGACTGATTATTGGACACCCTGTTTATATATAATTATTCTGATGTGTGCTGGTTCACTTTGAGCCATGACCTAAAGAACATAGTGGTGATATTCGCCATGACTGAACATTGCCGTGCGAGTTAATGAATGCACCTTTGCTAAACGGTCTTCATTTACAACATGTGGACAGTGAGGAAGGTTTTCAAAGCTTGCAGAGGGATTTGGACCAACTAGAAAAATGGGCTGAAAAATGGCAAATGGAATTTAATGCAGACAAGTGTGAGATATTGCACTTTGGAAGGACAAACCAAAGTAGAACGTACAGGGTAAATGGTAGGACTCTGAAGAGTGCAGTTGAACAGAGGGATCTGGGAATACAGGTACAGAATTCCCTAAAAGTGATGTCACAGGTGGATAGGGTTGTAAAGAGTGCCTTTGGTACATTGGCCTTTATAAATCGGAGTATCGAGTATAAAAGTTGGAGTGTTATGGTAAGGTTATATAAGGCATTGGTGAGGCCGAATTTAGAGTATTGTGTACGGTTTTGGTCACCTAGTTACAGGAAGGATGTAACTAAGGTTGAAAGAGTGCAGAGAAGGTTCACAAGGATGTTGCCGGGACTTGAGAAGCTGAGTTACAGAGAGAGATTGAATAGGGACTTTATTCCCTGGAGCGTAGAAGAATGAGGGGAGATTTGATAGAGGTGTATAAGATTTTGATGGGTATAGATAGAATGAATGCAAGCAGGCTTTTTCCACTGAGGCTAGGGGAGAAAAAAACCAGAGGGCATGGGTTAAGGGTGAAAGGAGAAAAGTTTAAAGGGAATATTAGGGGGGGCTTCTTCACGCAGAGAGTGGTGGGAGTGTGGAATGAGCTGCCGGATAAAGTGGTAAATGCCACTTGTAACATTTAAGAAAAACTTGGACGGGTTCATGGATGAGAGGGGTGTGGAGGGATATGGTCCAAGTGCAGGTCAGTGGGACGAGGCAAAAAATGGTTCAGTAGAGACAAGAAGGGCCAAAAGGCCTGTTTCTGAGCTGTAGTTTTCTATGGTTTTGGATATTTGCACCTATCCTAATAGTGTCAGTACAGTTGACTGGTCAGAATGCTTCCCAACTCTGACCATCTCCCA
The DNA here is from genome assembly GCF_964213995.1 of Mustelus asterias. Taxonomy (NCBI): domain Eukaryota; kingdom Metazoa; phylum Chordata; class Chondrichthyes; order Carcharhiniformes; family Triakidae; genus Mustelus; species Mustelus asterias. The sequence goes on along the minus strand of NC_135802.1, from coordinate 92,455,439 downwards.
CTCAAAATAGTCACACAAACATCCACCCCATAATGTGCAAATCCATGGGAGGTCGATTAGTGGGTACATGTATCATATATAACCTATGTACTTTCAGAAACGTAACTTCTGTTGTGATTGTGGCATCACTGAAAGTCCATGATTTTTTTGTGAAATTAGAGATTAAAACCCTGAAAATCTGGATTTCCCAGTGCAAGTGAGGAGTATTGTTAGATGTAGGGAGAGTGGATTGACTGGCTCATGGGTGGAGGGCCACTGGTGGTGATGTTTAGGTGGGGTGGGAGGCATTCCAAAGCTGGGAATTTTATTACACTGGCCTGGTTACCAAGTGAAAAAAGTTTTATGACTTGGAAGATCAATGGCAGAACAGGAACCCATTTATTGATCCAGGCAACATTGAGTCTAGATGACCCTTTGTCAGAGCTGAGAGCAAAGAGAATCAGCGGAGATCTATTTATATTTATTTATACTAGGAGGGTGGTGGCCCTACACCAAATCAACGACTTCCAGTTCCCTGGCCCAAACTGCCTCCTCTTCACTATGAATGCCCAATCCCTCTATACCTCCATTCACCACCAGGATGGTCTCAAAGCTCTTCGCTTCTTCCTCGAACAGAAGTCTGGAAAGTCCCCATCCAGAAAAGCGTCAGAACCATATTCAGATTTTAAAAATTTGCTCTGAATCTGTGCACCAGGTGTCAAGGATAATATAACATCGTTATCAGAAAATATTTATCCAAATGTGGAGCATCCTAGATCAAGTATTTAAGATTTTTCTGACAGTCTCAGTCTAAACCAAGGCCTTCAGTGAGGATGTAGATAGGTTATGTCATAGTCGGAACTTTCCCACCCATTTCAGTGTCACCTGCAAATTTGACTACTATTCCTGCATCCAAGTCATTCATATAGATTGTAAATAATTGGGGCCCTAGGATCAAACCCTGTGGCACATCTTGCCAACCAGAAAAATACCCATTTATCCCAACTCTCTGCTTTCTGTTGGTTAGCCAATCCCCTATCCAAGCTTATAAATTATCCCTAATCCCGTGTGAACTAGCCTTGTGTATTAACCTTTTGTATGGCACCTTATCAAATGCCTCCTGGAAGTCCAGATATACTACAATTGCAGGAATCTTATTATCCACCTTGCTTGTCACATCTTCAAAGAACTCAAGTAAATTAGTCAAATATGATTTACCCTTCATAAAAGCATGCTGTCTATGATGGATTGAGTTTTGACTTTCTAAATGTCCCATTGTTACTTCCTTAATAATGGTTTCTAATAATTTCCCAATGACAGATGTTAAGCTAACTGGTCTACCTCCCTTTTTGAATAAAGGCGTTATATTAGCATTTTTTCAATCCACCGGAACCTTTTCTGCATCCAAGGAATTCTGAAGTGTTGTAACCAATGAATCCACTATCTCCAGTGCCACTTCCTTTAAGACCCTAGAATGTCGGCCATCTGGCCCCGAGGACCTGCCTGCCTTCAATCCCAATAGTTTGCTCAGTACATTTTCCCTAGATGAGAGTTCTAAGTTGCTCACTTTCTATAACGTCTGCATTTTCTGTTACTATTGGGATGGTACATGTGTCCTCCACCATGAAAACTGAGGCAAAATATTGATTTTTGTGTCTCAATCATTTCTGCGTTTATACAAGGGTGTGTTGCTGGTGAAAATGGCACCTGTGAAACTCCAAAGGTGAAAGCTGTTATCAGATCAGAATCTTGACCTATTATGCATGCATGAAGAACAGCATATTGTGTTATAGTGTGTCTATGTATTGCCATGTATGTGTGGGAATGATACTGGCACTTATGGTTGCATAAGATGTATCCACTATTTAAAGTGAAATGAATAACCTTTATTTTGAAATATCATTTGCCAGTTAATTCATGTATTGGGTTGGATTTGTGTTCTAAAAAAATGCAAAATTGGAGTCTTGTAGTTAACTTCTTCAGCTGGGGGTCATTCAGCAAATTTAGTGATTTTGATGTATGGTTTCCCATACAAATTAATTTGTTATCCGCAATCCAGCCCTTTGTTGTGTGTTATGCCTTGAAAAAATGAAATATCAGCTTATGTCTAAACAGGGGTTTTATTTACAATGTTTTTCAAATGCCTGCTCTCTCATGCTTACAGCATTTTGCTTTATGTTTCTCTAACCACAATGTGGAGATGCCGGCGTTGGACTGGGGTAAACACAGTAAGAAGTTTAACAACACCAGGTTAAAGTCCAACAGGTTTATTTGGTAGCAAAAGCCACACAAGCTTTGCAGCTCCGAAAGCTTGTGTGACTTTTGCTACCAAATAAACCTGTTGGACTTTAACCTGGTGTTGTTAAACTTCTTACTGTCTCTAACCACACCCAGGCTTAACTAATAGCACAGAGTGGACAGTTAACAGACGCAATCAAATAACGAACAATTGAATACTGCACCTTCAATCACCAAACTGTTAACGTTGTGTTTTTTGTAGATTCAGAAACATTTACAGCACAGAAAGAGGCCATTCGGTCCATCGTGCCCATGCTGGTGAACAAAGCTATGACTGCACTTATCCTATTTTCTGGGCCCAGCCCTGGAGGTTATGGCAGCACAAGTGAATATCTAAATACTTCTTAAATGTTACAAGAGTTTCTGATTCAACCCCCCTTTCAGGCAGTGAGTTCCAGACTCCCACCACCCTCCGAGTGAAAAAGTTTCTCCTCAACTCCCCTCTTTAGCCTTCTACCTCTTACCTTAAATCTAAGCCTCCTCGATATTGACCTCACAACTAATGGAAAAAAATGCCTTCCTATCCAATCTATCTATGCCCCTCGTAATCTTATGCACCTCGATTCGGTCCCCTCTCAACCTCTGCTGCTCCAAGGAAAGCAATCCAGGTGTATCCAATCTTTCCTCAACTTAAACCCTCCAGCCCAGGCAGCATCCTGGTAAATCTCCTCTTCACCCTCTCCACTGCAATCAGATCCTTCCTATGACCAGAACTCCATGCAGTACTCCAGTTGTGGCCTAATCAGCATTTTATACAGTTCCAGCATGACCTCCGTGTTCTTATATTCTCGTTTTAAGGCAAGAATCCCATATGCCTTCTTAACCACCTTTTCTACCTGCCCTGCCATGTTCGGAGATCTGTGGATATGTCCCTCTGATCTTCCGTACTTTCCAGGGTCCTACTATTCAAAGTGTAATCCTTTGCCTTGTTAGCCCTCCCCAAGTGCATTACCTCACACTTTTCTGGATTGAATTCCATTTGACACTGTTCTACCCAACTGACCAGTCCATTGATATCATCCTGCAGTCTATGGCTATTTTATGTTAAAATTTGAATCCATCCTTAAAGTTACAAAGCCAATGCTCAGAGTGGACCAGGCAAACCCAAATTCATTCCTAACTTGGTGTGGAACATGTTCTGTATAAGAATAGTTTCATGACCACATCTTTCTGTTAATGCATAAAATATTACACCTTAACAAACAGCTAACATGTGGGCTTAGTATAAAAGAGCAATTTTCCCCTACATACTACATGTAAACCACAGCATTATGGCAATATGTTTTAATTGACACTGCCTCCAGTATTAGTTTTTGATGTTTGAGAAATCCAGGTTACAGGGAGAGTTGAACTTATCATAGGTAAATCGTTGTCCTCCTTCCCATTCAGGTGAGTCGAAAGAAACAATTAACAGGGTCCAGGAAGTGCTTTGCTATACTACAAATAGATTGGCCAAATCCTAAAGTAGTTTAGGAGGTGAGACAGTACATTAATCTTTCTTGCATATGTTCTGCCCATTTACGTCAGCCTGTAACTTGTCATTACTTTCAATTACCATTGTACATTCATAAATTCCTAAGTGTCCAATAATTGCTTCACTTCAGATTTTTAAATAATTACTAAGAACTTTCTTGAAGAAAAAGATGCACATTGATAGTTACCTGTACACAGGATTTCATTGGAAAGCAGATTTTTATAGTACAGACATCAACTGATATTCCTGTCTTAATTTCTTAAGTGACTGCAGGATATTGAACAGGTCTGCGACGGTTCTGTATGGCGAGATCCAGTCCAGTGTTTAGGACTTATTGAGTAGGTCTTCCTGACTGCCATATTTCACAAGCTTCTGATTTTAACATTATGTTCACCTGCACCCTGTCGACCTGTTTGCCCTGGTCACTTCTCACACTTTGAGATCTTTAAAGTTTATTCATTAGTGTCACAAGTAGGCTTACATTAACACCGCAATAAAGTTACTGTGAAAATCCCCTAGTCGCCACACTCCGGTGCCTGTTTGGGTACACTGAGGGAGAATTTAGCATGGCTAAGGCACCTAACCAGCACGTTTTTTTTGGACTGTGGGAGGAAACCAGAGCACCTGGAGTAAACCAGTCACAGGGAGAACGTGCAGACTCCGCACAGATGGTGACTCAAGCCGGAAATCGAATCTGGGTCCCTGGCACTGTGAAGCAGCAGTGCTAACTACTGTGCCACCTTGATGAACAGCTGTGAAGGAGACTTGCAAACAAAATGACGGATTTAGCTAAAGTGGTCCCCTTTTTGCAAGCTACAGTAAGTGTTTTAGCAGATTCCATTCTTTCTTGTTTCAACAATGTTGCTTCCACCCAGGTACCTGGATAGTTTATATAGAGTTGAGTGCCTCAGCCTTACTATATCTAACTTGCCTGCAACATATCAGGGGAGGCAGTGGTGTAGTGGTATTATTGCTGGACTAGCAATCCAGAGACCCAGGTAATGCTCTGTGGATTTGAGCTTAAATCCCAGTATGGCAGGTGGTGAAATTTGAATCCAAATCAGAAAAAAATTCTAGAATTAAAACTATTGTCATGAAAACCCATCTGGTTCACTAATGTCCTTTCGGGAGGGAAATATGTCAGTAAGAATAAGCAACAATACCTCCACGATCATCCTCAACACCAGTGGTCTGCTAGGCTGTGTCCTCAGACCCTTACTGTACTGCACCTTTGACTGTGTGGCCAAATTCCCCTCCAACTCGATTTTCAAGTTTGCTAATGACACCACCATTGTGGGTCAGGTCTCAAGCAATGATGAGACAGTACAGGAAAGAGATAGAGAATCTGGTGAACTGGTGCAGCGGCAATAATCTTTCGCTTAATATCAACAAAACAAAGGAGATTGTCATCGACTTCAGGAAACGTAGTGGAGAACATGCCCCTGTCTACATCAGTGGGGACGAAGTAGAAATGGTCGAGAGCTTCAAGTTTTTAGGTGTCAAGATCACCAACAACCTGTCCTGGTCCCCCCATGCTGACGCTATAGTTAAGAACGCCCACCAACGTCTTTACTTTCTCAGGAGACGAAGGAATTTTGGCATGTCTGCGAAAGCTGTCACCAACTTCTACAGAAGCATTCTTTCTGGTTGTATTAAAGCTTGGTATGACTCCTGCTCTGTCCAAGACAGCAAGAAACTAGAGTCATGAATGAAGCCCAGTCCATCACACAAACCAGCCTCCCACCCTTTGACACTGTCTACACTTCCCGCTGCCTCAGAAAAGCAGTTAACACAATTAAGGACCACATGCACCCCAGACATACTGCCCGCAACTCTACCACCTCGCCCACCATAGAATTAGCATGGGGGAGGTTCCAACAACGGAAATCTGCGCCATCGGATGGGAATTTCTGGTCTCGCCCGAGCGAGGCCATAAAATCCTGCCCAGTCTCTTCCATCGGGGAAGAGATACAAAAGTCTGAGGTCACGTACCAATTGACTCGAACAGCTTCTTCCCTGCTGCGTTCAGACTTTTGAATGGACCTATCTCGCATTGTGTTCTTTCTCTACATCCTAGCTATGACTGTAACACTACATTCTGCACTCTCTCCTTTCCTTTGTGTGTGTGTGTGTAGTTATATATAGTCTGTATAGTGTGTTATAGTGTGCAAGAAACAATACTTTTCACTATATACTAATACATGTGACAATAATAAGTCAAATCAAATCAAAATGTCAGCCTTACCTGGCCTACATGTGACTCCAGACCCACAGCAATATGGTGGACTATGAAGTGGCCTAGCAAGCCACTCAGTACAAAGGCAATTGGCGATGGGCAATAAATGCTGGCTCAGCTAGCGACATCCACATCTGATGAATGAATAAAACAAAAGTATGATTTTGGTCTACCATCTGTCAAGAGAGTTTTACTACCTCCAAGCCAGCTTATGATCTTCCTATTGGATGTTCATTTTATTAAATTAAATATCTGGTGAAAAAGTGTAGCAATACTTAGAATTTTCACACCCCTAAAGAGTGTTCTTTCATGTCTGGGTACCATAATGTGATTGAGAGGGGTAATTATAATAGCAATTTGTAATATCTGTTTTGTAATCTATCAGCACCCTCTGTTGAATGCTGTGAGTATAACATTGACAGGAAAGGGCCTTTGCGGAAGTTGGCTGATAGTTGTGCGGTACTACTTGCGCTGAAATAAGGAATTCTCTCCGCCTCCTGCTTTAGGTTTACTGGGAGACAGTAGAAATCTCAAAAACAGCTCAATGGCCATTTTCAGGCATTTCTGTTGTTTCGCTGGAGGTTCTGTCAGTCTCTCGTCAAGGCTATAATGGAAGAGCTCACACAGAATTTTGTTTTATTTTGCACGAAATAAATACAAATGCCTTTTTTTTGCTTAACACACTTTTTGTTATCGACAGAAAATGTAAGAATAAAAGTAAAACTTTTTTCAATCTCAATATGCTATTTTTACTGGGCTGATTTTAACTGTGGGAAAACAAACAGTACACACTGCACCATGGTGTACATGCATATTGAAGGAATGGTTGCTGTCTTTGCCCAATTTAGAAGGGCAAACCTAGATCAACAATTTTAATATATTCTCAACCTGGCTTGAGCCTTATAAAGGGGACATTTTCAGAGAGGCTCGCTAAGCTCGGGAGCACGGAGACCAGAAAAGAGTTGCAACCAGTTAAGAATCTGCAACCATATGGGTAGGGGATAAAATTACTGCAGCTCTTAGAAAGAATGACAAATGGTTTTCATTGCTTGTTAGTCTTTCCAAAGGTTGTATGGTTATCAGAAGGATAGTGGTGCTCAGACTGAAAACTGTCCATAGAATTGAGAAACAAATAAAGGAAATACCAGCATGTGTTAAGTGATCTGGTAAGGTAAAACTAAATAGCACTGCCAAGTACCAGGGGCATGGTGGCACAGTGATTAGCACTGTTGCCTTATAGTACCAGGGACCCGGGTTTGATTCCTGGCATGGGTCACTGTCTGTGAGAAGTTTGCATGTTCTCCCAGTGTCTGGATGTTCGGGTGCTCCGGTTTCCTCCCACAGTCTGAAAGACCTGCTGGTTAGATGCATTGGCCATGCTAAATTCTCCCTCAGTATACCCGAACAAGTGCCGGAGTGTGGCGACTAGGGGATTTTCACAGTAACTTCATTGCAGTGTTAATGTAAGCTACTTATGACACTAATAAATTAAAAAAGATAAATGACAAGTGCCAATAAATTGATTCCTTGCTCATGCAAAGGTTAGCACTACTGCCTCACAGCGCCAGGGATCTAGGTTCAATTCCAGCCTTGGGTCACTGTCTGTGTGGAGTTAGTACGTTCTCCCCGTGTCTGTGTGGTTTCTGCCCACAGTCCAGAAATGTGCAGGTTAGGTAGATTGGCCATGCTAAATCATCTTAGTGTCTCAAGATGTGTAGGTTAGGGGGATAAGTGGGTTAAAAATGTGGAGTTACGGGGATAGCGCCTGGGAGGAATGCTCTATAGGAGAGTCAGTGCAGACTCGATGGGCTGAATGGCCTCCTTCTGCACTGTAGGGATTCTATGATAAAAGTTTTACACAAGTTTACAGTTCTTTTGTTGTATGTTATCCGTGCCCATTGCACACCAGGAGAGACACCCAAGCTGCACGGCAGAAAAAAATCCCTAATCAAAGTCACATCTTCGAAAGGGTTCACATTGAGTAGATGGCATCAATTAGTGACCGCCACACTTTGGAAAGTATAACAGCATGGCAACATTGAGTACATGTGCCATGGCCTTCAGTGAGGTAGGGGGTAAAAGGGATGGCTATGCTGATCAGTATATGAGTCACTGTTTTGATGCATAGGTTGCTGACACAGCACCTGATTCTACAGTGTTAGCAAGAACAGATCCCAGAGGCATATCAGCTGAGGGGGAAGAGGTTGCCTTGGCAATGTGCTGCCCCTATGCTAGTTGCTATAAGGGCCCTAGCTGCAGATGACAAGGTGCTGTGCTGCTGACTTGGAGTGCAAGAAGCAGCTATCCTACCCAACTGGCAAGGCAGTAGGAGCTGCACAATGGCTTGGAACCTGCGAATATTCTTGGCATGCCACCTTTCACGTTGCATCTCCTGTACAATGCTTTCAACACACTTAAAAATGAGCCAAAAATAAACCTCACCTTTAAGAGTGAGAAATGTGGAAAAGTATCTCACTGAATTCTAAAAAACTCTGAAAAGGTTTTCTTTCTCATTTCTATCCATTCAAAATGGGTGCTTAAAGGAAAACAAAAAGCAAACGCTGCACAAAATGTAGCTAATGCCCATTTAAATATTCTCATATCAGATCTGGTGTGTATGAAACTTTGGCACGAAATGGATTCCAGCACCTTAATAATGGAAGTTGGGGAACTGCAATCCTAAAGGAAGTTGGCATGGAGCTTTGACTCTCAATTCCTCATTCCCCAGCTGTTGATTGGATGGCAGCTCTTCTGTCACATGGGGCCAGCGAATCAGCCCTTAAACGCTTTGCTGTGAAAGCTGCAAATATATATTCCTAATCTAAATTTTATTCAGCTTAATAAGCAAAGTGCACCAATAAAACAAAGCTGGAATGTTCTGGCATATCAAATGATTTAAAAATGCTGATCCTACATTTAGAAGTATAAATATGTTATAATGCAAGCTTGATTCTCATCCATAAAGTCTGGAAATGCTGCTGTGTGCACTACAAGAAATTAAAGTTACATTATGTGTGAGAAATTCAGCAGAGCCACGGACAGCCTTGACATAGTGATATTTTTTGATCTAATCCTTTGTTGTGCTGACTCAAAGAGTGAAGTGTATGATAATATTTCATAAACAAAAAATTTCATTCAACATTTTTGAAATTCAAGATTTATGATTCTCACACTAAATGGATCTAAGTTATGAGAAGAGATTGGAAGGAATAGATTTTTTTTTGATGGAGAAATTTCCATGGAAAGGTTTTCAGGTGTAGGGGGAAAGAACAACGGGGGTAGAACTTGTTGGATAATCTTTTTCAAAAAGCCTGCACAGGCATGATGGGCCAAATGGCCTCCTCCTGCGCTATATGGTTCTCTGGGAAAAGAAGGCGAAGAAGCATGGATGATGCAGTTTAAGTAGGTAAGTTGATTTGAACCATGGATAATAGGAAGCCTGTTCCAAGCAGTCCAGAATATAACCATGATATTTGATGTACGTGTAAGTGCAATGACTTCATTAAACTCTGAATGAAGTATCAGCTATCATATTGGCTGGGATCTCTCCCACCCCCCCCTCCCATAGCGGAGGTGGCTCACCATTTGCTGTGCAGTCAACGACCATTTGAGTTGCTCGCCGGCTGTGCAGCCGGGTAACCCGCCACACGGGGCGGGGGAGGGGGAGGGGAATACTATCTTTGGGGCTGTTGTTTGATATTCAGGGGGTAGTCCCCGAAGATAGAATGCCCCCTTTCCTCTTACCCATCAGCTGCCTTAAAACCATAGCCCTATGTGAAGCAGGTAGGCTCCACACTGACTTTGCTTCGAGTGGGGGGAGCCATCCAACTCTGTTACCTTCGGTGGGACTGGAAGATCCCGCTGGGAGGAAGTGCCAGAAAACCCCACTCCATTATTTCTCCCTGCAATGTGGGTAATATGGTTACAAAAGCAGGTTCCATCAAAATGGCCCAGCATTATTGGTTTAAATTTCTCTACACACATTAGGAAGTTGTGATCTGTACAGACTAAGATCTCTCAGTATCCATTTTGGACATATATTTCAAAGTTTTTGAGAGCCAGAAACTATCGCAGTGTTTCCTTTTCTATAGTGGAGTATCTCTTTTGGTGTCTGTTCACTTATTTTTTTAGAAATACCCAACTGGTGTCTAGATGCCTGATCCATCAGATCAGGATGGAGAAGGATAGTCCCAACATCTAGGTCACTAGCATTAATTGCCACTTTGTTAAAGTTTGGAGCTACCAGGACTGGTTCATTATTTAATATAGCCATCAGTCTTTCAAAAGCTGTTTGGCATCATCCAAATCACACTAGCTTTGCTTTAATAATTCTCTTAGTGGAGCAGCCATGGTATTACAGTTTGCAAAGCACTTGCAGTAGAACTCACACCCTCAAAAATCACACTATTTCCAGTGTAGTCATGGGGACAGGGAAATTCACCAATGCCTATACCTTGACTGCCTTGGGAAACACCCACACTTAACCCACAACATGCCCTAGGTAAATTATCTGAGCTTTAGTGAACTCACTCTTTGTAAGGTTTACACTAGGTCAGCAGACTGTAACCTTCTAAGTGGGTGATCTTTCTAGTTGTCACTGCCTGCTAACAAGTCATCGAGGTGCACTACATAGTTGGGTAGGCCAGCCACTACCTGGTTCATCAGCCTTTGGAAGAAAGCCAGAGCATTTCTTAACCCAAATGGCATAACTTGGCAGTGGACATAAGCCATCTGGTACAACAAAAGATGAGATTGCTTTAGCTTGGATGGTTAAGGAAACCTGCCGGTGCTCCAACAAGTTTATTTCTGTTATGTAAATGGTACTGATACAATCCTCCATATGGTGAATCAGGTAGAAGTCAGCACTGGTCACTCCAATAACCGTTCTGTAATCTAGGCAGAGCTTTGTTGAACCATGGGACTTGGACAGAAGCCCAACCAGAAACCTCTAGCTGCTCAATCAAGTTGTGCTGCTACAGGTGTTAAATTTCTCTCCGAACCTGGGTGAGTTTCTTGGAATGTAGGCAATAGGGATTTTGTATTTTGGGATCAGTTGTGAGTACTTCAAGAGCTCATCACTTGGTTGTAGGGGCACTTACCTCACATTGGATACAGTGGGCCTTTCCCGACTCAGTTTCAGCTGTCTTAATTCCTTTCCTTGTTTTTCCACCTGGAAAGCTTGTTCTCTCTCCCTTTCTTGGAATTCTCTCTCATACTTCCATTTCTGTCTCTCTCTTTCCTCTGTTTCTCTTCTCTCCTATCTTTCTCCGAGTTCCTTTTGCTTGTCCCAAATGCTGCGACTTTCTTCACACATGCACAGCAGAATGTTACACAGAGTTGGATGGCTCCCCCCACTCAAAGCAAAGTCAGTGTGGAGCCTACCTGCTTCACATAGGGCTATGGTTTTAAGGCAGCTGATGGGTAAGAGGAAAGGGGGCATTCTATCTTCGGGGACTACCCCCTGAATATCAAACAACAGCCCCAAAGATAGTATTCCCTTCCTTCTCGCCTTTTGAAGAATTTAAAAATTGGTCTGCCCACTCCCACCCGACTGCCCACATCAACCATTTTATGGCATGGCTGGCATATTATCAAGGTCAAAGGCTTGATAATTACCTATTTAAATATGGCAGTCAGGCTGCCAATTTCAGTGCTCACCCACCTCCCTGATGAGGATGATCTCAAGTGGATGGAAAGGTGGTAGGGTGGACACCCACCTTATGTGCCAAATCCTCTCCCACCCCATCAAAAACATGCCTGTCGGGGACACTTAAAATTCAGCACACATGTGTTCTCACATGCATGCACACACACATTTCATGCATGCTATTATAATCCAGGTCAGAAACTCCAAGGTATTTTAAGTCAGCTCAGACCATAGGTTTTGCAGTTGGAATTTGGCTAGGGTAAACATACAATGTTTCACTGCAGGTATGATTCAAATGGCCCACTAGGGAGCTTTTCATAGAATCCCAACAGTGCAAAAGGAGGCTGTTCAGCCCATCGACTCTGCACCAACGACAATCCCACCCAGACCCCTATCCCTGTAACCCCACATATTTACCCTGCTAATCTCCTTGACATTAAGGGGCAATTTATCATGGCCAATCCACCTAACTCACACATCTTTGGATCATCAAACAAAATTTAAGAATACCATTAACACACAGAAAGAAAATTAGCAAGAGCTTTTACCAATTACAAACAAGAGAAAAAACAAGCATGATATTGTATAGACCGCAACAACTAAATGCACTATTCCAATACAACAAAACCTCCTTATAAACATATACCTGCCACAGGTTTAGCACAGAAAATAAATGCTCATGTGATTTCACAGCTCAGCCATACCTGCTGAGAATTAGTCCTTTAGATAGGAACTCTGACTTCCCAGCCTTGTAACTTCTAGCAGACCTCAAGGCCAAGATAAAGCCACTTTTGGCCTCTCGTCAGCAAATCACTTACAACTTTTTCACTCCAGGAAGGCAAGAAAATTGCTTCCAACATAGCAGAATTTCTAATAACAGGGAGAGCGGCACAGAAATACTGCCTTTCCATCTGCATTCCACACAGCTTCTAACTAAAACTGAAAGTGAACCCTTGGATTCTTCTGTTAAGGAACCACCTGACTTTGATTGTTAACCAATTGTTCCACAACACCTAAAGGTCATAAACTCTAGGCCCAGAGTAAAAATGAACAAAACCCCATTTAAGCAGCAATAAAAGGACATCTAAGCAGGCAGCTGGTGCCATAATAAAAAAAAGCTGCAGAGAGCATGACTTTTTAAAAATGCATTTCTTAAAGGCACAGTACCATCACAACACACACACATCATGCACACAGAAATAGATTACAGAATGGGGAGGATAGATGAAGTAATCTGGAGTCCAGTAATATTGACTGGGTACAAGGCTGTTGAAGGTTGGTGACTTGGCTAGCATCAGGCTGAATGCAATGGTTCTGTGGTTTCACTCAGTCTACCTGCTATTTTCAGTGTTGAGGTGGTTTAAAGATGTGGATGGATGAGTCATTTTTTCTTCTGGAGACAACAGCTCTGGGTTGAGTTCTTCTTAAGGGCTCCTTCTGTGGTATCTGGCCTGCCAAACTCAGCAAATGAGGTTCAAAAGAATCTGGTCAGATCACACTTGGAGTACTGTGCTCAGTTCTGGTCGCCTCATTACAGGAAGGATGTGGAAGCCATAGAAAGGGTGCAGAGGAGATTTACAAGGATGTTGCCTGGGTTGGGGAGTATGCCTTATGAGGATAGGTTGAGTGAGCTCGGCCTTTTCTCCTTGGAGAGACGAAGGATGAGGGGTGACCTGATAGAGGTGTATAAGATGTTGAGAGGTATTGATTGAGTGGATAGTCAGAGGCTTTTTCCCAGGGCTGAAATGGTTGCCACAAGAGGACACAGGTTTAAGGTGCTGGGGAGTAGGTACAGAGGAGATGTCAGGGGTAAGTTTTTCACTCAGAGAGTGGTGGGTGCGTGGAATCGGCTGTCAGCAACGGTGGTGGAAGTGGATTCAATAGGGTCTTTTAAGAAACTTTTAGATAAGTACATGGAACTGAGTAAGATAGAGGGTTATAGGTAAGCCTAGTAATCGCTAAGGTAGGGACATGTTCGGCACAACTTTGTGGGCTGAAGGGCCTGTATTGTGCTGTAGTTTTTCTATGTTCTAAAACTTGCAAGGTGAAAGAAAGAGAGGGCCTTGTTCCTTTATCATATCAGTTTCTTCTGCTGCTCTGCAAAGAAAGCAGGTCCTTAAATGGGCAAAGGGTTGGTTTGTCACATGACAATCCCTCGTCCACTGTCCAATGACCCAGTATGGCCATGGTCAGTGTGTTTTAACTATCTTGGTTAGATCATAGATAAGTATTCCTCTCTCAGCCAGAGTCCCATTGTGCAAGTGATTCTGACTAATAGTCTGTCTCCATGCACAGAGTACCCTGGTGCATGCCTTAATGCTTTGTTAATGAGACAGGAGAGCACCTTCATTCATCTCTTCTAAGGTCATTGCCCCTGGTGTGGCTTTGCAGTCAGCTTGTCTCCATTTCAATAGCTTTGGAATGTCGAAGGTACAGGGATGCAAAATCTTTCCCAATACACTGGAATAAAGCTTTTGTCTTTTTTAAAAAGCAGTTTCCGGCCAGTAAATTCAAAATTTATTTTTATATATAAAGCATGGTTTCACAACAAGGTCAATTTTCCAAGTGAGGGCTTTTTTATCCTCAGGTTGCAGACATATTTGTCAAATCTCAATCATTTCCCATGCCTAGCCGCCCTTAGAAGGTGTTAGGTCTTTTGTGTTGTACCACTGAAATTGCCTGATGCAATATTCAGACAGGACTGTAAATTGTCATGACGCCGCCTCTCTGAAACAGTGGAAAAGTGACTTAAATATGCAGTTTAAATATGTGGGACCCCATTTCCAAAATGTGGTACAAATGAATAAAAGTCAGAAAAAAAGGCAACATGCAGACTAGATAGTCTGGTTGTGCTTGTCTCTCCCCCCAATAATGGACTTGAAGGCAGGGGCACATTAAATCCAATGGATGGCCTGCCTATTGCCTACCTGCCATCCATTACCCATAGCAATTATACCAGCGATGAGGGTTGTTGGTGTTAGGCATCCCACCCACCAGGGGGCCAATTGAAGCCCTTAAGTGGAAAATTAATGTCCAAGTAATGGCCTCATCCCACTGCCCCTGGCACTTAACTCGCTGTAGGAGAAGTCCTCATCAAATGTTTCCTGCCTGTGCTGGTGGTGGGTTGGAGGAAGGGTCCCTCCATTACATGGACAATGGAGCACCTTATAATTCAGTCCATGATTTTAAAGATTCTTTTATGGGGTGTGTCCATTGCTGGTTAGGCCAGCATTTATTGCTCATCACCAATTGTCCTTCAGAAGGTTGTGGAAAGCCTCCTTCTTAAACTGCTGCAGTCTATATGGTATAGATACACCAAGAGTGCCCTTAGGAAGAGAGTACCAGGATTTTGATCCAGTGACCATAAAGGAGATGCAATATAGTTCCAAGTCAGGATGGTGTGTGTCTTGATGGTGGTGCTCCCATGCATTTGCTGCTCTTGACCTTCTAGATGGTAGTGATTATGGATTTGGAATGTGCTATCATAGAAGCCTTGGTAAATTGCTGCAGTGCATCTTGTAGGTGGTACATACTGCTGCCACTGTGAATCGGTGGTGGTGGAAGTGAATGTTTAAGGTGGTGGGTGGGCTGCCAATCAAGTGGACTGTTTTATCCTGCATGACGTTGAGCTTCTGGACTCATTTGAGCTGCATTCATCCAGACAAGTGGAGAGTATTCCATCACACTCCTGACTAAGCCTTGTAGATGGTGTACAGGCTTTGGGAAGTCAGGAGGTGACTTACTCGCTGCAGAATTCCCAGCCTCACACCTGTAGCCACGATATTTATAGAGCTGGTCCACTTCAGTTTCTGGCCAATGATGACCCCCAAGATGTTGATTTGCACCCACAACCTTCTGAGTTAGGCGAGTTGGGCTTAGACTGACATATCTGGAAAGATATCCTGGCCGGTAGGTTGGCTAAGGCTACTGGGGAGAATTTAAACTAGATAGGTTGGGGGGAGGGGAGCTAGAAGAGTTGACTAGGATCAAGGAACTAATTGATGGGGGGGAGGATGCAGGGGTAAGGGGAATTACAAAATTAATGGTAGAGGAGAGGGTGCAAGTGAATGAAGGCGGTAATTTAGATAAGGGAGTAGAGGGAGAGGGTGTTCGCGACTCATCAAAGCGGGTCCAGATAAAAGCTGGAATAAGGACACTTTGCCTGAATGCACAAAGCATTCGGAACAAGGTAAATGAGTTGATGGTGCAAATCAGCACAAGTGGGTACGATCTAGTGGCCATTACAGAAACGTGGCTGAAAGGTGACCAGGACTGGGAGATGAATATCCAGGGGTATCAGGCGTTTAGGAAGAATAGACAGGAAGGAAAAGGTGGTGGGGTCGCGCTATTAATAAGAGATAATATCAGGATAGTACTGAGGGATGACATAGGCTCTGAGGAACAAAACATGGAAACGTTATGGGTAGAGATGAGGAATAGTAGAGGGAGAAAGACACTAGTAGGTGTGGTATATAGGCCCCCAAATAATAATGTTGAGGTAGGGAGGGCTATAAACAAGCAGATAAGGGATGCGTGTAAAAACGGAACGGCAATAATCATGGGGGACTTCAACATGCACATTGACTGGCAGACTCAAGTCGGTAAGGGTGGAATGGAGGAAGAGTTCTTAGAATGCTGTCGGGATAGTTTCCTTGAACAGCATGTTACGGAACCGACGAGGGAACGAGCTATTTTGGATCTGGTATTGTGTAACGAGGTAGGTAGAATTAAGGATCTTATTGTGAAGGACCCTCTTGGGTCTAGTGACCACAATATGGTCGAATTTCTGATTCAGATGGAAGAGGAGAAAGTTTGGTCCCAAACCAGTGTCCTCTGTTTGAACAGAGGGAAATATGATAGGATGAGGGATGAATTGGCTAAGGTAGACTGGGAGAGCAGGCTGGCAGGTAGGATAGCTGAGGAACAGTGGAGGATTTTTAAGGAGATCCTTTTCAGTTCTCAGCAAAAATATATTCCAGCAAAAAACAAGGATTGTAAGAAAAGGGAGAACCAGCCGTGGATAACGAAGGAAATAAAGGAGAGTATTAAAATAAAAACAGCTGCGTACAGAGTGGCCAAAAATAGTGGAGAAACAAGTGATTGGGAAAAATTTAAGAAACAACAAAGAGAGACTAAGAAAGCGATAAAGAAAGGAAGGATAGACTATGAAGCTAGGCTAGCAATTAATATAAAAAATGATAGTAAAAGTTTTTATAAATATATAAAAAGGAATAGAGTGGCTAGAGTGAATGTTGGACCCTTGGAGGACGAGAGGGGGGAGTTAATAGTGGGAAATGAGGATATGGCTGAGTCTTTAAATAAGTTTTTTGTGTCGGTCTTCACGGTGGAGGACACAAATAGTTTGCCAAATATTAACGATAGAGGGTTGGCAGCAGGAGAAATACTTAATACCATTAATGTTACCAGAGAGGCAGTGCTGGGTAGACTAATGGGACTGAAGGTGGACAAGTCCCCGGGTCCGGATGGAATGCATCCCAGGGTATTGAAAGAAATGTCAGAGGTAATAGTGGATGCGTTAGTGATTATTTATCAAAACTCGTTGCATTCTGGGGTAGTGCCGGTTGATTGGAAAACGGCTAATGTTACGCCGCTGTTTAAAAAAGGAAGGAGACAAAAGGCGGGTAACTATAGGCCGGTCAGCTTAACGTCTGTAGTAGGGAAAATGCTGGAATCCATTATTAAAGAGGAGATAGCAGGGCATCTGGATAGAAATGGTTCGATCAATCAGACGCAGCATGGATTCATGAGGGGAAAGTCGTGCTTGATGAACATGTTGGATTTTTATGAAGATGTGACTAGGGCGGTTGATGGAGGAGAACCGGTGGATGCGGTGTTTTTGGATTTCCAAAAGGCGTTTGATAAGGTGCCTCATAAAAGGCTGCTGAAGAAGATTAGGGCACACGGAGTTGGGGGTAGTGTGTTAAAGTGGATTGGGGACTGGCTATCCGACAGGAAGCAAAGAGTCGGAATAAATGGGTGTTTTTCCGGTTGGAGGAAGGTAACTAGTGGCGTGCCGCAGGGATCGGTACTTGGGCCGCAACTATTTACCATTTATATAGATGATCTGGAGGAGGGGACGGAGTGTAGGGTAACGAAGTTTACAGACGACACAAAGATAAGTGGAAAAGTGAATCGTGTGGAGGACAGAGAAGATCTGCAGAGAGATTTGGACAGGCTGAGTGAGTGGGCGAGGATATGGCAAATGGAGTATAACGTTGATAAATGCGAGGTTATACACATAGAACATAGAACATAGAACAGTACAGCACAGAACAGGCCCTTCGGCCCACGATGTTGTGCCGAGCTTTATCTGAAACCAAGATCAAGCTATCCCACTCCCTATCATCCTGGTGTGCTCCATGTGCCTATCCAATAACCGCTAAAATGTTTCTAAAGTGTCTGACTCCACTATCACTGCAGGCAGTCCATTCCACACCCCAACCACTCTCTGCGTAAAGAACCTACCTCTGATATCCGTCCTGTATCTCCCACCACGAACCCTATAGTTATGCCCCCTTGTAATAGCTCCATCCACCCGAGGAAATAGTCTTTGAATGTTCACTCTATCTATCCCCTTCATCATTTTATACACCTCTATTAAGTCTCCCCTCAGCCTCCTCCGCTCCAGAGAGAACAGCCCTAGCTCCCTCAACCTTTCCTCATATGACCTACCCTCCAAACCAGGCAGCATCCTGGTAAATCTCCTCTGCACTCTTTCCAGCGCTTCCACATCCTTCCTATAGTGAGGTGACCAGAACTGCACACAATATTCCAAATGTGGTCTCACCAAGGTCCTGTACAGTTGCAGCATAACCCCACGGCTCTTAAACTCCAACCCCCTGTTAATAAAAGCTAACACACTATAGGCCTTCTTCACAGCTCTATCCACTTGACTGGCAACCTTTAGAGATCTGTGGATATGGACCCCAAGATCTCTCTGTTCCTCCACAGTCTTCAGAACCCTACCTTTGACCCTGTAATCCACATTTAAATTTGTCCTACCAAAATGAATCACCTCACATTTATCAGGGTTAAACTCCATTTGCCATTTTTCAGCCCAGCTTTGCATCCTATCTATGTCTCTTTGCAGCCTACAACAGCCCTCCACCTCATCCACTACTCCACCAATCTTGGTGTCATCAGCAAATTTACTGATCCACCCTTCAGCCCCCTCCTCTAAGTCATTAATAAAAATCACAAAGAGCAGAGGACCAAGCACTGATCCCTGCGGCACACCGCTAGCAACCTGCCTCCAATCCGAAAATTTTCCATCGACCACCACCCTCTGTCTTCGGTCAGACAGCCAGTTGCCTATCCAATCGGCCAACTTTCCCTCTATCCCACACCTCCTCACTTTCATCATAAGCCGACCATGGGGGACCTTATCAAACGCCTTACTAAAATCCATGTATATGACATCAACTGCCCTACCTTCATCAACACACTTAGTTACCTCCTCAAAAAATTCTATCAAATTTGTGAGGCATGACTTGCCCTTCACGAATCCGTGCTGACTATCTCGGATTAATCCGCATCTTTCTAAATGGTCGTAAATCCCAACCCTAAGGACCCTTTCCATCAATTTACCAACCACCGAAGTAAGACTAACCGGTCTATAATTACCAGGGTCATTTCTATTCCCTTTCTTAAACAGAGGAACAACATTCGCCATTCTCCAGTCCTCTGGCACCATCCCCGTGGACAGCGAGGACCCAAAGATCAACGCCAAAGGCTCTGCAATCTCATCCCTTGCCTCCCAAAGAATCCTAGGATACATTTCATCAGGCCCAGGGGACTTATCGACCTTCAGTTTATTCAAAACTGCCAAGACATCCTCCCTCCGAACATCTATTTCCTCCAGCCTATTAGCCTGTAACACCTTCTCTTCCTCAAAAACATGGCCCCTCTCCTTGGTGAACACTGAAGAAAAGTATTCATTCATCACCTCGCCTATCTCTACTGACTCCATACACAAGTTCCCACTACTGTCCTTGACCGGCCCTAACCTCACCCTGGTCATTCTTTTATTCCTCACATAAGAGTAAAAAGCCTTGGGGTTTTCCTTGATCCGACCCGCCAAGGACTTCTCATGTCCCCTCCTAGCTCTCCTAAGCCCCTTTTTCAGCTCATTCCTTGCTAACTTGTAACCCTCAATCGAGCCATCTGAACCTTGTTTCCTCATCCCTACATAAGCTTCCCTCTTCCTTTTCACAAGACATTCCACCTCTTTTGTGAACCATGGTTCCCTCACTCGGCCATTTCCTCCCTGCCTGACAGGAACATACCTATCAAGGACATCCAGTATTTGTTCCTTGAAAAAATACACTTTGGAGGAAATAATAACAAATGGGATTACTATCTCAATGGAAACAAATTAAAACATGCTACCGTGCAAAGGGACCTGGGGGTCCTTGTGCACGAGACGCAAAAGCCCAGTCTGCAGGTACAACAGGTGATCAAGAAGGCAAATGGGATGTTGGCCTATATTGCGAAGGGGATAGAATATAAAAGCGGGGATATCTTGATGCACCTGTACAGGGCATTGGTGAGGCCGCAGCTGGAATACTGTGTGCAGTATTGGTCCCCTTATATGAGGAAGGATATATTGGCATTGGAGGGAGTGCAGAGAAGGTTCACCAGGTTGATACCGGAGATGAGGGGTTTGGATTATGAGGAGAGGCTGAGGAGATTGGGTTTGTACTCGTTGGAGTTTAGAAGGATGAGGGGGGATCTTATGGAGACTTATAAGATAATGCGGGGGCTGGATAGGGTGGAGGCGGAGAGATTCTTTCCACTTAGTAAGGAAGTTAAAACTAGAGGACACAGCCTCAAAATAAAGGGGGGTCGGTTTAAGACAGAGTTGAGGAGGAACTTCTTCTCCCAGAGGGTGGTGAATCTCTGGAATTCTCTGCCCACTGAGCTGGTGGAGGCTACCTCGCTGAATATGTTTAAAGCGCGGATGGATGGATTCCTGATCGGTAAGGGAATTAAGGGTTATGGGGATCAGGCGGGTAAGTGGTACTGATCCACGTCAGATCAGCCATGATCTTATTGAATGGCGGGGCAGGCTCGAGGGGCTAGATGGCCTACTCCTGCTCCTATTTCTTATGTTCTTATGTTCTTATAAATGGTTTAAAATTTAATATTTTAGAGAGAAAAGTGAAACTAAAACTCAGAAAAATATTAAAACAAAGACCTTGGGATAAGGGGAAAGGATAGAAATAGGATGTAAGGCATTTTAATATTTTGAGTATTTCTGTCATGTTGCGAAGCCTTTCTTTCTTTTTAATATGTCTTACCTTTATACAATATGTTAAAAAGCAGCTAGTTATCTCGTGGACCAATGTCCTGATCTTACAACTGGGTGGTAAGATACAGAAATAACACCCACTGCTGTCAGGTATCTAGAGACAGCCCCTGCTGAGAGTGGAAAATGACCACTTGCAGTGTTCATTGCATGGGCAGGGTGAAATTCATAACCCAATTGGATGACACAATTTAAGACATTGGGGGCGATTCTCCCAATAAAATTCTAAGTGCTGAATTTGTGGGAAGACTGGTGTAAATCATGATTGTTTTTTCATTGGGAGTTCAGATGCAAACCTGTCCACTCTGTGCAACACAGTAAGAGTTTTAACAACACCAGGCAATGCAGAGGTCACAATCGTGAATGTCATTAAAAGCTCAGGGGGCGGGGCCTATTCACGCCGGAGTCTGACAGTTCCGGAACTCTGCGCATGTGTAGTGGCCCCAATCTGTCAGTCACCCCGTTTGCTGGCCAGCTCGATCACTGGCGAGGCCAGGACACCGCAGTGTGGCCCCTCCACCCCCCCCCCCCACCCCGACCCTCCCCCCCCACGGCCTGATCGCGGCAAACCCGTCCATTCGAGGGCCAACCCTGACCCACCCCTCCCCCATCCTGGAGCGTCCCGATCTCCAGCGTTATCCCTCCCCAACAGTGACAAGCCCCCCCCCAACCTCCCCACCCTGGCAGACGCTCCCCACCTCACACAGGAGGCAGACCCCCGGGGCAGACACCCCCAGCAAAATTAAGTTCCCACCGGCCGGGAATTAGATTCCCACCCTGCCATCAGCTTCCCTGCTGCACGTGGGTTTGTTCTGTTAAGATTCCATCATGAGAGTGTAAATGGGGTCGAGGAACAAAAGGATCTGAGGTACTGATACACATACCACTAAATGTTACAACATGGGCTAATAAGATTGTAATCAAAGTAAATAAACCATTTGCCTTAATTTCTAAAGGGATAGGAATGAAAAGCAAATAAGTTATGTTAAAACTCGTCAAGAACATTGCTTCGACCATACTTGGAATGTCACGCACAATTCTGGTCTCCATGTTATGAAAAAGATAACGGCCAGAATTCTCCAGCCGTTCATGTCCCATCGCTGCCGCCAGTGAGAACAGAGAATTTACTGCTGAGCCAAATCTCCATTCAGTACAGCAGGACCGGATAATCCCAGCTGTGGGCAAGGTCGGAGAATCTGGCCCATAGAGGCACTTGAAAAGGTGTTAAAAAAGTCACAGCAATGATACCAGAAATGAGAGGATATACTTAGCAGGAACAGTTGGACATGATAAGGGGCTCCTATCTCGAACAAAATAGGCTGGGTTTTGAAATGATGAATTACTTTTATTGGGCAGCATGGAGAAAATGTTTCCAGTTGTGAAAGAGTCCAAAACTAGAGGACATAAATAGTCATTAGTAAATCCAATAGAGAATTCAGTTCAAAGCTCTTTATCTAGCGAGTGGTTAGAATGTGGAACTCATTACCACTCAGAGCGATCGAGGTGATGATAGATGCATTTATGGGGAAGCTGGATAAACACATGAAGCAAACAAAAAATAGATTTATTGATTGGGTTAAATTAAAGGGGGTGGGAGGAGAGAAAGCTTGAGGGGAGCATAAATAGCAGCATAGACTAGGAGGGACAAATGGCTTGTTTCTGTGCTGCAGACTTGATGTAACTCTAGGTACGAAGACACCATGGTTTTGGGTCCTGTAAAGATTTCCAACACCTAATTAAAGTAAGGATGGGAAATGTTAATTTATTACATTACAATACCAGAGAGTTCTATAAATCAAATAATAGAAATATATTATTTCCATAGAAATTTGGAAAAACTAGAGGCATAAATTGACCATAAACCATTACTGCAAATCATCAGTACCACAATGACGTAAAATATTGAGAAAAAGAGGATGCTGCATTTGATGCCTGTGACTTCCAATGCAAGCAACATACCAACTTGGTGCTTCTTGCTAATTAATCTGATTGTAATGTGTAGCCAACACTAACTGCATTGTTGCATGGCTGCATGCCATAGCAGGTGGCTGGAAATAGTGAAAAGCGAGCATCAGTTAAAGCTATCCTGTAAAGCCAGCCTGCACCTCTTACAGAGGAGGTGCATAGCGAATACAACAGGTACTGGAATTTATTCTACAGCTGATTCTGACACAACATCAGAGAGAGTGGGTTCTATGTTTTCTAATAGTGCACTCAATACCTTGGAAAATGAGAGAAGAGATGTGTTTAAAGCACTGAGAGAGAGGGGATCCTCCAGACAAGCTCCCAAAAAAGCAATGGAACCAGACAGCCAATGTGGTCAATGCCATGAGTCCAACTCTGAGAGCCTTGGTGTAGTGTAACAAGCAATTCAATGACCTCACAGGAATGGCCAAGGTCAGTGAATGTATCTTCACACACCATGTCCAATCAACTGCAGCATTAGCCTTCCATTCACCACACCTTCATCACTTACCTACATCAGTCTGTATCAGTCAGGACTCAAATCCAACACTGATGGCTTGGTATTTTATGCTCTTGGTATTTTATGTGAGTTTAGATGCGGGAGGGCTTTGGGAAATGGGAGCCCCCTAGCTGCCAGCCACCAGTACAAATCTCTTCTCTTCAGCCCAATTCCATAAAGCCTTCCCACCATCTGTAGCCTCTGACCTGGGTCACACCTTGATCCTGGGCTTTCAGAGGGTATATTTCCTGCAGCAGCCACTGCCTTCCCATTGACACTGCTGAGCAAAAGAGCTGCCGACCTCTGATTGGCAACCCACCTGTGACCTCTCAACTGTCTAATTGGCTCACAAGAGGGGGCATTCCAAACTGAAGGCAGCACGGTTCTCTCGCTGGCTCTCAAGCTGTTGGCCGAGAACCCCGTCACCTTCATGAAGTTCCACACATAGTTTCATTTCACCCTCACACAGTTAGCACTCCTACAAGCATCACACCAACATCCCACAGTTTGCATACACTCCGAGCTATTCAACCAGGTCAAGCACATCACTACCAGATTATGCCAAAATTCATTGTCACACTTCCCTCCCTTGCAGGACAGAAGGTGTGCAATGGGATGCAGCATGGGTTAACTGGTGGAGGAGCAGTGTGGCTGGATGTCCTTACCTCCATGGATACAAAGAACAAAGAACAAAGAACAGTACAGCACAGGAAACAGGCCCTTCGGCCCTCCAAGCCTGTGCCGCTCCTTGGTCCAACTAGACCAATCGTTTGTATCCCTCCATTCCCAGGCTGCTCATGTGACTATCCAGGTAAGTCTTAAACGATGTCAGCATGCCTGCCTCCACCACCCTACTTGGCAGCGCATTCCAGGCCCCCACCACCCTCTGTGTAAAAAACGTCCCTCTGATGTCTGAGTTATACTTCACCCCTCTCAGCTTGAGCCCGTGACCCCTCGTGATCGTCACCTCCGACCTGGGAAAAAGCTTCCCACTGTTCACCCTATCTATACCCTTCATAATCTTGTATACCTCTATTAGATCTCCCCTCATTCTCCGTCTCTCCAAGGAGAACAACCCCAGTCTACCCAATCTCTCCTCATAGCTAAGACCCTCCATACCAGGCAACATCCTGGTAAACCTTCTCTGCACTCTCTCCAATGCCTCCACGTCCTTCTGGTAGTGCGGCGACCAGAACTGGACGCAGTACTCCAAATGTGGCCTAACCAGCGTTCTATACAGCTGCATCATCAGACTCCAGCTTTTATACTCTATACCCCGTCCTATAAAGGCAAGCATACCATATGCCTTCTTCACCACCTTCTCCACCTGTGTTGCCACCTTCAAGGATTTGTGGACTTGCACACCTAGGTCCCTCTGTGTTTCTATACTCCTGATGACTCTGCCATTTATTGTATAACTCCTCCCTACATTATTTCTTCCAAAATGCATCACTTCGCATTTATCCGGATTAAATTCCATCTGCCACCTCTCCGCCCAATTTTCCAGCCTATCTATATCCTGCTGTATTGCCCGACAATGCTCTTCGCTATCCGCAATTCCAGCCATCTTCGTGTCATCCGCAAACTTGCTGATTACACCAGTTACACCTTCTTCCAAATCATTTATATATATCACAAATAGCAGAGGTCCTAGTACAGAGCCCTGCGGAACACCACTGGTCACAGACCTCCAGCCGGAAAAAGACCCTTCGACCACTACCCTCTGTCTCCTATGGCCAAGCCAGTTCTCCACCCATCTAGCCACTTCTCCTTGTATCCCATGAGCCTTAACCTTCTTAACCAACCTGCCATGTGGGACTTTGTCAAATGCCTTACTGAAATCCATATAGACGACATCCACGGCCCTTCCTTCATCAACCGTTTTTGTCACATTTTGATACATTAGAAGATAGCATAGAGGCAGAATCTGCACATGGTGAGAGACTGGGCAAGAGTGGTCTGAACAAGGGTAGGGGAAAAGTTGGTGCAGGTGCCAACTCGCGTATGGTGAAGTTGCACATAAGTAACATTTTAGAGGACATGACAAACACTTTCATTGGAAAGGCTACAGAAGAATGCTGATGGATGCATACACAGAAATGCTTGCTGCATTATAGGAAGCCTGTCAGGTCACCTGCCTTCAATGTCAAAGATCATGGAGGAGTTGGGCACTAACTTGACAGGGCTTTGGACCGAGCTTAGAGCCTATCCTTTCCAATTCCATTCATACGCTTGTTGACCTGCCCCATGATGTGGTGTTTGATGGCCAATGTGTCAGTTTTCATTACAGCACAAAAATAAGCCATTTAATATCTTGGTGTTTCAGTGGAAGCTCTGACCTCTGTCTAAAAATCCCATGACATTTTTAGGAAGGAAATCATGAAGTCTTTATTTCACTTTTGGCTGGGGTAGAATATTAATGATAATGGATTGGTTGTCCCTTATACATCACCTTGGGCAGGGGGTGTGATAATAGAAATCATAGAAACCCTACAGTGCAGAAGGAGGTCGTTCGGCCCATCGGGTTTGCACTGACAACAATCCCACCCAGGCCCTATCCCTGTAACCCCACATATTTACCCTGCTACTCCCTCTAACCTAAGTATCCCGGGACACTAAGGGGCATTTTAGCATGGCCAATCAACCTAACCCACACATCTTTGGACTATGGGAGGAAATCGGAGCATCCGGAGGAAACCCACGCAGACACTGGGAGAATGTGCAAACTCCACACAAACAGTGACCTGAACCGGGAATCGAACCCAAGTCCTTGGAGCTGTGAGGCAGCAGTGCTAACCTCTGTGCCACAGTGATCCAGGGGTTGTGTAAACGGTGAATGATCTGCTCATGCTATTTTTCTGCCTCTGGTGAAAGTGAAAATTACTCCTATTCTGGCCAACATATCTCCCTCAAATCATCACCAAAATTAATTGATTATTAATTTAATTGATGTTTTGGGATCATGCTGTTCCTAAAATGTTTTCCATGTTCACCTAAATTGCAACAGTGGCATTTCAAAGCAATTCATTCGACTTGAAGCAGTTTGGAATATTTCTGAGAGAGCTTAATAACTGAATCAATGGAAGCATGAATATCTTCATCAACTTTTTCATTGGCTTTTGTACCCTGGCACATTATTGTAGATATTACATCATATGACACCCTTAAGTTTCTGTCCGATCAACTACTTTACTCTGACACTATCTTAAAATGAAGACCGATGTAAAATATTCATTTGGTATCTCAACCAGGCCGCCATATCATCATGCATTGGATTTACAAAGGAAAACTATCCAAATCTTTCATAAATAGTGTAGTCAGTAGTGATCTGTGTTACATTTAACCATTAAAGGCAAACAAACTGTTTCAACCTTTCACAAGAAAACAAAAAGCCCAAAATGACATGACTCAACTGGTGACATGGGACCCGACTCACACCAAACTTGGGAATGAAATCAATCAACTGACCTTGTGTACCCGATTTAGAACATTCCTCAAAGGGCAACAAATGTGAACCATAATTTAAACACATACATTATTCAAATGAAATTGGAAGCTGAATAAAAATCTTCACTGTTACTATCCACGGCCCCGCCCTCCTGCCAACCTACATAAAAACGGACCCACGGCAATCAATGGACCTCGATTGCTTTAGCTTAACTCAGGCCATTTGTTTGGCTGTGCCATTCTGCAATTCTGCTAAAGCCGTTTTCCTGCAGCCTTGACAAATTACTGATACATCACAAGTTTTAGCGAACAAAGGTGGGAGTTTGGAAATTCCCTCACGTATTTCCAATTCTGCTGAATAAATTAGATATGGAAATTGATTTTGAGGGGCAAATCTTCAGTTTCAGTGAGATTTATTAATTTATTCATTCATTCATGGGACATGGGCATCACTGGCTGGCCAGCATTTATTGCCCATCCCTAGTAGTCCTTGAGAAGGTGGTGGTGAGCTGCCTTTTTGAATCGCTGCAGTCCACGTTCTGTGGGTTGACCCACAATGCCATTAGGGAGGGAATTCCAGGATTTTGACCCAGCAACTGTGAAGTAACAGCGATATATTTCCAAGTCAGGATGGTGAGTGGCTTGGAGGGGAACTTGGAGGGGTGGTGTTCCCAGGTATGCTGCCCTTGTCCTTCGAGGTGGAAGTGATTGTGGGTTTGGAAGATACTGTCCAAAGGTCTTTGGTGAATTGCTGCAATGCACCTTGTAGATAGTACACACGTACTGATAAGTGGCAAGTGTTACTTGCCACTTGTCAGCCCAAGCCTGGATATTGTCCAGATCTTGTTGCATTTGAACGTGGACCGCTTCAGTATCTGAGGAGTCGCGAATGGTGCTGAACCATTTGGGAAGTATGCTCATTCCTGTCAATATCCAAGGCTCCATTTTTATAGAGCACAAACATTCAACTGTGCCTGCCTGAGGAGATCTATTTCACTTCCTCTCCCTCTCAGGCTATCTTCTGCAGACTGACTTGTAAACAGGTTTGGAATGGTTCTTCCTTTGCCTGGTAATGTCACATGCATAAAACCTTCGTACAGCAGGATCTTTCTAAGTTACTTCTGGGATATTTTCCAGATAAGCCAGTATGTGCCTGATAGATACATGAAGCAAGTGAATGATGCCATGTTTACCAAGGGAAGCATCTTTATCACTTTCCTAACTGCAAAAAGCAGAGCTTTTAGATGCTAGCACACTTTTCAAGAATCCAGTACATTGCAGATGGAATCTGTGTAACCATTGGGAGTTCATACATCAATTTCACTACATACATAAAGAGGAAGGAATGCTGTTTAGTAATTGTTAAGATGGTTGTTGATCACAGAAATGTGGCCCTTACCTAGGCAGTACAGATGCTGTTTTTATTATTTAGCAGTCTTTATCACCTGCATTATTTGAAGATCCTAAGAGAATGGACAATGTCTATAGAAAACCATTAGCTTTATAGCTACAGTTCATGGTGCCAGGGCAAAACTCCCACAATGGGCACAAAACACCCTGAGGAATCATGCCACCAGTCAAGTTACTGTTGGGTCAATGGACTATAAAGGCAACAATTTTGTTGTTTGGCAGCTCAGGTGGAATATTGTTCTACAATCGAGTTAATTGCTACAAAATCATTATCATCTACTTTGTACTGCACATTTTTGCCATCCAATAATGAGACAACAAGCAGCAAAATGATAAGAAGGCTGCACCCTCACAGGACGAAGCTCTCTGATAGAGAAATGGTTCAAGTCATGGACACACCCTGCTTTTGACCATGAAAATGCTCACTCATGCTTTTTCTAAAAATATATAACATTAAATGTTCATTTGTATCCAATATCCAGATAAAGGCAGATCCAGGGATCAGTACAGAAGATTCTTCCTCAATATACTTGTGGCTGCAATCCATCACATGGCATCATCTGATTTTACTTTCTTCAAATTCTTTAAATAGAAAATGGCAAACATGTAATATATCATATAAAACAATAAATATTTTCATCACTATATAACATACTAAAAATTATTTTCTCCCAATCCATAGGCATTAGAGTGATAGAATCCTACAGTGCAGAAGGAAGCCATTTGGCCCATTGACCATCTCCACCGACCACAATCCCACCCAGGCGCTATCCCCATAATCCTATGCATTTGCCCTAGCTAGCCCCCCAGACACTCAAGGGGAAATTTTAGCATGGTCAATCCACCTAACCCACACATGTTTGGACTGTGGGAAGAAACCAGAGCACCCGGAGGAAACCCATGCAGACACGGGGAGAATGTGCAAACTCCACACAGACAGTAACCCGAGACCAGAATTGAACCCGGGTCCCTGGCGCTGTGAGGTAGCAGTGCTAACCACTGTGCCACCATGCCGCCTTTGTTAGCTAAGACAAAAGCATAATTTTTATATTGGTTATATTACATCAACAGCTATTCGTTGACAATGGAAAGGATGTTTGTTCCATTGTTTGATCTTTTATAGTGGAACCAAATGTCCCTTGACTCAGCTTGCATTAATATATGAAAGCACTGAAAGGTTGGGGTATATTGATCACTTGGCATAAAATGCATTTTCTGTGCTTTCCAGAAAACAACTTACAGAAGATCACAATTAACCTCATTTTTAGCAATGAAAGATTACCGTTAATACAGACAACAATGCATTTTTTATCATACTCTGGCACAAGGACAAAATTTCTTGCATTTCACACAGGAAATATAACAACTATATTCATCTCCTGAACTCCAAATGAAATTTCTGGTTTTGAGATATTTAAATTACATGATAATACACCACAAAAATGGAAGATTATATTTACCTTATTTCAAACTCAAAGCTCCTCCAGATTGAGGGGTTATAATTGCAAAACATGCCCGAATGTTCAAATTTAGGAATTTGAACCAATGCAGCTTTGATTTGGACACAAGCGATACAAAGTGGACTAAAAACAAAACAATCAAAATAAATAAAGCTATTTTTGACAAATCAATTTATTTTAATTTTGAAGTTCAAGCTTCGAGACTTTAATTAGAGGTTACAGAATAAAGCTAACAATAACTATGAATAACTTGTAAGTATCACACGGCTGTATTAGTAGGTGAATAATAAATGATTCATTGAACCCTAATGGTGCATGATGAAAACAATGAAGATAATGGAATTAAAACTGAAAATGCTGGAAATACTCAGCAGGTTAGCTGCGGTATCTGTTGACAGAGAAACAGAGTTAATGGCATGAATTTTTGTTAAGTCAGGATGTCTTGAGGAGCCCTTTTAAAATGGCAGACAAGTTCAGACTCTGAAATTCCTGATTCCATTCCTAGGCTTTCTGAATTTCAGTAAGAGTTTTAACAACACCAGGTTAAAGTCCAACAGGTTTATTTGGTAGCAAATACCATTCGCTTTCGGAGCGCTGCACTTTCTGAATTTCACCAGGGCCCTGTAAGTGTACGTGGTGTTACAAGGCATAGGTCCGCATACTGAACTCCTGACCTTGCTGGCTCCATGGCTGGGCATGTCCAACTCTTCTGCAATTTTTATGGAATCAGGCCAATTCATTTCTTCAAAACAATTATGATTTGCAAAGGAGGAAGTGAAACCACAGACTTAGACTCTGTCAACATTGGTAGAATCAGTGGGGTACTTGAGGTGCATTCAACTATGAAGGGAAATAAAGATAAACACAGGCGGCTGGAGGATGATAGAAATCCCTTGATTTGACAGCTGAATTTTTTATGAGGCATTGCACTTTGAGCTTGCTACTGATCAAAGGCTTCAGGTGCAATGGCGAGGGTTTCAATGATTTCAGTTTGCTGGGAAGCCTCAGCAACTTCAAATCAAAGCTGTGTGTGTACATTAGGGCTGAGTGCACAGCTGGGTAGACTGGAACCAACTAGCCCCCCAGGTGAATCTCCTCTCTGTTCAAGTACTTCAAAGGGATCTGCTCTCACCTGCAGCTTCTGACAGGGAGAAAGGGGAATCTCTGCAGCAGCATGAGTGCTGCAATGATCTAAAATCCTGCCAGGTGATCAGGGAGCACGGAGGTTACAGTGACCTGGCCACTTCAGAATTTGCACAGCTGATTGTCAGGAATGCAGATATTGATCCTGCCTGAAATCATCATGCCATGGGTGATATTCAGGACTGCCAGGGCTAGAAAGGGCAGTCCAGCCACAACACCCGAATCCTGGTGAAGAGTGACAAGGTCAGCTCCTTGCCCCGAGTCTGAGCCCACCCAACTCCCCAGGACCCTTGAGGGATCCTTCTTCTGCAGCCTGGAAGCAGCAGAGGGGAAAATGGCTACTGGACTTACATCCTCAAGCTCCATCAGGACCCAAGGCACCAGGCCAGGGAGTCAGTGCCAGGGTGCCAGGAGACAGTGCGCTTTTGACACTGCCAAGGTGTCTGGCTTGAAGGGGAAGCTGAGTGGATGGTCTGACGGTAAAGGGGGGCTCAGTGGGGGGCGGTGGTCTGAAGGAGGAGGTGGGCTGAGTGGGGGGGTCTGAGGGGGAGGGGGATGAGTAGGGAGTTGGGAGGGAAATGGGGCTGAGCAGGAGGTCTGAAATGGAAAGGGGGGCTGAGAAGATGTCAGGCTACCCACAATTTCTGCGTGGTATGGGGGAGGGAGCATGCCCCTCTTTTCTGAGGGGTTGCTGTTGCTCCCCTGGAACCTTGGGGTCCAGCACATCATATCCCCGCTTGTGGCTAGCACATGTAAAGCCCGCCCAGTGCAGTTCCTGCAGGTGGGTCGGGTGAATGGTGGGAGGCTGGTGAATGATCTGTCATACCCGCTAATGACATTCAGATTTGTGGGATTGCATAATTATTGGGTTGCCGCCTACACTGGCTGGGAACCCATTGGGGGGTGGGGCAGGTCAGATGAATCCCGAGAGCCCTCATGCCCGTTGGATGTCCTGATTTTTGGCCGATGTCCCATTCACCAGGGCATTGGGATTCCCGCCGGCTGTCTGAAAGGGTTGGAGAATCGCCCCCAAATTTATCTATGTTTAATCATTAGGACGCATTCCATCAGGCTTGAAGGGTTGTAATGGCCTACTCTGTATTTCTGTATTTCTAAACTAGGATAGGCTCTTTCTGATAACAATGTTGGTATTAGTTATTTCAGTCACTTAGAAACTTAAAAAATCATTGGCTCTCAAAAACTCAAATGGTCAAATTTCCAAAACCACAAATCAAAATGGGGTAGTGGAACATTGGAATTCACACAAGAGGGAGTAGAAATCCGGAACTCTCTCCCAAAAATAGTAAGAAGTCTCACAACACCTGGTTAAAGTCCAACAGGTTTATTTGGAATCACGAGCTTTCGGAGCACTGCTCCTTTCCTCAGGTGAGTGGAGGTCGGTTCAGAAGCACGGAAAAATAGACAGAGACACAATTGCAAGTTAATTATGGATTGGAATGTGAAGAATTACATCTTGGCAGGTACAGACAGTGTGAGTAGAGAGAGGGATAATCACAGGTTAAAGAGTTGTGAATTTCCTCAAGCCAGGATGGTTAATAGGATTTTGTAAGCGGGATCTTGGGTTCATGTCACACTACATGTAACCCCCACCATTTGGCCTGGGCTTGCAAAATCCTACTAACTATCCTGGCTTGAGACAATTCACACCTCTTTAATCTGTGATTATCCCCTCTCTCCACTCACACTGTCTGTACTTGCAAAAACTTGATTACCTGTAAAGGCTCACATTCCAACCATTCTTCACATTCCAATCCGTAATTAACTTGCAATTGTTTCTCTGTCTATATATGCCGTGTTTGTGAACCTACCTCTCCACTTACCTGATGAAGGAGCAGTGCTCCAAAAACTCGTGATTTCAAAT
This sequence comes from Mustelus asterias, assembly GCF_964213995.1. Classification (NCBI taxonomy): domain Eukaryota; kingdom Metazoa; phylum Chordata; class Chondrichthyes; order Carcharhiniformes; family Triakidae; genus Mustelus; species Mustelus asterias. The sequence continues at coordinate 92,422,671 of NC_135802.1, read as the reverse complement.
AAATCTGTTGGACGTTCACTGGTTTTGTGAGACTTCTTCCTGTGACCACCCCAGTCTAACACCGGCATCTCCACATCATGTCTCCTAAAAATGGCTGTGGATGGTAGGACTGTTAGAGTCTTGGAGATCGATAGATTTTTGTTAGTTATGGCACTCAGTTTGGTAAATGGAGTTGCGATTTTGATATGAAACAAATTGGTTGGACGAGCAGGCTCAAGGGGCTTACTGTCTTACTCTGGCTCCTAAATTCATTTAACAGAGCTCTTTTGTTAGCAAGATTTTTGCTGTCTCATATAAATGAGCTTATTTTGATTATGGCATTGGACTAACTTGGGCTGAAGTAAGACAACATTCGGTACTGAATTTGAAGTTCTTTCTCCTGGCAGCAGAGAGGAAATCTGCCCACAAACGTTAAATCTGACTGAGCCAAGCTTTCCTCAGTTTTGCAGTAATAGTGAAATTAAGACCTCTAGAAGTTACAATGCTGTTCAAGATGGGCAGCAGCAATCAGCTCGAGTACACTCTAAAGAGAAGTAGGAGTCTACAGAACATAAAATTGTGTTTTAAATCCATTGGAAGCCCCAACTATTAATTCAATGTATGACTTTGAAATTATCTATGGATTAATTAGTACAAACTCTTAATTCATTCATTGGAATTTCACTCTCTTTCAGACTGATGGAGACATTACCCCATTTAATTTGAACTTAAATCATAGAATGACACAGTGAAGGCCATTTGACCCATCATGCCTGAGGGAGTGGTTGGAAAGAGCTATCCAATTAGCCCCACTTTCCTGCCCTTCACCCTTAACCCTGCATTTTTTCTTTCCATTTAAATATTTAACCAATTGCCTTTGGAAAGTTATTAAATCTGCTTCTATCATCCTTTCAGGCACTTCAGATCATAACAGCTCACTCAGTAAAAATTATTTCCTTATGTCACCTATGATCCTATTGCCAATTATATCAATAGTGGAGATAACTATTTCAGACAAACACATCAGGGGTAATTTTGACTGCGTGGTAATGTAAAAGATTTGATGTTGCTTTGGCTGATATTAATACATTTCTCCCACTTTTAATTTCCATTCATGTCCAAATTACCCCCATCAAGTATTTCTGCTAATTACCTCAAACTGTAATTTTGTGCTGTTAGAAGGGGAGAAAAAATAAGCTTTATGCAGTCAAGCAAAAAAAACCAAAATGCTTCAATTTTAATTCTCCCAATCTAGCTAATATGGCTAACAAACTAAAATGACTTCCTCCTGTGTAAATTAGAAACATGGAAGCATAGGAAATAGGAGCGTGAGGAGTCCATTTAGCCCTTTAAATCTACTCCGCTATTCATTATGATCATAGCTGGTCATCGTCTGATCCCACCTTCCCCCCATACCTTTGATCTCCTTCTCCAACTGCTATATCTAACTGCATAGAAACACAGAAAATATTACATAGAAAACGTAGCATATAATTAATATATGACCAGAACATAATTCAGCTCCAAGCATAGTTTTCAAATGTAAAACATTACTTCTCATTCCTTTGCAATATATAAAACACGAAGGTGTAGATTATGTTTATTGGAGCTTCAAGTATTCTTCATTTATTAATGTTATTGCTTAACAAACAAATTATTGTTGATCGAGTCCTTGCTAGATTTAGTTGCAGCGGTACTTAAAACAGATGAGTTACAATAAATTAGCCATTGTTTATAATCAGTCTGTAGGAATGTCAATCCTCCTAATATATAGAGTATTCAATTTATCAGGATGCAAATCAAGTGCCAGAGATCAATTTAATTCTATAATATTATGCACACTTAGGCTTAGGCCCAAAGTTTTGTGGAGCTGTGGAGAGTCCACAGCCTTTAAAGTCGGTGGATGCAACCTGGATCCAGAGGTCCCACCCCCATTTCTGATAGATCTTACCTTTGCTGGGAGGGGAAAGGTGTTGGACGTGATGTTTACATGACTCAACAGGGCCATTTGAACTCAGTGCTGAGCTCTGACAAATAGCATTTTCCACTGTGGCTCCCATATTGTGAGAGTTACACATTTTTAAAGTAGTCATGGGTGCTCTTGAAGGGTGAATAATGTCTGTATTTAAATCCCCTGTTAATCAAGGAAAAGAGGCTGCCTGTGTCAGTGTGGGGTTTAAAATCCCAAGCTGCAATGTAATTTAAATCCCCATCCACTTTTTTGAAAGAGGCTTCCACTCTCAGTGCCAGTTGAAAGTAATCTGTTGTAGCGGTTTCAATAGTTATTTGTTGACATTACCCCAAGGACTATCATTATGTTATTATTAATGATTGGCTGTTTTCCACAACGTAGCATTATTTCAGTTGGGGTCCTAAGTTTATAGTTTGTTTGTCAGCTCAAAGAGATTATTAAAGGACCTTTGGGGATGAGCAATCATAATATGATAGAATCCTTCATCAAGATGGAGAGTGATGTAATTGATTCTGAGACTAGGGTCCTGAGTCTTAAAGGAAATTACAATGGTAAGAGGCACAAGTTGGCTATGATGGATTAGGGAATGTTACTTAAAGGGATGACAGTGGATAGGCAATGGCAAACATTCAAAGAGCGCATTTGCGAACTGTTCATTCATGTCGAGTGCAAAAATAAAATCAAAGAGACAATCAAACCATGGCTTACAAGGGAAATTAGAGATGATATTGGTTCCAAGGAAGAGGCATATAAATTGGCCAGAAATAAACAGCGGACCTGAGGATTGGGAACAGTTTAGAATTCAGCAAAGGAGGATAAAGGGATTGATTAAGAACGGGAGAATAGAGTACTACAGTAAGCTTGCAAGGAACATAAAAACTGATGGTAAATGCTTCTCGAGGAATGTGAAGAGAAAAAGATTGGTGCAGACAAATGTAAGTCCCTTGCAGTCAAAAACAGGGGAATTTATAATGGGGAACAAAGAAAATGGCTGAGCATACTTTGGTTCTGTCTTCACAAATGACACAAATTGTATCAGAAATGTGGGGGAACACAGATTTTAATGAGAAGAGGGAACTGAAGGAAATCAGTATTAATAGGGAAATCGTGGTGAAGAAATCTATGGGATTGAAGGCCAACAAATCCTGAGGGCCTGATATTCTACATCCCAGAGTATTTAAGGAAGTGACCCTAGAAATAGTGGATGCATTAGTGGTCATCTTACAAGACTCTTGAACAGTTCCTACAGATTGAAGGGTAGCTAATATAACCCCACTATCTAAAAAGGGAGGTAGAGAGAAAACAGGAAATTATAGACCAGTGAGCCTTACGTCGGTAATGGGAAAAATGCCAGAATCCATTATAAAAGATTAAATAGCAGAGCACTTTGAAAACAGCGGCACGATTGGACAGAGAGGGCACGGATTTATGAAAGAGATATCATGCTTGACAAACCTACTGGAAATCTTTGAAGGTTTAACTAGGAGAGTTGATGAGGAGGAGCCAGTGGATGTGGTTTATTTGGACTTTCAGAAGGCTATCGACTAGGTTCTACATAAGAGATTGATATATAAAATTAAAGCACATGGGATTAAGGGTAATGTATTGAGATGGATGGAAAATTGTTTTTTTACAACATTTACAATTCTTTAAATAATTAAAGCCTTTTAAGAAAATACATTTAATTCAACTGTACAATCCCTTAGAACAAATATTTGAATTCATAGTCCCACATCAAAGAGTCTGTAACCACTTGTAACTGTCAATCAAACTGTGAAATGTCAGACTCCCAACTGTGATAATGGTTAGTGTAAAATGGTGGCTGTTATGGAAACCTTCAGGTTTATATACCTCACCCTCAGATGAGTGAGGATGAAATGGCAAGCAATCATTTTTAAACACTGCAGATACTTTTTCAATGATTTAAGGGCAGGACTTTTAAATGCCTTGACAACTTGACAGGGCAATTTGACTGATGCTTCTAACAATTTTGACGGGTCCTCATAATAGGTCCATTTGATAGGTGCTTACGACAGTTGATTTTGACAGTTCTGTTGACAGTTCCAATCAGCTTGGCAGTAATGAATCTCTGCACTTTTACGCACAGTTATTTCTACTTTGAACAATTTCAAAAGGCTGATTATCCAAACAAATCTAGATTTCAGATCTACTGAAATTTCAGACTTACTGTTACCAGGTCTAATCTGCATACTTCAGGTTTAACATTCCAAGGCTATCAAAATCCCACTGCAGTGGAGGAAGCTGATCATTTAAATGGCCAACTGCTTCTGTAAAACACAATGTGTGAAATACGCCCATTCCCCATTCCCATATTTGGCAAAATGGGAATTGCCCTGTTCAGTGCTGAGAACTTTTCAGTCACTGCTGCTATTTTCTGGGCCTTTGCTTTCTATTTGTGTTGAGAACCAAAAGCACTTTTAAAAATGAAATAAGACCCTTCAAATCTTAGCAGTTCAGATGAGAGCACATTCACGTAATTCTCAGCATGAAAAGGCTGCACTACCATTTTCAACCATGCCTGGTTTATATAAATTACGATAAGTGTTTTTTAGTCAGATCTCAGGCCAAGCTAACAGTAGCCACCACTGGGTACCTAGTCTTGTAAACTACTGTATAAGCAAATAAGCAAGTATTTCATTCTACAAGCAACAGGACAAGCTCATAGAATTATCAGAGCTGAGGCAGCAAGTTAATCAAGCTGTCCAATTTGTAGAGTCCCACACAGTCAATATTCAGAATTAACTTGAGAGCTTGCTGCACAAGTCATACAGCTGCATTAATCTATTCCTGACATTTCACTGGATTTCAGCGGAGTCAGCAAGACTCTTTCCAAAACCAAACAATGACAGATGAGAATTGGCATTTCTCAGTTTCCACCGTGCTCCTTTAGCCAGATTATTGTCTTCAGTATATTGGAATCACTACATTCAGGAATGTTAATTGATGGTGCTTCTTAATTGTGGTAAGGATGAGTGTTCAAATTCAAATGCTTTGGAGTGGCACTTCTCTCAGAAATAACACACATGCTGGATGCACATTAATATCTAGTTATTTTGTACGCAGTCTGTAATGGTCCATCAGCACATTCTTTTCCTGCGTTAAGTCTATTTGAAAACATATTAGCAACAGATTTACCTACTGAAATTAAAGTTAAAAGTGAACATTGAAATTCGCTCATGCTGTATCCTGCCCAAAGCATTTAACCTTTGTTCGCTACATTGGAGGCATTAAGACGTCAAGTGAGTTGGCAGCAGACATTGTAAGGAACAATTCAACTGCAGAATAGAAAGCAACATGGGTATGTCAGCAGGTCTCATTATGAAGAATGTGTTGCTCTTTAGAGGAGAAGCAACAGAGTAGGGACAGGGAGGTTTGATGGTATAATAAGGAGGACCAGCTACTAACCAAGGCAATGTGACTACCACAGATGGCAGATTTACCTTGCCCTCAGGAACGTTGTGTGAGGAGGCTTCAGTCAAGGATCAGCACCTATATACTGCATGGTTAATAGCCATAAAAGTAGCAATGACATTCAATGCTTTGAGGCACAGATCCTTTCCAGGCAAATACAACAGATCTGATAAGGATCATGTTATAATTGGACCCCAGGAGGGGTCCCCTAATTTGTTAACTTCCTGAACGGGACCCCACTTTTGTTATGCTCCTGGATGAGGAGGAATGAGCTGGCTCTCTTACCTGATCCAACCCCTGCTCAGTAGGTCGCAACAAGGTTAATTTAAAAGGAATCTCTTCCCTTATGGATACCTTTTCCCAGTCTAAATGTATTTACTTTTTGAAGGAGCCAATTTAACCAATTGAATTTCTTGAGTCAAAGAAAGAGTGTGTTTTATTAGTTATTAAAAACTTGTGGAAAACACACACATTCACACACTGATTAGAAATTAGAAGTTAAACATCCAGATGAAAGTTTAAAAAAAACTTTGACTTGTGTAGGAGTGTTTTTCAGAAACTAAGTATTAAGCTGGCTTTCACTTAATTATGGCTCAGCTAAAGCAAAGACTCGCGGAGACATTATTCTGGTTAAATATGTTTTTTTATTTTCCAAGCCTGGTTCAATGTACAAGGAAGAGTAATTTGGGCAGTTCCAAATCACTTTGAAATTACATCACTCCCAGTATCACAATTATACAATTTTCCCACCCCCTTGCCTACATCAGCCAGGTATGAGCCAATCATTATTAGTATGGATTATTTACCTTGGCCAATAACATTTGCCCTCTGACAGCATGGGACTACATAAATTGGTGGATTTTGGAAGTCTTTCTCACAGTCAGCTGATACTTTGTTATTGAGTGTAATGTATGTTCTATTCATTAAAATTGTCTGGGACCTCTGGGACTGTCTGGAATTCACACTGATAAGAGTTGCTTTTCCTTCACTCAGTAGCCACATTGTTCCGAGGAATGTGGTTCTTTTTACTTGACTATGTCCCATCATGCCTTAGAGCATTGTGCTATTGACGAAGGTATGTGCTTTTAACACAGAAGATTCAAAAATACATGTCTAAATTCTCTAACAGTGGTTATATGTGTCTCCATGCAAACAGTACCTTTGTAAATTATATTCCAGGCACTTTGTTACTTTTCTACACTATATTCACTCTAATCTGCTAGTCTTGTAGGAATTAGGAGCAGAAGTAGGCAAATTCAGTCCTGCGAACCTGCTCCGCCATTCAATCAGATCATGGCTGATCTCTCCCTGGTCTCAAATCTACCACCCCACCCATATCCCTTTATCCCTTTTTTTATTAGAAATATATCTATCTCCTTCATGAAACCATTCAATGATTCAGATTCCTCCGCACTATGGAGCAGCGAGTTCTACAAATTCACCACCCTCTGCAAGAAATAATTCCTCCTCATCTCAGTTTTAAATCTACTGCCTCTCAACCTATACCTGTGATATCTTATTCTAGATTGCCCCATAAGAGGAAACATTTGATCGACATTTAATTTATAAATCCCTTTTAAAATGTTATGTACCTCGATTAGATCCCCTCTCATCCTTCTAAACTCCAGTGAGTATAAGCCCAAACTGTTTAATCTCTCCTCATATGTCAACCCTTTCATCATCAGAATCAATCTGGTGAACCTCATCTGAATTGCCTCCAATGTCACCACATCCTTCCTCGAATAAGGAGACCTTCCTTGAATAAGAAAACGGGACACAATACTCCAGATGTGGCTCACCAACACCCGATATAATTGCAATAACACTTCTTTACTCTTATACTCCAGTCCCTTTGCAATAAATGCCAACATCCCATTTGCTATTTTTATTACATGCTGCACCTGCATACCATACTGCAATCAGTCTCCATTATCTCCACAATCATGGGAGAATAAAGTTCAGTCTTTTGCATCTTTCCTATTTCCCCTTTCAAATCCCTGTTTGAAGAGGACACTAACACTTTTCAGGCATGACATTCCATGCTGTCTCTTGACCAGTTAGTCAAGTATAATCCACATAAGAATTTTCCAGAAGGTGGTCACTTTACATTTTCAGTCAGTTTTGACTGAATGTACTTGCTTGTATTTCTTTTAAAACAGTAAGAAGTTTAACAACACCAGGTTAAAGTCCAACAGGTTTATTTGGTAGCAAAAGCCACACAAGCTTTCGAGGCTCTGAGCCCCTTCTTCAGGTGAGTGGGAATTCTGTTCACAAACAGAACTTATAAAGACACAGACTCAATTTACATGAATAATGGTTGGAATGCGAATACTTACAACTAATCCAGTCTTTAAGAAACAAAACAATGGGAGTGGAGAGAGCATCAAGACAGGCTAAAAAGATGTGTATTGTCTCCAGACAAGACAGCCAGTGAAACTCTGCAGGTCCACGCAACTGTGGGAGTTACAAATAGTGTGACATAAACCCAATATCCCGGTTGAGGCCGTCCTTGTGTGTGCGGAACTTGGCTATCAGTTTCTGCTCAGCGACTCTGCGCTGTCGTGTGTCGCGAAGGCCGCCTTGGAGAACGCTTACCCGAATATCAGAGGCCGAATGCCCGTGACCGCTGAAGTGCTCCCCAACAGGAAGAGAACAGTCTTGCCTGGTGATTGTCGAGCGGTGTTCATTCATCCGTTGTCGCAGCGTCTGCATAGTTTCCCCAATGTACCATGCCTCGGGACATCCTTTCTTGCAGCGTATCAGGTAGACAACGTTGGCCGAGTTGCAAGAGTATGTACCGTGTACCTGGTGGATGGTGTTCTCACGTGAGATGATGGCATCTGTGTCGATGATCCGGCACGTCTTGCAGAGGTTGCTGTGGCAGGGTTGTGTGGTGTCTTGGTCACTGTTCTCCTGAAGGCTGGGTAGTTTGCTGCGGACAATGGTCTGTTTGAGGTTGTGCGGTTGTTTGAAGGCAAGAAGTGGGGGTGTGGGGATGGCCTTGGCGAGATGTTCGTCTTCATCAATGACATGTTGAAGGCTCCGGAGGAGATGCCGTAGAATCTCCGCTCCGGGGAAGTACTGGACAACGAAGGGTACTCTGTCCACTGTGTCCCGTGTTTGTCTTCTGAGGAGGTCGGTGCGGTTTTTCGCTGTGGCGCGTTGGAACTGTTGATCAATGAGTCTAGCGCCATATCCTGTTCTTATGAGGGCATCTTTCAGCGACCTGCAGAGTTTCACTGGCTGTCTTGTCTGGAGACAATACACATCTTTTTAGCCTGTCTTGATGCTCTCTCCACTCCCATTGTTTTGTTTCTTAAAGACTGGATTAGTTGTAAGTATTCGCATTCCAACCATTATTCATGTAAATTGAGTCTGTGTCTTTATAAGTTCTGTTTGTGAACAGAATTCCCACTCACCTGAAGAAGGGGCTCAGAGCCTTGAAAGCTTGTGTGGCTTTTGCTACCAAATAAACCTGTTGGACTTTAACCTGGTGTTGTTAAACTTCTTACTGTGTTTACCCCAGTCCAACGCCGGCATCTCCACATCATTTCTTTTAAAACACATGTCTCCCTTTAAAAAGTTCAATATGTCCATAAATAATTCAGGGCTGTAATGCACTATCATGACAATCAACAAAACTGTTGTTCATTGTGCATTCAGAGGAATTTCATCCCTGGTTTGACAGTAGAAATAAGAATGTGGTGGTGAATGGGGGCAAATACTCTCTCAGGGGCTGACAAATGGAGTTTCACAAGGATCTGATTGTATTACTTGCTTTGTATTAAATTATTTTCAAGACAGTACTATTAAATTATGGTGATTGCTACAAGTTATATTAGCAAATGATGAGCATGATGGAGATTGAAGGCATTCGAACAAATCTTACCAATTAAGCAAACGGGCTCAGTAATGACTGATGGTTTTCTACAAATCAGCCAAGGTGATGCACCACTGAATGGAAAACATGGAATATATTTTTGTGTTAATGGTACCTCATGTAGGAAAAGAAGAAAATACAGCTGTAATTGCTAACCATACAAACCATTTGCTGAAAATACCCAGACAATATGACGCTGTTAGCAACAGGGCTAATCAAACACTCAGATGTAATTTGATTATAGGTCAAAACAAGTTATTCTAATTTAGTATAGGTGAAGCTATATTTGGAATATTAAGTGCACTTTTAAGCATCCTCTCTTCAAAAATTCAATAAAGGACAAGGATTAGTCAGAAGTAACATGAATAATTTTGGGATAACATTCTACTGAGAAACTGGTGAAAGGTCGACCTAGAGGAGCTATTCTTTTTTAATCTGATTTATCATTATTGTTCACATGTTTTGGTATGCAGTGAAAAATATTGTTTCTTGCATGCTATACAGACAAAACACACCGTTCATAGAATACATAGGATAGAAGGCTATGTTAGTTGTAGCTAGGGTGTAGAAAAAGATCAACTTAATGTAAGGTAGGTCCATTCAAAAATCTGATGGTAGCAGGGAAGAAGCAGCTTTTGAATCGGCTATCTCACACTTTTGTATCTTTTTGCCGATGGGAGAAGGTGGAAGAGAGAATGTCCGGGGTGCGTGGGGTCCTTGATTATGCTGGCTGCTTCCTGCTGGCAGCAGGAAGTGTAGACGGAATCAATGGATGGGAGAAAAGCAAATTACTGCGGATGCTGGAATCTGAAAGCAAAAGAGAAAACGCTGGAAAATCTCAGCAGGTCTGGCAGCATCTGTAAGGAGAGAAAAGAGCTGACGTTTCGAATCCAGATAACCCTTTGTCAAAGCTCAAAGGCATAGGGAGTGGGAGATATTTATACTGGAGGGTGAGGGAATGAAAGATGAGTCATAGCCACAGACACCAGGGGAAAAGACTGCTAATAGCTGTCCACAGAGAGAATAAAGGGTGTGAATGGCCAAACGGCAGAGAATCTGTAAGCTGTGACAGATGAAGATGTTGGGAGAGGGGGCAGGGTGGGGGCAGAGGTAGAATGTAGAAAAGGGGAAGTGGGGGGAGGAAAGGTAAGGGAAGCGGATGAAGTAGGGGGAAAGAGTGGGGGGGAAGAAAAATGAAGAAAGACAATAAAGAAATAAAAGATAGAGAACAGTAAAAAATTAAATAAAATAGAATGAAAACAAAGGGGTCGAGGTAGAGATAGAGCAATTCATCTGAAGTTGTTGAATTTGATGTTGAGACCTGAAAGCTGTAAAGTGCCTAGCTGGAAGATGAGATGCTGTTCCTCCAGTTTGCGTTGAGCTTCACTGGAACGTTGCAGCAAGCCAAGGACAGACATGTGGGCATGGGAGCAGGATCGTGTGTTAAAATGGCAAGAAACCGGAAGGTCAGGATCCTGATTGCGCACAGACCAAAGGTGCTCAAGAAAGCGATCACTCAGTCTACGCTTGATCTCTCTGATATAGAGGAGACCACATTGGGAGCAGCGAATGCAATACACCAAATTGAAAGAGGATGGGATGGGAGGAGGCTGGTTTGTGTGATGGATTGGGTAACGTTCACAACCCTTTGTAGTTTCTTGTGGTCTTGGTCAGAGCAGGAGCCATATCAAGCTGTGATACATCCAGAAAGGATGTTTTCTATGGTGCATCTGTAAAAATTGGTGAGAGCCGTCGTTGACATGCTGAATTTTCTTAGCCTCCTGAGGAAATAGAGGTGTTGGTGGGCTTTCTTAACTATAACATTGGCGTGGAGGGACCAGGAAAGGTTGTTGGTATCTAGACACCTAGAAACTTGACTTTCTCGGCCATTTCCACTCCATCCCCGCTGATGTCGGCAGGGGCATGTCCTCCACCACGCTTTCTGAAGTTGATGTCTAACCCCTTCATTTTACTGACATTGAGAGAGAGGTTATTGTCTCGTACAATTTTGCCAGGTTCTCTATCTCTTTCCTGTACTCTGTCTCATCATTGTTTGAGATCCGATCCACTATGGTGGTGTCATCAGCAAACATGAAAATGGAATTGGAACAGAATTTGGCCACACAGTCATAAGTGTAAAAGAGTATAGTAAGGGGCAGAGGACACACCCTTGAAGGGCATCAGTCTTGAGTATAATTATGGAGGAGATGTCATTGCTTATCCTTACTGATTGCAGTCTGTGGATTCGGAAGTCTAGGATCCAGTCGTTTTTTACTTCTAAGAGTTTTAATTTTCCTGTCATTATTGTTTTCCCCTGTAAAATATTAGCGGTGGCAGTAATCTATCATTATATTGTCCCTGAAGTTGTTTGTGTAGGAAGTTAGAACGGCTCCCAGTCTGAGGCCGGTCAGTTTGTATGGATTACACCCGAGCAACTGACCCAGTCCTGGAGGGGTGGACGCTCGACCGGCTTAGTTATCACCGTTAGGTTTCCACCGGCAGCAACCCCCCCCTTTAAGGAGACACCTCTGGAGACACGATTCCACTTCAGATCCCCTTAACTCCGTTCGAAATCAAAGACACGGATGAGTGTTCTCCTAAGTCAGTTTATTCGTTCTTGCAAGAAAGGGTGCAGTCCCGTAGGTACACACACACTTACAATACATGATCATACCTTATATGCATCCGCGAGTTCATCATACGCCCCTCCCCCTCCCTTGCTCATTGGTTATCGTGAACTGTTCAGCCAGCTCCGCCCTTATTTACATTCCCCTTTCCCCTACTTTATCTCCAGCGCCTACTTCTCCTTTTATGGTCCGCAGTAACCGTTTCTTTCGTAACCCAACTCATGACTACTGATACTTTGACCGCGAACAACTGATTACATACTGGCGGTTAAGCACCTGCCCCTGCAAAGCGTTTAAACAGCATATTTCACTTCTCGATTTCCCGCTCTGAGCCTGTCGGCTCATCATTTTCAAAAATTGCATCATCCTCCCCTTACATTTGTGACCAAAATCTGGCCAAACCCAATTTAATTTCGATGCTTAAAGCAAAATAATGTGGATGCTGGAATTTGAAACAAAAACAGAAAACGCTGGAAAATCTCAGCAGGTCTGACAACATCTGTGGAGAAAGAATAGAGCCAACAAAGGTCAACCAGACTCGAAACGTTAGCTCTATTCTCTCTCAACAGATGCTTTCAGACCTGTTGGAATGTTCCAACTTTTGCTATTTATTTTGATGTTGATGGTTTAAAACTTTTGAAGTGCTTATATGTGAACCAAGCAATGACATTAACCCAGTTACTGGATTTCCTCTGTTTCTACTGCATGGAAAAAATGTTTGAGTCACAGATGAATTGTGCAAAAATATAGGTGGGACATGAATAGTGTAAAAATTTGTTGGCAACTTTCTGAAAATGTTAGTATTCTGCTCCAGTCATGAGATAATGTGAGAAAGCTGTGACGGTTGACATGACTACCCGTGCAGGTTTCTACATGATTTCTCCCCAGATAACCACTTAATTTGGCAAGAATCAAACAAAATAGTGTTAAAAGTTGGGGAAGTTTAATCATAACTGAATGGCACGCATGAATATCCATGATTGTATACATTGGCTAAAAAGTCCATTTGCCTGAAATAGACCCTGCCACAAATCTGGCCATGCATTCAAGTTAAAATGGCAATTTTCCATTGGTTGCTCCCATTTTGGGTGTTCATCATAGTGTGTTCAGAAAGTCGGGCACACAGGCAGAAGTGTTGATCAGTGTTGACTTAATTTTCAGTGACCAAAGATCAATTCAAACTTGACCTGGGTCTGTTTCTCCTGCCTTTGCTAAAATTGCTTGATTTACATTATTTTACATTCAGTCTGGCTTCCAGATGTCAAAAACACGTGGCCAGTGTTCCATTGAAGGCAAAAAGGTATGCCCAGCTCCAGATCAATAATTAACTATTAGCTGTAAATCATACATGACTTAACTTCAGCTTCATGGTGAAGGGAATTTTTCTTTCCTGTCCTGTTATGTGAACAGATGCTAGATACTTGAGCCCGCACTAGCCCTGATCCAGTCACAAATTGGATTATGTTTGATTTTCCTGATCTATGGGAGATTTTATCTAAGGTCGATACTGATGAGACTGTGCAGAAACGTCAGTATACATTTCCCTGAGCAGTACCAGCACAGTACCCAATGCAGTGTTGGTGGGCGAGGGTGTGGGGTAGGGTTTGTCTATTGTACCTGAAGCAAAATCACCAGGCCATAAACTACAAATAAAGCAAAGCTCTCAAATGGGAAAGTGCAACTAGATGCTAATATACTTTGAGATTTGTATGTAAATAATAGACTGTCCAGCTTCTAAATTTATATAACTCCATAATGAGCTGGAAAAACCATTCCGAAAAGTGCAGGAAGTGAAGTTTGCCTATTGAGTGAGGAGTGATAGATCTGGCATAAATAAAAACCCCAAAACCATGATGTATTAAATACAAAACATCATTCTGCTCTGGGATTGTATTACATTTTTCAGTAGTCATGGCTCAACTGCATAACCTACTTAAAATCTGATAACACTTCAAACCATACATTTGCAATAAAAGAGTTTATTCAGCTCTTCATTGGTTTTGAACAGCTTGATAATCCAGAGAACCCAAATGATTCAATCTTTTGCAATATGAGTAGCTGGGATCATTAATAATGACATGCAAGACAAATCAGAAGTACATTTCCTGTGATGGTATTTTCATTATATTAACAGAACTTATTGTATGAGCTCCAGTTACTGAGAGTTCCTGTAGCATTTAGGCTGCAAAATGCAAAATAAGATTACAATAGGTTTTGGCAAGAGATGAACAATCATAACGTATTTCCATTTCTCTCGTTCTGATACAAAATGTTCAATAAAACCCACAGGATCATTTTAATCCTTGAAATATGTTAGAAAATCATCCTTATTTTGAAACGCTATTTATCTTTTTAACTGTCTTCTCAACCTAAAAATTCAACCCTGTTTTTTGGGAGCTAAATGTCCTTCTGAGCTTCAAATATAGTGGGCAGGAATTGCAAGATCATTATGAACCAGGGGTGCGCTGCCTGCCATTGGTGAAAGTAAAAAAAAATCCATTTGTGGTATCCTTACGCCTGATACAAATGTTAGCGACTTTACAAATCCAATAGCCAATTGCTGGTATTTCTTTTATAATCAGAAAGTAATTAATGCACTTTTGAACATGCTGGGTTTTTTTTGGTCTTCTGTTATGGCTTTTCTTAGCTAAAATAGAACATTTGGGCACATTGTTAAATACCAGCTCGCATCTGAGTACAGTGCAAAGTTAATCCCTTCTTTTTATTATCGATCTATGCTGTTTCGTGCACTAAATGTTACCCATGCTTTTATGTATTGGCATTTATTCTTGTGGTTTCAAAGTGGAGTTATATTCATGGTGCCAACAAATAATGTAAGTGGACAATGTGCTGAAACTTTATACTAACATTTAAGTCACATTTTTAAATCATGTACTTCAGGAAAATTACTTTTGGCACCCCTTTTATTGTCCTCCCTCTCCATTCCCAAGGCTTACGTTAAGGTTGCTATCAAAAAGTCAACTAGCCCAAAATAAATCCTCTAGAAATGAGTGAACAACCTCTGGAGTGCTCATATGCATTAATGTCTATTCATAGTGGAAACAACTTCGAATCACAGAATCATAGAATCCCTACAGTGCCATAGGAGGCCATTCGGCTGATCGAGTCTACACAAACAACAATTCCACCCAAGCCCTATTCCTGTAATCTCATGTATTTACCATGACTAGGACAACTCAGCATGGCCAATCAACCTATCGTGCACATCTTTGGACTGTGGGAGGAAACCAAGGAACCTGGAGGAAACCCACGCCAACATGGGGAGAACGTGCAAACTCCACACAGTCACCCAAAGTCAAAATTGAACCTGGGTCCCTGGCGTTGTGCGGTAGCGGTGCTAACCACTGTGCCAATGTGCTGCCCTAAATCTATGTAAACCTTTCCTGCTGTAATTATACCCTTCTACCAGAAGTGAAATTGCAGCATCTTAGTTTTGTGATCATCTCCTCTGATCTGCCTGTGCTATACAGAAACTCCGATGCTCCAACCCACCCGACTTCATCCTCTTCTAAATTGGCTCCAGGTTACATTTTCATCCTTGTGTTTAATTCTAGACTCTGCTGATGGTACTCCATAACACCTCAAGTCGCACTTACCCATTACACCTGTCCTAGCTGATTACCATTTGGTATTAGTCCACATTTCCAATTTAAATTTCTCATTCCTAAACCCTCTGCTGTCTTAGCCCTCCCGATGTGGATCGCCACGTTCCTTCACTTCCACAACTAGCAGTTGTGCCTTCACCTACTATGATTCCTTGCTCTTGAATTCTCTCTGCCTCACCACCACTCTTTTCACTTCTTTATTCCTTATGTCCAATTGGTACCACAAATGAATTGTCCTTCTCTACCTCTTTCCTGCATCACAGTTTGGGGTTTCATAGATTTGGACTGGCTCCAGATGACTTTAAAAATGGCGGACGGGACCTAGATGCAGAAGTCCCACCCCATTTCAAATAGATCCTATTTTTGTCACACGCAAAAATCCCAATCTCAGTGGAACCATTTGAAATTAGTGCTGAATTCAATAAGATGAAATATTGACTATTCCAAGGATGCATCTTGGGAGTCATGAATTGATGGAAGAGACATGAATGCTCTTGAAGGGCAGGTGAGTTCTGTTGAAGTGTAATGATCTGCGGTTATTTAAATCACTAGCCCTTTAAACTTGAAAAACATAAGCTATAGCTGTCTGTTGGACTGAAAAAAAAGACACTCCTGGAGTGAATTGATTTCTAGACCATCTAACGCAGCTTTGAGAAAAAATATTACTATCTGATCCTACTTCATTGTAGACATTTCCCAATGGCATTTATTACAACTGAGCCCATGTGAATGAATGGCTCCAAAACCACTTATCAAGGTGGGGGGGGGAGGTGAGGAGTTGAATTTAAATTTTCATTGACAGTTTTAAGATGATCTTAAAGGATTAGCTGTTTGCCATATGAGACAGACCAGGATCGGAGGCATATGACCTTGAGTTGGGTTTTTGGGGAGGGGAGGAATGCCTCCAGTGGGCAGTGGGGACCCCCAAAGAGGTACTCCGACTCTTTTGCCTGACATCAGCCTAGACAGTTAAAGCTGTAAAAGGCCACCCTCTCCATTAAGGGCTTCCCTCTGCTGGGCATAAAATAGTGGAGGAGAGGAATGAGGCACTTAACTGGTAATTCATTGGCCATATAAATACCCCAATAGGTCCACAGGTAGGTGGACCACTCAATATCTCCATCAGTCTCTGTAAAATGGGAGACAGATTGGAGACGGACTGGTAGATGGCAGGCAGGCCAGGCACTTGCATTTTCCCTTCAACTTAAGGATGGTGAGTGGCTTGAAGTCAAACGTCCTGATGGTGCTATTGCCTGCTCTGCCCTTGTCATTCTGGAAGTTAGTGGTCATGAGTTTGGAAGATGCTGTCTCAGGAGCTTTGGTGAATTGCTGCAGTACATCTTGTCGATGGTACACACTACTACCAACGTTCATCAGTGGTGGAGGGAGTGTTTGTTGAAGGAGTAGCAATCAAATGGCCTACTTTGACCTGGATGGTGTTGAACTTCTTGAGTGTTGTTGCAGCTGCACGCATCGAGGCAAGTAGGGAATATTCCATTACACTCCTGACTTGTGCCTTTTAGATGGTGGACAGGCTTTGGGGAGTCAGGAGGTGAGTTACTTGCCACAGAATTCCTAGCTTTTGACCTGCTCTGGTAGCCAGAGTATTTATATGGCTAGTCCAGTTCATTTCTGGTCAATGGTAACCCATCTTCCTTTCTGCCAAATATAACTCCAACTATCTCCACTGCAACCCAATAGCTATTGCATAGAATGGCAACCAGATCCAGTCATAACAAGTTATGAAATTAAATTTAATGAATCTAGTAATTTGTCAGGTAGTGCTAAGAAAGATGACCATAAACTCCATTTTGTTCATGTTTCAATAGAATATGAATAAATATGACTATTTATTAATAAGCTGCAAAAAGGAAAACAAAAATGCATAGGCAACTTACATGGCTAAGCATTACAGACTCAATATGAATAAAATGTTGTTCCATATTGTAACCCAGAAAATGGGTCAGGGCTGTGGTTGATACAGAGAGGCTGGCAAAGTTCTCTCCACCTGAAAGAGATGAAACCCCCTCCATATCTCTCTAATGGGACCTTTTCCAAGTTACTTTCAAGGATGAATGTCCCAAGCATTTATGAAATTTCCATCTAACTGAATTTCATAATACCATGGATCAGTCTTGTGTCTTCTTATCCTGATGGCTGATAAATGTCAAAATCATCTGTAACAAAAAACAAAATTCCAGCTCTGCCATTCTGATGAAGACATTCACCTGAACAATACCGTGGACAGATTATTTATTTTTGGCTTTATCACATGATTGTAGGTAAAAAGCACAATGTAATCCACATCACCTCGCTTATTTGATCTTCATGCACCTATGCACCATAGATGGCAGCTTGTTTGTAGTTTCACATCTGATAAAAGAAGCAAGTACTGAAATGAATATTATTGACATTATCTGTCATTTCACATTTTGTTTCCATTTTGAAGTTTATGTGTATTCCTATTCAAATGCTGCTGCATCATCAAGTTGAAATAAAGGTGAGGAAAATGATGACTACAAAAGTTTTCGTTGGCAATTTTTTAAGCTGCAAGGGGCTATTTTATTCTCCTAGTGAATTTCGAAGTTAGTTAAGATCACTAAAACCAGTTTTAAATTCGATAGCCTATTGGGAAGGTGGGCAGTGTAGTCATTCATAGGAGATTTCTGTATGTTTTGGGATTGAAGATTGGATTTTGGGAGGTGACATTGGAGGGTGGATGGAGGGAGGAAGCGGGAGGGGAGTGCAGTGTGTCTTGTCAGTTGGAAGATCAGAGCATGGGTTGGGGAGCGGTCTTACTTGATGGACCAGGGAGCATTCCTGCTCCTTCTGACCCATAGGCCATGCTGAAAAGGTCTTGCTGAACCTGGCTCTTTTCACCTACCTTTAGCTGTCAGGTTTTCTGAGTTTGGGAAAACCTGGCCCATTAAATTTGAAAGATGTTGAAATTTGAGGCACATAACATGTTAAAATATTTAAATAACTAATCCACCTCTCAAACCACTTCCTTTAAAACTGGAAGTAGATAGGATGGCATTGTGTGGGATCAGTTGATGATATTTGAAATTTTAACCTATTTCCCCACCAATTTCTCTTCTGGGATGTTTTAAAATTCCTCCCAGATGTCACTAAGAGGGAGTCTAGTTGATTGGACATTAGCAGCTATTTCAGGACTGATGGGAGATATTTTGTAATGATGGGTCATAGCTGAAAGATGCTACTGAACTAGAAGTGAAGAGATATCTAAACAAGGAAAGAAGAAATAAAGCTATCCAACCTTATCTAATAGTGAGGGGAATAATAGCTGACGATAACTTTTATAAGGAAAATTAATTAGCAACAGGCATATAAGGTTGAAGAATGAATTCAAATTTCTAGTTACAAGTGGAGATCAAAGTTAGAGTTGAGACGAAAAAAATCATATGATAAGGAGTGTTAAAATAAAGCAAAACAAAAAAATACACGTTCCTGGCAGACATTGGAAATGGGAAGCAATTCCTTTCCACAAAGGCCTACACTTTACAGCATTCACAGAAACTGGCTGTAAAACTGATAAGAATGGAAAATAAACACATTGGGATGTATTTCTGAGGGATAAAAAGAATAAGAAAGATGAAGGGTCAACATGGGTTTAAAAAAAGGATGACATACTGTAGGGAAGATTCATGTGGGTAAGGGTCACAGAGTTAATTGAAAAATAAAGCAAGGCTTATTGCACTAATCAGGAGTATTACAACCCTCCCTTCTCTGTGGAGAACCACTTTATTGCGGTAGAGGCTTGTGCGCTCTGACGATTCCATGAGCAACAAAAGTCCTAATGAACAGGGCAGTTGGTGTCACCACACTCCTACTGCAGTGAGATCTAGACTGTGTATCAGGGACACATAAGGGCTCGAGAGCTATTCCATCAGCAATGGCTCTGTCGTATGCTCTGGACTCAAGGGGAGCACCATCAAACAAATGCTAGTGTCCCTCTTGAAGCCAGTTCCACCAGCGTTCAACCAATACTCCTTCAAAATCAACTTTGATGGAGTAGATACTGTGGGCAGAATTTCACCGGCACGTCCGCCTGAGTTTCGCACGATCCCACCCGAGGCCAACGGAGAATGCCATTCTCTAAGCCTCACCCTCCCCCGGAATCGGGGCGGGTGTGTCAGCAAAATTCCAGCCAGCGTCCGGAAAACTGTCTCTCCCGCCAGGTCCTATACTCTCAGCCCTCATATAGCCAGGGGCTGAGAGTATTCCGGGGGGGACGACAAAAAAAAATGCTTCAAAGACAATCTGAAACCCTCTTTGAAGCACAGCAGCATTGCCATTAATGAAAGGCAGGAGGTGGTTATCAATCATCCAGAACGGCAACAAATTGTCCATCACCTTAATGATGAGGCAAAACCCCGGTAGAGAAGAAAAGAAAAGGAAGCAAATACTCCAGTCTGGATTTCACTACCTTGTGGGAAATCGTGCCCCATGCACCTGAAGATCTGTGAGTTGAGAATTGGCCTGTTTATCACATGAAGACCCATGGCAGAAACTCACAACCCTGAGTAGATATCGTTCTTGAATTGAGAGACGGCTAATGCTGATATTGATCAGAGCCTTCCAAATTGTAGGAAGCTAATGGAAGTGGAAAATGCACTCACATTAGAGTCATGAGTATGAAGAACAAAATTATTGTTCTGGCAGATTTCAATTATCACTATCAACTGGCTCAGGCACGTAATAAATGCAGAAAACTCAATGGAATGACTAAAATATGGGCAACACTCCATTTTCAAAGCAGTACGTTAAAAGACTTACAAGGTAGGAACATTGCTGGATCTGGTTACAAGTAATGAGATTCATCTGATAGATGAGCTAAATGTGGGTGAGCGTCTTGGGAGTAGTGACCACAATCTAATAAGTTTTAAAATGAAAGTAGAAATGGAAAAAGTAAATGTGAAATTGGATTCAAGCAGATTTCAGGAAGGTGTGGTGTGTCCTAGCTGAGATGAGGTACAAAGAGATACCAGCATGTAGGTCTGTAGGTCAGTGTGAGGTATTTTTAACATGTGGGTTAAGTTCTTAATCCAGTGGAGTGGATTATCTGCTTGTTGTAAAAACTGCCTGATTTACATTTCTGTGACTTCAATTAGTTGAGAATTGGACAGGTTTAGAATCCTAGAATCCCAAGGAGCGATTCTCCCATTGCGACCTGCAAATTTTCTGATGGGTCCAGTCGGGAGAATTGTGTGTCGGCCATTTTGCGGGATTCATGCATGCATTCCCAATGCATGCGCGTCTCCCAGAGCCGGAGAACAGTCACAGTCAGGACTGCGCTGGAAACCAGCGGGAAGAGAGGTAAGTGATCGAAATCTTTTTTTAATGTATTTTAAATCTATTTTAAATGTGATTATTGGGCCTGGCATGGAAATTGCCGGGCCCGATAGCATCTCCCACACCGCCAGGAGTACTTCATTCCGGCTGGGTTTAGAGTAGCTCCCCACAATTGGGAAAATAGCAAGAGTGAAGGGCAGGGCAATCAGGGCCCCCCGGGGCAGTGCCAAGGCAGTGGGGCCTATCGCGGGTGTGGCCTAGGCGGAGATTGGTGGGAGTGGGGGGTCCCGCTGCTACTCTGCAGCTAGGATTGGTCTGGAGACCAACGATCGGGGCGGGCTAGGGGGTGATGGTGGTCTGCTGTAGGGGGCCTGCCTCCTACGGGGGGGGGGGGGGGTGTCCCCGGGGCAGGTCAGCAGGGAAGGGGGGTCTGCCGGGGTGAGGGAGGTTTGCTGAGGTAAGGGGGTGGAGACATCACTACTGCTGGGCGCGGGCGTCTGGACATCAGGGTGCTCCAGGATGGGGAGGGTCGGGGCTGGCTCAGGAATTGTCGTGGGGGCCACGATCAGGCCGTTAGGGGGGGCCTGGAGGGGCAGCACTGTCGGGGCTCCGGGCTGGCCAGTGATCGAGCTGGCCAGCAAACGGGGAGTCTAACAGATCGGGACCACTGCACATGCACAGAGTTCCGAAACTGTTAAACTCCGGCACGAATAGGCCCCCTCCCCCGGGTTTTTAATGATATTCACGATTGGGACCTCTGCAGTGCACAGAGTGCGAAGACTCGGGTCTGAAGTTGCACTGAAAAAGCAGTCAGGATCTACAACAGTTTCCTCGACAATTCAGGACTTTTGGGAGAATCAATGCAGAATCAATACAGTGCAGAAGGAGGCCATTTGACCCAATGAGCCTGCATAGACAACAATCCCACCCAAGCCCCATTCCTGCAACCTTATGTATTTACCCTGTGAATCCCCCAGACACTCGGGGTCAATTTAACATGGCCAATCAAATTAAACTGCACATCTTTACCATGGGTGGTCATCAACACTCTAGACATATTCTCACCCCCAGGTTAATTTAAGCATTCATGAAATACTCTCAAACTTTCCCTCCTATAGATGTTGAGATAATTGGCCTGTAATTATCCAGATTTGTTCCGTCACATTTTTTTAAAAATAGGATATTACATTGGCATTCTTCAGTCTTCTGGCACCCATCAAAAGAGACAGGCACTAATGGAATGCACAAGAAGGATTTGTCTAAGTTTGTCTGTGATATTTGATGGTTTAATTTAAATTTGATTCAGAATGTGTATTTTTGCTGATTTTTACTTTTGCCTTGTGATCAAGAGGTTGGTATGATGGTCAGTGACGGAGGGAAGGTAAGGATACCATCCAATCACTTTATGCCTGAGGTGTGTGCGCATGTCATGGACACCATCTTGGAAACCTAATGGCACTCAGCGTGTAAAAGAGATACTGCTTAACCCAATTACGTTCCCCGATTGTTTTCCCGATGTTGCCTGGTATGCTGAGTATTTCGGAGTTCCAGCATTGTCAGTGGTGTACCGCAGGGCTCTGTATTGGGACCTCTGCTGTTTGTGATTTATATAAATGATCTGGAAGAAGGAGTAACTGGGGTGATCAGTAAGTTTGCGGACGACACAAAACTGGCAGGACTTGCAGATAGTGAGGAACATTGTCAGAGGCTACAGAAGGATATAGATAGGCTGGAAATTTGGGCAAGGAAATGGCAGATGGAGTTCAATCCTGATAAATGCGAAGTGATGCATTTTGGTGGGAATAATGTAGGGAGGAGCTACACGATAAATGGAAGAACCATAGAGGGTGTAGAGACGCAGAGGGACCTGGGTGTGCAAGTCCACAGATCTTTGAAGGTGACGTCACAGGTGGAGAAGGTGGTGAAGAAGGCATATGGCATGCTTGCCTTTATAGGACGGGGCATAGAGTATAAAAGTTGGGGTCTGATGTTGCAGATGTATAGAACGTTGGTTCGGCCGCATTTGGAATACTGCGTCCAGTTCTGGTCGCCACACTACCAGAAGGACGTGGAGGCTTTGGAGAGAGTACAGAGGAGGTTTACCAGGATGTTGCCTGGTATGGAGGGGCTTGGTTATGAGGAGAGATTGGGGAAACTGGGGTTGTTCTCCTTGGAAAGACGGAGGATGAGGGGAGACTTAATAGAGGTGTATAAAATTATGAAAGGCATAGATAGGGTGAACGGTGGGAAGCTTTTCCCCGGGTCGGTGGTGACGTTCACGAGGGGTCATAGGTTCAAGGTGAAGGGGGGGAGGTTTAACACAGATATCAGAAGGACATATTTCACACAGAGGGTCGTGGGGGCCTGGAATGTGTTGCCGGGCAAGGTGGTGGAGGCGGACACACTGGGAACGTTTAAGACTTATCTAGACAGCTATATGAACGGAGTGGGAATGGAGGGATACAAAAGAGTGGTCTAGTCTGGACCAGGGAGCGGCGCGGGCTAATTGTTCCTGGTTTCTCGTTTCAAGGCTTCATTCTATGATCATCTTGCTGGTGCCAGTACAGAGTGAGACTGCGGATAGTTGGGAACCTGTCTCGGGGGCAGGGAATTCATATGGTGTTCGTGGAAGTGGAAATGACTAGGGTTGGGAAGCATTTTCCGATCGGGGCCATTGTGATCTCCTGGACTCGTTTCGATCGCCTCAGGGGGTCGGAGAGGAATTTCCCAGATTTTTTTTCCCCATATTGGCCCTGGGGTTTTTCACTCTTGGTTTTCGCCTCTCCCTGGAGATCACATGGTCTGGAATGGGGGGGTGGGGGTAAGTTAATAGGTTGTAATGAACAAAGCATCGTAGCTGTGAGGGACAGCTCGGTGGATAGGATATTGGTATGTAGATAGGCTGGAAAATTGGGCGGGGATCCTGGATTCAGGATTCAATCCTGGACCGGGGAGCGGCGCGGGCTTGGAGGGCCGAAGGGCCTGTTCCTGTGCTGTATTGTTCTTTGTTCTTTGTTGTCAGTAATTTGCTTTTGTTTTACGGTAAACTGGTTGTTTCACTAAACCCTGTGATCTCATTCATATATACGCACTTTCTTTTAATCATTTCCAACACTTAGTTGGACTGCCCCTGTTTACACAGGAGAATGCACAATTTACATCTACAACTAAAAACAGCAAAATGGGTAGTTGGTGGACGAGCAAGGGTTCACCCAAAATCTTGTAGTAATCAGCAATTAACCCAGGAATAACGCAACAGCTAAGTTGCTAAATGCTTCTCTTGTGGAGATGCAGACACAGAGTTGGAGAATGAGCAAGTGTGGACTGGGTGGTTGTGTGTGGAGAGGGAGGGTCAGCTGGTGTGCAGGACTCTGACGTGCAAGAAGAAATCTTACTGATCTGCTGATGATACAGTAACTTTTTAAGTCTCAGGATGGGATCAGCTTTGCTACAACGTAAGATACAATAGCCTATCAACACTTATTGTCTAGCCTCACATATCAGGAATAAAAATTGGGTGAAGTCATGGAGGGTGGGCAGATCTATCTCCAAACAAGAGTAAGACAATGTGAATAAAATGCGGAGCACATCAAGTAAAACTAAAATAAATTAGCAATAGTGACAGTATGTGCACTGTAAAATATGTTAACCTTTCAGAAGATTTCACTGATGTTTATTTCAGGTTTTCTGCTGTGTAATTTCCCAATCATTCAAGACCTAAATAACATGAAAGTGAATAAAAGCATCTTGTGTTGTATGTGACAGACAGGCAAATTGCAAAGCGTTGTGTGTCACCAAGTGTAGCACTGAAATTTTGGCAAGTTCTGCAGGCTTCCAAATTATAGTAATCTCGCCGTAACGAGAGTAGCATTGTTTAATTTGCATTTCCTTTTGACTTGCTTTATTCAAACATTTCTCAAAAGCATGTCAACCTATGTAGCAGTCATTACACTTTATCGTACAAAAAGTGCTGTGGGATGTTTTTGAGAGGGCCGAAGTAGATGTTTTTGCTTTACCTTTCCGTTTGTTACAAGATCTTCACTGGGTTCCTGGGTAGGTGGAAATGTCATTGGTGAGCTTGGCAGACATTTGTAATATTAGTACACTGAAGGGTCAGTCATCTTACTGAACCTCTTCTCCAATTCCTCTATCCCTACCAACACACACAACAATGGCAAGGATCTGACAGACCTGGGGATCACCAGTTGTTTCACATGCTCCTGCAGGTGACTTAAACAACCACCCTGCCAACGACAGCTGCATTAAAGCTGCAGTGGGTACCAGTTAACGAAGCACTGCACCAACTTGTCTAGACACCTTTGACAGCACCTTCAAAACACACAACATCTACTATGTGGAAAGTCAAAGAGAGCAGGAATCAAAAAACAAAACTTCTAAGTTCCCATCCAATCCACATATCATTCTGACGTGGACATATGTTGATATTCCTTCATTACACAGGCTTCATTACATAGGCTAGAAGCAGGTCATTCAGCCCAACCAGTCTATGTCAATGTTTATATTCCACTTGAGCCTCCTCCCATCTTTCTTCATCCACTGGAGCTGGGTCAAATTCCTGAACACCCTGGGAGCAACCCCTGGGGAGGCGGGGGGGGGGGGGGGGGGTGCGGGGGCGTGGGGGGGTGGAGGTGGGCCGAGTGGGGGCAGGAGGAGGGAGGCCCCATCATTTTCTGGTGGGGGGGGAGGAGGCAGATCAGATGTATCTCTGGTGGGGGAGGGAGGGGGAGGAGGCGGATCAGATGTATCTCTGGTAAGGGGGAGGGAGGACAGATCATTCTCTGGTGGATGGGGTGGGGGGGGGGGGGGGAGGGAGGCCAGATTGTTGTCTGGTGGGGGGGGATGATGTGGAGATGCCAGCGTTGGACTGGGGTAAGCACAGTAAGAAGTCTCACAACACCAGGTTAAAGTCCAACAGGTTTGTTTGGTAGCACAAGCCACAAGCTTTCAGAGCGCTGCTCCTTCATCAGGTGAGTGGGAGTTCTGTTCACAAACAGGGAATATAAAGACACAAACTCAATTTACAAAATAATGGTTGGAATGTGAGTCTTTACAGATAATCAAGTCTTAAAGATGCAGACAATGTGAGTGGAGAGAGGGTGAGCACAAGTTAAAGAGATGTGTATTGTCTCCAGCCAGGACAGTTAGTGAGATTTTGCAAGCCCAGGCAAGTCGTGGGGGTTACAGATAATGTGATATGACCCCAAGATCCCGGTTGAGGCCGTCCTCATGTGTGCGGAACTTGGCTATCAGTTTCTGCTCAGCGATTCTGCGTCGTCGTGTGTCGTGAAATGGGGGAGGAGGCCAGATTGTTGTCTGGTTGGTGGAGGGGGGGAGAGGAGAGAGGCCCGATCATTCTCTGGGGGGGGGGTGCGTAGGGGCGTGGGGGGGTGCAGGGAGGGGTCTGCTGCCACTCTGTGGGTGATCGGTGGGGAGGAAGGGGGCAGGGGATCGCGATCGGTCTGGGTAGCGGGGGTGTGGGTGGATAAGGGGGACAGTTATGCTGTGGGGGTGGGGTGATGTCTGTGGGGGCCATCGCTCCCGCTTTTCACTCCCGGGCCGCTTTAACTGCTTTTTGCAACCCGGGAGCGATGTGACAGCGGTGCGTTTTTCAATTTTTTTTCTCACTGCGCATGCGCAGTTCAGAGCTCCGATGTTTTCGGGTGCGCTAAGCCCTGCCCACAGTGTGATTCAGACCGCGCTATTTTTTTTCAGGCTGATTGTGTATGGGGGTGCCTGGGAACAGATTTCCAAGTCGGATCTGAATTGCGCCCAGATTCAGCACTTAGAATGAAAATGGTAAAATCTGGCCCTACGTGTGGGTAACTAAGAGCGAACTTAAGGACTACCTCATGTCAAAATACTTGCAGCAAGTTAATTGCTTCATCCTTGGTACCTCGGCAATGCATGCATAAGTTTTATTTTGTTAAAGTGGAATCATTGTGAAAATTAAATTATGTGATGAAATTTCTCCCATGTCTCGCAAATCATATTTTGGAGAGCACATGAATCTTCTGTCACGTTCTTATTGAGATCAAAACTCTGACTGAGAATGCACTACATTGAAAACTTGGTTTGTACTCTATCATTGCCATTGGGATGTCCAAAGACGTGCTGGTTAGGTGGATTGGCCATGTTAAATTCTCCCTCAGTGTACCTGAACAGGCACCGGCGTGTGGCGACTAGGGAATTTTCACAATAACTTCATTGCAGTGTGAATGTAAGCCTACTTGTGACGAATAAATAAATAATAAATTTTGAGCCCACATCAGCTGTCAGCAAGAACAGTGACGTGGGTGCAAAATCCAGTAAGAATCAGGAAGCATGGTTGTCACTGGCGAGATCGTGTTTCCTGATTTCCCAAGCCTCTCGCCAGTGACATAACAAAATCCCACCACGGAAGGTTGGGAAACTCATATAAATACAACAACTTATCAGTAGTGAGCCCTCCCATTGGGACTCTGCCCCCCCCCCCCCCGCCCTATCTGCCCAACACCCACTGAAAATTCATTGGGCACTGTCACCCCGCCCTCTTATGGAGTGAGGTGGTGCTCAATATTGCGTCCAGGCAGCGTTGGTGACCTTGCATTTTAGATGTCTGTCCGATTGCGGGTAGAGGGTGTCACACTTTTGCTCAACAGCATCCAGAGGTCTGGTGTGGCCTCCCCCCAGGGCAAGTGAATCAGAGGCAAGTTGCCACAAGTGCAGCTGAAACATATGACAAAATCATTTTTTGTTAAAGAGGCTGAATAGTTGGTGACTTTTCCCACCAATGGCATGAGCAAGATTCTCCCCGGTTCTTGCCAGGGCTGACACTTTGGGCGGAATTTTACGAGATTGATTCTAAATGTCCAAGACACGTGAAAATGGGAGAGTTCCTTTTGTTAGCTTAGTTTTCATGCCCAATCTGCACTTAGTCATTGAAAAAATGGTGTAGAATGTTTCTAGCTGCTGCAGGCAGTGGGCTGAGCTTAATTTGCCAGCCAGCCTGCAAAGGGAGCTACTGCACATGTGCAGACCTCTGATGCTGCACATATGCAATAGCAGTAGCAGGGGTCTGACAGACAGAGAGAGAGTTGTCAAGCCCCAGCTGCTTGAGCTAGCCTGAACCAACCCTTCCCCCCACCCCCTGCAATCGCAGAGGCCTGCAGCCTATCGCAAGCTCCACAATGCAAGGACATCTAACCCCATCCCCCCCGCCACCCAGAGCGATGCGCACCCCCTTCCCCCCGATCCGATTGCATCTGCAAAGCAGAGCAGCTCCCCTCCCCCAATCTGATCCCGTTATAGAGCGGCAGCGGCTCCCTCCGCCCCACCAATCCAGTCACATCTGCAGAGTGCGCAGCGGTTCCCCCACCACCCAATTTGTCCGCCCCCTTCACGTCCTGCCCCTTCATGCCCTGCCCTCTTCATGTCCCACCACTTCAGGCCCCACCCCTGGCACTGCCCAGTGGGAAGTGCCAAGGTGCCTGCTGGGCATTGCCCAGGTGCCAGACTGCCAGGCTGGAACTGCCCAAGAGGCACCCGCCTTTGCCCATGGCCTCCCTGGGGAGCCTCAATGGCCTCCAGCTCCACCAGCGAGGCCAACATGACTGTTCCCCGTTCATGGGGGAGCAAGTGTTTTCCTCGCCTGAGAGAACCTCCCCTGGCGAAGTCATGGGGCAAATGAGCCCAGACGATTGAGCACCAGGTTCACATGCAAATAAAACTTTAAATACATTTAAACAAATTATTCAACCACTCGCCCATTTCCGGCGAGAGGCTGACCTCGCTGGAAAATCACGAGAGCTGAGAAATCAGGGGCGATCCTGATTTCTTGGTTCTCGTGTGATTTTACCGGCTCACTCCATCTTTTGAATCAGAAAGTATCGGAAAATTCTACCCCCTGTCTAGTAGTGCCATGGAGAATCTTTACCATGTGGACTGCAATGGTTCAAGGCGGCCGGAATTCTCCAGCCGTTCACGCAGGCGGGATTCTCCGGTCCCGCTGACAGCGTACCCCCGCCAGCGGGGGTGACGTCAATGGAAATTCCCATTGACAGCAGTGGGACCAGAGACTCCGCCACCTCCTGCTGGTGGGAATCACAGGGCTGGGAGGCTGGAGAATCTCGCCTGTTATCTTTGAAGATGAAAGGCTGTTAACATTGCATATTGGATTCTTAGCTTAATCAATAGTGGCACAGAGTACAATAGATGTTATGCCAAACCTTTGATAAAGATTAGTAAGGCCTCACTTTATATATTGTGTCTAATTCTGGGCACCACAGTTGAGGAAAATGTCAAGGCCTTTGAGAGGGCGCAGAAGAGATTGATGAGATTAGCACCGGGGATGAGTGATCTCAGTTATGTGGAGAGACTGGAGAAGCTGAGATTGTTCCCTTTAGAGCAGAGGAGGAGATTTAATATCGAGGTTTTCAAAATCATGAAGGGTTTAGAGCAAATAAGACAAACCTCTTTCCAGTTGTGAAAGGATTTAACAGCCACAAGCGCAGATTCAAGGAAATCGGCAAAAGAACCAGATGGAACATGAGGAAACATTTCTTTTGTACCCAATGGTCACCTTATTTAATGAAGGATGGAAATGCATTGGAAGCAGTTCAGAGAAAGTTTACCTGACTAATACCTGGAATGAGTGGGTTGTTTTATGAGGAAAGGGTGGACAGGCTAGACCTATATCTGCTGGAGTTTAGAAGAGTAAGAGGCGACATGATTGAAACGTATAAGATCCTGAGGGGTCTTGACAGGGTGGATATGAAGAAGGTGTTTCCTCTTGTGGTGGAATCAAGAATAAGGAATCACTGTTTAAAAATAAGGGGTTGCCCATTTAAAACGGAGATGAGGAGATTATATTTGTCTCAGAGGATTGTGAGTCTTTAGAACTCTCTTCCTGAAAAGACAGTGGAAGCAGAGCCTTTGAATATTTTTTAAGGTAGAGGTGGATGGATTCTTGGTAAACAAAGGGTGTGAAAGGTTATCAGGCATTTAGATTTCAAGTTACTATCAGATCAGCCATGATCTTATTGAATGGCGGAGCAGGCTTGAGGGGCTCCTTCATACATTCATATGTATGAGTCAATATTCATTTCATACTTGTTTTAAGCAAGTGGATAGCGCTGTGAAACAAACAACTTCATTACACTTCCCTTGGACAACCAGAAGCAGGAGTAAAGGGCTCTGAGTTTCATGCAGCTTTCAGGCTTTGAGCTAGTCCAGGGCATCATTGAACATACAAACATCACATTGAGCCTGCACAAATCACAAGGCCTGCCACACCATTAATGCACAACTGGTGTGTTCTCAGCAGTACACCGTGAAGGTGGATGTGTCCTAGTCAATATATTAACAAATTGATGTTGTGCAGAAAATAAATATTTTTGAGGCAGGGCCCCCTAAATTGTGCATCTTTCACCTATTTAGTAGAGCTGGAATCTCAACAGGTCTTTGGTCGAGGGACAACCCTCCCCTGGAAGCTCTCAAGCAACCCTGACAGAGTTTGTTTTTTTGAACTTCTTGCTTAGCAAGTTCCACGTTTGCTGGGTAAATGCCAGCGGCTGAGAGTTGAGGCTGTTTAATGGGCATTAATGGCCCAGGTCAGGGTCTTAATTGGTGGCAGGGCAGGAATGTCATCCATGGGCCTTACACCACAGGCTTAATTGGGGCAGAGGCTGGAAGACAGAGGGGTTCTCACCAGCTATCATCCCACCTAAGGTGGTTTAAAGTTTATGTATTAGTCACAAGTAAGACTTACATTAACACTGCAATGAAGTTACTGTGAAACTCTCCTAGTCGCCACACTCCGGCAACTGTTCGGGTCGATGCACCTAACCAGCACATCTTTCAGACTGTGGGAGGAAACCGGAGCACTCAGAGGAAATCCACGCAGACACGGGGAGAACATACAAACTCCACACAGACAGTGACCCGAGCTGGGAATCAAACCCAGGTCCCTAGCGCTGTGAGGCAGCAGTACTAACTACTGTGCCACCATAAAATGCCCCCTCCACCACCAAATGTGCCATGGGGGAGGGCATTTAATTCTGCGCATGAAGTTATTTTGTGAGGCAGATATTATCCAAAAGTTAAACCAAGTGGCTGATTAATTGCAGATTGTGACTGAGTGATTTTCCTATCTGTCATTATTTAAGTATTGTTTCTCCGTGCTCATGAGTAGATACAATGTCGTTGGCAATAGTTTAAAGAAATTACATGTTACCAAACCATGGAAACGCTACGAGAAAATGTGATTTCTACTCAGTGGAACTTAGTTTTAAAACTACAGCTGCACTTTTTGTCTTTATTTAAAATTATTACCTGAAAATCAATAATTATTGGCCATTAAAATGACTTCAGAGCTTGATGCTGTAAGTCAAGGGCACCCTAAATAATTGAACTAATATCCTATCAACAAATGAAACACAGAATGATTTTCTTCCTTTGTGGATGTCAAAAGAAATGAATTAAGGGCAATTGGTTTTAGAAGACAATTGAAAAGATAAATTAATATTTACCTTGACATTGGTCAGAATTGTTAAAGGTAGA
Organism: Mustelus asterias; assembly: GCF_964213995.1. Lineage (NCBI taxonomy): Eukaryota > Metazoa > Chordata > Chondrichthyes > Carcharhiniformes > Triakidae > Mustelus > Mustelus asterias. The sequence goes on along the minus strand of NC_135802.1, from coordinate 92,391,285 downwards.
ATGCAACCTCACACTTGTTTGCTTTTAATGTTCCGAAACTTAAGCTTGCGTAGTAAAACCGCGACAGGACTTTGATACAAAATAAAAGGAGAATCAAAATGGCAAATTCTAGAAATGTGATCGTAAAACAGAAAAATGCTTAAAATGAAATAAATCTGAGTACAGAAAGTTAAAACTTTAGGGATGGATGTTTGTGTTACTGGATCCCGGAGCTGGTGTTGGGATTAAATGTGTATTGTGAACACAAATGCCAATATTGGTGGGCTCAAAGGACGTATTTGAAAATGTGGCAAATAAAGGGCTGATTCTAGGAGCCCCATCCAATTAAGGAGGAATCCACATCCAGGAGAGTCAATTAGAGAGCCCTAGGCTTAGAGTTGCTGGCAGTCCCATAGGGAAAGCTGCGGTACATGGAAAGCAGAATAAGAGGGCACCTCAAGATGGAGATACCCTCTGAAGACTGTAAAATTGTTAGAAATAAAATCTGGCCACAGCTTCCAGGCATCATTGGCATGGGGAAACCTCCATAGGATTGACTGTGGCCACAGTTATGGCCCTTTGACCATTGTGGGTGTAGGACTGGGGATGAATTAAATCAGGCATCATCGACCTACCTGCCCTCCTGCCAGAGGCCCCTCTATTCACCTGATGGGCTTCGGCCTCAACAGAGGGACAAACGTATACCAGGTATAAAATTCTATATGGCCATGAAGAGTGCCTCAATAGGTAGGGTATGTAGGAGCACTGGGTTGCAATAACTGAGGACCAGAGACTAAAACAATAAAGATTTATTGATAACACTGAGCAGCTGTGTGTCTGCCCGCCCCAATGGGAGAACTCCCGTGCTCCGGACATGTGACCCCTTTTGTACCCACATCATCCCAGCGTGCACATGACCACCCCATCTACACCCCAATTTAGGCCAGTTTAAATGGCCTAACTGACTACCGCATAATATCCCCATCCAAACATCACAACCAGAAATAGCAACCTTCCAAATAGGCCAAAAGCAGGAATAAGCCAGGAGATCTGTACACTGCAGTATATGGTGATACCCTTAACATTTTGGATAGAAACTCATGTGCTCTGCCTTTTCATTTTTCACATAAAATGTAGGGCAAAGAAATAAGGCTTTTAACACGGTGACAAATGATTTTTTTTAGATAGCTCAGCAAGTAGACGCGTGAAATATTAGTGTTCAATTATCATTATATTCTCTGTATGTAACAGAGCTGAGAAGATTGAAGCTTTTTTGTATGTAATCCTGTACATCCACTTCTTTGAAGATAATTCTCATTAAGTCACATAGACTGATACTGAACCAATTGTCTATATAAACACTCCTCAAACTTTCATCCATTGCTTTGTGAATCTAATGAGTGGGCAACTGTATTTTAATCAATGCATTGATGGATTGTCTGCTTTGCCAGAAGTGTTTTTAAATTAAGGATTTCAACAATTATTCCCAAGCAAAGTTGCTGGTAGAGTTCCCTCGCGGTGGTTATTAGGACTCTTGCTCCTCCTGATTTATATTAATGACATAGACCTTGGTGTTCAGGGCACAATTACAAAATTTGTGGATGATACAAAACTTTGAAGCATTGTGAGTGGTGAGGACGATAGCGCAAAACTTCACAAAGATGTGGACAGGTTGGTGCAATGAGCGGAAAGGTGACGGGTGAAATTTAAGGCAGAGATGTGTAGGAAGAACATGGAGAGACAACATAAAATAAAGGGTACATAACACCTTGGGGGAGGAGCCAGTTTGTTGCAAACATAAACCTTATTGAGGACACACATGGAGTTATTTTCAGGCTCGTTGTCATCCTACTGCCAGCTAGGCATTGTCCAGCCCCTGCCAGTTGATTGACAGAAGGGAGGGGCAACCACTCCCATTACTACAGGTACAATTCTACAGCCAGTGCATGAGCAGAGGAACCTGAGTGTATATGTGCAGAAATCATTGAAGGTGGTAGGACAGGTTGAAAGAGTAGTTCATAAAGTATGCAGAATCCTAGGCTTTATTAACAGGGGTACAGAGTATAAGTGATGTGGAGATGCCGGCGTTGGACTGGGGTAAACACAGTAAGAAGTTTAACAACACCAGGTTAAAGTCCAACAGGTTTATTTGGTAGCAAAAGCCACACTAGCTTTCGGAGCTGCAAGCCCCTTCTTCAGGTGAGTGGGCCCCCACTCACCTGAAGAAGGGGCTTGCAGCTCCGAAAGCTAGTGTGGCTTTTGCTACCAAATAAACCTGTTGGACTTTAACCTGGTGTTGTTAAACTTCTTACAGAGTATAAGAGCAGGGCAGTTACATTAAACTTGTATAAAACTCTGGTACAGCTTAAGCTGGAGAATCGCATCCAATTCTGGGTGCCACACTTTGGGAAAGATGGGGCGGCATTAGAGAGAATGCAGAAAAGATTCATGAGAATATTCCCTGAGTGATCAGGAGCTTCATTTATGTAGATGAGTAAGGATCTGGAATGCACTGGCTGAGTGTATGCTAAAGGAAAGATCAACTGAGGTATTCAAGAGGAAATTGAATTACTTCCTGAAAAGGACAAATGTTATGGGGAAAAGGTTGGCGATTGGCACTAGGTAAATTGCTCCTCTGGAGGGTCAGTGCAGACATGACTGGCCAAATGGCCTCATTCTGTGCCGTTCTTTGATTCTGAATCATCCTCTGACAATCATTCTATGATTTCCTTGCAACATTCTCCCTCTTTTTCTCTTTCCCCACATAGCAGCATGAGATTAGCATGCTCTCTGACTCATTTCCAATTGTAGTCTGAAGGCATTTCAATTTGACAAATGATAAGTGATAGATACCTTACTAAAAATAATATAAGGAACTTACTAGGTGGAAAAGGATTTCTTGGTAATTTTAACATCCTGGCGGTAACAACAAAGGCATTTCTCCACTCCACCTGACGAAGGGACAGCCTGTTCCGAAAGCTAGTGGCATTTGCTACCAAATAAACCTGTTGGACTTTAACCTGGTGTTGTAAGACTTCTTACTGTGGTAACAACAAAGAACAGCTTTTCACTCATGTGATGCTCAGTCTGACATATGACTGCTAGAGCTGAGCTTCTTACTGCAGTCATTTTGCAAATGACTAGAAATGGCATTTTTTTCAGATGATCAAGTTGCTAACTATGAGAATTCTTTCCTGTCCTCAACATGGTTTTAAAATGACAGTAACAATCTTCTGAAAGTGGGCCAATTAAAACATTTTTAGGGGGACTGTTCAGTTTAACTGCATGTCATATTGTTAAAAATTTATTTCATTTGTTAGCTAAGTGGAAAGAATATCAAGAGGTGTGGAGTTAAGATGAGTAAATGGGGTTGGGATGTAGTTCAACCACAATTTAAGTGGTTGGAGAGGCTCGAGGGGCCGAATGGTCTACTCTTATGCTATGATTTTTACGTATTTGTGTCAAGTGCTCAAGCGTTTAGGGTGAATAAAGCCTCACCCCTGTGAAACCGGTATCTGAATAACTTTAACAAGTCCACAGGAAAAACATAGAATTTGCATCACTTTTGAGTTCTGGATATGTCCACATGTGGCATTCCTAACCTGTCGACAACTGTAGATGATTCCAAATTGGTGCTTCTAATATGTGCTCTTTTTTCCTCAACCGTGGATTTCCATCTACAGTTGTCATCAGGGCCCTCAACAGTGTGCAGTCCATCTCCCGTGCCACGACCCTCACCCCCTCCACTCTCTCCCAGAATAAGGATAGAATCCCCCTTGTTCTCACATTTCACTTCACCAGCCTCCGCATGCAAAGCATAATCCTCCACCATTTTCGCCAATTCCAGCGTGATGCCACCACCAAACACATCTTCCCTTCACTCCCTCTGTCAGCATTCTGCAGAAATCGTTCCCTCCAGGATAATCTAGTCCACTCCTCCACTATACCCAACACCTCTCCCCTCACTCATAGCACCTTCCCATGCAATCACAGAAGGTGTAACATCTGTCCCTTTACCTCTTCTATGCTTACCATCCAAGGTCCAAAACACTCATTCCAGGTTAAGCAGCGTTTCATTTGCACCTCTTTCAATTTGGTCTATTGCATTCGCTGCTCCCAATGTGGTCTCCTCTATATCGGAGAAACCAAGCGTAGACTGAGTGATCGCTTTGCTGAGCACCTTCGGTCTGTGCGCAATCAGGACCCTGACCTTCCGGTTGCTTGCCATTTTAACACACAATCCTACTCCCATGCCCATATGTCTGTCCTTGGCTTGCTGCAATGCTCCAGTGAAGCTCAATGTAAACTGGAGGGACAGCATCTCATCTTCCGGCTCGGCACTTTACAACCTTCCGGTCTCAACATCAAATTCAACAACTTCAGATGAGTTGCTCTACCCCATCTCGACCCCTTTGTTTTCATTCTATTTTATTTAATTTTTTACTGTTCTCTACCTTTTATTTCTTTATTGTCTTTCTTCATTTTTCTTCCCCTACCCTTTCCCCCTACTTTATCCCCCCTCCCTTACCATTTCTCCCCCTTTGTTTCTCCTTTTCTAAATTTTACCTCTGTCCCATCCATTTCCACCCCCCTCCCCCAACATCTTCATCTGTCACAGCTTACCCTCTCATTTTAGCTTCTCTGCTGTTTGGCCATTCACGCCCTTTATTCTCTCTGTGGACAGCCATTAGCAGTCTTTTCCCCTGGTTTCTGTGGCTATGAGTCATCTTTCATTCCCTCACCCTGCAGTATAAATACTCCCACTTTCTATGCCTTTTAGCTTTGACAAAGGGTCATCTGGACTCGAAACGTCAGCTCTTTTCTCTCCTTACAGATGCTGCCTGAAAAAGAACAAAGAACAAAGAAAATTACACCACAGGAACAGGCCCTTCGGCCCTCCAAACCTGCACTGACCATGCTGCCTGACTTAACTAAAACCCCCTACGCTTCCGGGGACTGTATCCCTCTATTCCCATCTCATTCATGTACTTGTCAAGACATCCCTTAAAAGTCACTACCGTATCCGCTTCCAGATGCTGCCAGACCTGCTGAGATTTTCCAGCATTTTCTCTTTTGGTAGCGGAATAACAATGACAGCAGATTGCAGCTGAGGCTGTAAACTGCCAAACACATAGTTAAAAATATGTGATTTACTTTGCAATGTTTGTGTGATTTTCTATTATTCACTTCCACCCTTGGGAGGGTGGAATTGTAAATAAGTGGGACAGAAAAGATCTAGTGGGCGATTCTCCCATTGTGATCTGCAAATTTTCTGGCGGGTCGGGTTGGGAAATGCATGTGTCGGCCATTTCGGGGGTTCCCCATGCGCATTTACGACCCGCATGCATTTTCCAACCGGAAAGAAATGGTATCGCTGGGACCGCGCTGAAAACCAGCGTGCCGCTGATTTGCATTACTTAGCATACCTTAGCATGCAATTATCGGGATCGACACGGCAATCTCCGCCCACGTCAGCGTCTCCCACCTCTTTCACATGATGTCACTTTGGCGCGAATCAGAGTAGGTTTATAAAAGTCTCAACCTGGCGTGGCTGCCTTGAACTGGCATGAGGAGGTAAGTGCAGCTAGCGGAGCGCGGGGCATGTTACAGGCAGGTCCTGGAGATGCCTGGTGGGCTTCCTCCTGCTGTCTTCAGGTGCTGGCCCATGGACCAGTGATATTTGGGGTGGGGGAATGGGGGGGCTTCTATTTTCTCAGAGCTGTCTGGGTGAGGTTCCGTGAAGGAGTCCTGCTCAGCCCTCCCCTCCAGGGCAGCGCTATAGCTCAGTGTGGGAGGCATCCTCAAGGAGTCCTGCTCAGTCTTCCCCTCCAGGGCACTTTGCAGTGGCACTGTCTTGCTGCAGGGGCGTGGTCAGGGGCTCTACTAAGTGCTGGCGTTCCGGGGTGGGGGAGGAGTGTGCCATGTGCTGACTGAGGCCTAACCAGATGAAGCAGCTGCTGCTCCAGGCCGGGGTGCAGAGGTTCAGACATGGACTGCATGGAATCTGCTGTCACTGGGCACATATCTGGTGCTGCTTTGCAGTCTGTCCCTGCCCTGTGACACGGACCAGCAACACATGCCTGTAGTGGATGCCTCAGTTGCATATATAGCAATAGCTCAAGGGTGCGCATTGCCCATAGCTGCACACCGACCTCATTATCTGTGCCAGCATTTGCCATGATGGGAATCTCACGCATGGCACCATTGTGTGGTGTTGCCAGCAACCACACATGGGGATATTGGCCCACGTGAGGGATTGGGGTGGTGCTGGGTCTATGCAGCCAATGATAATAATCCGTCATTCTATGCTCTTTCCAAACCTCACCGTGCAGGTGGATCTCGGACTGATCGATTTGGAGCTGGCCATGTTAGTGGCGCAGAGGAGGAGGAGCAGGAGGCGGCTCAGGAGGTGACGGGCATTCAGAGATCACCACAGGAGCAGCCACTACTAGTCTTAGTAAGGAGGGCAGGGAGCTGCCGCTGAGGGCCAGGAGGTGGGTGAGCACAAGATGGTCCCTCTGGAGGAAAGTGGGGGCACCCCCTTCCACCTTAAAGGCACCACACCCATACACAACTTTTTAAACATTTTAGCAAGTCAAAAAAGTATACCTTTAAAGATTTAATCAGTTCGAGAGGCTTCCGAGAGGGTGCACAGAGGGTGGAGGGTGCCAAGGCCAAGGAGGTACAGGCCGCACAATTCATTCAAGGCTCTCTTGGAGGAGATGTGCCGTCGCTGGCTGCGGCTCTCCAAGATGACAATGCGACACCTTTGTGAGGTGCTCGCACACCTGGCACCTCAGGGGAGGGGCGGCCACCCACTCCCTATTGACCTGAAGGTTATGGCTGCCCTGAATTTTTACGCCTCTGGCTCATTTCAGGCACCCAGTGGCAACCTAGCTGGTATCTCCCAGGCCTCAGTGCACAGATATGTGTGGCAGGTCACAGATGCCCTGTATGCCCGGGCAGGGTAGTATGTAAATTTTGATGTGGGCTATGCATCACTTCCATTGCTGGGATTGCCAATGTCCAGGGAGCAGTGGATGGGACACACATCGCCTTGTGGGCCCCACATGCAGGACCGCAGCAGTTTGTGAAGAGGAAGGGGTTCCACTCACTGAACATCCAAATTGTCTGCGACCATCTAATGAGGATCATGCGGGTCGATGCACGCCATCCAGGGAGTGTCCATGACAGCTTTGTGCTCAGGCAGTCGGACATTCCTGGGCTCTTTGAAGACCAACCCAGGCACCCGGGATGGCTACTGGGTGGCAAAGGATACCTGCTAATGTCATGGCGGATGACGCCTGTGTGGAGGTCCCAGACCGAGGTGGAGACCTGCTACAACGAGGCTCATGCAGCCACCCGGTCCATCGTAGAGTGGTGCATCGGCCTGCTGAAGATGCGGTTCTGCTGCTTGGACCTTGGAGGATCTAATGATCCTCATTAGATGGAATCAGAGACACATTAGTCACAGCTATGAGGTGCAATTAAAAGTTTGTGTTCTTGACATTATTGATTAATAAACCCTGACTACTGGTGACCTTCATCCGTGCTCTCTAGTGAACTACAACTTTCTAACTTTGTGCGGTCCACTGCTTCTTCTAGGTGCTACTCCAGGATGCACATCGGAGGTGGAGGTGTCCTGCTGTGATGCGCACCCCGTTGCCTGTGATGCCCTTGGCAATTGTCCCCTGTCTGGCTAGGACCTGGAGGGCCCCGGCTGACTTGTGGATGGCATTGTTTTGGCCACTCTATTCATCTCGCTGGCTTTGAGATGCCCCGGTGTGAGGAAGGGGGAATCGGTAGGTCTCTGGATGTCCGCGATCTCCTGGGTGGAAGACATCGGCATGGGCTCAAGCCCTTCCTCCTCCCTTGGGGTGCCCAGAGACCCTGGGAGCACTCCATGGGAGGCCAGGGTAGCTGCACTGAGCTTCAGAAGCTCTGGCGTCACTTGGCTCGGCCAGTCCTGAAGGCCTAGATGCATCTGCCCCATAATCTGTGATCCCTCAGCCTTGGCTGTCTGAGACTGTAAGAAGTTTAACAACACCAGGTTAAAGTCCAACAGGTTTATTTGGTAGCAAAAGCCACACAAGCTTTCGGAGCTGCAAGCCCCTTCTTCAGGTGAGTGGGAATTCTGTTCACAAACAGAGCATATAAAGACACAAACTCAATTTACATGAATAATGGTTGGAATGCGAATACTTACAACTAATCAAGTCTTTAAGAAACAAAACAACATGAGTGGAGAGAGCATCAAGACAGGCTAAAAAGATGTGTATTGTCTCCAGACAAGACAGCCAGTGAAACTCTGTGGGGGTTACAAATAGTGGGACATGAACCCAATATCCCGGTTGAGGCCGTCCTCGTGTGTGCGGAACTTGGCTATCAGTTTCTGCTCAGCGACTCTGCGCCGTCGTGTGTCGCGAAGGCCGCCTTGGAGAACGCTTACCCGAATATCAGAGGCCGAATGCCCGTGGAGGAATTGAGTTTGTGTCTTTATATGCTCTGTTTGTGAACAGAATTCCCACTCACCTGAAGAAGGGGCTTGCAGCTCCGAAAGCTTGTGTGGCTTTTGCTACCAACTAAACCTGTTGGACTTTAACCTGGTGTTGTTAAACTTCTTACTGTGTTTACCCCAGTCCAACGCCGGCATCTCCACATCATGTCTGAGACTGAGCCAAGCTCTGGAGCTCCTCCGCTACAGCATTCTGTGAACGAGCCAGGCTCTGGAGTCCCTGAGCAGTAGCCCTCTGAGCCTGGGCTAAGTTGTCGATGCTCACAGACACAGCCTGTTGTGTCTCCAGAATGCCAGCGATGGTCCCAGCCATGGCCAGCAGTGTCTCCCACATGCCCCCGACATCCATGGCCATCGAACGCTGTGCCTCCTGGATGCTGGAAACACACTCGCCCGTGGCCCGTTGTGTCTCCAGGATGGCCTGGACCCTGTCACCCATGAGGACAGACCCCTGAGCCAGACTTTCCACTGTGGTCGCCACCCTTGCAGTGTTGGCCTGGGTCTCATGCTGTGTCGGCACCACCTCCTGCAACAGCACTCTGTTGGACTCCCCTAAACAGCCTTGCAGTTGCAGCAGGGTTGCTGACAGCCCTTCCACAACTCCCCGGGTTTCCTGATGCATCTCCACCAGCCTTGGGAGGAACACACCCCGAGGCCCAGTACCTGGCTTGGGGGCAGCTGAATCCTGGCCTCCGGCAGACCTCTCTGTGCCCGAGCCCTCGGATGTGCCCGCCTCCACCCGATGTGCATCAGTGTCTATGTGCTCACCAGTTTATCACCCAGAAACATCAACACTAAAGGTACCCACCATGGTGATAGTCTCTGTGTTGGTGGGTTGTGTGGTACATGCTGGTGATGCTTTTGTGGTGCTGCCCTTGGATCATTCCTCAGTGCCTCTCTCCGAGGTGTCATCCAGGCGGTCGTGGGCCGTTTGCTCCAGAGCAGCGGCAACACCCGAAGGGCCGGGTTCCTCTGGGTCCAGAGCTGGAAAAATAACACAGATTAGGGGAAGGGAGGCAAAACATTCCATGCAGCATCGCACTTACTTTGAGGAGGACCTAGGTTGAGGGTGCGCTTCTGCTCACTTGCATGCTGGACGCCGACCTGGCTGTTGGTGACCATTCAGGATGACCCTTCGCCCCCGCCAGCTCCATGGCATGCTCCTCCATGCTGGTCAGCTGCCGCAGGTCAGGCACACCACCACCTGTGTAGTCTCACGTAAGTTGTGAATATTCTTCTCCTGTGGGAACATAAAGTGGATAGCAAGCATTAATATATTGCAGTGCATGGTGCGCAATGCGTGCCTGCGTCTCGGGCATTGTGCTGGCAGTTTCGGGGAAAGTGGTCACCACTGAAGGGTGAGTGGATGGCGTTAGATTCTGTACCTGGCGGAAGGTTCACTTGTTGCATGCCCTTCAGGTGTCTAAATATGGTTTGAGATCCGTGCCAAGCATGTGCACAGTTCCAAGTAGGATGCTCACTCACGCTCGAAGAAGGCCGTACATTTTTTTGCGGCACTGCCGGCCAGAGCGCGGTGTCAGGTTTTTGGCATTCACTGCTTCTGCCACCCCCTCCCACAATGCCGTGGCAGATACACCCCTTGGGTGAGGGCCCTGGCCAGGGATGATCTGCTCACACCTCTCCTCCACGGCATCTAGCAGGTGTTCCTGGTCGGCCTCTGTGAATCTGGGAGCTGGTTTGCGCACAGACATCTTTGTGGTGTGACTGGCTGTGTGTCCATTCCTGCAGCTTATATACAGCTCTGGCTTATTAGGGGAGTGCAGGTGCAGTGAGTGCGGCCAGTCAAGGGCCCGTTGGCAGCAAATACTTGTGAGAGATTTTGAAGGCTGCATTCAGTTGCGTGTCAATCATCCCTCAGGGTGCTGATTGGCTGCCATTCAATTGGCTGCTGTGTCCAGGGGGGGTGCAATACTCAAGGCTCCCATTCAAGAGAGGGAATGATCACAAGCTGGGGTTGTGCATGTCAGCACAATGCTAGTTCTCTGCAGGGCAGCAGTGAGGACAGTGTGGTCAAGGGATGGAGGGATTGTGTACCCGCATTATCTGGATCCATGGGGGCATGGGGTGAGTGGGCAGCCATGTCTGTGTGTGGGGGGAGGGGGTGGGCAGCAATATCTGTAAGGGGGAGGGGGGCCAGTGATGTCTGCGTGGGGGAGGGGAGCCAGTGGTGTCTGTGGGGGGTTGTGGGAGCCAGCGATGAGGCCAGCGATGTCTTTTGGTGGTTGTGGGGGCCAGTGATGAGGCCAGCAATGTCTGTGGGGGTTGGATGGCAGTGATCTGGATACTGGGAGGTCTTTTCAGCGATTTTCCAGTGATGTGCGCATGCGCAGGTTCCCGCTCATCCTGCCGATTTCAGGCTCTTTGGCGTGAATAGGCCCCGCCCCCCTGGGTTTTTAATGATATTCATGATTGTGACCTCTGCAATGCACAGAGTGTGGAGATTCAGGTCTGAAGCTGCACTGAGAAAACAGTCGTGATCTGGACCAGTTTTCTCGCCAATTCAGCACTGTTGGGAGAATCGCCCCCCCGTAATCTTTTCCAAATGTAATTAACGGAATCTATCATGTCGCCAGCTGATACTTGTCTGCACATTGGGCTGAATTTTATATCCGTGGCAGTGGCCCCAGCAGTGGGCTGGAAAGCCGAAGCATAGCCGCCACAGCCATTTCTGGAAGCTGCAATGCAATGCTATCACGTCGGGCAATTAACTGTCTGGTGTCAGGGCCTCTATCTCATTAAGGTGGAGATCTGGCCTTCAAAGCTGCTGGCAAATCAAAGAGCTGGCATCACTCCCTGCCAATGGCCAGGACCAACAACAATGGAGGGAGTCCTGGAATGGAGCTAGATGAGTTGAATACACTTGGGCCAGTCAAGCAGGTCCTGGTGGAAGGGGTGGGTTTTGTGTATGTGTGTGTGTGAGGGCGGGGTGGGCAGGTGAGAGGCATTGTTGAGTAAAATTGGGTCTTTAGTACTGGGCAGCACGATGGTACAGTGGTTAGCACTGCTGCCTCACAGCGCCAGGAACCCGGGTTCAATTGCCGGCTGGGGTCACCGTCTGTGCGGAGTCTGCATGTTCTCCCTGTGTCTGCGTGAGTTTCTTCCGGGTGCTCCAGTTTCCTCCCACAGTCCGAAAGACGTGCTGGTCAGGTGCATTGGTTGTGCTAAATTCTCCCTCAGTGTACCCGAACAAGTGCTGAAGTGCGGCAACGAGGGGATTTTCACAGTAACTTCATTGCAGTGTTAATGTAAGCCCACTTGTGACTAATAAATAAACTTTAACTTTTAACTTTTGGTTCAGGGAGGGGATGCTCTTGGGCTACAGACTGCCTAATCAGGAGGGTCATCAACATCCCCACCCCAGACCCGCAAAGAGGCTATCGGGTTTTACTGAGTAGCCTTTCCAAATGGTGTAGGGTTCCCTCGCCACAGAAAGAATGCCAAGGCAGCAGGATGAGACCCCAAGGTGACCATTAATTTGCCAATAAGAGTCTCAATTAGCCTCTGGGCAGGAAAGTCATCCTCAACCTCACCTGGTCCTGAATCTATGGTTCCCCCAGTCTCCCAGCTCGCTCCCAAGGATGGAATTCAATAAAAGAGAATCGGACAAGCATAGCAAAGTAAATCACATTTTATTTTGCCAATGAATCGTAATCTTCCAGTGTTGCACTGGGTTAGAGTCCCATTACCTAAACCTACTGTTGCCTTTATGTCAAGCTAAAAAGATCATAAAGTTCACAAATGTAAATACAGCTGAAGGAAGTTATTCAACTCATCCAGCTTATATTTCCCTGAAAACCAGTAGACTGATTTGAGTTTTTGCCTCCACTGCCTTATGTAGAGCTGCATTCCAGCTAGTAAATTATTCTATATATGAACAAGTGCTTCCCCTCAGGGGCCTTATTGATGGTACCCAGCGGTAACTTGTGACCTCTGGAGATGAGGCTCATCTTTCCAAGCACAAGGAGATTATGGCAATGTTGATAGAAAGAAATTCATTGATTGCTTTTGGTTAGTGCTGATGCATCGTCACTGTTTTCCCTTTGGAATAGGAAGGGGCAGGCCATGGAAAGGATTCAACACAATGTAGGCACCTTCCCAATCACTTCAAAGCAAAATACATTTAAACGATGACGCTGAATGATCACAATTTTGCGGTTGGAATGAAACTCTCCTGATAATCTTCCCACCTGGCATTGCACCCCACTCAGCAAAAACAAAGATAATTTACATGAGTAAACAGGGAATGCTTTATAACGGTGATATATTCTACAACCTTCACTGCCAAGTTCAATTCCATAAAATGTATAAATCAAGCAGCTAAATCTTTGCATTTAACAAAACAGAGAGGGAAAGCAACTTGAATGTTAAATAAGACTAACTAATCAAATTCTCACAACAATTGACCCAAATAAAAATAGACATGGAATAAAATAAAATGCTCCTGAAAACAAGCTTTACCATTTTCTTTATTAGTTGGGCTGTTTTCAGTTTCTAATAATTCTGTACTTTTTAGAAGTGTCATCTTCAAGCAGCAGGATCTGAGAGACTGCAAGATCATTGGTCCATTTCGCTGATAATTGGTGCACCACGATTACTTTACATTTCCCTTCATTCACTTGTTTTTCTCAGCGAACACACTGACTGGGAAGGCAATGATGCTTATACTGATCGTAGGACAGAGCTATCTTTAGGCTCTCTGTTTTCATGCAGAACTTAATGTACTACGCGAGTGACTTTTCCAACATGAGAACAAAATGGTAGCTGCAGCTTGATAGGCCAAGAGAGATTTTGTATAATACTTCCTGAATTGCTCTAAAGAATTGTGTGTCAGAGGTGCGTACGTATGTGCATGTAGTTTGGGTACAAAAACATGCATTTCTTAAACTGTTGCACATTTGGGCCTATTTTCTTTTAACATTTTCTTCCCTTCCCTCCTAGTACCCTTGGAGATAATTAGGAAGAGGCTTCCCCCTCGCTATGATGCTCTGTGTCTCTCCGTACTGCCAAGCCCACTTGCCATTCTTAATCGGAAAGGGCTCGAAGTGTCATCCATTAAATTGGCTGCCGCCTCAAAAATTGGTCCCACAACTATAATTTCTGTGTTCCTAATCCTGATCGGAACCCAGCGCAGAATCAGCACCCTGGAACTAAAATTCACTCTTATATGACCAAATAAAACTACTGCATTATTAGTACAGGAAAAATCCTGCAGCAAATTGCCAGGATGGTGGTGATGAAGTAATTATTAAACTATTTTGGACATTCCACTGAAGCAGAAGTGTAATCTTCAAGCAGTATGACATTACATCTCCCAAAAGCACACACATTCGTTGGAGAGTCAGGTCAGAACGGAAATCCAAATTTATATGCTCATTCACCCTGTTAGGCACTAGTGCTGGTAAGAAAGGCTGGTAAGGAGTTCATTTTATGTTAAAAGTTCCATTTTATAGTGGAAAACTGCCATAGGAAACTGAAGCAGCAACATCTGGAATATGATCAAACCAGTACATCTCCCAAGGAACCCCTACAATCTGGAGTCATAAAGATAGCTCTCTACATAGTTCTCACCTTGTAAATAAATCCTTCTGTCTTACAACCATATAGGGAGCTGCTTTGACATTTCATCTGCATGCAATCAGATAGGCAACTTATAGTACGGCCAAAATCTTGTGCTGCTACAGGCAACAGGAATCGAAGTGGGCGAGTGCTACTCATTGTAAATCCACCAGGAAGACGAGTTTGCCTGCTGCATGCCACCATTCACCATCCAAAAGCAACTGTTTCTCAAGAGCTGCACAGGAGGCAAAATTCAAGTTCTCAATGATGGGATGAAAGTAGGGAATTAAGGTTGCATTGATTGAAGGCAGATCATGCTTCCCAATAGCACATGGCGAGAACCCATTTTTAGTATATTAGCATGTGCATGCTCATTAAAGTGCCATTTCACCTGATTAAATGGTACCTTAGCAATTAACTCTGCAGCTCTTGAGAAACAGTTGCCTTTGGATGGTGAATGGTGGCATGCAGCAGGCAAACTCGTCTTCCTGGTGGATTTACAATGAGTAGCAACTGCTTTTCTTATTAAGAGTTTAATGGTACCACAGGAGAGGAGGCAGAGATGCATCAAGATTGGGTGGTGGCAGCTCAAGAGGATTGAAGCACAGCTAACTGAGGGAGGGAGGGTGGATTGAGGTGGACATATGAGGGCTCATGGGTGGACAAGGAGAGGAAGCTAGACAACACAGGGAAGGTCACTATCTACAGACAAGAAGTCAAACATAATTGTGGGGAAATCCAAAGTCATTGAGGAAAGGTCAATAGTAAAATTCTGAGTACTGAGGGTAACAGAGGGCAGGTCAAGGGCGATAGAGGGAGGTTTGATGATGATACATGGCAGGTCAAGGGTAATGGGTTTAGGTTGTCAAGGAACAGATCAATGGTGATGAGGGTGGATGGGCAGCACAGGGTGAATGAAAGTTGAGTAAAGGTGATCATGGATGGTTCAAAGATCAATTAAGATAGGGAAGGAGTGATGGAGTGAATGTCAAGGCTGACAGAATGTCAAAGGTGACTTGGGGGTGGCGGTGCAGGGTGAAAGTTTCCTGCTCCTCTGTCAATGTGGGAATTTCCAGTGCCAAAGCAGCAACGAAGCAAAGAGGCCTCTGGAAAAGAATGGAAATGTCCATGGTGAGTTGGGTAGGGACCAGTAAAAGGCAATGCAAAGGAGAGGACTCCCCGTTAATCAAAAGTTGTCATGCTGCTTTCATCATCTGTCATGATTGTGAGTACCTGTAGTGGAGAACACAGAAAATTAGCAGACAATTATGCACAGTCCCTTCCAGCATCAATGCATTACATCTATATGCTGTATGCCCAGTACAGAATGCCAGGCTGGAGACACCCTCACTCTCATGCCCT
This sequence comes from Mustelus asterias, assembly GCF_964213995.1. Classification (NCBI taxonomy): domain Eukaryota; kingdom Metazoa; phylum Chordata; class Chondrichthyes; order Carcharhiniformes; family Triakidae; genus Mustelus; species Mustelus asterias. Next base: position 92,375,852 of record NC_135802.1, on the reverse strand, counting down.
GGAACTCCAGCCCCTCCTTCAGCACAGAATGGTCCACCATTCTCTCCTGTCAGTTCTGCAGTCACCTCTTCTGTGAAGGAAGTAAGATTCTGATGTCTGGGACACATCTCCCCATCTTTGCCCCGCTCCTTGGTGTTATGCACCCTTTTGTCCTGCAGGCAGAAAGGGGGATTTGGTGTCATTTGAACACCTTTCTGAGCATGCAGGCCTAAGACAGCTATTATCATCTCCCTGGTAAATGTTCCACACACCACTCTTCTGCAATGAGTACAGTTTTCATAACTTGAACTGGTTTCCACACATTTGATCGTATGGTACTGTGGCCTATAGACCCAATCTCCTGTCTGCAGCATCCCTCTCTACTCAGACATTTACATTGCTGATGCCCTTATCAGGCCACTTTGTAGTAACTACACTGTGCCACTTACCCTTGCCGAGCAGGAATCATTGACCTTTTCCTGCACTGGTCCCAGTTTGGCATGAGGAGTCCAAGGATAATGGCATTAGGGTTCTGCATGTCAGCCTTGCTTATGCTAGAAATTATATCCTTGGTGTCGGCAGCCATTCCTGATGTTACAGTACTGAAAGCACCAGGAAGATCAACCAGAACCATTCATTATCCTTTGTATCCAAGATGGTTCAGTAGATGCTGAACGCAGTATTGTAACTGACTTGGTGAGCCAGATGGACCCACAAGGCAGAAGGACCATCTTTGTGTTGACCAAAGTGGATCTAGCTGAGAAACATGCAGCTTATCTTGCTAACGGAAGGATGGTGGAGGGAGACCAGTGATCGAGGTAGGTTGGGGGTGTGCTCTGCCAAGGTGGGCCTGCCTCCCAGGGGGGTCCGATCCCAGGGGCGGGGTGCGGGTGGGTCTGCCGGGGAGGCCTGCCTCCCAGGGGGGTCCGATCCTGGGGGGGTGGCAGGTCTGCCGGGGAGGCCTGCCTCCCAGAGGGGTCTGATCCGGGGGTGGGGGAGGGGGTGGGGGTCTGCCGGGGTGGTTAGCGGGGGGGGTCCGCGATGGATGGTCGAGGAGGATGGTGACTTCACAAGGGCAGAGAGGACTTCGGAGGTTCCCCTGCAGAATAAAAATCCTCTTCGGACTTTTATTCTGCAGGTCGCTAAAAGCACGGATCCGGAACGGGCCAGAAGACGGTAAAGTGGGATTTGGTGGTAGGGTTGGGCGCGCGGTTCATTAAGTCGATTTAAATGCATGCTAATGCATTTAAATCGTCGGGCCGCCCGATTTGGGCATGGGCCGGACCCGCGCCCGAATCGGGTGTCGGTAAAGCCGCGATCTGCTCGGAATCGGGTGCAGATCGCGGTATAGGCCCGATGCCCAACTTTACCGCGATTTCGCGCCCGAAAACGGGTGCGAAGTTTTGGTAAAATCGGGCCCTACATTCTGCACTCCCTCCTTTCCTTCTCTATGAACGGTATGCTTTGTCTTTATAGCGCGCAAGAAGCAATACTTTTCACTGTATGTTATTACATGTGACAATAATAAATCAAATCAAAATAAAAATTATTTCCTTATTCCTCAAGTTAATTTCTCCAACCTCTTACTTTATCTACATTTTCATATACTTATTAACGCTTTTCCAATCTGATTTTATATTCCTGGCTCACATATTCTCTTTTTTTTGTATTGTAAATCTTGTCCCAAGGAATACCACTCGAAGAAGCTCAGTTTTCCCAGAAATGCTTACTATTATTGTTACCGTTAAACCTGTGCAGAATCATATAACATTGAAATATCTATTTAATATTACAAACTGCATAAGAGAAAACATCATCATACTGAAAACACTCTTCATATTAAAAATATCACTGTCTAGCTTTCAGCTGTAAACCACTCTAACTTTAGGATTTTGGAAATTGTACCAGTCTCCAAGGCTTATTCAAAGGTCTCATAGCATCATAGAATCCCTACAGTGCCATTCAGCCCATCGAGCCTGCACCGACAACAATCCCACCCGGGCCCTATCCCTGTAACCTCATGTATTTATCCTGATAATCCTCCCGACACTTAGGGTCAACTTACCTGGCCAATCAATATAACCTGCACATCTTTGGACTGTGGGAGGAAGCTGGAGCACCCAGCGGAAACCCACGCAGACACTGGGAAGAATGTGCAAACTCCACACAGACAGCGACCTGAGATTGGAATTGAACCCGGGTCTTTGGTGCTGTGAGGCAGCAGTCAACTAAAGAAGGCCTCACAACGTTTTTTAAATGTCAAAAAAAAGTTTTGCACTGACAAAGGATTCACAAGTTTTCGTAAAAAGCAGTAATGGTTTCGTTTTCCCCAAATGCAGGTGTTTTGTCAGATTACCCAATTCTGCCAGCTGTTCTGCAGCATGGTGAAGAGATATCCTAAGTCTGGATCTTGCAGTTCCTGTGCAAAATGAGAAAGCAATCTAAGTTCAAGGAGCTCAACTATAAGACTCATTCAATCCCTAAGTTCTGAACGTAAGGCACAGAGCAATGAGTCATTTTGCAGCTTCACCAGCATTAGATATTTTAAACCTATTATTAAAGATCAATAAGAGCACTGACAGTTCTGAGTATCAATGTACACTAATTAAGCATTCAAATATTGAAGTCCTAGATCCCCCAAAAATGTTCAGCCCTGTTATTAGCCAATGTGATTAGGTTAGGAATGAATCCAAATGAAATAAAAAGTTCATTTCATTTTAAATAAATTGTGAACGAAGTGAACTTTGTAACCAGGGGAAGGGAAGAAAAGGAAGACTTGCATTTTTTTCCTCCTTTTACAGCTTCATGTTCCAAAATGCTTTGGTGGAAGTACTTTTGAAGTGTTGTCCCTGTTGTAGTGTAGGAAATATGATAGCCAATATACCCCCAACCCGCAAACAGCAGCGTGAAAAAGAACAGGTAATCTGATTTTGTGACATTGATTCAAAGATAAATATTGGCCAGCACACTTTTGATATCTCCCCTTTTACACTTTGAAAATGTGCCATACAATATTTTATCACCATCTGAGTTAGCAGCGGGAGCTCGCCTTAATGTCTCAACTGAAAGTCCCAACACAGGGGGAGTCAAGGGTTCAGTGGTATCGCTACCCAAGAGTTAGTACTGGTTTAAGTCCTTTTAACATTTCCTGGGTAACTACTCTGGTGTGTCAGAACTATCTAAAGTCTCCGACTCTAACTCAGAGTTATGAAGGGTTCCAGATACATTAATCATTGGAAGTTCAAACTTCTGGAAGAATTTCCACATAGCCCGTGCATGGGAACTTCCAAGGGGACCCTCAGTGCACCTTAGTGATCACCTCCAGTGTGCTACCATCTGGAGATCAGACATTCTGGGCCAATGTTTCTAATTGAAACATGCTCCTCAGTTCCAATTCCTTGCAAAATTTCCTATGTTAAGACTCTAGAATAACTTGGCTAAAAGGAAGAATAATAATTCTAGCAACCATAGTTTCCATTCTGCACTGCTAAAAGAAAGTACTCATATATCACAATAATTATGCATCTATTTTGCCAGATATCCCACTTAGACACCCAATTTGCACTCTCTGCATCATCCAATCTAAGATACAATAATTATTAAAATTAGCTGAACTTGCAAAATTCAATGAGGTTATCTTTCTGTGCTGCTTCAATGCGACAAATATGATTCATTGTGGCCCTGCACTGGCATTGAAAATGGGCCCAAGTAAAAACACTTATATTCTAATGCTAATGCAGGAATTCGCTGAAAGTCTGCTGGTCTCCTGGTCTCCTTAGATACTGTAAAAGTGTGTACTGTGTGGCAAAGAAACAAATCTGCGTGTTTCCCAACTGGAAACCATGGAGAAACAGGGCTATCCATTGCTTGCTGAAGTCCAGGTCTGAGGTGTTCAAGTCAGGAGACCCTGATCTATACAAGAAAAAAGTCTAACAACACCAGGTTAAAGTCCAACAGGTTTATTTGGTAGCAAATACCATAAGCTTTCGGAGCACAGCTCCTTCGTCAGATGGAGTGGAAATCTGCTCTCAAACAGTGCACAGAGACACAAAATCAAGTTACAGAATACTGATTAGAATGCGAATCCCTACAACCAGCCAGGTCTTAAAGATACAGACAATGTGGGTGGAGGGAGCATTAAGCACAGGTTAAAGAGATGTATATTGTCTCCAGACAGGACAGCCTGCAAGTCCAGGAGGCAAGCTGTGGGGGTTACTGATAATGTGACATAAATCCAACATCCCGGTTTAGGCCGTCCTCATGTGTGTGGAACTTGGCTATCAGTTTCCGCTCAGCGACTCTGCGCTGTCGTGTGTCGTGAAGGCCGCCTTGGAGAACGCTTATCTGAAGATCCGAAGCTGAATGCCCGTGACTGCTGAAGTGCTCCCCCACAGGAAGAGAACAGTCTTGCCTGGTGATTGTTGAGCGGTGTTCATTCATCCGTTGTCGTAGCGTCTGAATGGTTTCCCAATGTACCGTGCCTTGGGACATCCTTTCCTGCAGCGTATCAGGTAGACAACGTTGGCCGAGTTGCAAGAGTAGGTACCGTGTACCTGGTGGATGGTGTTCTCACATGAGATGATGGCATCCGTGTTGATGATCCAGCACGTCTTGCAGAGGTTGCTGTGGCAGGGTTGTGTGGTGTCGTGGTCACTGTTCTCCTGAAGGCTGGGTAGTTTGCTGCGGACAATGGTCTGTTTGAGTTGTGCGGTTGTTTGAAGGCAAGAAGTGGGGGTGTGGGGATGGCCTTAGCGAGATGTTCGTCTTCATCAATGACATGTTGAAGGCTCCGGAGGAGGTGCCGCAGCTTCTCCGCTCCGGGGAAGTACTGGACGACGAAGGGTACTCTGTCCACCGTGTCCCATGTTTGTCTTCTGAGGAGGTCGGTGCGGTTTTTCGCTGTGGCACGTCGGAACTGTTGATCGATGAGTCGAGCGCCTAGACTCATTCGCGTTCAGCCTCAGATCTTCAGGTAAGCGTTCTCCAAGGCAGCCTTCACGACACACGACAGCGCAGAGTCGAGGAGCAGAAACTGATAGCCAAGTTCCGCACACATGAGGACGGCCTAAACCAGAATGTTGGATTTATGTCACATTATCAGTAACCCCCACAGCTTGCCTCCTGGACTTGCAGGCTGTCCTGTCTGGAGACAATACACATCTCTTTAACCTGTGCTTAATGCTCCCCCCACCCACATTGTCTGCATCTTTAAGACCTGGCTGGCTGTAGGGATTCGCATTCTAATCAGTATTCTGTAACTTGATTTCGTGTCTCTGTGCCCTGTTTGAGAGCACATTTCCACTCCATCTGACGATGGAGCAGTGCTCCGAAAGCTTATGGTATTTGCTACCAAATAAACCTGTTGGACTTTAACCTGGTGTTGTGAGACTTCTTACTGTGTTCACCCCAGTCCAATGCCGGCATCTCCACACCATGACTATACAAGAAAGCCAGATTTGATCTAAGGAGATCCATCAAAGGTGCCAAAAGACAGTACTAGGGTCCCAGGCTAGCCACACGGACCCCACTGACTATAGCAAGGTCTGCAAGACTTGACAGGTTACAAGGTGAAGGCATGTAAAATCTCAGGCACCAATGCACCCCTCCCTGATGAGCTCAATGCATTCTATGCCCGTTTTGAGCAAGAGGTCAGCGAGAGCGCACCCTCCATCCTGGGAGCCTCGGACAAACTTGCATCCGAGGTCACCACTGCATACGTCAGAGCAGCCTTCTCGACGGTCAACCCACAGAAAGCGACTGGCCCGGGTGGGGTACCCAGATGAGCACTCAGATTCTGCGCGGACCAGCTGGCAGATGTATTCACAGGCATCTTCAATCTCTCTTTACAACAATCTGAGGTCCCTATCTGCTTCAAGAAAACGACCATCATTCCGGTACCTAAGAAAAGCCAGGCAGCATGCCTTAATGACTTTTGTCCGGTGGCTTTGACATCCATAATTCTGAAGTGCTTCGAAAAGTTAGTCATGGCACAAATCAATTCCTGCCTTCCAGATTGCCTGGATCCACTATAGTTAGCCTATCGCTGCAACAGGTTCACAGCAGTGCCATCTCCCTGGCCCTGCACTCAACCCTGGAACAATGATCCAATCTTAAAACAGAGTACAGAATAGGGGTGTTTGCGCGACAACTGTTTATATTTATATAGTGCCTTTAATGTAATAAAACTTCCAAGGCACTTCACAGAAGCATTATAAAGTGAATTATGACACCAAGCCACATGAGGGGTTATTAGGCCAGATGACCAAAAATTTGAACAGAGAGATAGAGTTCAAGGAGCACCTGAAAGTGAGGTAGAGAGGCAAAGAGATGTCGGGAGAGAATTCCAGAGTGTGGGGCCTCGGTAACTGAAGGCATGGCCACCAGTGGTGGAGAAATTGAATTTAAGGATGCACAGAAGACCAAAATTAGATGTGTGCACATACCTGGGAGTGTTGTGGGGATAGAGGAGATTACAGCATTAGGGAAAGGTAAGGGCCAAGGAGGAATTTGAAAGCCAGGGACAAATTTACTGCCCTCCCCCGGAGGGAGTTTGGTGGTGGAGGCACACCTAACTGAGCAGGCCTTCCCACCTCTGCCCTAGTTAATTCCGGGTCGGGAAGGCCTTCCTGCCCTGCTGCCAATTGAGGCCCTAACATGAACAATTAAGGCCCACTTAAGGGCATCATCCTGCTGCCACTAATATTCGTCCAACAGTAGGTGGCATACTCACCATGCAGAAAGCCCAAACAGCAAAACTCTGTCAGGGTTGCTTGTGGACACCTGGGGTGGGAGGGGACATTCAAAGTCATTCATTGCCTGCTGTAGCAACACAGCATTAAAAAGGGAGCTGCTAAGAAACACCCCCTCTGCCTGCACTGCCTGCCTTGCTGTGACCCCCCACATCACAACCCACTCCCCCAGACAGACATCACTAACCTGTGCCTGGCGTAGTAATAGCAACAGCCACCGCCTTCCCTTCACTGATTGGTCTGCAGTGGAGGACCCGGAGTCTGTCGTCGTCCGTGGTGACCGCTGCGGAGGCTTCGAGGTAATCCTGAAAACATTTCAACCAGTGGTCGAAGGTGTTGGAGGCGCCCGCCGCACGTGGGTCCAGCGTAAGACGTTCGGGTTTAAGCATTTGCTCTATACTCTCTGTATCGTTTTTTTTTTAACGACGAGAGTTCAATTAGTAGTCAATAAAATTGATGCGCGAAAAAACTCACGAGGCTAGAGATGCTCGAGGAAATAAAGGCTTTTATTGACTACTACAAGAGAGCAACCATATATAATACACGATCCCAGACTGAGGGGTCCCAGACAGAGCAGTGACCTTTATACCTCTCCCAGGAGGCGGAGCCCGACTGGGATGTACCATAATAACTATAATACAGGTAGAACAGCCCAACCCTAACCCCAACAGTAACAAGTAGAACAACCCAACCCTAACCCCAACAGCAACATATATACAGACTCATAGTACTGGCCAGACCCTGGCTCAGTACTACCTGGTGGGAACCAACGATGGTTCACCACAGTTCAAAAGGCCAGAATTAGAAAAGCACAGGTATCTCTCACAGTGCCAGGGACCCAGGTTCAACTCCAGCCTCGGGTCACTATCTGTGTGGAGTTTGCACATTCTCCCCGTGTCAGCGTGTGTTTCCTCCGGGTGCTCCGGTTTCCTCCGGTTAGGTTCATTGGTCATGATAAATTGACCCCTGTGTCAGGGGATTAGGAGGGTAAATGAGCATTATGCAATAGTGCCTGGGTGGGTTTGTGGTTGGTACAGACTCGATGGGCCAAATGGCCTCCTTCTGTACTGTAGGGATTCTATGATTCTATCTCAGAGACTTGTGGGGCTGGAGGAGATTAATGGTTGAGGCACCCTGTTCCGCTCCTGCCTAACCACTGCTGGAACACATCCATGGTTAGAGCGATGATGTGCGGATCTGAGTGCAGATCTAGCAGAAACTGCTGGACCTGGGTCTCCAAGGCAGCTGCCATCACTCCAATGGGGACTGCAATACCCTCGCATGCCAGAGCCACAATGTCTGATGGAACATGGATGGACTCCTCCATCCTTCATTCCAGTCTGTTGCATTCTGCACAACCTTGCTACTATGAGGGGACAGCTGTTTCCGCCAGCTATCATGCAAATAGATGAGGGGCACAAGAAAGTTGAGGTGGAGGAGGAAGAGCAAAAAGAAAAGCAGAAAGTCAAGGAAGGGAGACTTGGATAGACGCTCCCTCAAAACCCATTTCCTAACGTGTAGAAAACCTGTCCACCGTCATGCCTGTGCTCATTATCATCGCTGTGACTCCTGGTCAAGCAATGTCTTAAGTTTAAAATTCTCTTTCTTGAGTGGAAATTAATATAGGTGGCAGGGTTCGCACCTGCCTTCTGCAGAGTTGGTAAGGCCTTCCAATTAAATAATTAAGGGCATGTGGTGGGCCTTCCTTGGGATCAAGGACCCTGGGCATACAATCCCACCCACTCCCTCCGCTTTCAGTGGGAGAACAGCAGCCTCCAAATTGCCCAACGCGCTCCACCTGTAGCCTCTCGACGCTTAAGATTACCACACCCTCCCTATTCCAGAATCTCGTGCCAGGCTGCAAGCCCATCGCGACTAAGAGTAGCCGTTACAGCGCTGAGGATCGGATCTTCATTCGATCTGAGGTTCAGCGGCTCCTCAAGGAAGGGATCATACAACCTAGCGCTAGTCCTTGGAGAGCGCAGGTCGTGGTGGTCAAGAGTGGGAACAAACCCTGGATGGTCATTGACTATAGTCAGACCATTAATAGATACACGCAGCTGGATGCGTATCCCCTCCCGCGCATATCTGACATGGTCAACCAGATTGCGCAGTACCGGGTGTTCTCCACCATAGACCTAAAGTCTGCCTACCACCAGCTCCCCATTCGCCCAGAGGACCGACAATACACGGCTTTTGAGGCGGATGGTCGCTTGTACCATTTTCTAAGGGTTCCTTTTGGGGTCACCAATGGGGTCTCGGTCTTCCAGCGTGCTATGGACCGAATGGTGGACCATAACGGACTGCGGGCTACCTTCCCGTACCTGGATAACGTCACCATCTGCGGCCATGACCAGCAGGACCACGATACCAACCTCCTTAGATTCCTATGCACTGCATCTCGCCTGAATCTGACCTACAACAGGGAGAAGTGTGTATTTCGCATGCGCCGCCTAGCTATCCTCGGATACGTGGTGGAAAACGGGGTCATTGGCCCTGATCCAGACCGTATGCGTCCCCTCCTCGAACTTCCCCTGCCCACTAGCGCAAAAGCACTGAGAAGATGCTTAGGCTTCTTCTCTTACTACGCACAGTGGGTTCCCAATTATGCGGACAAAGCCCGTCCGCTCATCAAGTCCACCTCTTTTCCCCAAGCACCAGAGGCTCGTTTGGCCTTTGAAAAACTAAAAGCCGACATCGCGAAAGCCACGGTGCACGCTGTCGATGAGTCCATCCCCTTCCAGGTGGAGAGCGATGCATCGGATTTCGCCCTCGCCGCCACATTTAACCAGGCGGGCAGGCCCGTCGCCTTTTTTTCTCGCACCCTCCAAGGCCCCGAAATTCGACATTCAGCGGTGGAAAAGGAGGCCCAGGCCATTGTGGAGGCCGTCCGGCATTGGCGCCATTATTTGGCGGGAAAACGGTTCACCCTGATCACAGACCAGCGGTCCGTGGCGTTCATGTTCAATAACACGTTGCGGGGCAAGATCAAGAACGATAAGAGCTTGAGGTGGAGAATTGAACTCTCCACCTATAATTACGACATCATGTATCATCCAGGGAAACTCAACGAGCCCTCGGATGCCCTGTCGCGTGGAACATGCGCCAGTATGCAGGAGAATCGTTTGCAGGCTCTCCACAATGACCTCTGCCATCCAGGGGTCACTCGGCTCTACCACTTCGTAAAAGCCCGGAATCTACCCTACTCGGTGGAGGATGTCAGGTCCATAACTAGAAGCTGCCGGGTATGCGCAGAATGCAAACCGCACTTTTACCGACCTGACAGGGCACAACTCGTTAAGGCCACTCGTCCCTTCGAAAGACTGAGTGTGGACTTTAAGGGCACCCTTCCCTCGACAGATCGGAATGTGTACTTCCTCAATATCATTGATGAGTACTCACGATTCCCTTTTGTCATCCCCTGCTCTGATACGACCGCTGCCACGGCTATCAAGGCATTTCGTGATCTTTTCACCCTGTTCGGGTACCCTTGTTAGGGGCTCGTCGTTCATGAGCGATGACTTGAGGCAATACCTGCTCTCATACGGGATTGCCTCTAGTAGAACCATGAGCTACAACCCTAGGGGTAACGGACAGGTGGAACGTGAGAATGCTACAGTCTGGAAGGCTGTCTTACTGGCGTTGAAGTCAAAAAGCCTTCCAGTCTCCCGTTGGCAAAAGGTGCTCCCTGATGCGCTCCACTCCATACGCTCACTCCTGTGTACGGCAACCAATGCTACTCCCCATGAGAGGCTGTTTTCATTCCCTCGGAAGTCTTCCTCTGGGTCCTCATTACCGTCTTGGTTGACGTACTCAGGACCTGTCCTCCTGAGGCGACATGTTAGGGCCCGCAAGTCCGACCCTTTGGTTGAACAGGTCCTTCTCCTCCACGCCAACCCTCAGTATGCCTATGTGGCATACCCTGATGGGCGAGAGGACACGGTCTCGATTCGAGACCTGGCGCCAGCAGGGGACTTGGAAACCCCTGTTGCTCCCATACCTCCTGTTAGAGACCCCCCAACTATTGTTTCCCCTCCTGACATGGCGCGGGCAGCATCGGGACCATCACCTAACCCTTTTACTCCCGTGTACAGCTTGCCTGAGTCCAGGAGATGGTCGCCACTTCAAGGCGTGTCCGAGCTCAACGGATTGTCACCACCTCGGGGTCAACCGGCCCGTGAGACATTGGAGGAGCCGTTGGACACCGCCTTGGGGAGAACGCCACCGCGAGTGCCTACTCCGGTGTCATCGCCGGTGTTGAGGAGGTCACAACGACGGTGCGTTCCCCCTGACCGTCTGAACTTATAGACTGATGACCAATTATTCTGTGTTTTTTTTGTACCCCGCCAGCCTTTGTCTTCAAAGGAGGGGTGAATGTGGTGAACCATCGTTGGTTCCCACCAGGTAGTACTGAGCCAGGGTCTGGCCAGTACTATGAGTCTGTATATATGTTGCTGTTGGGGTTAGGGTTGGGTTCTTCTACATGTTACTGTTGGGGTTAGGGTTGGGCTGTTCTACCTGTATTATAGTTATTATGGTACATCCCAGTCGGGCTCCGCCTCCTGGGAGAGGCATAAAGGTCACTGCTCTGTCTGGGACCCCTCAGTCTGGGATCGTGTATTATATATGGTAGCTCTATTGTAGTAGTCAATAAAAGCCTTTATTTCCTCGAGCATCTCTCGCCTCGTGAGTTATATCGCGCATCATGAACGTTCCCAATTTTAATTACTCCACCATTATTGGCTGTGCCCTAAGTTGACTCGGCCCTAAGCTCTGGAATCACTCCCCTGAACCTCTCCACCTCTCGACCTCACTTTCCTCCTTTATGACATTCCTTAAAATCTTTAGACCAAACTTTTGGTCATCAGACCTAATTTTCCTTATGGTGTCTATAGGTGTGAGATTTCATTTTATTATACCTCTGTGAAGCACGTTGGGAAGTTTCATTATGTTTAAGGAGCTAAATAATTATAAGTTGTTTTGGTTGTTTGATTGGCTTCCAATTGAAATATTAAATCCAGAGGGAATGAATTCCATTTTTGGTGGGAAAAGAATAGATGATAATAATTTGGCCAAGCCGATTGTATTTTTATGCCATTTGATTTTATTTTTCATTCACGACTTTCACTACCAGAAACACCACACACTGAGGGTGATGATGGATTTGGATTTAACACCTTTAAAGAGAAATCTAGATGCATAGAGAGATACAGGGTAGTGTGGGAGGAAATAATTTAAGTGGAAAAAGTCCTGTTAGAGTATAAAACAGGGGCGGCATGGTGGCACAGTGGTTAGCACTGCTGCCTCACAGTGCCAGGGACCTGGGCTCAATTCCCGACTTGGGTCACTGTCTGTGTGGAGTTTGCATGTTCTCCCCGTGTGTGCATGGGTTTCCTCTGGGTGCTCCGGTTTACCACCCCCCCCCCCCCCCCTCCCCCCCCTCTCCTCAACGATGTGCTAGTTAGGTGCATTGGCCATGCTAAATTCTACCTCAGTGTAGCCGAACAGGTGCCGGAGTGTGGCGACTAGTGGAATTGCACAGTAACTTCATTGTAGTGTTAATGTAAGCTCTACTTGTGATTAATAAATAAACTTTACTTTTACTTTACTTAAAAACTAACAGAGGCTGGTTGGACCAAATTGGCTGTTTTTATGCTGTAGCTTCCATGGGATTAGTCATTTGTTATTGCTTGGTTTTGGACTTAAAACCAGAGACACATTTCCAGCACACAGCCAGGACAGGAATCTGACAGAAATGAGGCATCAGACTTTACTTTAACAATTGCTGCCTTCTGCCGATGCCTGTTGCACCTTCCCAACCTGCTTAGTCCTTTTCTCAGCCAACCGCCTTGCTCCCAGGGAGGACGTCAATTAGTTCTCCTGACTCCAATTAGTTTTCCTGAATGATAGCGGCTCAACCAGTCATCCTGTAAAGGATTAATGGGGAGGTCCAGAAGAATCCATTGATTCAAATATTTTGTATTTGCCTCAATCAGGAGTGAAGGGAATGAAACTGTTAGTCTTGATGCACAGAAAGAATGAGCAAACTGAAACCCTGACTCATCATCGGTTTGGACTGTTAACAACTGCACTCGACCTTTTGGCTAAGATCAAGCATCAGATCAAGGCCGAGATCAAGTGCAATGCCTTTTCTTGTCAGCTTGGATCTTGTATGTTTCTCCTGTGGGGATGTGGAGATGCCGGCGTTGGACTGGGGTAAACACAGTAAGAAGTTTAACAACACCAGGTTAAAGTCCAACAGGTTTATTTGGTAGCAAAACCTCCTGTGGGGACCATGAGTTGGACTCAATTGGAACTGGCTTTTGGAGCAAGCAAGGAGATGGATTAAGTGCTTGCTCTGTCCACTTTGCGCATTGGCTTTGTAACGTCAAGAACAGAGTAAAATGTGTTCCTGCAGAGTCACTGTTACACAATTACACATTAAACTGGAATAACATAGAGTCGAGTGCAAAGACAGCTTGGTGATTCTTCTTTTCAGATTCCTTAGGTTTTGAAGAATGGGAGTTCTGGTGTATCAGAGCACAACTGCATCTCACAGCACCTTTCCATTGTTGTTACTGTGCACCATCAGGTTCTCATAGCAAGTACTGCACTACATAGCAGACCACAACTCCCAGAATGCACCCATGTCCTCAGCAGAAGAGCTACATGAGGAATTCTCTCAGGTTGCGATCTGGGGTGGAATGCCACACTTTGAAGCTACTGGGGTGAGGAAACAACACATCAGCATTTGATTTGCAACATTACTGGCCGTTCAAAGGTCATACCAGTTTACAACTGTCATCATTATAAGCTATGTTTCCCACACTTCTCAGATGATGGAAAAGCCCTGGCAATTAGCAGCACTGACAACTTAATGAGATCTATAAGATAGAATTTTTAAAAAACTATTAAATAAAGGATTGCAGCACACTTGAGGATGAAGCTAACACAAGGGGCAGTTGATGATTACACCTTATCATAATTTAGTCATCCAAAGTATTGTCAAATAAAAAACCAAATGTACACTTGTAGGCTTAGGAGTGTAGACAATGTGGTACGTCGTCAAATAGGACAAAATGTTCATTAGTATTGATGCGCGATTGATTCACACGGGAGGCTAGGACGTACCCGGGAATAAAGGTTTTTATTCACAACAAGATTGGAGCACACTACTTAACAATATTATCCCAGACTAAGGGCTACTAGGAAGTAGCAGTGACCTTTATACTCCTGTAAGAAGGCGGAGCCGAACGGAGTGTACCACATAAACAATAATAACAGGTGGAACACCCCAACCCTAACCCCAACAGTAACAAGAGTAACATATGTACAAGTACCCATAGTGGTAACCATCTATGGTTCACCACATTCACCCCTCCTTTAAAAACAAAGGCCAGTGGGGTAAGGAGACAATACGAACAGTCCACATGTTCACAAGTTCAGCCATATCGGGGGTCCTCACCGTCTCTGCGACTCCGCAGCACTGGCTCCAGTGCCAGTTCTGGTAACCGTGGTGACGACCCTCTCTCCGAGGTGGTGTCCACTGACTCCTCCAGTTCCTCACATGCCTGTCGACCTCGAGGTGGTGACAATTTCCTGGACTCAGGCAAGCTGTACACGGGAGTAAGAGGATTAAGTTGAGGTCCCGATGCTGCCCGCGCCGAGTCAGGAGGGGAGAGAATGGGCAAAGGAATCGTAACCAGGGGTGCGGGAGTGACGGGGGTTTCCAGGTCCCCTGCAGGCGCTAGATCTCTAATAGAGACCGTGTCCTCTCGCCCGTCAGGATATGCCACATAGGCATATTGAGGGTTGGCGTGGAGGAGATGGACCTGTTCAACCAAAGGGTCGGACTTGCGGGCCCTAACATGCCACCGCAGGAGGACAGGTCCTGAGTACGTCAAACCAAGACGGCAGTGAGGTCCCAGAGGAAGACTTCCTAGAGAAGGTAAACATCCGCTCATGTGGGGTAGCGTTGGTTGCCATACACAGGAGGGACCGGATTGAATGGAGCGCATCAGAAAGTACCTCTTGCCAACGGGTGACTGGAAGACCCCTAGACCTTAGCGCCAGTAAAACAGCCTTCCAGACTGTAGCGTTTTCTCTCTCGACCTGTCCGTTACCCCTGGGGTTGTAACTCGTAGTCCTACTTGAGGCAATTCCTTTAGAGAGCAGGTATTGCCTCAAGTCGTCGCTCATAAATGACGAACCCCTATCACTGTGAATATAACTGGGGTAGCCGAACAGGATAAAAAGACTCCGCAGGGCTTTGGTGACCGTGGCAGAGGACATATCAGAACAGGGGATGACAAAGGGGAATCGGGAGTTTTCGTCAACCACGTTGAGGAAATACACATTCCGATCTGTCGAAGGAAGGGGCCCCTTGAAGTCGACACTCAGTCGTTCAAAAGGGCGAGTGGCCTTAATGAGGTGTGCCCTGTCAGGCCGGTAGAAGTGCGGCTTGCACTCTGCACAAACCTGGCAGCTTCGAGTTATCGACCTGACATCCTCTATGGAGTAGGGCAGATTCCGAGCCTTTACAAAATGGAAAAACCGAGTGATCCCCGGATGGCAGAGATCATTGTGGAGGGCCTGTAACTGGTCCTCCTGCACACTGGCACATGTTCCACGCGACAGGACATCTGAGGGCTCATTGAGCTTCCCCGGACGGTACATGATGTCATAGTTGTAGGTGGAGAGTTCGATTCTCCACCTCAAGATTTTATCATTCTTAATTTTTCCCTTTAACGTGTTGTTGAACATGAAGGCCACGGACCGCTGGTCCATGAGCAGGGTAAACCGTTTGCCAGCCAAATAATGGCGCCAATGCCGTACGGCCTCCACAATGGCCTGAGCCTCTTTCTCCACAGAGGAGTGCCAAATTTCAGGGCCTTGGAGGGTGCGAGAGAAAAAGGCGACGGGCCTGCCCGCCTGGTTAAGTGTGGCGGCCAGGGCGAAATCAGATGCATCACTCTCCCCTTGAAAAGGGATGGACTCATCAACAGCGTGCATCGTGGCTTTCGCGATGTCGGCTTTTATCCCTTCAAAGGCTAGTCGAGCCTCTGCTGTCAGGGGAAAAAAATGAGTGGACGGGCTTTGTCCGCGTAATTGGGAACCCACTGTGCATAGTGCGAGAAGAAGCCTAAACATCTTCTCAGTGCTTTGATGCGAGTGGGTAGGGGAAGTTCAAGGAGGGGACGCATACGGTCTGGATCGGGGCCAATGACCCCGTTTTCCACCACGTATCCGACGATTGCTAGGCGGTGCTTGCTAAATACGCACTTCTCCTTGTTATAGGTCAGGTTCAGGAGAGACGCAGTGCGTAAAAACTTCTGGAGGTTTGCGTCGTGGTCCTGCTGGTCATGGCCGCAGATAGTGACGTTGTCCAGGTACGGGAAGGTAGCCCGTAGCCCGTTTTGGTCCACCATTCGGTCCATCTCACGCTGGAAGACCGAGACCCCATTAGTGACGCCGAGAGGGTCTCTTAAAAAGTGGTAGAGACGGCCATCCGCCTCAAAGGCCGTGTATTTGCGGTCCTCTGGGCGAATGGGGAGCTGGTGGTAGGCTGACTTCAAGTCGATGTTGGAGAACACCCGGTACTGCGCAATCTGGTTGACCATGTCAGATATGCGCGGGAGAGGGTACGCGTCCAGCTGCGTGTACCTATTAATGGTCTGACTATAGTCTATGACCATCCGGGGCTTGTCTCCAGTCTTGACCACCACAACTTGTGCTCTCCATGGGCTAGTGCTAGGTTGAATGACCCCTTCCCTGAGGAGCCGCTGAACCTCAGATCGAATAAAGATCCGATCCTCAGCGCTGTAACGCCTGCTCTTAGTCGCGATGGGCTTGCAGCCTGGCACGAGATTTTCGAATAGGGAAGGCCGGGTAATTTTGAGTGTTGAGAGGCCGCATGTGGAGCGCGCTGGACAATTTGGAGCCTGCTGTTCTCCCACTGAAAGTGGAGGGAGTGGTCCATCGTACTGCAGGGTCACACTCTTCACGGTGGACCATAAAGCCTAGCCCCAGGAGTACCGGTGCGCAAAGGTGCGGTAACACGAGGAGCCTGAAGTTCTCGTAGACTGTGCCCCGCACCGTTAAGGTCACCAAACAGCTCCCAAGAACGAGGACAGATCGGGACCTCGACGCCATGGAGATTGTCTGCCTGACAGTTTACACACGGAGAGCGCACCGTTTTACTGTATCCGGATGGATGAAGCTCTCCGTGCTCCTGCTGTCAAACAGGCAATGCGCCAGGCGCCCGTTTACCTCTATGTCCATCATGGACTTGTCGAGTCTGTGAGGCTTGGCCTGGTCCAGGATGATTGACGCCACTGTTGGATCCCGAGCGTAACTGCAGGCAGCTGAGATAGCCGACGACGAGGACCCCTGCTGGTCTTCTGCGGCCGGTGTCGACCAAAGTGGCTGCGCCCACGAATCGCACATGGTCGATGATGTTGAAAACGGCGGAACCCGCAGGTCGCACGTGGCTTGCGTCATCATCATAGGAAATGGCGGCGCCCGTGGATCGCACATGGCTGAAGACATCGACGAGGCCGGAGACGAGGAGATGGATCCTGGGGAGTCACACGCAGCACTGCTGGGCTTGGAAGGGGTCTTTGCTCGGCACACTTTTGCATAGTGCCCTTTCTTTCCACAGGCGGAGCAAAACACCGTCCTGGCCAGACATCTCTGACGAGGGTGCTTCGCCAATCCGCAGAAATAGCACCGTGGGCCTCCAGGAGCTGCCGCAGCCGTCAGGTCTGAAGTTGCGAGCATTATCACGCAGTTCCGAGGAGCCGCCGAGTACAGTTGAGGCGGTGGCTGTACTTGCCACGATGTTTCCACGTGGTCGGTGGGGTAGGTTTCAAGACTTCTGGAGGCCGTTTCTATTGCATCGGCCAATTCTACCGTCTTAGCCAGGTCCAAGTTACCCTGCTCTAGCAGCCGCAGGCGAATATAGGATGAGCCGATTCCCGCCACGAACGCATCTCGGATAAGATCGTTGGTGTATTGAGTAGCCGACACCTCCTTGCAGTTGCAGACTCTGGCTAGCTGTTGAAGTTCGCGCAGGTACTGTCCCGTAGTTTCGCCGGGCTGCCGCCGTCGAGTGGCTAATAGGTGACGAGCATGAATTTCGTTCGACTGTTTATTATACAGCTTCTTGAGTAATTCGATAGCATCTTTGTAATTTTGGTAATCGCGAATTGTTGCATACACAGTGTCGCTCACCCTGGCGTGGAGGACCCGCAATCTGTCGGCGTCGGACTGGACTGCTGTCGAGGCCTCAACGTAATCCTCGAAGCACTTCAACCAATGGTCGAAAGTATTGGACGCCCCAGCGGCACGCGGATCCAAGGTTAGCCGATCGGGCTTTAGCATCTGCTCCATATTTATTTTCCGAACAAAATTTTCAGTATTTTGTTGTGAATAAAATTGATGCGCGATTGATTCACATGGGAGGCTAGGACGTACCCAGGAATAAAGGCTTTTATTCACAACAAGATTGGAGCACACTACTTAACAATATTATCCCAGACTAAGGGCTACTAGGAAGTAGCAGTGACCTTTATACTCCTGTAAGAAGGCGGAGCCGAACGGAGTGTACCACATAAACAATAATAACAGGTGGAACACCCAAACCCTAACCCCAACAGTAACAAGAGTAACATATGTACAAGTACCCATAGTGGTAACCATCTATGGTTCACCACAAGTATGTACTGAAGCAATCCTACCAACTCAAACTATGTTGTGCAAGGAGGTCGCAAAAGATCAATATTAATTTACGGCATCATCTTTTTTTAACCTTGCTGTTTGAATACTGCACAGAAAGTGCTCTCATATAGGAGTATATTTGAACCATTGTATGGAAAAGCATTAACTCACCATGAACCAAGATCCATATTCCATATGCATGTTGGCTCCTCTATTCAATGCTCTTGCAAGTTGTTATATCAGCAGTAAAAAGCTACAAACTGTCCATTTATTGGATCAGGCATTTCTGTAGCTGCAAGCGAGACTCCAGGATGGTGTGTTGGCTCCCTGGTGCCAGGGTCAAGGACGTCTCTGAGCAATTGCAGGACATCCTTAAGGGGAGGGTGAGCAGTCAGAGGTTGTTGTACATATTGGTACCAATGACATTGGTAGGAAAAGGGATGAGGTCCTGAAATGTGAATCTAGAGAGTTAGGCAGAAGGCTAAAGTGCAGGACCTCAAAGGTAATAATTTCTGGGCCACTACCGGTGCCACGTGCTTGTGAGAGTAGAAATAGGAAGATTAGGCAGATGAATGCGTGGCTTGAGAGCCATGCATTCCCTGCAGGGGGCAGGGACTTAGATTTTTGGATCATTGGGATCTCTTCTGGGGAAGGGGTGACCTGTTCAAGAGGGATGGGTTACATCTGAACTGGAGGGGGACTAACATCCTGGCGGGGAGATTTTCTAGAGCCACTTGGGAGGGTTTAAACTAGTTTGGCAGGGTGGGTGGTGTCCAAAGCAGCAGGGAGACTGAAGAGAAGGTTGAGGACAGCACAGAAGTTAAAGAGAGCACATTAAGTAGTAAAGGCAGTGTCAGTAATCCTAGTACCAGACAGATCAGGCAAAAGCAAGACAGAGAGCAAGGGAAGTCCAGATTAAACTGCATTTATTTCAATGCAAGAGGCCTGACGGGCAAGGCAGATGAACTCAGGGCATGGATGGGTACGTGGGACTGGGATATTATAGCAATTACTGAAACATGGCTAAGGGAGGGACAGGACTGGCAGCTCAATGTTCCAGGGTACAGATGCTATAGGAAAGATAGAACAGGAGATAAGAGAGGAGGGGGAGTTGCATTTTTGATCAGGGAAAGCATCATGGCCGTACTGAGAGGAGATATATCCGAGGGTTCGGCCACTGAGTCTATATGGGTAGAACTGAGAAATAAGAAGGGGGAAATCACTTTGATAGGGTTGTACTATAGGCCCCCAAATAGTCAGCGGGAAATTGAGGAGCAAATATGTAAGGAGATTACAGATAGCTCCAAGAAAAATAGGGTGATAATAGTCGGAGATTTTAACTTTCCCAACATTGACTGGGACAGCCATAGTATTAGAGGGTTAGACTGAGAGAAATTTATTGAGTGTATTCAGGAGGAATTTCTCATTCAGTATGTAGATGGCCTGACTAGAGAGGGGACAAAACTTGATCTCCTCTTGGGAAATAAGGAAAGGCAGGTGACAGATAGCTATGGGGAATGATAGGTCTGGCCCAAAAAGTTAAAATTCTAAACTGGGGCAAGGCCAATTTTGATGGTATCAGGCAGGAACTTTCAAAAATTAATTGGGGGAGTTTGTGGGAAGGCAAAGGGACGTCTGGTAAGTGTCAGGCTTTCAAAAGTGTGTTAACCAGTGTTCAGAGTAAACACATTCCTCTTAGAGTGAAGGGCAAGGCTGGCAGAAGTAGGGAACACTGGATGACTCGGGATATTGAGGCCCTGGTCAAGAATAAGAAAGAGGCACATGACATGCATAGGCAGCTGGGATCAAGTGAATCCCTTGAAGAGTATAGGGGATGTAGGAGTAGAGTTAAGAGATAAATCAGGAGGGCAAAAAGGGGACACAAGACTGTTTTGGCAGATAAGGCAAAGGAGAATCCAAAGAGCTTCTACAAATACATAAAGGGCAAAAGAGTAACAGGGGAGAGAGTAGGGCCTCTTAAGGATCAACAAGGTCATCTATGTGCGGATCCACAAGAGATGGGTGAGATCTTAAATGAATATTTCTCATCAGTATTTACTGTTGAGAAAAGCATGGATGTTAGGGAACTTGGGGAAATAAATAGTGATGTCTTGAGGAGTGTACATATTACAGAGAAGAAGGTGCTGGAAGTCTTAAAGCGCATCAAGGTAGAGAAATCCCCAGGACCTGATGAAGTGTATCCCAGGCCATTGTGAGAGGCTAGGGAAGAAATTGCGGGTCCCCTCGCTGAGATATTTGAATCATCGATAGTCATGGGTGAGGTGCCTGAAGATTGGAGAGTGGCAAGTGTTGTGCCTTTGTTTAAAAAGGGCTGCAGGGAAAAGCCTGGGAACTACAGGCCAGTGAGCCTCACATCGGTGGTGGGTAAGTTGTTCGAAGGTATTTTGAGAGACAGAATCTACAGGCATTTAGAGACGCGAGGACTGATTAGGGACAGTCAGCATGGCTTTGTGAGTGGAAAATCATGTCTCACAAATTTGATTGAGTTTTTTGAAGGGGTAACCAAGAAGGTAGATGAGGGCAGCGCAGTTGATGTTGCCTACATGGACTTTAGCAAGGCCTTTGACCGCATGGTAGGTTGTTGCATAAGGTTAAATCTCACGGGATCCAGGGTGAGGTATCTATATGGATACAAAATTGGCTCCTTGACATAAGCCAGAGGGTGGTTGTAGAGAATTGTTTTTCAAACTGGAGGCCTGTAACCAGCGGTGTGCCTCAGGGATCAGTGCTGGGTCCACTGTTATTTGTCATTTATATTAATGATTTGGATAAGAATATAGGAGGCATAGTTAGTAAGTTTACAGATGACACCAAGATTAGTGGCATAGTGGACAGTGAAGAAAGTTATCTCCAATTGCAACGGGATCTTGATCAATTGGGCCAGTGGGCTGTGAATGGCAGATGGAGTTTAATTTAGACAAATGCGAGGTGATACATTCTGGTAGATTGAACCAGGGCAGGACTTACTCAGTTAATGGTAGGGCATTGGCGAGAGTTACAGAGCAAAGTGATCTAGGGGTACATGTTCATAGCTCCTTGAAAGTGGAGTCACAGGTGGACAGAGTGGCGAAGAAGGCATTCGGCATGCTTGGCTTCATCGGTCAGAATATTGAATACAGGAGTTGGAATGTCTGTTGAAGTTGTACAAGACATTGGTAAGGCCACACTTGGAATAATGTGTGCAATTCTGGTTACCCTATTATAAAAAGGATATTATTAAACTAGAAAGAGTGCAGAAAAGATTTGCTAGGATGCTACCGGGACTTGATGGATTGAGTTATAAGGAGAGGCTGGATAGACTGGGACTTTTTTCTCTGGAGCGTAGAAGGGTGAGGGGTGATCTTATAGAGGTCTATAAAATAATGAGGGGCACAGATCAGCTAGATAGTCAATATCTTTTCCCAAAGGTAGGGGAGGCTAAAACTAGAGGGCATAGGTTTCAGGTGAGAGGGGAGAGATACAAAAGTGTCCAGAGGGGCAATTGTTTCACACAGAGGATGGTGAGTGTCTGGAACAAGCTGCCAGAGGTAGTAGTAGAGGCGGGTACAATTTTGTCTTTTAAAAAGCATTTAGATAGTTACATGGGTATGATGGGTATTGAGGGATATGGGCCAAATGCGGGCAATTGGGACTAGCTTAGGGTTTTAAAAAAAATGGGTGGCATGGACAAATTGGGCTGAAGGGCCTGTTTCCATGCTGTAAACCTCTATGACTCAGTGTGCAGTTGGCACAAAATGAGAATAATTATAGAAATGCGTGCAGGACTGATCTAATATTAAAAAGAACATTTGACGCAGGCATCCTTATATTTATGAACTGTGATTGGATTTTCTTTCTCTTATGTGGATTATTATATTAGGTATCTGAGGTGGGTGAATGGATATTTAATATTATGTTGTATGCTTAATAAGTTTCTTGCATTTCAATCTCAACCCTTCAGGAGGTAATATGTCTCCTTCCTCCTCTTTCTCTGTCATTTTATTGAACTTCATATTCATTGTCTGCATAATCTAATCTATCAGCCATGATTTTATTAAATGATGAAGCAGACTCGAGGGGCCGAATGGCTTACTTCTGCTCCTATTTCATATGATCCTTACTCCATACGAGTGTTTTAAAGTTTGAAACAAAGAAACCTTTCCCTTTGGCTGTTATCTGCAGCAATGGCCATGGTTTCAGGAAAATCAAAATAGCAGAAAATAAAGATTAACATGGTATAAACACATTGAACTTTGATAAATGAAAATGCATAAAATCAGCAGTGATCTGGCAACCAAATAGATCAGCACAAAAGCACCTGGATAATGAAAAATCTAACACAAAACCAAATACTGCAGGTGCTGAAAGTCTGAAATAAAAACAGGCAATGCTGGAAACGATCAGTAGACCTGACGGTGTCTGTGGAGAGAGAAATAAAATCCATTTTGAGTTTATTACATTTCATCAGAGTTAGAAAAGGTTTGAGATGTAACAGGTCATTGACCAAGTATAAGAGCATAAGGCATAGGCCAGAATTCTCCAGCTGTTCATGCCATTGGGATTCTCTGGTCCCGCTGCAGTGGACAGAGGTTCAGCTGAGCACCAAATTCTCCATCCTTGCTTGCAGCAGCAGCTGGGCATGCAGGGCCAGAGAATTCCGGCCGAAGGAGCAGAAGTAGACCATTCAGCCCATTGAATCTCCCCCGCCATTCAATGAGATTGTTACTGATCTGATATAATCCACAGAACCACTTTCTCACCTTATTCCCATAACCTTTAATTCCTTTACTGATTAAAAACCTGCCTATCTCAGCCTTGAACATATCAAATGACACAGCCTCCACAGCCCTCTGCGGTAAAGAATATCATAGATTCATTACCCTCTGAGAGGAGACATTCCTCCTCATTTCTGTCTTAAATGGGCAACCCTTACACTGAGATTATGCCTTATGCTCCTAGACACTCCACAAGGGAAACAACCTCTCAGCACATACCCTTGTCAAGCCCCCTGAGAATCCTATGTCTCAGTGAAGTTGTCTCTCATTCTTCTAAATGCCAATGAGTACAGGCTCAAACTACTCATCCTTTCCTCTTAAGAAAATCCCTCTATTTCCAAGATCAACTTTGTGAATTTCTCTGGACTGCCTCCAATGCCAGTATATCTTTCCTTAGATAAGGGGACCAAACCATTCACAGTATTCCAGATGTGGTCTAACTAGTGCTTTGCATAATTTTAATTGAAACTAAAGTTTATAGTTTTCTTTGTGTCATCCGCAAACTTGGCAATGGGACATTCACTTTCATTATCCAAGACATTAATATATATTGCAAATAATTGTGACCCTTGCACTGATCCCTGTGGCACTCCATTAGTTATAGATTGCCATCCTGAAAATGCCCCTCTTGTACAGTTTTATATTTTAATACTCCATTCTCTTTGAAATGAAGGCCAACATGTAATTTGCCTTCCCAATTACCTTCTGAGCTTGCATGTTAGCTTTTTGTGATTTATGTATGAGGACCCCCAAAATCCCTTTGTGCTGCAGTTTTCTGCTGTTTTTCCCCAAATAAGTAATATTCAGCTCCTTTATTCTTCCTACCAAAGTGCATAACCTCCCATTTCCCGACAGTATATTCCATCTGCCAAGATTTTGCCCACTCACTTAACCTGTCTATATCCCTCTGTAGACTCTTTGGGTGGAATTTTCCTGCCCTACCCACACCGGGAATCATAGAGGGCGGGACAGGACCATGCAAAGGTCCGTTGACCTTGGGCAGGATTTTCTGGTCTTGGGGCGAGCGCGACTGGAAAATCCCATCCTTTGTGTCTTCCTCAGAACTTGCCTTCCCACCTATCTTTTGTCATCTGCAAACTTGGCAATAATGCATTCACTTCTCTCATCCAAATCATTAATATATTTTGTAAATAATTGTGGCTCCAGCACTGGTCCCTGTAACACTTCACTAATTACAGATTGCCATCCTGAAAACGCTCCTCTTATCCAAACTCTCTGCGTGGTATTTTATGACCTCGCTTGGGCAAGGCTCGTAAAATCCCATCTGAGGCCAATGGAGAATTCTGTTCTGCGAGTCTCGCCTGCTCCAATTCTGGGGCGGGCGAGGTGGTAAAATTCCAACCTCTGCCTTCTATTAGTTAGCCAATACTCTATCCATGCTAACATAATACCCCAACACCATGGGCTCTTTTCTTATTAAGTAGCATTTTGTGCGGTAACTTAGTTAACACTTTTTGGATTCCAAATATATTTCATCCACTGGTTCCCCTTTATCTATCCTACTTGTTAACACCTCAAAGAATTCTAAAAAATGTCAGGTATGATTTCTCCTCCATGAAGTCATGCTGATTCAGCTTGATCATGTTATGCATTTCTAAATGCTGTTATTACATCCTTTATAATGAACTCTAGCATTTTCCCAATGACAGATGTTAAGCTAACTGGCCTACAGTTCCCTTTTTGAATAAGGGTGTTACATTGGCAATTTTCTAATCCTCTGGGGCTTTTCCAGAATTTAAAGATTCCTGGAAGATTACTACAAGTGCATTCATTATCTCTGTACATACTTCCTAGGATGCAACCCATCAGGTCCAGGGGACTTATCAGCCTTCAGTCCCATTATTTTCCCTAGTACTTTCCCTCTACTGATAGTTATTGTATTTATTTCCTCCCCGCCTTTTGCCTCTTGATTATTTAGAATTTTCGGAATGTTATTAGTGACTTTTACCATGAAGACTGACACAAAATATTGATTTAACTCCTCTCCCATTTCCTGGTTCCCCATTATTATTTCCCCCATCTTATTTTCTGAGGGGCCTATGTTCACTTTGGCACCTCCCTTCCTATTTACATATTTAATGAAGCTCTTACTGTCTGCTTTTATATTGCTTGTGAGTTTACCCTCATAGTTTATCTTTGCCCTCTATTTTTTTTTTGCAATCTTTTGTTGCTTTTTCAAACTTTCCCAATCTTTTGTCTTATCACTAATCTTTGCCACATTGTGTGTTTTCTCTTTCAGTTTAAAACTACCCTTAACTTCCTTGGTTAACCATGGTTGATTTATCGTCTTTCTAGTATCCTTCTTACTCACTGGGATATATCTTTGTTGTGAGTCATGAAATATTTTCATAAAGGTCTGCCATTGCTGGTTAACCGTTTTTTCTGCTGAACACCTTTCCGGTACACTCCAGCCAACTCTGCCCTCATTCTTTTGTAATTACCCTTATTTAAGTTTAACACAGCTGTTTCTGACCTATGTTTCACACTCTCAAACTGAACACTAAATTCTATCATTTTATGGTCACTATTTTCGAGGGGATCCTTTACTTTGAGATTGTTTATTAAACATGTTTCATTGCACATTACCAGATCCAAAACAGCTTGATCCTTTGTTGGATCTGCAAGACATTGTTCTGGGAAACTGACCTGAATACACTATGAATTCTTTCTGACGGTTACCTCTGCTAATTTGATTTCCTCAATCTAAATGAGAATTAATGTCACCCATTATTAAAGTACTGCATGTTTTGCATGTTCCAATTATCACTTGATTTATTCTCCATCCTACATTATAGTTATGGGGAGCACGGTAGCACAGTGGTTAGCACTGCTGCTTCACAGCTCCAGGTCACTGTCTGTGTGGAGTTTGCACATTCTTCCTGTGTCTGTGTGGGTTTCCTCCGGGTGCTCCGGTTTCCTCCCACAGCCCAAAGATGTGCGGGTTAGGTTAATTGGCCACGCTAAATTGCCCCTTAGTGTCCCAGGATGCGTAGATTAGCGGATAAATATGTGGGGATATGGGGATAGGGCCTGGGTGGGATTGTGGTCGGTGCACACTCAATGGGCCAAATGGCATCTTTCTGCACTGTAGGGTTTCTATGGTTCTATTCTATGATTCTAATATTAGGGTGTGTGGTGAACCATCGTTGGTTCCCACTAGATAGTACTGAGCCAGGGTCTGGCCAGTACTACAAGTATGTATATATGTTGCTGTTGGGGTTAGGGATGGGTTGTTCTACTTGTTGCTGTTGGGGTTAGGGTTGGGCTGTTACACCTTGTATTATAGTTATTGTGGTACATCCCAGTCGGGCTCCGCCTCCTGGGAGAGGTATAAAGGTCTCTGCTCTGTCTGGGACCCCTCAGTCTGGGATTGTGTATATAATTAGTAGCTGCATTGTTACAGCAAATAAAAGCCTTTATTTCCTGAGCTTCTCAAGCCTCATGTGTGATTACGCGCATCAATTTTATTTGCTGTAACAATGCAGCTACTAATTACATACACGATCCCAGACTGAGGGGTCCCAGACAGAGCAGAGACCTTTATACCTCTCCCAGGAGGCGGAGCCCGACTGGAATGTACCACAATAACTATAATACAAGGTGTAACAGCCCAACCCTAACCCCAACAGCAACAAGTAGAACAACCCATCCCTAACCCCAACAGCAACATATATACATACTTGTAGTACTGGCCAGACCCTGGCTCAGTACTATCTAGTGGGAACCAATGATGGTTCACCACAGGGGGCCTATAGATTACTCCCACCAGTGTTTTCTCCTCCTTCTTACTTCTTGCTTCCACCCATATGGATTCTGCATCTTCTGATCCAATCTCATTTCTTCCTATCATACATTCTATCTCATTCCAACAAAGCTATCCCACTACCCTTTCCTTCCTGCCCATTTTGATGAAAAGTCACACACCCCTGAATATTTAGTTCCCAGCTTTGACCTCCCTGTAACGATGTCTCTGTAATGACTATAAGATCATATCCATTAACCTCAATATGGATGACACAGAACTTGGAAGTATTGTAAACTTTGAGGAGAATATTGTAGAATGTCAAAAGAAAATAGACAAGTGGTGAAATGGGCAGACAAGTGGCAGATGAAATTCAGTGAAGGGAAATGTGAAATGATTCATTTTGATAGGAAGGAAAAGAGGACATTGGCCACGATTCTTCCAAAAGAGCTGAATTGGTGGGAGAACTGTTCTAAGTCCCAACTGTTCTGTCAGTTCAGCTTCTCACCTGAATCTCCACACTCTGTGCAATGCCGAGGTCCCAATTGGGAATCTCATTTAAAACCCAGGGGGGGTTCATGCCAGGGTTTGACAGTTCTGGAACTCTGCGCATGCGCAGTGATCCCGATCTGTTAGATTCCCCATTTCCTGGCCAGCTTGATCGCTGGCCAGCCTGGGACCCCGCAGTGCTGCCCCTCCAGCTCCCCCCCATGGCCCAATCATGGCCCCACAACAATTCCCGGGCCAGCCCTGACCCCCTGCCCTGGAGCGCTCCGATGTACAGCCCACCCCCTAGCAGTGGCGATCCCCCTCCCCCTCACCCTGGCAGAGCTCCCCCACACTGAGCCCTCACCTGGGGTCCGACCCCCCCCCCCCCCCCCCCCCGGAGGCAGCCCCCTCCCGGCAGACCCCGCCCCTCCCCTCCCCTCAGCCCTCCCCAATCACTGCCCTCCCTCCATCCCAGACCAATCGCCATGCAGAGTGGCAGTGGGACCCCCCCATCCCCACTGGTCACCTCTAGGCCCCACCTGCAATATGCCCCACCTCCTTGGCACTGCCCAATGCCTGATGGGCAGTGCCAAGGTGCCCCTGGGCATGGACACTTTGCCCCTTGGGCAGTGCCAGGGGCACAGGCTGGCACTGCCAGGGTTGTCATGTCCAGGGGGCACCACCCCCCCACCGCCCGACCCCCTAGGGGGCTCCGATTGCCCCCCTTCATTCCAGCGGGATCTCCCGCTAGTGCCCTGAACGTGGGGTGCTAGTCTGAACCCCGCTGGAATGAAATACACCTGGCGGGGTGGGAGATTCAATGATCCTGATATTTAACCAATATACATATTTCAAATACATGCAAAAAAGTTTTAAATGATTTACCTGCCTTCCCGCCGGTTTCCAGCGTGGTCTGACCTGCGATTGTTCGCCGGCTGTGGGAGGTGCGCATGTGTTCCCGGCACACGCGCAAATCCCGGTTCAAGGCTGGAGACGCGCACCATGTCTCCCACCGCGACCCGACAGAAAAGTTGCAGGTCACATTGAGAGAACCGTGGCCATTGTTACTAGTTATTGACCTTTGTTGCGGCTTCCTTCAAATGTTGCTATAAGGACAGAGTCCTTTCTATACAACCAATGAATCCTGTAGTGAGAATAGGATGTGTAAAAGAAAAGTCATTCATTGATAACTTTCCACTTTCTTCAAAAAAACCTAATTTTTCCTCCAGCTCAGTGAAATTTTCAATCATGCAAACATTTTAAAGTATCAATAGCAGAAACTGCAAAAGTTTGAAGCCTCTTTATCTTGTGTAAATAAATATTGTGCAATTGACAGCATAAATCATGGAGCCATACCTGTCAATCAAACATTATTTTCTCTGGGCTCAGGATTTTCAGCATTCTAATGGATATCTGGGCACTCAGGCAAGAATTGGGACATGATGGACCATAGGGGATGAGTGGATGGAGCGGCTGGGGGGGGGGGGGGAGGCAACTGAGAATTGGAGTTATTAGGAAGACTTTGAAGAGGTTCCCCAATGCAGACTATTGTTCGCAACATCTCTGAGGAGCCGAGATCCATGACTCTTCGAAAAGCTGGCCTGATTTAATAAAAATTTGGGAGGACGAGGATATGCCTATGAATGGAACTGATCAGGTTGGCAATGCAGAGTGCGGGCTTTCAAGCCCCTCATCTTTAAAAGGCATTGCTGAAAATCAGAAACCCCGGAATGGGACCAGAAATCCAGGAATGAGGTCGGGGCCACAATTTCCAACATTCCATTCATTCTCCTCGACTCGGTGAAAATCTAGGGATATCGAATTCGTGTAAAAATGGGAGTAAATCCCATTGTTTTCTTTCAGTGGGATTTTCAAAATGAATCTCCCACACCCTGCACTGGCATGAATCTCATTAAAAATCAGTGGGTGGGGCCAATTCCCAATGGAGAGGCCGGCAGCATAGCGCTGAGCGGGCCACTGCGCATATGCCGATCTGTCAGCGCCGAGATCGATGCATGTGCAGTAGCCTTGTACTGCCGGCTTGCCGATCGCTGGCCAGCCCCGCAACCCCGCATTGCTGGCTGTGTGACCCCCCACCCACCGATTGCTGGGCTCCCGGATGTGTCTGGGCCAACCCAACTTGATTCCTCCCCCCCCCCGACCTTTCCCGACCTCGCCCCCTCCTCCCCGCAGTCCTGCCCCCACCAGCAGGCCAATCCCCCCACCACCATGATATTAAAAGCCCCGATCACTGGCCTTCCTCCCTTTGTCGCCGCCGACTGCAGAATGGTAACGGGAACCCCCATCCCCACCGATTCCACCCATAGGCCCTGCCCGCATTAGGCCCCACCCCTCTGACCCCCTCCCGGCACTGCCTGATGCCCAGTGACCAGTGCCAAGGTGCCCCCAGGGCATTGCCACTTTGCCCCTTGGGCAGTGGCCGGAGGCCAGGCTGGTACTGCCAAGCCGGCAATGCCCAGGGGGCAACCCCCCTTGCCCCCGACCTCCTGGGAGAATTGCCCGTCCCAGCTGTTGGACACTCCTTCTCTCCACCGATGCTGCCTGATGAGCTGAGTGTTTCTCGCATTTTCTGTTTGTTTTTGTTATCAGTTGTTTCTCAACAATTGGTTTATTCCAATTTTAATTACGGGAAGTCTGAAGCCATGTTTGCTAGCTCAGGGCTCAATCAGAGTGTCCTGAAATTCTCTCTGATATGACGCCCCTAGGTAGTTATGTCAATCACAGACAACAAGCTTCTTGCTGTGCCGAGCTTGCTCATGTTGTATTTTCAGAAATCAAATTAGATTTTGCTTATGGGCAAAAAACATAAATGGAGAAAAGCCATCGCCCCTTGAGCTGTCATTCTTCAGCCAACAAGAACAACTTACATTTATGTGGTTCGTTTAACACAGAAGTCAACTCACTGGGCCCGATTTTACCATTGCATTGCGCCCGCTTTCGGGCGCGAAAACTTGGTAAAGTCAGGAGTGAGGCATGCACTTAAATTGACTTAATGGGCTGCACATCCAACCTTACCAGCAGTTCCCCCTTTACCACTGCGTTCACCCATCCAGAATCGGCGCGAAACAGACATGCTCCATTTAAGTTTGTTTCGGGCACTCCATCAGTGAGGGCTAGTGAGGAGGTAAGTGCCTAGTATCCGACGGCTCTCTGCTTGAGATCGGTGGGGAGATGGGGGGGTTGGGGCCGGGGCGGGGGGGGGGGGGGCAGCGGGGGCGGGGGTGTGGGGGAGAAGTGGGTCCACTGCCACTCTGCTTGAGACTGATGTGGGGGGAAAAGTGGTCCGCTTCCACTCTGCCTGAGATCAGAGGGGGTGAAGGGGGGTCCGCTTCCACTCTGCCTGAGATCAGAGGGGGTGAAGGGGGGTCCGCTGCCACTCTGCCTGAGATCGGTGTGGGGGGATGGGAGGAAGGGCCCCGATCGGTCTGGGTGGCAGATATGGGAGTCAGTAATGTTGTGGGGTTGGGGCAATGTCTGTGGGGGCCGAGACAGGCATTATCTGGCCTGGGAGGGCTGTGCCTGGGAGCAGATTTCCACTCCATCTGACGAAGGAGCAGCGCTCCGAAAGCTAATGGCATTTGCTCCTAAATAAACCTGTTGGACTTTAACCTGGCATTGTTAAAACTCTTACTGGGAGGGATGTGGCAGGGGAGCAGCATTTTCTTTCTGTGCATGCGCAGTTGGAAGCGCTGATCAGAGCTGCAGGATTTCGGGTGCGTTAAGCCCAGCCCATAGGTTTGTGCAGTGCAATTTGGAATCGCTGATATTTTTGCAGGCAGAGTGTGTATGGGGGCGCCTCAGAACAGGTCTAAACACTCCCAGCTTCAAGTCCGCCCAGCACTTTGAATCAAATAGGAGGAGCTATACGATAAATGGCAGAACCACAAAGGGTGTAGATACGCAGAGGGACCTGGGTGTGCAAGTCCACAGATCCTTGAAAGTGACGTCACAGGTGGAGAAGGTGGTGAAGAAGGCATATGGCATGCTTGCCTTTATAGGACGGGGCATAGAGTATAAAAGTTGGGGTCTGATGTTGCACATGTATAGAACGTTGGTTCGGCCGCATCTGGAATACTGCACCCAGTTCTGGTCGCCACACTACCAGAAGGATGTGGAGGCTTTGGAGAGAGTACAGAGGAGGTTTACCAGGATGTTACCTGGTATGGAGGGGCTTAGTTATGAGGAGAGATTGGGTAAACTGGGGTTGTTCTCCCTGGAAAGACGGAGGATGAGGGGAGACTTAATAGAGGTGTATAAAATTATGAAAGGCATAGATAGGGTGAACGGTGGGAAGCTTTTCCCCAGGTCGGTGGTGACGTTCACGAGGGGTCATAGGTTCAAGGTGAAGGGGGGGAGGTTTAACACAGATATCAGACGGACATATTTTACACAGAGGGTGGTGGGGTCCTGGAATGCGCTGCCAGGCAAGGTGGTGGAGGCGGACACACTGGGAACGTTTAAGACTTATCTAGACAGCCATATGAACGGAGTGGGAATGGAGGGATACAAAAGAATGGTCTAGTTTGGACCAGGGAGCGGCGCGGGCTTGGAGGGCCGAAGGGCCTGTTCCTGTGCTGTATTGTTCTTTGTTCTTTGTTCTAAAATGGTAAACACAGTAAGAAGTTTAACAACACCAGGTTAAAGTCCAACAGGTTTATTTAGTAGCAAAAGCCACAGAAGCTTTCGGAGCTCTAAGCCCCTTCTTCAGGTGAGAAGTGTGACTATGTACCGTGTACCTGGTGGATGGTGTTCTCACGTGAGATGATGGCATCTGTGTCGATGATCCGGCACGTCTTGCAGAGGTTGCTGTGGCAGGGTTGTGTTCACACGGAACAGCCATGGGGACCAAATTCGCACCTCAATATGCCAACATCTTCATGCACAGGTTCGAACAAGACTTCTTCACCGCACGGGACCTTCAACCGATGCTATACACTAGATACATCGATGACATTTTCTTCCTTTGGACTCATGGTGAACAATCACTGAAACAACTCTATGATGACATCAACAAGTTCCATCCCACCATCAGACTCACCATAGACTACTCTCCGGAATCGGTTGCATTCTTGGACACACGCATCTCCATTAAGGACGGTCACCTCAGCACTTCACTGTACCGCAAGCCCACGGATAATCTCACGATGCTCCACTTCTCCAGCTTCCACCCTAAACACGTTAAAGAAGCCATCCCCTACGTACAAGCCCTCCGTATACACAGGATCTGCTCGGATGAGGAGAATCGCAACAGACACCTCCAGACGCTGAAAGATGCCCTCATAAGAACAGGATATGGCGCTCGACTCATTGATCAACAGTTCCAACGCGCCACAGCGAAAATCCGCACCGACCTCCTCAGAAGACAAACACGGGACACAGTGGACAGAGTACCCTTCGTTGTCCAGTACTTCCCCGGAGCGGAGAAGCTACGGCATCTCCTCCGGAGCCTTCAACATGTCATTGATGAAGACGAACATCTCGCCAAGGCCATCCCCACACCCCCACTTCTTGCCTTCAAACAACCGCACAACCTCAAACAGACCATTGTCCGCAGCAAACTACCCAGCCTTCAGGAGAACAGTGACCATGACACCACACAACCCTGCCACAGCAACCTCTGCAAGACGTGCTGGATCATCGACACGGATGCCATCATCTCACATGAGAACACCATCCACCAGGTACACGGTACATACTCTTGCAATTCGGCCAACGTTGTCTACCTGATACGCTGCAAGAAAGGATGTCCCGAGGCATGGTACATTGGGGAAACTATGCAGACGCTGTGACAACGGATGAATGAACACCGCTCGACAATTAGCAGGCAAGACTGTTCTCTTCCTGTTGGGGAGCACTTCAGCGGTCACGGGCATTCGGCCTCTGATATTCGGGTAAGCGTTCTCCAAGGCGGCCTTCGCGACACACGACAGCGCAGAGTCGCTGAGCAGAAACTGATAGCCAAGTTCCGCACACACGAGGACGGCCTCAACCGGGATATTGGGTTCATGTCACACTATTTGTAACCCCCACAGTTGCGTGGACCTGCAGAGTTTCACTGGCTGTCTTGTCTGGAGACAATACACATCTTTTTAGCCTGTCTTGATGCTCTCTCCACTTACATTGTTTTGTTTCTTAAAGACTTGAATAGGTGTAAGTATTCGCATTCCAACCATTATTCATGTAAATTGAGTCTGTGTCTTTATAAGCTCTGTTTGTGAACAGAATTCCCACTCACCTGAAGAAGGGGCTTAGAGCTCCGAAAGCTTGTGTGGCTTTTGCTACCAAATAAACCTGTTGGACTTTAACCTGGTGTTGTTAAACTTCTTACTGTGTTTACCCCAGTCCAACGCCGGCATCTCCACCGAAAATGGTAAAACAGGGCCCACTATGTTTTACCTGGTAACAACAAAGGAAATGGTTGCTGATTGAGGGATCCTACGTATGCTTGGCTCTGTTTGCTTCATTAATGCAAAGACCTCATTTTAAGATATTTCTGCGTATGCAATGGAGTGAGAGAGAGAGAGACAAAGTGGTGGAGACCACAGGAGGTCAAAATATAAGGAGTGAAACTTGCTGAAAAGGATGTGCAACTGGAGAAGTGTTCAGCGTTATGGAGATGTCAGGTCATGAAGGAATCTAAAGATAAGGAAAAGGATGGATTCATTGAATAGCAACAAGTGACAGTAAAGATATTGAATGGGATTCACTGTCTAACAGTTGGATGTGATTTTGAAAGAGCTGAGTTTGGGAGGGTGTGGGAGCCAATGCTGTAGCTGAGGTGACTTTGTCCAGTTAGATCTGAGTGAAACCACACAAAGATAGTTATGTGGAGTTGGGCAATGGAGGAGAGCATGGTGTGGTCAAATGTCAAGATTTGCAGAACGGCAGAAATGCCAAGAAGGATAAAGTGGTATTACAATCATAATTGTGACTTTAATTGACACTTCTTAATTGGGGCAAGATGAGTGGAAACCATACTGGAAGAAGTTGGAGAATGATGGGCAGAATGTTAGGAGGTGAAGACACACTCAAGAACATTAGGCAAGGAAATGAGAGTTAGAGATGGAGGGATAATTAGACACCATTATTTACTACTTAAAACTTGGCTCAAGGCAAAAACAAAAAAATGATCCAGAGCTCTATTTTAAATTCTACAATTTGCCTAGTTAGAATTAATCTTACAGATTATTTCTCCAAAAGATTTTTACTTGGTTAAACACACAAACACCCTTTTCAGCAACAATCCTTCTAGAAACTTAATCTGTAAATAAAATTATGCACAACCCACTGTTGCTGTAGGGAAGGTAATTCGTAGGGCCGCTCAATCTCCCTCTCACCTTTAAAACATATGATAATCGGGATGATAGAGGAAAAGTAAGGAGTGTGGCATTGATGGTGAATCGGGGCAGTGGCTGAGGTTTCTGGTATCACTCATGAATGATTTGTTCATGCAGAGGCTGGGTGAGAAGAGACTGTCTACGCAGAGTCTTCCTGAGAAATGGCATGGTCATGTATCCTGCAATACCACAGAACTCAAGTAGCAAAAGAGATAACTGGGAGATTTTTGCCTGGTAACAATGGTCACGACAACCTGAAAAAATGAGGCTATCTATCCCAAAAGAATAGTGTTCATTGAGCTGTGTTTACTTGACTTGAAACATTATTACCTGGAATGTGTTATGTACTCAATGCTATCACAATCAAGAGAGGATGTGAGAATAAGGAGATTTATTTATTAAAGACCACAGCCTTTAAAAAATATTTCAGTCAATTGGATTGCTTAAAGGATCTGGCATTAATTAAAATAATTAGGTGCATCCAATTACACATATTTAGCGCATTCAATTGTCCTAAGTAAATTATATCTGTTTTTTCAAGGTCTTTATTCAGAAATTAATTAAGCCAAAATGTTATCACAGCAATGGTTACTCAGCTTTACCCATGGCTAAATATAAGCTGCCAAGATGAACTGGAATTTGTATTGTCCGTGTACTACTCAACATCTTGAAGGTCCATCAATAAACAACTGGCTGGAACATTCAAAATTCCTACAGTTTATCAGATTGCGTGAGAAATCAGTGATGAAAATAATTATATCAAACTCTTGGGAATTAATTCCATTTTTATTTTCAAGCACTGTGATTTACTTCTCCAGTACTTTCAATTTTTATGTGTTAATTAATCTGTAAATATGTCAACTAACTTCATTTAACCATTATGCATTGGTCAGACGATATGTTATTTTGGAACTTGAAGCGGATTGTGGAATAGGACCTAGAATTTACAATGGCACAGATTTCAGTTCATAAGAAGCTTGGGTTTCGATACTCCGCAGTCCTTATCCATGGAAACCACACACACAAGATTTGGGAAAAAGTCCAAACTAACAAAGGTATCAATTTTCACGAAACCTTGGAGCTGCAGACTTCAGGGAATAAGTAGTGATCTGAAGATAAGATAATTGTGGGCAAGGTTTTAATGCTGGCATATTCTTCTGCTTGACTCCACTAATGCGGTTGTGGAAATTTTGTGGGAGTAATGGAAACTGTTCTTTTTGCTTGTCCTTTGATATGTTGAATTTACCCAGCAGTGAAAGCTTTGACCCTTTGTTGGAAATGGCTACGGCAAGATGGTTTTCAATTGACAGGTGGCACTGATGTCTATGTCTTGTTGCTTGTACAGGTGGCTAACCTATCGTCCATGAGGGACAGCAGATTATTTTGAAGCACGGATACTCGGTTATGTGAAAAGATCAAACTGTTGTCTTTCAGATGAGGATCCATTTGCCCATTCGGGCTGGAGCTAAAGATCTATGCTGGAATTCTACCGCCCCGCCCGACACGGGGATCAGAGCGGGTGAGGGGCGGACAATGGGATAGTCCGTTGACCTCGGGCAGGATTTTATGGTTTCAGAATGAGCAAGGCCGTAAAATCCCGCCCTGAGTGTCGCTATTTGAATGTGAACGAAGAGTCCTCTCAGTGTGATGATGAACATTTGTCATTTAATGAAAAATCACAAAATCAGATTAACTAGCTATTCATTTCATTACCATTTATCGATTGTTACATTTGCCTACTTTACAACAGTGACCACATTTTAAAAAGTAATCTATTCACTATGGGCCTGATTTTACCATTTTCATTCTAAGTGCTGAATCTGGGCGCAATTCAGATCCGACTTGGAAATCTGCTTTCAGGTGCCCCCAAACGCGTTAACATGAAAAAAAAATCGCGAGTCTGAATTGTGCTGTGAGTGGGGCTTAGTGCGCCTGAAACAATCGGAGCTTTGAACTGCGCATGCGCAGTTAGAAAAAAAAATTGAAAATCGCGCCGCTGTCACATCGCTCCCAGGCTGCAAAAAGCTGATAAAGCAGCCTGGGTGCGATGGCCCCCACAGACATCACCACACCCCACAACATAACTTTGCCCTTATCCACCCACCCCCCCCCCCCACTACCCAGACCGATCACGACCCCCTGCCCCCTTCCCCCATATCGATCGCCCGCAGAGTGGCAGCAGAACCTCCTGCCTGTGCCCCCCTGCCCTAAGATCCATCTGGCCTCCCTCCTCCCGCCGCGAGATCCATCTGGCCTCCCTCCCCTCCCCCACCAGAGAATGTTCGGGCATTCCCCCTACACCCCCCCCCCCAGATAAAGTTTGGGCCTCCCCCCCCCCCCCCCCCCCCAACCAGACGACAATCTGGCCTCCCTGTCCCCCCCTTCCCATCAGAGAGGGATTGTCCGCCCTCCCCCCCATTCACCAGAAAATGATCAGGCCTCCCTTCTCCCGCCCCCCCACCCCAACCAGAGAATGATCTGACCCGCCTCCCCCTCCCCCCACCACCGATCTGAGTCAGAGAGCCATTGGAAGCTCTGAACCTACCTCTTCAACAGTTGGAGCACCCAAAACAGACCTATTGCCGAGCATGTCTGTTTTGCGCCGAATCTGGACGCGCGAATGCGATGGTAAAGGGGGAAATGCTGATAAAGTTGGGCGCGCAGTTCATTAATACAATTTAAATGCATGCAAATGCATTCAAATCACCGTTGTGCCCGTTTCGGGCGCGAATCAGATCACAGCCATTCCCGGGCCTCGGTAAAGTGGGCATGTGCGCGGACCGCGTCAATGGTCGCACGTTCGACTTTACCACGTTTTCGCGCCCAAAATCGGGCCCTATGTGGCCTATTGGGAGATCCTAAGGTTATGCAAGGTGCTAAATTAATGCAAAGTGTTTCTTTAATTTGTTATTATAGTTTTTGAACAAATCATTTTGGGTCACCCTTTAATGGAGGTGCTAACTGTGTTCCTTTAGGACTAGATCTGCCTGGTCTTACTGTCCCACTCGATTATTTAAAAGAGGTCAATGCTACCCAATGTCTGAAAACTTCCAGCCCTAGAATTGGACAGGGATGTGGTTATCCTCCCTGCGAGAGTGGATGTGGTAGAAACTCACATAGAACTTGATGGGTGTACAGAGATCTCAACGGCAGGGGTATCAATGATGTCTTCCTGCGAGCAGAGAAGTGCTCAAACATTACTTGGTTCTCCACCACCAGGAACCTTCATAGATGAACAAGCTCCTTGTCTTTTCCTCACCTGATGCCCCCCACTTCACCCTCAAAAGTGTCAAAGTCAGCTTTGTGAATGTGGGCACTAATCCATCAAATACAGTTATAAAGAACAGAGAAAATTACAGCACAGGGACAGGCCCTTCAGCCCTCCAAACCTGCACCGACCATGCTGCCCGTTTGAACTAAAACCCCCTACTCTTCCAGGGACCGTATCCCTCTATTCCCATCCTATTCATGTATTTGTCAAGACGCCCCTTAAAAGGCACTATCGTATCTGCTTCCACTACCTCCCCTGGCAGCGAGTTCCAGGCACCCACCACACTCTGTGTAAAATAACCTGCCTCGCACATCTCCTTTAAACCTTGCTCCTCGCACCTTAAACCTAAGCCCTCTAGTAATTGACTCTTCCACCCTGGGACAAAGTTTCTGACTATCCACTCTGTCCACGTCCCTCATAATCTTGTAGACTTCTATCAGGTCACCCCTCAACCTCTGTCGTTCCAGTGAGAACAAACCACGTTTCTCCAACCTCTCCTCATAGCTAATGCCCTCCATACCAGGCAACATCCTGGTAAATCTTTCCCCGTACCCTCTCCAAAGCTTCCACATCCTTCTCGTAGTGTATGTGCATAAGCACTAAAATTGCACACGTGGTAGTTAGGCATTAAGAGGTAGGGGATGCAATACTTATTCATCATGTCACAAATAATATGAGAACACCTGTGTTTCATGATTCTAACCAATTATCATAGAGTCATACGTCACACCAAGATGTGCACTCTGTGCATCTGAGCATATATTTAATGCTCAACATACATTGCATTCTTTGCACCAGGGGACCTGTCTAAAGATTTCCATCTCTAGAAATCATAGGAATAGCAGCAGACAGTATGCCTAAAACATCTTCCTGCCTTTTTTTAACACGGTCAGAAATCCATCTCTTAATCTTTTGCTCTGCTACCAGCATTGGTTGTTAGGCATTGCTTATTTCCTGAGGGATATGCGATGTACTCTGTGAAAGGGGCAATGGGAATGACTGCCTCTGTGAACATTTAGTATTTGCATCTTTACTCCTGACCTCCTTCCAGCACAAGGACGGTGCTTCATATGCTCAGAGGGCACAAAGGAAAAAGTTAAGCGGAAGTTTATACGTTATGATTTGCTTGTAATCATAACAATACCACTGATGTAGGTAAGGGGAGGTTTCATTCTGCTGAAGGCTGAACCGAGTTTCCATTTTTATATCAGACATCACTACTCATAACTTGTGCCTGCTTGAGGTTGTTAACCTGAGAGAACAGCTTCAGTGAGAGTTTTGATCTGAAGAATCTGAAGAATGCACTCTTGCTGCTAATGCAGGAGTACCTCTCATTAGAGCTGTTCCTGTGCACACTCTTTCTGCTCCATGGCCTGCAACAAGCTAAAGGGTGGCAAGATCATTATCATGCAAACTATGGCACACAGATCATGATTTGTCGTTACATTTCCATTGCTTTGGCTTTCAACTAATAAAATCTCATATGAGAGCTTTATTTGTCCAAGCATCTGAATCTTTGGTCAATGGCATACTTAACCAACTTCTTGGTACCAGTGTGTGTATATCATAGACTATTACCAGACAGAAAGAAGTCACTCAGCCCTTCACCCTTGTACCAGTTCTTTGAAAGAGCTATCTAATGAATCCCAATCTTTTGATCTTTCTCCTTAATTTATTGTTTTACATCCAAGTATTTATCTAATTCGCTTTTGAATGACAGTATTGAATCTGCTTCTATTACCCTTTCAGGCAATTCATACTGTGCTGAATTCTCATCTCATTTCTGGAGAACAATCCCAGTTTCTCACCACATAACTGAAGTGCTCCACCTTTGGTCCAATTCTGCAAATCTCCTCTGCACACTCCTTAAGGCCCTGGCATCTTTTCTAAAGTGAGGTACCCTGGGTTTGACACAATTCACCAACTGGGGCCTGACTAATTTTTGAAGAGTCTCCATAACTTCCTTGATTTTGTTCTATGTCTCTGCTTATTACGTCAAGCATCAATTAAGCCTTTTTGAGGTTCTTTTCAATTGCCCTGCCTTCAAGATTTGTAAGCACACCTATCCAAGAATTCCTATTCCTGTGGCTCCTTCAAAATGTTGTTGTTTCATTATATTGCTACTTGTCAATTCTTCTGATCAAAAAACACCACTTTGCACTACTGTGGATTAAACTACATCCGCCATGTTTTGGCTAATTTTATCAATCAATGCCCTCCTGCTTATGTTCCTATTCTTCTCAGTGTTAACGATATTTCTGAGTTCCTTAACAAGCTTCAGCTATGCCCCGTATATCC
This sequence comes from Mustelus asterias, assembly GCF_964213995.1. Lineage (NCBI taxonomy): Eukaryota > Metazoa > Chordata > Chondrichthyes > Carcharhiniformes > Triakidae > Mustelus > Mustelus asterias. The sequence goes on along the minus strand of NC_135802.1, from coordinate 92,335,452 downwards.
AAGTAAACAAGTCTAGGTCATTAATATATACCCACTTTATACTTTCTAGCTGTACGAAAAACAACCATTTGTTTTCAGATCCATGCCAACTTACCCCGTCAATCCCATGGACTTCAACTTTGCTAACAAGTCTATATTATCTTGCTTTATCAAACACTGTTTGAAAGTCTATATACAAAATATCAAACACGCCATCACCATCAACGCCTACGTCACGTCATCAAATAATTCAATCATGATTTGGTTTTAATAAATCTTGTGTTAGTTGTCATTTATTAACCCATATTTTTTTCAAGAAACAATTAATTCTGCCTGACATTAATGGTTGAGATTTTGCAATGTAAGTGACTGAAACTGACAGCAACTTTGGGCATAAGCATAATCAAATATCCAAAAGCTGCTATCAGCAATTCTGTGTTCCTCCACAGGGTGCGTGCGCCATTTAACTTTCCAACCTTCAAATTAGAAACTAAAATGGCACTTGTGTGAATTCAGGCCAATTGTTCACTACTTACAAATTTCTTCACCACAACTATAAAGATTGAACGTGAAACAAATTAAAATTAATTTTGCAGCAAAAACTTGTTGCAAGCCTTTTGAAATAGCTATTGCAAAACTTTATATAAACTTGAGGTGGGTGACATGGTGGCACAGCGGTTAGCACTGTTGCCTCACACTGCCAGGGACCCTTGTTCAATTCCAGCCTTGGGTCACTGTCTGTGTGGAGTTTGCATGTTCTCCTTGTGTCTGTATGGGTCTCCTCCAGGTGCTCTGGTTTCCTCCCACACTCCAAAGATGTGCAGGTTAGGTGGATTGGCCATACTAAATTGTCCCTTAGTGTCAGGGGATTGGCAAGGTAAATATGTGAGGTTACTGGAATAGGGCCTGGGTGGGATTGTTCTTGGTGCAGGCTCAATGGGCCGAATGGCCTCCTTCTGCACTGTAGTAATTCTAATTCGAAGACAACTAAGTCAGACTCCTATTTATTGACTATAGTTCAGCCTTCAACACCATTATTCCTACAAAAATCACCGCCAAACTCCATTGCCTCGGGCTCGGCTCCTCCCTCTGTGACTAGATCCTCGACTTTAAAAGGGAAACAGAAGATCATGTTGAGACTTTCAATGTTATTTGTGCCACAAAGTAGTGCAATTGCAGAGTAGAAGTGAATCTCTGAAGAAAACTTTATTTTGCATACTTTTCAACGTAAATTTAGATGAGAATCCTAAAAGCCACTGAAGTAAGAAATTAAGTGAATTCTACCGGGAAGACATGAACACAAATCTTTTTGAAGATGGATTGAAACAATTCATTAATTTCATTGATAATGATGAGTTCTGTGCTTTGAGATCCCCAGCTGATTTGTACAGGCTTGTACGTACTGATTTGCAGGCAACCTTTCCAACTGTGGAAAGCATTCTGAAAATATTTTTAACAATACCTATCACTAATGCTTCCAGTGAACATTCTTTTTCTCTATTGTAAAGAGTTAAAAATTATTTGTGAAGTACAATTAGTCAGGAACGTTTGACAAGCTCAGTGATATTGATAATTGGAAGTGCAGCTTTACAAGATTTTACCTCTGATTATGTAATTGATTTGGTGAAGGAAAAGTATAGAAAAAAGGCTATCTAAATTTCTCTCAAGACTAGCCTTCAGAAAGTCTCTTCTCGGACAAAGAGCAGAATCCTGCAGACAAAGTCACTGATATTGAACTTGGACTCACTGGATACTCCTCCACTCATGTGAATTTATGGCACTAACTTCTATGTTTTTGTGAGAAAAAGTAAGGAAGTTAACTTTTGAAATTGAATGAGACTCTGAAATATACTGAATCTGCATCTTGTTGATTGGAGTTTTTGCTCCTGCACTAGCTCATTCTGTCCTGTACTGACCTGTACTACAGTAATATCATCAGTTAATTTTTCCACCTCCTTGCTCATCAGCAAGTTCCATGTTTGCTCACCTCAAGATACACATCACAATATTGACCATCTTTACCGTCACTCTGACAAGAGGTAAGCTTGGATTTCAATTCAGCAATTATTCATATAGATGTGTTTTTACAAGTTAAAAAAGCACTAAAGCAATTAAGTAGTGATGAATTTCTGTATTTTTATGGCTTGCACCTTTACATTCCATCGATCGAGAGTGGGCGAGGTCGGGAGGGACATGACATCATGGGGACGTGGGTGGGTGCCCCAGAAAAGAAGGTGGGCGCCAGGCTCCACAAAGTGTATATCCACCTCTGCCTATCTGCCACTCCAGATCCACTGATTGATTGTTAACTGCCCTCTGAAATGACCTGGCATGCCATTCTGTTCAGATGGATAACAAATGCTGACCTTGTCAGCGATGCCCACGTTCCATGGAATAATTAAAAATATGTTGATCCACCAGTATTTCTCCAGTCCTAATGCTTTTTCCAACTGAGTTCCAATCTGGACAGATGTTCTCCTTGTCTTACCACTGGCTGCAGCTCATCTATTACTAACTTGGATCTGTCCCCACAGGTCAGATCCATCTACTATATTTCCTCTCACTGGCCCCATAGTATCAGCTTCATGACTGCCAACCATAACTAGCGTTTGCATACACCTCACAGGAAGTATAATAAAACAAAACTGAGTCAAATTATGAGATATTGGTCTGAATTTTACCATCTCTTTAGGGACATTTTGGGAGGCAGGAAGGCTGAAAAAATGGTGTGGGAAAGCAAAGAGTGTCTCCAGACCCTATTTACCTGATGTTGAGGACATGAGGCCATTGATGTTCCCTCATCATGCAGACACAACCTCACTGGTGACCATCCAATTGGGCAGCCATCCTTAACTAGCTGCCCCTGGTAAAATGTATTCCTGACTCTCTCTGCCCACCAGAGTGACTTTTCACAGCATCTGACTCTGGCAGTGAATTCCTCATTGCCATTAGTCCAGTGACAAAATATTTCATCAAAGAGTTTTAAGGAGTGTCTTAAAGGAGGAAAGTGAGGTAGAGACATGGAGAACTGTGAAGAAAGCATTCCACAATTTCTATCTTAAGCAACTGAAAGCATAGCCACCAATGGTGGAGCAATTAAAATTGGTGATACTGAAGAAGTCAATATTAGATGAGCACCTTGGAGGGTTGGGCTAGAGGAGATTGCAGAAATAGGAAGAGACCAGACCAGGTAGAGATTTGAAAATGCAGGTGAGAATTTTAAAATCAAGATGTTGCTTGACCAGAAATGATGCAAGTGAGTGAGCACAAGATTGCTAGGTGAATGGAATTTGTTGCGAGTTGAGACAGTACAGCTGAGTTTTGGATTACATCTAGTTTGTGGAGTTAGAATATGGGAGACCAGCCAAGAGTGCACTGGAATAGTCAAGTCTCAAGGCAAAAAGACAGGCGTCATGGTTTCAGCAGCAGATGAGCTGAGACAGGCGCGAAGTAGGGAAATGTTAAAAAGGTAAACAGACGATGTTAATGATGCTTGTAATATGGTCAGGGACAAATATGAGATCAAGATTGCAAATAGTCTGTTTTAACCTTGATATTGTCCACCTTTGAAAAGAAAAGATTTATAATCCATAGAATCCCTACAGTGCAGAAGGAGTCCATTCGGCTCATTGAGTCTGCACTGACCACAATCCCACCCAAGCCCTAATCCCATAACCCCACATATTTTACCCTGCTAATCCTCTGACACTAGGGTCAATTTAGCATGGTCAATCAACCTAACCCGGACATATTTGGACTGCGGGAGGAAACCAGAGCACCTGGAGGAAACTCACACAGACACGGGGAGAATGTGCAAACTCCACATAGACAGTGACCCAAGCCGTGAATTGAACCTGGGACCCTGGCGCTGTGAGGCAGCAGTGCCAACCACTGTGTCACTGTGCCACTCAATGGTGAAGCATTTTCATCTGACACATGACAGAAGTTCATATGCTCATATATATTTTTAAAAATCAGCTTGTCAAGGCAACAGCATGACATTCACCTTTCCTTACTCCAGTATTTGATTGGAAACTAGATGCTGAACTCTTAGTAATGCTCATCAGCTGTTTGGCCCTTCACATTCAGTAACTTCATTTAGAAAGGCGTCGCCATCATCAAACATTGACCACTCAAGGCCCTAATGAGCCATCTCAGTCTGAACAGACACTATTTTTAGTTTATTGTTGTCACGAGAGGCTTGTTGGGTACTTTGGCAATGGGGTATATTTCACTAAAAGCAATTTAACGCTTCAAGTCTGTAAGTATAGATAAAGGATCTTCACAAGCACTTAGCAAGGCTCGACTCCATTGGCAATTGAATTTTATGATGCTTGACTTTATTTGATCCTAAACATCTCATCCAAACAAACTCTTCTGGTCATTAACATTTTAAGGAATCTTAAATTTTACATTTTCAAAGAACAGCACAAACTCTAACAAATTGTGGTGAATCAATTGCTTCCGACGTTCTGTGTTTCATGGCATGGTGCTGTGCCACCTCCTTCCATAACAATTGAGGCAGGATTTCTTTTTCCAACGTGAGAAATCGAGACCGGGACTGTCTCAGGGCCCTAATCTCAGGGGAAGAAGTTACGGCCCTGATTCTCCTGGGAGTGGACAGTTAATTGGCTAGAGGGCAGGTTAAATAGTAATTAGCGATCACTGGGCAGGAATAGAAAGGGAACTGAAAGAATGATGTGGAGATGCCGGCGTTGGACTGGGGTAAACATAGTAAGAAGTTTAACAACACCAACAACTGTTTGTGAACAGAATTCCCACTCACCTGAAGAAGGGGCTTAGAGCTCCGAAAGCTTGTGTGGCTTTTGCTACCAAATAAACCTGTTGGACTTTAACCTGGTGTTGTTAAACTTCGAACTGAAAGAAAGCAGACTCAATTTAAATCCACTACGGTGGCTGCTGTTTCATTGTATTATCTGGTGGTGGCACAGTGGTTAGCACTGCTGCCTCACACTGCCAGGGACCTGGTTCAATTCTGACCTTGGGTCTGTGTTAAGTTTACACAATCTCCCCATGTCTGCGTGGCTTCCCTCCCACACTCCAAAGATGTGCAGGTTAGGTTGATAGGCCATGCTAAATTACCCCTTAGTGTCCGATGGGCCAAATGGCCTCCTTCTGAAATGGTTAAGTTTGCCCCTTCAGTCATTATATTTGGACATTGTGGCCAAATTTTCTAGTCATTCATACCCTGCCGCTGCTGCAAGCAAGGATGGAGAATTTGGCACTCAGCCAAATCTCCATTCACTGCAGTGGGACCAGAAAATCCTGCTGGAGTGAAGGGCCAGAAGGTTCCACCCTATAAGTTCAAATTGTAAAGACAGTGATAGTGCAGAAAGTTGCAGTAGCTTCTTGAAGTTTCTTTCAGGCCTTTGGTTCTCAAAACAGGTGCTTGGAAAAACAATACTGAGACAGAAATCCTTGAGAGAGACAAGTAAAACGATAGCTTGGTTTCACATGGATCAGAATTTAAGAATATTTCACATGCTGATTGCATGAAGGGGTAAGGCTGCATCTGGGTTCATTCAGTTTTGAGTGGCCCAACCAACAGGCCATTAATAATGTCAGTGGAGAGGCCAAAATAGGGCCATTCTTGATATCAATTCAAACCCAACTGGCAAAAAGAATGGGATAAAAATGGAACATCGTGACAGACTTTTTTACTGCAGTCTGAGGAGCCTTGAGAATCTTCACCGAGAGGAGTGACACGCAAGAACAAGAAGCAACTTGTGCTACGAGAGAACTGATGGTTTTGATGGTGAGTTTCCAGGTTTTAAAGGTGATATGTATTGTTGAATGACTTTTCATGCTGGACTACACTGTTTTAATGCTGTGTGTAACATTTAAAGCATTAAAGGCAACTTTGATTCATTAATATATATAGTGTGACTTTCTTGCCTAAGTTGATCAATCACAGAAATGTCCTTATCCCGACATTATTTATACATACCAGATTTTTAATTAATGTAGTTCAGATCCCCTTAATGTTGGTATCTTTTACTTAGTTAAATTTATCCTCTTAGCTGTAATTAATTGTTATGATTTATTTATATATTTACTTATTTGCCATTGTCACATTACTTATTGTAATTACTTAGAATCTTCCTTCCTCTTTGCATCTATTTCCTCTCCACACTAAATTCCCTTTTTAAAGTTCTCACTATTTTTCAATTCATTCTGTATGGAGCACTGATATCTCTGTACTCAAAGCCATCTCTTGCCCTTTAGTTCTACAATAAATAAGCTGCTTTGACTACAATGTATAATCCTAGTCCCTCAACATAAGCCATCCAGTCTTTATGACCATCTTAATCTTGGTGGAAAATTTAATTCCAATTAAATGAATGACTCATGGCAACTACCGACTATCCATAGAGTCCATAGAATCTCTACAATGCAGAAAGAGGCCATTTGGCCCATTGAGTCTGCTCCAATTCTCCAAAAGAGCATTCCACTCAAACCTCCACTTCACCCTATCCCCGCAAATCCATGCATTTCCGATGGCTAAGCTATCTCACCTACACACCTTTGGACACTAGGGGGCAATTTAGCATAATCAATCCACCTAACCTGCACATCTTTGGACTGTGGGAGAAAACCGGAGCACCCGGAGGAAACACATGCAAATTCCAAGGCTGGAATCGAACGCTGCTGAGGCAGTGATGCTAATCACTGTGCCACTGCATCACCCACCAGTTACACAACAATATGTAGAAACCCTTGCTGTTAGTGAAAGTATGTGGTTATGGGTGCTCATGTGGCTGCAGCCATGACATCAATAATGTCCTGCATATTGAGAAATCCAGACAGATGGTGAAAGTGTACAGAATCATAGAATAATGTCATGGCCAGTTTTAAGGTGTTACGTTTTATTACCCACAATAAAATATATTTATATGTGATGCACTATCAATCGAGTCAAGACTAGTTGTGAGCAAGACAAATAGGCTTTTATTAGCAAGAACTTGGAGCCATCCCTGTCGGAGATCTGGTCTGTACTGAAGGCTAGGGGGAGGAGCCACCGCCTTTATACCCGGACCAGGGGGGGAGGAGTCTTGGGCGGAACCGACAGGGATGTGCCACATATACAGGTAACAGATAACAGTGGTTTACCACAATATGTGAATGTGTTTCTTCCTTCAGAGTGATTGAGTCAATTTAAATAACACAGCAGCGAGTTTTAAAATGATGAAGGTTCGTTGATTTCTCATACATTTTCCCTGGAGCTTAACAAAAATGTGGCATCTCACTCAAATGACTCACCCAGGCTGGACAAATACAAAAACTAGATAGTTGAAGTTAAACCTGTCATTATAAAAATAGATTTTAACTCAGTCTCTAGTTTTGATATAGCCCCTGATGTTTCATAGTCAAGTTACTACTTTAGTCAAGCTTTCGGAAATGCAGAGATCTCTCAATATCTGTAATGGTTCCTAGAGTTGATGTGTCTGGACGTAAATTTCATGGATAGGATTGAAGATGGAACAGATTAGAGGAAGGGGAGAAGCTTAATTTTTCTTTCAATATGTGGAGATGCCAGTGTTGGACTGGGGTAGGCAGTCAGAAGTCTCACAACACCAGGTTAAAGTCCAGGTTTATTTGGTTTATCTGGAATCACGAGCATTAATGCAAGTCTTTACAGGTAATCAAGTCTTTACAGGCATTCCAACCATTATCTTGCAATTGCGTCTCTGTCTATATATGCCGTGTTTATGAACCCACCTCTCCACTCACCTGAGGAAGCAGCAGTGCTCCGAAAGTTTGTGATTCCAAACAAACCTGTTGGACTTCAACCTGGTGTTTTGAGATTTCTTTCTCTTTCAGGATATTGTAGGTAGTTACTTTGCTACTCAATTAACTACAGCAGTCAATGGATTTGGCTGTCAGTCCCTTTCTCTCGCTCACTGATGGAATTCTCCCTGTGTCTCTGAAGGTGTCTCTGAAAAGCTGTTTGAATTTTTCTGCCATATCTTTAGCAGGGAGCCAAGCTGGTGCTGTATTATGTAACGTCACATAAGTGTCGAGCCATGGTCACAAATAAGGGGTTGTGGGCATTTAATTTACAGTCTCTGAAGTCTTCTCCAACCTGTATCTTTTATAGGAGGGCAAAGCTTTTAGATTCGACAAGAAAAATTTGTTTTTTTGAAATGAAGATGTTGATGGAATTTTGTTTATCTCCTGGCTGAAATCATTGTTAGTCAATAGCAAAGGTATCTCTGTCCTCTTGAGAGATAAGATGGTTTAATCCACAAAAATTGTCTGGTAGCTCTGAATGGCCAGTCTTATATTCCAGTTTTATATATGTTAAAGTGTAGACTGTAAAGATGTGTCTTTAACTACTTATAATACTGTCATGCAGGTACCATATCATGACAATAGTCATATAGAGCATAGAATCATAGAATAGAATCCCTACAGTGCAGAAGGTGGCCATTTGGCCCATCGAGTCTGTACCGACCACAATCCCACCCAGGGCCTATTCCCGTAACCCCACATATTTACCCTGCTAATCTCCTGACACTAGTGTTAATTTAGCATGGCAAATCAACCTAACTCGCACATCTTTGGACTGTGGGAGGAAACCAGAGCACCCGGAGGAAACCCATGCAGACACAGGGAGAACGTGCAAGTTCCACACAGACAGTGACCCGAATCCAGAATTGAACCCGGGTCCCGGGCGCTGTGAAGCAGCAGTGCTAACCACTGTGTCACTATGCCACCACATTTGTGTTAACCTCCAGGGAAAATGTATGAGAAATCAACTAATGTTCGACATTTTAAAACTTGCTGCTGAATTATTTAAATTGACTCAGTGAGCCCGATTTTATCATCAAATTGTGCCACGAAAATTTGCTAAAGTCAGGCGTGAAGCAAGTAGCGCAATCCACACCCGCCTCTGCGCCAGTTCCCCCTTTACCAAGGCCCAAAAATGGCCACAATTGGGATCGCGTCCAAAACAGACTTAATAGGCTGCATGCCCAACATTACCAGCTCTTCCCCCTTTACCACTGCGTTCGCCCATCCGATTCAGGCGCTCCAGTTAGTGAAGAGGTAAGTGCCGAGCGTCCGACGGTTCTCTACTTGAGATCGATGGGAGGTGGGAAAAGGGGGTCCACTGCCACTCTGCCTGTGATCAGTGAGGGGGAAGGGGGGGTCTGCTGCCACTTTGCCTGTGATCAGTGAGGGGGAAAGGGGTCTGCTGCCACACTGCCTGTGATCAGTGAGGGGGAAGGGGAGGTCCGCTGCCACTCTGCCTGTGGTCAGTGAGGAGGAAGGAGGGGTCTGTTGCCACTCTGCCTGTGCACAGTGAGGAGGAATGGGCGAGGGGCTCGCGATCGTTCTGGGTGGCGAAGGTGGTGGGGGGCTTAAGGGGGTCAGTAATGTTGTGGGGCTGGGACAATGTATGTGGGGGTCAGGGGAAAGCATTATCCGGCTCAGGAGGGATATTGCAGGGAGCCATATTCTGTCATTTTGTTTCTGAGCATGCACAGTTGGAGGTGCCAATCAAAGCTGCAGCATTTTGGGCGTGTTAAGCCCCGCCCACAGGCTTGTGCAGCGTGATTCAGAATTGCTGATATTTTTTCAGGCAGAGTGCGTATGGGGGCACCTGAGAACGGGTCTAAAAGTCGAATTTGAAACACTCCCAGTTTCAAGTCAGCCCAACACTTAGAATCAAAATGATAAAATAGGGCCCAATCACTCTGAAGGTAAGACGAGATCATTCTGCCTTTCATGCTTATTCTGGCTTTCTGTAACAGCAACTCAGCAAGTTCCACATCCGTGCCTTTATATCAAAACATTGAAAATTGTTTCTGTTCAGAAAATTATCCAATTCTCCTTTGAAATCCATAGTTGAACCGCTCTGGGTTTATGCATTCCCGATTCTAACCACTCGCTGCGCAAAAAGTCATGTTACTGTTACTTCTTTTTTCTAATCACCTTCAATCAGCACCTTCTAGTCCTCAACCCTTTTGCCAATGGGAACAGGTTCTGCCAATCAACTTTGTTCAGAACCCACATGATTTTGAACATCCTTATCAAATCTTTTCTCCACCTTCTCTGCTCTAAACCGGACAGCCCCAGCTTGGCCAATCCATGTTTGTAACTGCAGTTTCTCATCTCTGGAACTTTTCTTTTTTACATCCTTGCCCAAAGCCTTCCTATCCTTCCTCCTAAGGTGCCCAGAATTGGACACAATCCTCCAATTGAGGTGGGACCTCCTGTGTTGCTGCTTCTTTTCCACTGGGCAATTGAAGGAACCAGGCAAACAAGATATTTGCAATAGACACGCTGTAACTGTGCACTGCAGGGTCAGATGTAATCTGGCAGATATATCTTGCTGTTACCTAGAATGATAAAGTTGTATAAAAGTTCAGGGCTGTGACCACCTTATCTGTGACTGACAGCGTTTTCACTGCTGCTGAAGTGGTTGGCAAATCTGGTTGCAGGAAGGATGACCATCATTCATTAACAGCCTCTTTGGAGAAGAGTAATTTCTGAATGGATGTTTAATCTGAAGTGTACCTGTGTGAATTCTTGAGTCTGTATATATCTCCGATGGTGTAAGAATGGTTCCTCATTGCTCATGAGGTGCAAACACATATGTTTGACCTTCGTCCTGATCCACTTCTTGATCTTCAAAAACTGTAAATAAAAATATCAATAGGGATACTGACAACCCCTCTCAACAATAATAGTAACTTTACCTTATATTGTACCTTTACCAAAATGAAATGTCCCAAATCTCTTCGCAGAAATAAAGTCAAACCAAGTTTCAGGAGATATTAGGGCTGATGACAAAAAGCGTGGCCAAAGAGGAGCTTTTAATAAGGGTCTTAAAGAACGACAGAGAGATAGTGAGGTGGAGAATTTAAAATTCCAGAGGCTAGGGGCTTTGCACAATTACTGATGGTGGAGTGATTAAAATCAGTGAAAGAAGCCAGAATTAAAGATGTACAGCGATCTTGGAGGGTTGAGGGAAGGGAAAAGAACAAAGAATAAAGAACTGTACAGCACAGGAACAGGCCCTTTGGCCCACCAAGCCTGCACCGATTACGTTGTCCTATCTAGACCAGGTCCCACCCCCCTGCCACACTAATTTAAAAGATTACAAAAATTTGGAGGGGTGAAGTTATGAAGGGATTTGAAAACAAGGATTAGAATTTCAAAATTGAAATGTTGCTCAACAGAGAGCCTGATGCACTATCAATCGAGCCGAGACTAGTTGTGAGCAAGACAAATAGGCTTTTATTAGCAAGAACTTGGAGCCATCCCTGTCAGAGATCTGGTCTGAACTGAGAGCAAGGGGGAGGAGCCACCACCTTTATACCCAGACCAGGGAAGGAGACTTGGGCGGAACCGACAGGGATGTGCCACATATACAGGTACTGAGAAATACTAACTACGGTGGTTAACCACTACAGATAACATATACCAGCGGTTTACCACAGAGCCAATGTAGGTCAGTGAGCACAGGGATGATGGGTGAAAAGTTCTTGGTGTTAGGACATGGGCAAATGAGTTTTGAATGATCCTAAATTTATGAAAGTCCCAAGTTGGTCGTCCGACCAGGAGTGCATTTTAATAGTCAGGCCTCGAGGTAGAAACGCAATGGATGAGGGTTTCAGCAGAAGGTGAGCTAAGGCAGACCTGGAGTTGAGCAATGTTACGGAGATGGAATTAGGTGGACTTAGTGAAGGTATAGACTTGTGATTGGACTCTCAGCCCTCAAAACATCAGACAATGATCAATCTCTGGAGAAACAGGCACAATAACCGAGTCAGTGCAAATCTGTGAACCTGTTGCAAAGTTTCAATAATATCCGTCATTCCACAATATAAACATATTACAGAAAGAGTGAATGATAGGAATTTGAAGCTCAGCAATGTACTTTAACTGCAAGGACCCAACTTAAGGGTGTACCAAGCAATGCCAATTTTACATGGGCTTTGAACCTGCTGAATGCAGTTCAAACATGTGAGAACATGCCTTCATGAATGGAAAATTTCTACCTTAATGAACCAAATGCAAAATGTGCAGGTTCTAAGCAGTAGGCACTTACAGGTTAGCTCAACAAGCACAGTAGGGCACAACATGCACACTCCAAGCACTCCTTTGCCTCAGCATCTTGTGCTGCAAGGTATGATAGTGTGACCAAACGGGCAACCTAAAATGGCGATTTATAAAGCACTCTGGGACAATTGGGTAAGAACTAAAACAGCAGGCTGCCGCCTAAAAGACAGAGATAAACAGGCTGCAGCTCAGACGACTGAATACACAGGAAATAGACCATCCCAAAGACAATGGACACTCTCTGGTCAAACATACTTGTTTACCAGACAAAGAGGACCCTCAACCCCTTATTTGGGAGGGAGGTATGTGACCTACGTGCCTCCAGCACCTACAGGCATGGTCGTTGGGTACACACCCAGAGATCAGTGGCAGCGCCTGATCGGACTCTTATCGATTAGAGTGATCAAGCCCTGATCGATTGATTGACAAGAATCAAGAGACCGCCCAAAAGAACACGAAACCAAGGAGGGATAAAAGATGCTGCACAACAGAAGAATCTCTCTCTCTTTCTCTCTGACCTCACAAACGAGCTACAACAACGGTGACCATCACCAGCAACGACCAGCACGAGGAGAACCACCACACCCGAGAAGGAAGGAAGACCAGAGCCAGAGTGCCAGACCAGACCAAAGGACCAGACTACGCAGAGGACTACTGAGGCCAGTGCACAGATAAAGGCCAATATCTGCCTGGATACTTGCCAGTCACACAAATTTAGGTCAAGGTCTAGTATTGGACTTGATCTTCAGTATAGAACATAGAACATAGAACAGTACAGCACAGAACAGGCCCTTCAGCCCAGGATGTTGTGCCGAGCTTTATCTGAAACCAAGATCAAGCTATCCCACTCCCTATCATCCTGGTGTGCTCCATGTGCCTATCCAATAACCGCTTAAATATTCCTAAAGTGTCTGACTCCACTATCACTGCAGGCAGTCCATTCCACACCCCAACCACTCTCTGCGTAAAGAACCTACCTCTGATATCCTTCATATATCTCCCACCATGAACCCTATAGTTATGCCCCCTTGTAATAGCTCCATCCACCCGAGGAAATAGTCTTTGAACGTTCACTCGATCTATCCCCTTCATCATTTTATAAATCTCTATTAAGTCTCCCCTCAGCCTCCTCCGCTCCAGAGAGAACAGCCCTAGCTCCCTCAACCTTTCCTCATAAGACCTACCCTCCAAACCAGGCAGCATCCTGGTAAATCTCCTCTGCACTCTTTCCAGCGCTTCCACATCCTTCTTATAGTGAGGTGACCAGAACTGCACACAATATTCCAAATGTGGTCTCACCAAGGTCCTGTACAGTTGCAGCATAACCCCACGGCTCTTAAACTCCAACCCCCTGTTAATAAAAGCTAACACACTATAGGCCTTCTTCACAGCTCTATCCACTTGAGTGGCAACCTTTAGAGATCTGTGGATATGAACCCCAAGATCTCTCTGTTCCTCCACAGTCTTCAGAACCCTACCTTTGACCCTGTAATCCACATTTAAATTTGTCCTACCAAAATGAATCACCTCACATTTATCAGGGTTAAACTCCATTTGCCATTTTTCAGCCCAGCTTTGCATCCTATCTATGTCTCTTTGCAGCCTACAACAGCCCTCCACCACATCGACTACTCCACCAATCTTGGTGTCATCAACAAATTTACTGATCCACCCTTCAGCCCCCTCCTCTAAGTCATTAACAAAAATCACAAAGAGCAGAGGACCAAGCACTGATCCCTGTGGCACTCCGCTAGCAACCTGCCTCCAGTCCAAAAATTTTCCATCCACCACCACCCTCTGTCTTCGATCAGATAGCCAGTTACCTATCCAATCGGCCAACTTTCCCTCTATCCCACACCTCCTTACTTTCATCATAAGCCGACCATGGGGGACCTTATCAAACACCTTATTAAAATCCATGTATATGACATCAACTGCCCTACCTTCATCAACACACTTAGTTACCTCCTCAAAAAATTCTATCAAATTTGTGAGGCACGACTTGCCCTTCACGAATCCGTGCTGACTATCCCGGATTAATCCGCATCTTTCTAAATGGTCGTAAATCCCATCCCTAAGGACCTTTTCCATCAATTTACCAACCACAGAAGTAAGACTAACCGGTCTATAATTATCAGGGTCATTTCTATTCCCTTTCTTAAACAGAGGAACAACATTCGCCATTCTCCAGTCCTCTGGCACCATCCCCGTGGACAGTGAGGACCCAAAGGTCAAAGCCAAAAGCTCTGCAATCTCATCCCTTGCCTCCCAAAGAATCCTAGGATATATTCATCAGGCTCAGGGGACTTATCGACCTTCAGTTTATTCAAAACTGCCAGGACATCCTCCCTCCGAACAACTATTTCCTCCAGCCTATTAGGCCGTAACACCTTCTCTTCCTCAAAAACATGGCCCCTCTCCTTGGTGAACACTGAAGAAAAGTATTCATTCATCACCTCGCCTCTCTCTACTGACTCCATACACAAGTTCCCACTACTGTCCTTGACCGGCCCTAACCTCACCCTGGTCATTCTTTTATTCCTCACATAAGAGTAAAAAGCCTTGGGGTGTTCCTTGACCCGACCCGCTAAGGACTTCTCATGTCCCCCTCCTAGCTCTCCTAAGCCTCTTTTTCAGCTCATTCCTTGCTAACTTGTAACCCTCAATCGAGCCATCTGAACCTTGTTTCCTCATCCCTACATAAGCTTCCCTCTTCCTTTTCACAAGACATTCCACCTCTTTCGTGAACCATAGTTCCCTCACTCAGCCATTTCCTCCCTGCCTGACAGGGACATACCTATCAAGGACACCCTGTATTTGTTCCTTGAAAAAGTTCCACTTTTCATTAGTGCCTTTCCCTGACAGTTTCTGTTCCCATCTTATGCCCCGTAATTCTTGCCTAATCGCATCATAATTACCTCTCCCCCAATTGTAAACCTTGCCCTGCCGTACGGCCCTATCCCTCTCCATTGCAATAACAAAAGACACCGAATTGTGGTCACTATCTCCAAAGTGCTCTCCCACAACCAAATCTAACACTTGGCCCGGTTCATTTCCCAGTACCAAATCCAATGTGGCCTCACCTCAGTATTTCTGTAAGATAACTTATTGTTGGTTGGGTAGGTGATTACTAATTGTGTGTTTAAATAAATATTGTTGTACTAACAGGAAGTCTACTCGCAATTCTTTGTCCACCGTATAAGAGTTAAAACAGACTATGCGGCAGGCACAACAACAGTATGGCTGTGCTAAAGAACAGAGTAGTGGTCAGTTGATTATAGTTCTATACAAGCAATACAAGAATAAAAGTATTAACTATCCTTCTTCAATTTTATTATTATTTTGTGTTCCCATAAATGGGCAACTGTTCATGCTGAAGGTGCCCTTAGTTTACATGCTGATCACATTTTGTGCTTTTCAGAGACAGCTTCAATCATTTTCATTTCAAACCCTTTCTATTTCTCAGCGATAACTACAGAAATGGAATGTTTCCAAATCTTGTAAAAACATAAAAACACAAAATGCTTGCATGATGCTTTTCAATGTGGTGCACATATTTCCATTGGAAACATAGAAAATAGGAGCAGGAGAAGACCATTCTGCCCTTCGAGCCTCATCATCATTTAACCTCAATGGCCTTCTGATTGCTATGAATTACTTGAGCGAACCTTTTATTATTGTAATTTCAGAACAACTATTAACACGCTTGGTCAAATTTTAGGAGCCACATGACTACCTCACCCGGGGGCAAATGCAAAGTAGGAAATCAAGCAGCCATGCATTGATTCAGAACATGTGACAGTTTGCAGCAAAGTCAAATGCACAAAGGGAAGATCATCTATTTATTTCAGGCAGACTTACAATTATGCACTGACCAGGCTTGCTGAAATTCAATCTTTAAAGAGTGGTTTCTTTTTCCTGAGAAAACATTGTCCTTTGTGGCATTTTTCTTCTTATATTAGTTTCTATTGTTGAGCAGATTACCACAGTTTTGCATTTATTTTAATATAGTTTTTTTTACCCTCAGTGAAGTGAGAATAGGAATTATGGTGTTCTATAACTGAGATAAAGATGATATTAAAGTTAAAATTAGTTAAAGTTTATTTTAGTGTCGCAAGTAGGCTTACACTAACACTGCAATGAAGTTACTGTGAAAATCCCCTAGGTGCCACACTTCAGCACTTGTTCGGGTACACCAAGGGAGAATTCAGCATGAACAATGCACCTAACCAGCACGTCTTTCGGACTGTGGGAGGAAACCAGAGCACTCAGAGGAAACCCACACAGACATGGGGAGAATGTGCAGACTCCGCACAGACAGTGACCCAAGCTGGGAATCAAATCCAGGCCCCTGGCATGTGAGGCTACAGTGCTAACCACTGTGCCACCGTGCTGCCCATCAGAGGGCACTAAAAGCATTGGTGGCAACACCTTGAGGTACACATCTGCACTCACTGCTACTCAGGATGCGTGTTTATTGAGCCTAACTATTTAATTTGAGTATATCAGAGCTGACCTGCTTTCACTGCCTTTACTTTTAAGAGCTGTCACTGAACGCTGCCACCTGTAGTATGCTGACCTACAGGCAACTTGTACCTCAGTGAATGTATCTTGCCATAACTGCAAAAATTAGCAAAACATTATGGCTGAAAATGGTGTTTTAATGTTGGGAGTAGACAACTAAACAACTAATGAAAGGAGGAGACTCCATAAACATCTCCATCCTCAATGATGTTGGAGCGCAGTTTGTGAATTCAAAAAATAAGACTGAAGAATTCACAATGATCATCAGGTGGCACAGTGATTAGCACTGCTCCCTCAAAGGGCCAGGGACGCAGGTTCGATTCCTAGCTTGGGTCACTGTGCGGATTTGCATGTTCTCCCCGTGTCTGCATGGGTTTCCTCTGGGTGCTCCTCCCACAGTCTGAAAGATGTGCATTGGCCATACTAAATTCTCCTTCTGTGTAACCAAAGAGGCACCGGAGTGTGGCGACGAGGGGATTTTCACACTAACTTCATTGCAATGTTAATGTAAGCCTACTTGTGATACAAATAATAAACTTTAAGCCAGGAGTGCTCAGTGGAAGACCTTTCTTAGCCTCACCCTGAGGTCCCCTCAATAAAGATGACAGTCTTCAGCCAAATTGATTAATTCCACATGATATCAAGAAATGACTGGCCACATTGGACACATAGGCCGGAATTTTACCAGCACACCTGCCCTGGAATCAGGGCAAGCGAGGCTCGCAGAACAGGATTCTCCGTTGGCCTCGGGTGGGATCTTACGAGCCTTGGGTGGGCGAGGCAGTAAAATTCCACCCATAGAATGCTATAGATCTCAGCAACATCCCAGCTGTCGTGTGAAGATCTGTGCTGCAGAATTGGCTGCATTTTTAACCAAGCTATTCCAGTACCAGTACAGCACTGGCATTCATCTGACAGTTTAGAAAATTGCCCATGTATGTCCTGACCACAAAAGCAGGACAAATTCATCCCTGGCTAATTATTATCCTATCTACTCTGAATGGTAAGCAAAGAAAAGAGTTGTCGATTTTTTTTGCAACCACCTTCTTTGCATATTGCTTTTCACACTGGCATGTACTGGCAGCTCCTGCCAAACTAGCTTTGCAATTATCCTGTGTGGACACTGTCTAGGTACCAAAGAGATCAACTTTCTCTGCTGCAATTGCTGCAACAAGACTTCCACGGAAGCATCCAGAAACTTTTGATCACGTGTTTTTGCGCAATAGTGATCTCTGCCATTTGCCCAATAATTGACTGCCAGCAATTCTTGTAAATTCAAACAAAATAACGCAGGTTCCTTGTTCGATATTGCTACAGCAGTGCTGCCTAGGCTGTAGCTAGCTCCCGACGGGAGGTGTTATTTATGCTGGGAACTCACTGTACTTCCACGTTTGAGATTCACCCCAAAGGTTGCAGCGCAGTTAGCAAGCTCTCATTCAGACTGCTGTAAGGCACCCAACTAAAATTCACCTCCCATTTCCAATTCCTCCATTTTGAAAGGCTGTTTTCCTGTCAGAAGCAGTTTAATTCAACATTTAGTAAGTCTTTAACAGCTCACATGTTGTTTGGTTTGTTTTTGGCTGCATAAGAATAAGGTAAGCTAATGAATAATCTCACTGGAAAGCACAGTTCAAGACAGAGTTAGAATAATGCCTGTTAACTATTTAATCTTCAGTTGCATTATTAGCTATTACTTCACAAGTGAAGCAAGCATACTCTTAGGACTGTTTGGATAAACATGATGTCAACAGCCCCCAGCTTAAGTATTCACACCCTCTACCAGCGGCACACAGTGGCAGCAGTGTGCTTCATCTGCAAGATGCACAGCAACAGTTCGCCAAGCCTAAGGTTTTCTTGCCTTGTCCAGACAAGCCTTCCTGATCCTCCTGGCTCACATGCAAAAAAAATGTTCACACGAGAGTTCTTCATTGCTTCTTCTGGACTTTGATTTGGATTTGGACTCAGGTTTAGCCTGAAAGGGATGACATTAGTGACCCATGGCATAGGCTTCAGGCATCAGGCTAAAATTGCAATGAGGCCCCCTGCAATGTCATCATATGAACCCACCCACCCCTTTTGGCTAAAATCAAGTGTAGTATGGTCGGCACCCCATGGTCGGCCGCACTTGGTCGAGGTCATTAGGTTACGCTGAGGCTTCATATGTTTCATATGAAGCAATTTTTAAAAGCGGCATCTCGGCCTTTTGGCTAAGATGCAAATGAGCTCAAGTCTTGGAGGAGGAACCTCCCCCTTCTCCAATCAGCTTGGCTCATGTAGATCAGGCCCAGGACAGGGTGGTTTGGTCGCTCGCCCTGTCTTGTCAGCCTGGATCTGAAATGTCTCAACTTGTTGAGACTCTGAATTGGATTTGATTTGATTGAATTGGAAAAGTTAAAAAAAAATGAACCCACCCAATTTTCATTCCATTGAAATCTACAACAGATAGTTGACCCACGCCATCAAATTACTAACCAGGCAGTAGAAATGAAACTTTATCCCAGAAAATTACAATCTTTGCCGGAAAGTAGTCAAATCGCACCAACACCATGTCTCTAACACTATATGTTGTTCAATGCTTTATCAGAAGCTTGAATCTTGAGTTCCTTGGGCTTCCCAGGAATATCACTTGGTCAGTTCAATTGAAGCACTAAGAACGTAGGACACCACAGCACCTGACCAGCATCAGTATGAGCGTTAAGAACAATCTGTTGTTACGAGGTTAGTCCCCTTTACCTCGCATCATAATTATTTGGGAAGATATTATCTGTTCTTAATTAATGTTTAGAGATTTGTTAACATAAAGGCCTGACGCTCGCTTTAAGTGAAGAGTTAATAATGTACTTTATTTAAATAAACAGGAACTTTAACTTAACAAGTAACACATTAACTAAGATACAGTTCGACTGAAATGTTGTTAGGATAATACAAGGAACATTCATTACTCAAAGTAGTAATAACGGAAGTTTAGTAACTCTCAAAAAATATATACAACCAGCGTCCAGAAGCTTGGAGTTCTTCGGTAGTTGTCCACTGTCTGATTTGGTACTTTTCACTGGTTAGAGGGTGAGTTATGGTAATACCTATCTGAAGCTGGCAGAGTTCAGAACCAACTGCTCCAATTGAACTAACTGCCCTTAACTGCCTTTAACATTTGATCTAACTACCTTTAACTGCTCCAGTTGGTCTGGCCCTGCTTCTGATTGAACTCCTAGCTCAACCCCTGGTGGAACTGAACTGAAGTCCAGCAGTTGAGTTCCTGTTTATACCCTTGATGACCTATCCATTCCCTATAATTGGATTGGCCGGAGGTTGACAACAACAGCAAAGTCAAATTTGATAGACTTCTGATCACTGAGTGTCTTCTTTAAAGTAATAGGTTATTAGCTGAGTGCCTCCTTTAAACTCATCAGCTAACACAATGTAAAAACCTGCAGAGCCTGTTACCAAAGCAACCCTGTTGTTTGGCTTTTCATACAACAATGTTGCATTCTTTGTACCCTGTGCACCTTGTATTTTGACATTCAAGTATTGAACACAACCAGCTTTTGAAGGCACTGTCACAAAGCCAGCTTTTAAAGGACTGACATAAAACCAGCTTTTAAAGGGACTACACACTGTTTTCTTTCCCTCTAGCATTTTTTACAATTCTTTTATATTTTTATAAACATCCTTTGTATCTTTACAAACTCAACTTCACAACACTGTGCAGTAATCTCCCCAGTATGTAGTAGGTTTTCCTCACAAAACTGCTTCGATAGTTGTGCAGTACACCACTAACTAAGGAGTCTTATGAAGAAAACTGACAATGTGCACTGGCATCAGATGGAAGTGGGCATACAATCTGTGGATAGAATGCATGCAGGCAGCAGGCACTAAGTCTTCCATCTGAGTCTAATAATCCTAGCCACATTTCAGAGTGTTTTTTAGATGATTGACTGGTAAAACAGTCATTGATAGAGGATGACAGGATTTGCTGGTAGAAGTTCTGTCTCCTTACCCCCGCGTCAAATAATGGAGACATAGCTAAGAGATGACAGCGATGTAAAAGTTTGAGAAGACTTTCTTCGCAGTGGTGATTATTTTTAATGTAGGTGAATCTGTTCATTTTTTAAAACATCAGCACAATGCAAAAAATGAATGTTTGAACCGTTTGAAATGACTATATTCAGAGAATTATTTCTGTAACTGCAGCTGCTTCTTGTGCAGTGAGGGAACAAATATATTTAAGTTTCAGCAGTAATGTGCACCTTCTCCTACCTTAGCCAACATGGTAATTTCCAAATCACTGTGTACAATGTCACAGAAGATCTGCTGGTAAATATAATTGGAAAATCAGAATTATTATACCCTGTTCAAAACCTATGCCCCTGGTTTCATTCCCTTCCCTGGATCCTCACGGAATCATAATCTTAACTTCAATGCTTGAGGTGATAATACTATCGTGGTTTGTAACTGGGTGAGCATCTGAGCAGTCTGGACTATAATTGGTTAAAATCCCAACATGGAATGTTAAGAAACTGAATTCAATTTAAATAAAAATGGAAATAATCAGCTACCATCAATCAATGTGATCATGGGTTGATATAATTGTTGCCCAACTGGTTTGCTGAAATCCTTAAGGAAGGTGGCCTGCTGTCCTTATGAAGTCCAGTATGTATGGTCCCACACCAAATGGTTGATGTTAACTGCTCTCTGAAGTCGACCAGCAGCAAGCCATTCAAATGCGTCAAACTACTCCAGAGAATAGGCTTGCAGGAATTCATGAAGAAGAATCACCTTGTCATGGTAACTAGGAATGGGGAAGTAAATACCAGCCTTGCCAGTATGATTTCCAAATAAATGAGTTGAAAATAGGTGAATTACCACAGAGGAAAACTTCATTTTTGTGATAACGACACACTTCACTCAGATTTCTCTGCAAAGCTACCTCCAAAATGTTTAATGTGCATCACGGTTATTGGTTGCTTGCGAAATTGTTGCTTCTTAGTTCAAAATGAGAATTCTTCTGCTCTTGCCAGCCATTCACTGCAGTTGTAGAACTCAACTGTCAGTGACACCAGGATTCCAGCCGCAATTGCAGACCTCTGAAAGCAGCTCTAATTACTGCACCAACAACAATTTCATTGTCTGCATTTAAAAATGATTGACACTTCCTCTCTCTGTCACAAAATATTGTATAAACTGATTCAAGCAAATCGAGATTTAATTTTGTCACAGTTCTTTATTTGTTCTTCATAAGTCAGACTATTAAGAGACAGAATGTGGTTATTGTATTCACAAAGACAGGTTAGCATGTTTTTGACAGGCCACTTTCTCAGCATAATCCACTGTGGGTACAGGAGGAGTGCTCATGCAGTGATCCATCTTTCGTCTGTCTGCAGCTTAACTCTGCGTTTAAGTGTGGTTTCAGAATGGCCATTTTTGATATTTATCATCATCTATTTGCATTCATTCCAGAGAGAATTTGTTACGTTTAAACACATCAGATTTATCATAACCGCATTTATTCAGGACCATATGGCACAATTCCACCTGAATCCCTGACTGGGTCCCTTTTCCAGCGTTTAGCTTTTTGGCAGTTAACTGTGAATTTGAAAATGCTCATGAACCTTCAATAATGTGAGCAATGTGCGTCAGAACTCATGACAAGAGTTTTATTTAGTTAGCTCCCTGTAGAATGAATTAAGTGAAGCTGACAGACATTTCTGTGAGGGGAAAAAAACAGTTACTACAGCTCTCAAAGCTTTACATCATGTTAATGCTGAGTCCTGAGTCTGTGCCTTGGCTCAAAGTTGATATTTCTCCTCTCAATTGAGATGTCCTATTTTGGACTTTTCAAAATTTCTATCAGTGGCAAGACTGGCATTTGTTTCCCATCCCAGAACAGTAAAGAGTCAACGACATTGCTGGAGTTACATGTAGGTCAGAGTGAGTAAGGATGGCATTATTGAGCCAGATGTTAAAGTTAAAGTTTATTCATTAGTTACAAGTAGGCATACATTAACGCCACAATGAAGTTACTGTGAAAATCCCCTAGTCCACACTCTGGTGCCATGGAGGGAGCTGGTCAATCCAACGAACCAGCACATTTTTCAGATTGTGGGAGGAAACCGGAGCACCCGGAGGAAACCCAGGGCGGCACGGTAGCACAGTGGTTAGCACTGCTGCTTCACAACTCCAGGGACCTGGGTTTGATTCCCGGCTTGGGTCACTGTCTGTGTGGAGTTTGCACATTCTCCTCGTGCCTGCATGGGTTTCCTCCGGGTGCTCCGGTTTCCTCCCACAGTCCAAAGATGTGTGGGTTAGGTTGATTGGCCATGCTAAAAAGAAAATTGCCCTTAGTGTCCTGAGATGCGTAGGTCAGAGGGATTAGTGAGTAAATCTGTAGGGATATGGAGGTAGGGCCTGGGTGGGATTGTGGTCGGTGCAGACTCGATGGGCTGAATGACCTCTTTCTATACTGTAGGGTTTCTATGATTTCTATGATGATTTCAGACACAGGGAGAAGTGCAAACTCCACACAGACAGTGACCCAAGCCGGGATTTGAATGCGGGTCCCTGGCGCTGTGAGGCAGCAATGCTAACCACTTATCAACGTGACATCCTGTGCAGAGGATGTATTTTTATGATATTTGGTGATAGTTTAATGCTCACCGTTACTGAGACGAGCTTTCAATTCCAGATATGTATTCATCAATTAAATTTAAATTTCAGTAGCTTCCGTGTGTCCCCAGAGCATTAGCTTGTGTTTCTCGATTACCAGTCCAGTGAGATTATCATTCTGCCATCTTCTCCCGCAATGGATATTGGGTTGGCCCTCCAAAACTGTAAGCAGCACAATAAAAAAAACCTCCAGAAGTTCCTATGATCACATTATGGTCTGTCATTCTGATTGATGACCAGTCCACACTTACTGCCCAGCAGAAACCGGGCAGAGCAGGAGGTAAAATAAAGGCAACCCACTTATCATTCTTATACCATCGAGGCTATTTAAGGATAGGCATTTGAGACAGCTGTCTGATTCCATGGAAAGACTCGAGAATTTACGCGTCATTTCACATAGCTAGGATTCCAAAGCCAATTCAATGGTCTACCCAAGTATATCCTATGCTTGGTAGAAGCTGCTGAACCAGTAGGTCAAACCTTCAGAGGTAAGTAACAAAGTTAATTTGCGAGGAGCAAGAGTCATCTTCCCAGCCACTGCCTGAAGAGCCACTGCCTGAGATCTCCCATCCCACCAACTCCTCCTCACTATGTGTTGGACAGCCTCTGCAAAAACTAATATTGTGCTGGCCTAAACCAAGCAAGCTGCCTTGGGGCACCTGTTTGGGGCAGGTAGCTGGGCTGCCTCTATTTGAAAGTTAAAATACAATCGATCTCTTGCTGAATCATAGAAATCATAGAAACCCTACAGTGCAGAAGGAGGCCATTCAGCCCATCGAGTCTGCACCGACAACAATCCCACCTAGGTCCTATCGCCCCAGCCCCACATATTTTCCCCACTAATCCCTCTAACCTATGCACCCCGGGACAGTAAGGGGAAATTTAGCACGGCCAATCCACCTAACCCGCACATCTTTGGACAGTGGGAGGAAACTGGAGCACCTGGAAGTAACCCACGATGGGGAGAATGTGCAGAAACTCCACAAAGACAGCGACCCAAGCCAGGAATCGGACCTGGGTTCCTGGAGCTGTGAGGCAGCAGTGCTGACCACTGTGTCACCGCCCCATGTGCTCTATTATCCAATGGTCCAAGGTTCTTATCTTGTTTTTCAGCTGCCTTGCCAGGGGTGACCACTTGTGACAAATAAGAAAGAAACTGCTGGGGCAATTAAACAATTTGTTACCTATCATAACTGACTTGTCATTGAGAAAGGAATCAGGTCATCTTGTGTTGGAATGCATGATCCAAATGTCATTTTTAAAAATCTGTTATCATTGTTCGGGTTTTATTTTGTCCTTTAACTTTTTCATCATCCATGAATTCACAATGGAGAGGCCATTGCAGTGGATCATGAAGAGCAGGAATACGCTGTCAGTGATGGAATGTTATCCAGCTGAAATGTTAACCCCGCTTCTCTCTCCACAGCTGCTGCCAGGCCTGCTGAGTATTTTCAGCACTTTTGTTTTTATTTCGGATTTCCATTATCTGCAGTATTTTGCTTCTGTGATTTATGAATAATCCGTTGACGGGTTGTGAATCCTGTTGTGTACAAATTGGTTTCTGTGTTTACCTGCACAGTGTAGCATTTCAAAGGTGAAGAGCTTTGGGTGTCCCCCACATGTTAAAGGGACTGCATATGTGAAAATATTTCCTTCCATTTTAAAAATAGTTTTATTGGGAAGCACAAAACCAATTAAATATGTTTGAAATTACAAAAGCAAAAAGAGCTCTGAAAGGTGACATTCAGAAAAGAAAATGTCAGTGTTTGATCAGAGCTGAAAAGATTCAGAGTTCCCTTCTGGAGGACAAAGTGGAAGGCAGCAGAAAGAGGAATTGATGCAGAAGTAGCTGGATGACAGATGTCACAAGGGGGTTGCAGACAAGCTACAATGGATGCGCGAGGATGGCGTGAGACAGACGAGTGTGACATACCATGGCAGCAGCCCAAGGCTTTTCTGGTTTGACTGGATGACTGATTCAGACTACACCTGCTCCTAGCCCAGGCTTGTTTCTAGGAGATCTTCCAACAACTAAGCTCTCCACAGTGACTCTAAAATATCTTTCTTTTCCCTTTCATCTCAGGTTCCATTATTTTCACATCTCTTTGAAACACTAATCCTTCCAAATCTAAAGGGTGGAATCTTACAATAATTTGGCAGAGTATCTTCTCTGGTGAGAAAGCTGGCATGGAATTCTTCAGTTCCACTCCAGATCTTATCCCTTTAACTGCCAAAAAAAAGTGGGTGTGGTTTGCGCCATCAATCT
Organism: Mustelus asterias; assembly: GCF_964213995.1. NCBI lineage: Eukaryota > Metazoa > Chordata > Chondrichthyes > Carcharhiniformes > Triakidae > Mustelus > Mustelus asterias. Next base: position 92,309,930 of record NC_135802.1, on the reverse strand, counting down.
TCCCAGGCGGGTCTCTGAGAGATGGGAACTGACTCCACTGAGATCAGGGCACTCTAAAAGGGTGCCCCTATCACTGATTAATCTCCCCCCAATTTTCCATGGAGGGGTCTGTGGTCATCACCCCTCCGCACCCCCACACCCCAATCATCCTTGGCATTCCCAGCCCGACTGATCACCACCGTCATCCCCTTCCCCCACTCCCAATCATTGCCAGCTTCCCCAGCCCCGCCTTCAGCCCTGATCATCGCAGCATCCCCATCCCCTTCACCCCCACGTTCATTTCCGACATCGCATCACGTCAGCGAGGTACGAAAATCTCATGAGGGGGAATATCTGGCAAGGGGTTTTTAATTAGATTTAAATTTATGGAAATATCCATGAGGATATCTGGCAGAGAATCTGGAGAAATCAGATTCTCGCCCATAATGGGAGTGAACCTGATTATGTCGCTGGTGAGGGGTGGCGAAAATGGGAGATAACAATCTCACTGGCGAGATTTGCGATTTCCAGGTTATGTCAGATCTTGAGCGCTCACTGGCGATCTCGCAAACAGAGAGTGCGGGCTCGAGATCCTGCCCGAAATCTTTCATGTTTCTATTTTGTCTCTGCTTCTGGGCCAATGAAATGTAATGAGCCCTCTTCTATTTACCCAGGGTACACTACAAGATGCAAAATGTTTCTTGTCACCTCTGACTTCCCTTTGATTTTCAACAAACTAACATCTTTTCTAAAAATGCAAGTGTTAGATCCAACATATTTACTTGTACCTCAAAACCATGATAATATCTCATTTTAAATGCACAAATCTGACACATCTATCCTTTCATGTCTTAAACCTCCAAGACAACTTGTCTCGAGTAAACTTTTCCAGCTTATTAAAATCATTTGCACACGTGCACACACACACACATGCACACATACACATACACGCATGCAGACACACGCACACATTCATGCAAGCACACACATATATGCATGAATGCACACACACATACGCACGCACAAGCACACACACACATACACACAAATGCATACACACACACATGCATACATTCACACACGCACACACATATACATACAACCACACACATATACATATACATTCATACACACATGCATGCGCATGCGCACACGCACGCACATACACACAAACATACATACACACGCTGCTTCATAGAATAACACAAAAATAAATCCGTTATCACACAGTACAATCAATGATCAGGGTCAAAGCTGTACTCATGCTCTGCATGGACTCCTCCAGGACAGTGACCACGGCATGCAAATCTGCCTTGGCCTCATCATGATCCTGGTTTCCAGCAGTCCTGCCATTGTTGGGACCCTTGGCACTCTCTGCCTCTGCCGCTCCTGATGTGAGTGTGTTGTGCCCTCCCCACTGTGCACTGCCATTGGAGCTGACAATCTAATGTCCACTGAGGTGCTTGCATCTATGTTGGTGCTTGCTTCTGAGAGAGGAGGTGACACTGATGCATCTGACAGGCCCTGGTCCCTTGGTGTCATGGATGGCTCTTCATGGTCCTGTATTCATCTGCTGGATGGTGAATCTGGAGAGGAGAATGACATGTCAGCAGTATTAGTCTGTCACTGTGCATGTTAGGTGGGCTGGGGAGACAATGGAGATCTGCATCAAGCTGCTATCACCTTTGAAGAAACACTGGGGACTCCAGCTTTGAGGTTTGCATTTCAGATGAGACAATTCAACAACGTTTACATTGTTGAACATTCGCACAACTGTGCACTGCGCTCATACCTTCGTCAGAGACCCCTGCCTCTCCATAATTGGTGGACCATGCTGGGCAGTGACAGTCCAACTCCAGCACATCCATCTCAACCCTTGTCAGAATCATTGGTTTTGTGGGGGCCACCATCCACCCTTGTCCTCTTGACTATGTTATGCGATCAGTTTTCTCTTGAAAAGAGCATTGATTCTACCTGCAGCGGCATTCCAGCCTGGCCAACCATACCTGATGAACAGCTTGTGTGGCACATCCAAGCCTTGGCCTTCATGGCCTTTTTTGAAGAAGTGACCAGAATGGTTGATGAGGGAAGGGCCGTGGATGTCGTCTATATGGACTTTAGTAAAGCGTTTGACAAAGTCCCTCATGGTAGGCTGGTGAAAAAGGTTGGATCTCATGGGATAAAGGGGGAGGTGGCTAGATGGGTGGAGAACTGGCTTGGTCACAGAAGACAGAGGGTGGTAGTGGAAGGGTCTTTTTCCGGCTGGAGGCCTGTGACTAGTGGTGTTCTGCAGGGCTCTGTATTGGGACCTCTGCTGTTTGTGATTTACATAAACGATCTGGAAGAAGGTGTAACTGGGGTGATCAGTAAGTTTGCGGACGACACAAAATTGGCAGGACTTGCAGATAGTGAGGAGCATTGTCAGAAGCTACAGAAGGATATAGATAGGCTGGAAATTTGAGCAAAGAAATGGCAGATGGAGTTCAATCCTGATAAATGCGAAGTGATGCATTTTGGTAGAAATAATGTAGGGAGGAGCTATACGATAAATGGCAGAACCATAAAGGGTGTAGATACGCAGAGGGACCTGGGTGTGCAAGTCCACAGATCCTTGAAGGTGTTGTCACAGGTGGAGAAGGTGGTGAAGAAGGCATATGGCATGCTTGCCTTTATAGGACGGGGCATAGAGTATAAAAGTTGGGGTCTGATGTTGCAGTTGTATAGAACATTGGTTCGGCCGCATTTGGAATACTGCACCCAGTTCTGGTCGCCACACTACCAGAAGGACGTGGAGGCTTTGGAGAAAGTACAGAGGAGGTTTACCAGGATGTTGCCTGGTATGGAGGGGCTTAGTTATGAGAAGAGATTGGGTAAACTGGGGTTGTTCTCCCTGGAAAGACGGAGGATGAGGGGAGACTTAATAGAGGTGTATAAAATTATGAAAGGCATAGATAGGGTGAACGGTGGGAAGCTTTTCCCCAGGTCGGTGGTGACGTTCACGAGGGGTCATAGGTTCAAGGTGAAGGGGGGGGAAGTTTAACACAGATATCAGAAGGACATATTTTACACAGAGGGTGGTGGGGGCCTGGAATGCGCTGCCAGGCAAGGTGGTGGAGGCGGACACACTGGGAACGTTTAAGACTTATCTAGATAGCCACATGAACGGAGTGGGAATGGAGGGATACAAAAGAATGGTCTAGTTTGGACCAGGGAGCGGCATGGGCTTGGAGGGCCGAAGGGCCTGTTCCTGTGTTGTATTGTTCTTTGTTCTTTGTTCAATCCTCAAAGCAATCAATCTAAGCATTTATAGGTTAACCCCTGAGCTGGTGCCAATGTCAGTACCAATTGGCACTCACACAATTACACCCCTGAGCAACATAGGGGTACAGCCAGCCTTTACCACATCTCCGCACATATCCATGCGAACTCGGTACTCACCCTCTCACACTTGCTGAGCTTGGTACGACACGGTACGGCACGGTAGCACAGTGGTTAGCACTGCTGCTTCACAGCTCCAGGGTCCCGGGTTCGATTCCCAGCTCGGGTCACTGTCTGTGTGGAGTTTGCACATTCTCCTCGTGTCTGCGTGGGTTTCCTCCGGGTGCTCCGGTTTCCTCCCACAGTCCAAAGATGTGTGGGTTAGGTTGATTGGCCAGGTTAAAAATTGTCCCTTAGAGTCCTGGGATGTGTAGGTTAGAGGGATTAGCGGGTAAATATGTGGGGGTAGGGCCTGGGTGGGATTGTGGTCGGTGCAGACTCGATGGGCCAAATGGCCTCCTTCTGCACTGTAGGGTTTCTATGATTTCTATGATTTCTATGATTGGTCGGGTGGTTAACAGTGTCTAGGGCTACACGAAGATATAGATGGTATGGCCAAATGAGTCGATAAGTGGCAGGTGGAATTTAACCCTGTGAAGTGTGAGGTGATACACTTTGGAAAGAATAATTTGACAAGCAAGTATTCAGTGAATGGCATAACACTAGGAAGTTCTGAAGAACAAAGGGACCTTGGCATGTTTGTCCATAGATCTCTGAAGGTGGAAGGACACGTTAGTAGGATGGTGAAAAAGGCATGTGGGACACTTGCCTTTATCAATCAAGGCATCGATTACAAAAGCAAGGAGGTCATGTTGGAGTTGCATAGAACTTTGGTGAGGCCACAGCTGATATACTGTGTGTAGTTCTGGTTGCCACATTATAGGAAGGATGTGCTTGTACTGGAGGGGGTGCAGAGGAGATTCACCAGGATGTTGCCTGGGAGGAAGACTTAAGTTATTTAGAGAGGTTGGATAGCATTGAGTTGTTTTCATTGGAGCAGAGAAGACTGAGGGGCAACCTGATTGAGGTCTATGAGGAGCCTGAACAGGGTGGTTAGGGAGCAGCTGTTTCCTTTAGTTGAGAGGTCAGTCACAAGAAGACACAAGCTCAAGGTGAGGGGTAGGAAGTTTAGGTGGGAAGTGAAGAAAAACGTTTTTACCCAGAGGGTTATGGCAATCTGGAATGTGCTGCCTGGGAGGGTGATGGAGGTGGGTTGCTTCACATCCTTTAAAAGGTATCTGGATGAGCAGTTGACATGTCATAACTTTCAATGCTATGGACAAGTGCTGGTAAATAGGATTAGGTGGAAGGTCACGTGTTTCTCATGTGTCAGTGCAGACTTGATGGGCCAAAGGGCCTCTTCTGCGCTATATGATTCTGTGATTCTGTGATCAAAGCCATCAAAATACTTATACAAAATTTGGAAATAGTGGAGGATAGAATTCCTATCTTGAAATAAAGCTTATAGTAACTGATGTCCCAATTATAAGAAATGTATTGATCTGTGATGAATGGCCCATAGTGAGAAATCTACATTGTGTTTTCTGTTCCCTCCAGCCTGAGGTCTTAGGGAGAGAGAACATAGGAAGATAAAGGCACAAGTCAAGAAGGGAAAGGATGCAAAATGTCATTGTTCAGAAAAGAGCAGAGAGATTAAGAAGGACACAATGTTTTATAAATAAACATAACTAAGTTTAAAAAAAGAGCAGAACTGGAAACAATAAAAAAATGATGGCAAAAAATATGTTCAGGAAAAATATCATCAATTTTCAGAGTCTGTTTCAGGAAGAGAGTAAGAAATTAAAGACAAATCTATTCACTTGTGCACATGGACCACAGAGGTTCAAGAAGGCAGCTGAACACTACCTTCTCACAAGCAAGTGGAATGGGCCACACATGCTGGTCAAGCCATTAATGCCCACATCCCAGACATTAATTTTAAAAAGCATGGATTGTCCTGAAAGATGATTCGCACCCCTCTCAATTGCATGAATCTGTTCTCTCTGCTAAGACCTCAGGCTGGAGGGGACAAAAAACACAATGTAGATTTCCCACTGTGGGCACAGAGAGAAATCCACATTGGATCACATCATCATAGATCAATACATTTTTCGGAGGATAACAAATGCCTTTTAAATTCGAATTGTGACATGAGTTACTGGAAGCTTTATTTTGGGTTTTCAGCAATCACAGTATGACATTAATAATTATTTACCACTAGATCCTCATAGAAATTCAATCACTTTATTTTGAAATGCACTATAAATTTTCCTTATGGCGAAATTCAACTGAATTGCACTAATGTTCTTTGAAAGAGTTGAAATATAAGCAAACTAGAGCAATCTCTGAGAAATAAGACATACTCTGGGAATTTAGGTTAATTGATTCTTAGAAATATTTACATAGAATGACAGAATGGGTCTGAAAATTAAATATTTGCATTAGTGAAATCTGTTTAATTGCATAAGACATATCAGGAGGGGCTGAACTATAGACAATTGCCGTTGTGTGATGGAGAAAAAGCAGTTGTGTTACACTAACATTCATAGATTGAACATTTTCAGTGATCCTGAAGTGAGTTTCAGTAAATACAGCATTATATAATGCGTGGTTCTGCTCTGGTATCCATCAGCATGAAATATAGGAGTTGAAGCTCATAACTATACAACAGAATAATTGTCAGAACAATCTCTCCATTATTGGGGAATGAAACATTTGCAAATAAAAATTGACTTTGCATTGTAAGTCTGCTTAATTTGCCTGGCACATATTGTAAATTCCATTAAATGTGTTTCATTGTGTATGTAAGAATGGAAATTATTAAAAGGAAAGCACTCACAAGTTTATCCTGACAGGTTCTTGGAACAGTAGAGAAATTATTATAAAATATGGGCTTATTGAGCAGAAAAGCCTTTTTCACTTCTTAAGGAGGATGTTTTTATATTGAAATTACTCATCAGGCCCAGATCTTCCAGTGTCCAAATCATGGGAGACCGGGTATACTGTGGAAAATACACACTGGAATGCCTCAGAAATCCTAATGCACTGACTCCATGGGAATTGCCCAAGTCTCTGTGTTAGCGTCAGAGACTTCGGACAGTTCCAATGTACTGATGTGGATAGTTACCCAGGAAATGTTAGACAGATGAAAACCCAGTCTAATGCCTGGGTAACTATGCAACTGACCCTCAATCACTCACACTGGCCCTCTCCTCACACCCCTGACTTCCGCCTCAAACCGCTGACTGCCCCTTTGATCCCCTGATTCCTTCCCAACCCAATCTAACCAACCCTCACCACTCAACTACACCCCTACCCACTTGCCACCCTTATTCGCCTACAACGTACCCACCTGCCACCCACCCTCACCCACCCTACCTCTTATCCACCCTTTCCCCTGGCACACTTGCCTTCACTCTGTAGCTTTACAAGGAGGCTTTGGGACATTTAAATCATTACTGACCAGAATGAGGCAGCTAGTGCTGTAAAAGGTAGGTGTGGCTTGTCTCCACTCGAAAACCCAGTGCTATGAAGAGGTCATTCCATTTCAGATATACTCTGCATTTCTGGAGAAGCTGGGATTGGAAGCCCTGGACAAAAATGCAGAGCTCCATAAGAAAGTAAGAGCAGATTGGCAATCCAACAGTGATTGCCTTTCCTCACAGATTCGAGCCAATATTGTACAAAAGTAGTCAGAGTAACTGAGTACATTGTTTTATAACATCAGAGTTGTTTATGTTGGGGGGAAAATATTAGACACTGCTTTATAGTGACGGAATAAATCAATTTCCATTTTTACTAAATGGTGTGCTTGGATTTTCACTAATGTTTTGGATTGAAACCTACAATTCTCTCCATGCTGTGAAAGCTGCAAATCCATGGCATTAATTATATATTACAATTTTAAAACTGCCAATGCACAATGGGATGGTAAGATGCACCAGTGGGGTTATATATTTGGGACAGAATTTTATGAGGCTTCTAACAGCCCATTAGGTCTGACTTGTAACTGATGATATTCTGACCTAGTAGTAACCCAGATGAGCATTATGAGCGAGGTGAAGGAAGATGACAAACATGCGGGGAAACCCCCTCCCTCCATCATGTGCAGCCCCGATCTCCCCCCGCATCATGTGCAGCCCCAATCGCCGCCTTCCTCTCTCTCCCACGGATCCCATTGCAGAGTGCGCAGTGGGTCCACCCCCTCCCCACCACCATCACTGTCAATCAGCCCCCTTTAGTAGGCTGGGCCCCCGAAATGGCCCTGCCCCCTTTGCACTGCCAAATATCTGGTGGGCAGTGCCAGGTTGCCCAGTGAGCACTGTCTGGTGCCTAGTGGGCAATGCCAAGATGCCTGTGGGCAGTGCCAGGGTGCCAGCTGGCACCACCCAAAGGGCACCCCACTGCCCCCTACCTCCCGGGGGGGCCTCAATGGCCTCTCCCCCCATCAGCAGGTGAGCACACTTGGTCTCCGTTGATGGAGACCAGTTGAAATCCCTGCTAGTGAGAACTTCTCCCAGCGGAGGGGGAAACACTAGTGGGCCCAGAGACTACCGTACCAGGGTCGCAAATCATATTGAAGTTGGAGTTTCAATATGGTTTCAGGCTTGCGCCAATTTCCAGCATGAGGCTGATTACATAAAGAATAATGGACTGGGAGACTCACGATCAGCTGGATGCTGGTCTCCCAGCCTGCTGCGCTGCTTGAGCAGGCTGGAAGAATTGCCCCCCAATGTTTTGAATCCATCTGACTCATTTCCAGAGCTGAAGTAGGGTTGAAATGTGGTAGGGTGGAGAAGTCGGAGCAGAATAGAAGGTCAAGAAAATGTGGGAGCTCAGGAGGGATTGACAAAGATGTCATGGACACATGACAAAGTGAGTGTGAATGGTCATATTAAAGACGGGAAAAGGTGCTAATAATGAAATAAAGGTAAGGTAGCAGAATGTGATAATAGCAGAACAAGGATCAACATTCTGTGAAAGGAAAGCATGTTACAGATGACTCTGTGGGGGAGGATGTTGGGGAAAAAATGTTCGGGAAAGGAGAGTTTCTCCACCTCCATCACATCTGTTCCAACGATGCTACCTTCCAAAAGAACACTTCTGACATGTCTGCCTGTTGCCTGAATTGAGGTTCCCCCAAACTGTGGTTGACAATGTCCTCAACTATGAAAGATCCGTCTCCGATGCCTCTGTCCTCACCCCTTCCCATCTATCCCAGAACAATGATAGGGTTCCCCCATGATAGCGTTCCTGGGATTAACAGGATTGCACCTGGTATAGATTCAATGATTGAATTGCCTCCTTCTGTGCTGTAAGTAACTCTATGGGCTGGATTTTCATGGTCTCAATTGGGACCAAAATGGAGGTGTGGCCAGGAGAAAATAGCAGCCATGTCCTGGATCTGAACATCCTGCCTCCATTCCTGGTGCCGGCTATTTTCACCAGCACAGGAAATGGGGCAAATTGTGATCCCTAGCACCTCCTGTTAAAGTTGTTGGCATAGTTTTAAAGACGGCCAGTTCTGATCCCCAAAGTTTTTCATGTAGGTGGCCATGATTGGGAAAGCCTCCTGATTTATGTCTGATGAGCAATGTCGCAAACTGTGACCTGGAGGTGGCAAGAATGTCACCTTGGTTTTGTAGTTCATCTGGAAATGCTGTAATCTGAGGTGTATCTCTGTCACCCACAGTCAGAACTGGCAGTGTTTTGGAAGCAAAACAAAACATTGCCAAGTGGGCATTGGCAGGTTTTTGACCTCATCAAAGAGCTGATGGTTCTTTCAAGTGTTTATTTTAAGAGACCCATGACTCCACCCGGATTACCTTGTCGTGCAATAGTTGTGCCCTGCCTATGAGCCACAAACTCCCATTTCAAGTCCCACTCCAAGACATGATGGCCACAGATGGCCATGTGTGTTCATTACATGGCCATTTTTAACCTGCAAATATTTCCAATGTGCCCACAGCAGGCAGTAAGAGCGGAAGAGGCGCCTGGTGAGTCAGAACCTGCTGAAGGCAATGGCAAACCACCTCAGTACCTTGCAAGGTATTTTTTTCTTTATTCTTTTATGAGACTTCAGCATCACTGGGAGGGTCTGCATTTGTTGCTAATTTCCCTTGAACTGAATGGCTTGCTGGGCCTTTTCAGAGAACAGGTAAGAATCAATCTTATTGCTGTGGGCCTGGTGTCACATGTAGGCCAGACTGGATAAGAATGCCAGAGCTCCTTCCCTAAAGGATATTAGTGAATCAGATGGGTTTTTATGACAAATCAATGATAGCTTCATGATCATGGTTGCTGAGACCAGCTTATATGCCATATTTATTAATTGATTTTGAATTTCACCACTGCTATGGTGGGATTTGAACCCATGTCCCCTGAACATGAACCTCTTAATGTCCAGTGACATTACCACTATGTCATCATCTCCCCATTACTCCCCATGGGCCAATACATGGACGTCCATTGTCACCAACACCTTCTTACAGCATTGTATCTGAAGAGAGAGATGACCTTCCAGGGGAGAGTGTTGTTTCCCAATGGCTTTCAGAATAAGAAGGGAAACATTATAAAGCACTGGGAAGCAACACCTCTCTGACATGAAAACAGGGTGGGTGGGCTCCTGCAGGACAGAGACAGGGTTGCACAGCTGGCACCAAATCCAGGCCTGTGACCCTGCGTGCTCTAAAACCCAGAGGTTTTTGGCCAAGATCACATCAGAAGTCAGGGAAATGAGCATCCTGCATTTCTCATTGTCGGAGCCATGAAAGTTAAAAGGATAAGCTAAAAGAATGAGCTAAAAGATAACAGCAGGTGGATAAGCATTTGAGTTGGTGAGAAAATATTATGTTGTCACATTTCCATTTATTTTCTTTATTTAATATGAACATAGAAAATGTATGACTTTGCAAACGTTGTTCATACTGCCAATTTCAGGTTACTGAGTGTTAACTCACCTTTCCAGTTGCTTGTTGCTGAATGGGAGGACATGATGGATAGGGACTGATGGTGGGAGCAGAGTAGGTCGGGTAGGGGTTGGTGGAGGGGTGGGGTGGAGAGGGCGGAAGGGTTGGGGGGGGGGGGGGGTGAGGCGTGGGGTGGGGGAGGTGGTTGAGTAATAGGTGACTGGTTGGTTGCAGGACTGCATTGCGCCAGTGCCACCAACTATAGGGTTTGGGGGAAAGGTGGGGAATGTGGTGAGATTGTCCTTTTGAAGTGGTTGTAACATTGATCTCATGGTGGTAAATAACTGAATCTTACATTTATAAGGGAATGTCTGGTGCCTGGGCAGCTGTCATCTGCTGGTGCGATTGGCATCTTTTTCTTCTTCTGATTTGCCTGCAGACAATGCGTGCTCAGCATCTTGTTGCTGCTCAAGCTCCACCTTCACTGTTGCACCATGTTATGCACAGTACAGCAGACCATTCTGGAGACCCTGACTGGTGAGCATGGGGAATGGTGCCTCTGGATGTGTCCAGGCTCCCGAAACACATCTAGATCTCGCTGATCACTTATTCAATGCTGCATCTGCTGGTGATATGGTTTTCAGTGTACAACTTTTGGGTTTCATTGTTGAGTAGGTCAATGGTTACTGTGGTGATTGTCCCTTTAAGGGCAACATAACAGAAGAGGGTCACTTAAATGACTTGAGGGACCAATTAGGAGTGAGAATGGATAATCACCCAAGAAGTGGAGTTCTACTTTGGAGAAGACAGTCTGAAGGCATGTGGAAGACAAGTAGGGAGGCTGCTCTGGGTGGCTGGGGCGGGCTCTATACAGTTTTTCTTTGGTAATAAATACCATTTGTGTTCTTGATGAAATTGGTGAGTCTGCATCTGTGCAATTACAAGGTAGATTTAGATGACGGTCACTCAGGAAACATGCTTGATTGGAGCATAAACACCAGCATGAATTGGTTGGGCCAAATGGTCTGTTTGTGTGCCGTATATCCTGTGTAATGCTATGAGATTCTCACAAGTCTCATCAGCCATATTTGAAAAAGGTATCTTTTGTCTCCCAGCAGCCACCCCTCAAATCTTTTGGTTCCGAAGTCATTAAGATCTTTAGGCTGCAACAGGGTGAAAGCATCATGGCAGCTCCCCAGGAATTTTGCACGAAATTCATAAACTGTTACTTGTGCCTTCACACTCACTACACATTGATGGACTGGAATCCCTTGCAGTTTAAGAATATTACTTGTTGCTCTGGGGGGTACACAATTGTCATGTGTGTGCAATTGATGACACCCTGCACACGTGGGAAGCTAACCAGAGAAACAGATCCGAATACCCCATCATTCCAACTGGTGCCACCACAAGTGAGGGTAGTGCCTCCTCTGATCTCCCCGCTGCTTCTTTCTTTGCTATTCAGCTGCATTTTGCTCCACAGCAGCTTGTTGCTGCTGTTGATCATTCTCTTGCCCCTCATCCAGGGTCCAGCCTGAGGCAGCAACCAACATGATCGGAGGAGGCTTCTATATCCCCAATGTGACAAACTAGTCTCTTACCACAACTACACTTAACAAAACCTTTCTGAATGGTAGAAATTAAAGCAGCTGGCGGCACTAGTTATTGTTGCATTTGTCTGCCTTTTCACGAGCCCCATGAATTGCTGTTCTCTACTCACCTTGTTTTCAATGGTGAGTGTCAGAAATTCTGGGAAACCTGTGCGTGTGCCATTAAACTTGAATGTAGGTTAAAGTATTGTTGGAATTGATCGATGTACTTTGCTAACCTAGCTCTCTGGAGAGGGTTACACCATGCCAAATCAAGAATGTCTGAGCTAAATCAGGAAATCAGTGCACTGGGAGTGGCTTCTGAATATGACCATGTTTTCAGTCACTTTAATAGCTCCCCACTCCCCTCTCCACACCCAAACCAAAAACTGCTCTAGATTAATCACCCCAACCTCCCCTCCGGCAGTTGTAAATTACAAATACTTCGCCATGATTTCCTGCCTGTTAGCATTGATGTGCAGAAGGATGTAACCTATCAACCTGTAATTTTCTGATATCCTGCCTATTGCATTGAGACCCACTGGTGACACAGAGCTTCAAGATGTCTTGATCCTGATATTTAGAAGCACTGAGCAGGGGGAGAGGGATTTAAGTACATAAAGTTGGTCCTTCATTCTGATAGTACTGAAAAATGGTCTGGAGCTTTGACAAACTGCAATGGGGTTCCAGATGTTTGCCGCACAGTAAGACTCCACTAGGGTGGCAGCATGGATGGCCCTTGTGTCTTGGGTCACAGCAGAGGTGAAACCTGAGACGCAGAGGCCGTTCCTAATCTTTGGAATAAAATGGTGGAATGTAAGATAAATTCCTGGCACTGCATTTTGCCCACGGAGACAGGAAAAAGGACCCAAGACTGTTTTCCGGTTTGGAGGAAACTGATTAAAGCGGGGATGGAGTCGGGTTCCCTATCCACTTATTGGATGGTGGGTGGGCTAACAGAGGCCATCAGTACAGTGGAGGACAGGAGGGATGTCCTTTACCTGAGGGATGAGCCCGCCCATCTTACCACCCCTGCATGGGAGGCAGTCACCAGGTGCTGAATGCCAGCTCCACTCACAGGAGGACTGCCCTGCAGCACAGGAAAAGGATGAATGACCTTGTTGAAATGGGTTCTTTAGATGTCTCAATGATGATATTGTGAGACTTGTATGTTTAATCATGAACAGTTAATCTTTAATTATTTATATGTCCCACGCTACTGTCTTGCATGGTGCTGCTGCCGTGAAGGTTGGTTGCTTCTAGAATGTTCTCTTGAGACTGTTATCTATTACTATGTGAGTCTATATATCTCCACTTCCACAATAACCCTTACTCTGCTGAGCACCTTCACATTATGCTCTGGGTTTCAAAGCATCAAATTGACTCAAATTGAATCTTGTGTCTCAAATTTTCCAATTCAGCTCTGATGCGAACATTTTCCTGGAGAACAGTTTCATTTACTTTTTTGTAAGGGCACTTAGGGACAGGAATAAATGCTGGCCAAGCCCGCATTGTCCACTTCCATAAATCAATTAACAAAAGCAATGGCATGCAGACGTATAATACAAAATCCCCCTTTCTTCTCCAAAGAAAACTTTCTTTTCCAATTGAGTATAACTATTTATAATACAATCTTTACTTGCTGTTCCTGTTCCCTCAGCTCCCCATGTCTCAAGCTTTATAAATTCAGAGGTGTACTCCGTTCATTCGTACAGTGAATTTGAAGTTTCTTTTTCTGTGGTGCCTGCTACATTCTTGATGGATGTTGACATTTTGCAAATGGAAGCTTCATTTCCACCTGTTTCACAATTCCAGCTAAATGTTTGTTTGCTGTTTAATTCTCTGGTCGTTTTGCAAACTGACAGATCTTTGCATTCAGCCCAGCCTTTTCTTCTTCTGATGCCTTGCACTTTAGTGTCAGATTTACATTTTCTTATCTCATTTCTTTCTGTCTTTTCACTCTCTGTCTGCAGCAGAACTTTTCCTTGTCTTTCGTTTTGGTTTTACTGTTGGCCAGCTTCTCCAGCGAGGTCTTAACTGGTTTCAATTCTGTCATTGTCCTACTTGTGGCTTCATTATCCACTCACAGCTTGGAAAGTTTGACGGCTTTTACTTTCAGTTCCTCCTCATTTTCATTCAACTGCTTCTTCAGCTCTTCAGTCTTGTAGCTTTCAGCATCCTCCTGGAATATGAAAGATTGCCGAGTCTTCTCTGCCAATTGGTTCTATCGTTTGTTCAGAATGATGTTAAATTCATTCTGCTTCTCTTCCTAATTTTCCAGAGGAATAAACTTTGACCTGACGGAATCTTGGAGCGTGTGAAGGCACGTCAACAGGTTTTCCTTTTCTTTTGAAGCACGCTTGCTTCATCCTGAGTTTTCCTGGAATTCAGCTATCTCTCTGTGAGTTTCTTCTGCTCTGATTCCATTCCGCTGTGTAAGACAGCTTGCATTTCTTCATGTTGCTGAATGATCCAAGCATTCATTTGCCTTCGATCTTGAAGGATGAATAACTGTTCTTTCAACTGTTTATTTTCTTGTTGACCTTTTATGAACTCACTCAGTTTCAGTGCATCAACCACATTGACTCAGCTTGAAAATTGCATTTCACAATCTCCAGTTCACTTCTGATTCGAGCAGCTTCATTTCCTTTTTGCATGTTTTGCTTCTTTTGTGCAACCTCAGATAGCTTTCTTTCATTCACAGTCATCTGTGCATTCTGCGCTGCCATCTCTTCTTTCCATTACATGTGTCAGCAAGAAAAGGGTGAGGCCAGAGCTTGAATCCCAGTCCGCCCACAGCGGAGTGAGGAGGGTGACAATGGCAATGATTTTGCATCTGGAGAGTCAGTCACATGTACTCTCCACCAGCCCACACACACCTTGGTGGGTACTAGAACTAGTTCAGGCAGGATCGTACATCCTGATCGTCACCACATGGACACAAGTCTGCAGCGGGAGGAAGGAGCACAATCAGGGGCATCAGCATTTGGAGAACTGCTGGGGAAGCAGTCTCTGCAAAATCCAATATAGATGACGGTCCTCAGGAAGGGGTCTTGAAAAAGATGTTAAGAGTAGCAGTAAGAGATGGGAACATCAGGAATAGCAGTAAGAGATGTGGGCAGCTCTCAACAAAGGAGCACGTGAGCCATAGGAGTTCACCCAGCTTCTGGCTGATGAAGTGGTACCAACATGTGCATGCATTAAGGTCTTCCTTGGAAGGGTGGCAGATGCATGGTGAACCTGGTCCAACAGAACACCCAGTTTCTGCCAGAGATTCGAGGAGATCTGCCCTCCATCGCTGTAGTCATGGGAAGGCTTTGGCAGTGGCTTTGCGAGAGGGGCACATGGCATATCTATCCAGGTGTCCCTTTCCCTAAAGGATTCAGACAGAACCCCTCCACCAGCTAAAGAGAAGAGGAACATCAGACAGACACCCCTGGGACATATGTTCAGGACTCTCTGAGGTTGTCTGGTCCTTTCAAATCCCCTTTGTGACCCTATCCACTCCGACCTTGGGACTGCAGAGGATGCACCTGCCCCAGAGCTTGAGACCTAAAATAAGCCGGGTCCCTCCAGGCCTTGAAGAACACCTGCCAAAGTCTTTAAAGACAACATGACATAATGGTCAGAAGGCTGCCTCCTCCCCCACTGTGATGTTGGGAAGCATGTAGAGGTAATGGCAGGCCAATGTAAAATGAAGAAGTTTTGATTTCACTCTGGTAACATGGGTGTATTACCATTGTTTATTGTTGTATCACAGTTGTTAATATATGTACACTTGCACTTTAAGGAGATCTGATGTGTTTTTATTGCGTCTGTTAGTTTTAAACCCTGTCCTCACACTTTATATTTAAGGGGGCAACCCAAATTGGATATATCCCCCAAAATCATGTGTGCATGGAGGCATCAATCTTTGAAATAGCTGTTGGCAAGCCACGTGTGAAAAAGCTTCCATGCATGCTGTCCCTTCGCCCTTGAGACATTATCAATCCAAACACCTTTGCACAGTCAGAACTACGTGCTAATGTTCCCCTTCGGTTGTCCAGTTGAACTGACTAGCAGCGCTGTCCACCCAATGACCATCCAGCATTTCCATATCTGGACCTTCAGGCACTGGGTGGATTTGCAATGGCCATGGTACGCATGTCCATTGAAACTTGCTCCAGTACCTTCTTCCCTTTACCTGTTCTAGACACCATCGCGAGACTCACCATCTGCTGTAGTGTCCAGAAGCTGCTCCAGGCCTCCGTTAGGGTAAGTCCTGATATGTGTACACCATGTTGGTCTGGATGTGTTCTGGACTGATGGGAAATCTTGCTGGCAGAGCACCTGATTGGACTGGGAGGGCACAACCCCAATGGGGTGTTCATTTGAGTCCCGACAATGAGATGTAAAATGGTTTCTTGACTTCCTGTCATTGCGCACAGTTGGAAAGCTGATTGTTCAGCTCCTGCTGTATTGTCCACCCCCATCCACCATAAACCACACCGCGGCCAAAAGGAGACGATTCTGGCCAAAGTGTGTGTTTAGAACTGGTGTAGGATAAAAGCACTGTGGCAGGAAACCAAGCATAGACCTGCATGACCCACAGTCTGTGCTCATCAACAGATGGAGCATTTAATAAATGGAATCTTGTCAAGTCTGTACTTTATTCTTAATGTTCCAGGAAATGCTATTAGGAAGTCACAAACATCAATAACAAATGTGATATTTTTATTTTGATATTCTACCTTACTGTTCTGATGTTGGAACATTTAAATCAATTCTGTTTGCTATTCCATTATTTTTTAAATTAATTTACATGGTGTGGGCCTTGCTGGCAAGACCAACATCTGTTCCTATTCCCTAATTGCCCTTGAACTGAATAGCTTACTTGACCACTTCAGAGTCAACTACATGAGGATGGCAGATTTCTTTCCCTAAAAGATATTAATGATGGTCCATCACTTCCATATTTCATTTGAATTCAAATTCCATAGTCTGTCATGGTTCCCAGAGCATTATCCTGAGTCGTTGGATCGCTAAGATAGTGACAATACCATTACACCATCAGCTCTCCCAATTTTTGTTATGGCCAGTCTCCCTGTTACAATCCAAGGTGTTTCAGATCATTTTAAATCCTTAATTTTACCTTCTATCACACAAGAAGGTCTTTTGTTTTATTATTACTAATAAATTTCACGGCATTTTTTTATGTGTATTCTGGGTTTTGGAGTAGAGTTTATTGCGATTACTGCAGCTTACTGGGACCCTTATCACAACAACAGGTTTCACTGTAAGGTAGTACATTTACAAAAGCTTCCAGCACTTTCTTAAATTATTCGATTGTTTTTACTTCCATTAAAATCTTATCCACCTGTTGATCCTTCTTTTTATGAAGAACATTCTAAATTTACCTTTCAGTAGCTTGAGCCTAGACTCCCTTGTTCGAAGGTGATGGCTGACTGTCTTACATAGATCTATAGGGTTGTAGTTTAACTGACTAGTGTGCCTTCAAGGCTGAACCTTTGCTTATAGTTCAGTTCTCTGAGACTCAGGATTTGACTTGTGAATCTTCCCAGAATTATCTCCAGAGCTTGAATGTCTCTCATATGTCTTGGACCAGATCCTGGGGGGAGGGAAGTTTATAACTTCACACAGGCCTAGTCAACTTAATTGCCATTTGAAAAGTAGAAAGTAAGATTTTCTCCAATTCCTTTACTCTATTTTTGAGTCTTCTCTGACTAGAATGTCTGGCTATATAATTCATTGAAATTCCCCCTTTGTGCATAATTTATAATTTCAAAGATGTGAAGTTGCTTCTTTTAAATTCTTTCATGGGATTAGGGTGTAGTTGGCAAGGCCAGCATTTGTTGCTCTCTCCTATTTACCCTTGAGAAGCTGGTGGTGAGCTGCCTTCTTGAACCACTGCAGTCCATCTGGTGTAGGTCCATCATAGTGCTGCTGGGAAGAAAATTCCAGCATTTGACAATGACGGAACAATGATATAGTTCCAACTCATTTTGATATGTGCCTTGGAGAGAGGCTTGCTGGTGGTGGTGTTGCCATGCATCAGCCAGCCTTGTCCTTCTCAGGGGCAGAGGTCACAGGTTTGGAAGTTGTTGTCAAATGAGTCTTGCTGAATTGCTGTAATGTATCTTGTAGATGGTTCACACTTCTGCCACCGTGAATCTGTGCTGGAGGCAATGCTGAATGGGGTGCCAATCAAGCAGGCTCCTTTGTCCTAGATTTTGCTGAGCTTCTTAGGTTTTGTTAAAATTACATCCATCCAGCCATGGATGTAAGTAATTTCGAATACTGGAAACACTGATACTCAGGAAAACCTGACAGTCTAGATTCCACCCATAGAAATGCTATCTTTAGACAGTTGTTTTTCTTGTTCCATTTAAAAATGAAACTAGTTAAAGTCAAGATTTAAATGAAATTGAGATTAAGTCATACTCACAAAAGTGTACCAAGATCCTAGCCATGATGATGTTCTGCCCTTCATCCCAGAACATCATTGTGACTATGTTGAACGGAGGCACCAAAGAGAAGGGGGTCTGCATCAACTCTTACGATGAAGGGAAATAATTCAATATATAAGATCTGCAGTCTATTAAAAAAATGGTGACATATACTGCGGGAACAACTCCAGATGCCAATATTGGGATGTGTCAAAATGAGCAGTGCAGTACTTGATTAAACTTTGTGTCCCCATGGCAACATCCTTGCTTTGAAGTCTTCATGATAGTGCATCATGCAGCAGTCATGGAAGCTCTGCAAACAGATTTCAGTTAGCAGTTAGCATTTATAAAAAACAGAAACCGTACTCCGGAATTTAGTAGGGAGATTTATTGTAAGTACCAGAAATAGTTGATTCTTTTCCGTTAAGCTTGCCACCCAAGATCCCAACTTTAAGTTTTCCTCCAGGCCTCTACACAGGTTACGAGTTCCTGTCCGAGTCTCCACCGTATCCAGAGCTGACCTTCAGATTTCAATCTCATTGTCAGCTTTTCAATAATCATTTAAGTGTACTTTTCGGCAAAGGATTAAACAAGCACAAAGAGGTAAGCTTGCATTAACTTGGGTGAAAATAAAGTTGAGGTGAATTTGAGTTCAAAGGCAGAGAAGTGAGCGAGAGACACTACCACTTGGTCATAATGCTGTCAGAAGTAAGGTGTGATTTACTTTGCCCCACTACAAGTGTCCTTGGCCCTAACTGTGTTTTCTGGGATTAGTGATGTTTAAAAGAAGTGGCCAGGGGACAGTTGCTTTAGACTTAAGGCAAGATGACACACAGCAGCGCTGACAGACTCTGCGGCAGCTGAAGAGAGGCAGAATTTTTATTAAGGTTGTTGAGCTGTGGAGTTTAATACATTTCCTTATGATCACTTCGACTCCTTTCTGGGAATTTAAAAATTAAGCCAACTCCCCACCTCCTTACTGCCCAGAGCAATGCTGGATGCAAGGACACAAGCTGCCTCTTACACCCACTGTTGTGAGTAATTGGAGAAATATCATACTGAAATCCAGCAAAAAGATGAAGAAGAGACACAGTTCATGTAGAATGCCTCAAGTAAAAGTCCAGAAACTCTGGGATTCCATGGTATGCTCAGTGGTATATGAAATTATAGAACGATGGAGGGTAAAGATATTTTAGAAGATGATCAAGGAAACAAACAAGAACCAGGGGATGTAGGCACTGTGGCAGTTTTCAGGATTGCTTGCAAGTTTGTAAAAGAATGTGTTTGCATCAAGGGCTACAGAAAGCAAATAGAGCTGCAGCAGCTGAATAATGTTAACCTGGGAATCATCCTGCATACACAATATGATGCAAAACATATTGTAAATTACATTAAGCCAAAGTGGTAAAGAAAATAACTGGCAAACTTGTGAAAGCTTCACCAAAGCTGTCAGTACTGATGGATGAATCAGCGATTCCACGTAAGGACGCTGTGCCGCTACAACACATAAAGGCTGAAATGGGAGAGGGGATATTCTATTTTTACATTCCTGGAACTCAATGAGCTTCAGGCATAAACTGCTGAAGCCACTGAATCAGTATCTCAATCTGCCTGAAGTCAGCTATTTTCCATGAGCACTGTCTGGAAGAAAATTGGGCGTCATTCATCAGTGATGGGCAACTTGATGCTAGAGAGAGAGAGAGAGGAATAGCAAATTGTCTTTGTGAATTAGTAGTGACTATTTTCCTCATGGCACTGCCCAAACCAACATCCTGAGCTGGTGATTATCGACACTGTATACAACGTTACTAGCATTAATCATTTAAAGACCTTTATGGAAAGCATCTACTCTCGGTAAACAAAACCAGAGTGAACTAAAAGATATATTTATGTAACATTAATTTAATGCATTGGCCATATACTGGACATGGACCATGGGTGATGAGCAGTTTCATTACTGTATAAGCTATTTGACTGTCCTATGAATGCCTGAGTCAGCATTGTAAGACTGTTGCTGGAAGTAAGTCATGGGGATGGATGTAAGCCACAGAATTTTGAGGGTCTAAGCTGCTTGTCCTTCAAGCTCCAAGTTTCTGACCTTGTTCAGCGCTATGATGTGTGACAGAGCTATCAAATTTGTCACATTAGCTTCATGATCTTGACACATGCAAAGCACCTAATTAAAGGAGATAGCTATGCTGGGAGAGAGGTTTGAGAGGCTTCGAAAGGGCTCTGGGGAGATCAAGCTTTTATCTCTCAGAGAAAATCAGAAACATTTGCAGCTTCTGGAAAGGCGCACACAATTTAAAGAAATGGTTGAAGTATGATCTATACCGAGATCCGAAAAGTCCAGACTGCATCTTCAAATGCCTTTGTGCTCCATGCAGAATCTTGGTGTGAAAAAAAGTGTCCCATCTTGATTAGCATTTTCAGTTAGGTACACAGTAGGCGATTAGTGACCTGAGGAACTTTCTGTTGAAATGTAAAGCAGGCCCGAACCTCTGCTGACATCTGTCAGAATCCTTGTGCACAGCTTGGCTGAATGCAAAAGATTACTCAGCCAAATGAATATTATTGTGCAGACTTCAGAATTACACTGTTAATCTCAAGCACAGAGTGGAGAAGATGAGGCCTGAGTGCTAACCTGTGAATTTGGTGCAGGTAAGTTTTTCTAAAAGTATGATTTAGATTAACATTCAAACTTTGACTTAGAAATTAAAAACTTCAAGCTGGTTAAAAAGTCTTGTTTAACAGAAACTGCCTGGCAGTCACGTTATCTGCCAATCAACAGCAAGTGGTTGCCTGAATAGGTGTTAATTACTATAGCAGGAAACTGAAGTAACAGATGTAATTTGGATGTGAGTCACCAGGTCTCTATAAAAGCAAAAAAGTTTTCAAATTGCAAAGAATGAGAGCACAGGGTGGAGATGATGAGGAGGATGGAGTGTGATGAGAAATGTATGCTAATTTTGTGCAGGTAGGAATTGGGGACTGAGTGGGAAGGAGGTGCTGTTTTTTCCTTACATTTTTTGCAGCTTCCAATAGCTGCTGAATGTTTAAAGATTGGTTGGTGAGCTTTGAGATTTCATCCCTCTAAACAAAAGCAGTAGTTTAAACCAGTATTGGGGAGATGTAATAGTGTAAAATGGAATATTGCATTGCATGTATACCTTAACTAGTTAAACTACTTAATATAACTACAGATATTTCTAAATTTGATATCTGACTACTTAAATAGAGCACAATAAAGATAGGTGACATGTTGCAGCTGTAGCATATGGGCTCTGCTGGACACCAGTGTGATCCATGGCAACCACATCTGTGTCTGGAGTTTGAGAAGCTTTGGCTCAGCATTGATGAGCTGGATTGGGAGTGTTTTAGAAACCAGCAAAGGGCCACAAAAAAGTTGATAAAAGGGGAAAGAATAAAATATGCAAATACACTATCCAGGAATATAAAAACAGATTGTAAGAGCATTTACAAGTACACAAAAAGGAAGAGACGAGCTAAAGTAAATGTTGGTCCTTAAGAATAACAATCAAGAGAAATTGTCATGGGGAATTAACATACAAGTTACGAGCAGGACTAGGCCACTTGGCTCTTCGAGCCTGCTCTGCCATTCAATAAGACCAGGGCTGATCTGACTGTAATCTCCTGTCTACCCTGGATAATTTCCACTCCTTGTTTATCAACAATCTATCTACCTCCACCTTGAAAACATTCAAAGACTCTGCTTCCACTGTCTTTTGAGGAAGAGAGTTCCAAAGACTTATTACCCTCAGAAAAACTTACCTGTCACTTCTGTCTCAAATGGGTGTCCCCTTATTTTTAAACAGTAACCCCTAATTCTACATTCTCCCACACGAAGAAACATTCTATTCACATCTACCCTGCCAAGACCCCTCAGGATCTTAAATGTTTCAGTCAGGTTGCCTCTTACTCTTCTAAATTCCAGTGAAGACCAGCTTAGCCTGTCCAATCTTTGGACAACATTGGCACAGTTGTTAACTTGACTGCTCCATTGAGTCCTAATGAAGCTGTAATTTCTCCTTTGTAGAAATCAAGGTTCAGGTCCCTGATAGCTATGCTTTTTCTCTGCTTAAACGCTTTGGCGAGTGATTGTATAGCAATCTCCTATTCCTCGTATTAGATTAGCAAATCTTCTCTGAACTACTTCCAACCCATTTACATCCTTCCTTAAACAAGACAAGCAGTATGTACACAATGCTCCAGATGTGGTCTCACCAGTGTTCTGTATGAAGCATAACCACCCTACTTTATATTTAATCCCCCACTCAATAAATGACAACATTATTTAGCTTTCTTAATTACTTAATGTACCTGCATATTAACCTTTTGTGATTCATCCACTAGGGCACCCAGATCTCTCTGAATCTCAAAACTCTGTAATCTCTCACCATTTAAATAATATGCTGCTTTTTTTATTCTTCCTGCCAAAATAGACAATTTCAAATTTTCCCACTTAAAATTCCATTTGCTGGATCTTTGCCAACTTACTTTGATTTGATTTATTATTGTCACATGTATTAACATACAGTGAAAAGTATTGTTTCTTGCGCGCTATACAGACAAAACATACCATTCATAGAGAAGGAAACGAGAGAGTGCAGAATGTAGTTTTACAGTCATAGCTAGGGTGGAGAGAAAGATCAACTTAATGCAAGGTAAGCCCATTCAAAAGTCTGACAGCAGCAGGGAAGAAGCTGTTCTTGAGTCGGTTGGTACGTGACCTCAGACTTTTGTATCTTTTTCCCGATGGAAGAAGGTGGAAGAGAGAATGTCTGGGGTGTGTGGGGTCGTTAATTATGCTGGCTGCTTTGCCGAGGCAGCGGGAAGTGTAGACAGAGTCAATGGATGGGAGGCTGGTTTGCGTGATGGATTGGGCTACATTCACAACCTTTTGTAGTTTCTTGCGGTCTTGGGCAGACCTTTCTAGTCTCATTATGTCCTCTTCACAACTTACTTTCCTACCTATCTTTGTATCATCATCAAATTTAGCAACCACATCCATCATCCAAATCATTTATATAAAATGTAAAAAGTTTAGGAACCTGGGTTGATCCTTGTGGCACAATCCGTTACATTTGTTAGATCCCACCAACTAATAAAAGATCAATTTATGGCTACCCTCTTCTACCCATGGCAGTATGTTATCCCCTGTACCAAGATCTTTTATTTCCTGCAATAACCTTTGATGCACCACCTTATCAAATGCCTTCTGGAAAACTAAGTACAATACATCGACCAGTTCCCCTTTATCCACAGTTCTTCAAAGAGTCATAGAGTCATAGAGGTTTACAGCATGGAAACAGGCACTTTGGCCCAACTTGTCCATGCCACCCTTTTTTTTAAGCTAGTCCCAATTGCCCACATTTGGCCCATATCACTATACCCATCTTACCCATGCTTTTTAAATGCTTTTTAAAAGACAAAATTGTACCTGCCTCTACTACTACCTCTGGCAGCTTGTTCCAGACACTCATCACCCTCTGTGTGAAAAAATTGCCCCTCTGGACACTTTTGTATCTCTCCCCTCTCACTTTAAACCTATGCCTTCTGGTTTTAGACTCCCCTACCTTTGGAAAAGATATTGACTATCTAACTGATCTATGCCCTTCATTATTTTATAGACCTCTATAAGGTCACCCCTCAGCCTCCTACATTCCAGGGAAAAAAGTCCCAGTCTATCCAGCCTCTCCTTATAACTCAAACCATCATGTCCTGGTAGCATCCTAGTAAATCTCTTCTGCACTCTTTCTAGTTTAATAATATCCTTTCTATAATAGGGTGACCAGAACTGTACACAGTATTCCAAGTGTGGCCTTACCAATGTGTTGTCAACAAGACGTCCCAACTTCTGTATTCAATGTTCTGACCAATGAAATCAAGCATGCTGAATGCCTTCTTCACCACTCTGTCCACCTGTGACTCCACTTTCAAGGAGCTATGAACCAGTACCCCTAGATCTCTTTGCTCTGTAACTCTCCCCAGTGCCCTACCATTAACTGAGTAAGTCCTGCCCTGGTTCAATCTACCAGAATGCATCACCTCACATTTATCTAAATTAAACTCCATCTGCCATTCGTCAGCCGACTGGCCCAATTGATCAAGATCCCGCTGCAATCCAAGTTAACCTTCTTCACTGTCCACTATGCCACCAATCTTGGTGTCATCTGCAAACTTACTAACCATGCCTCCTATATTCTCATCCAAATCATTAATATAAATGACAAATAACAGAGGACCCAGAACCGATCCCTGAGGCACACCACTGGTCACAGGTCTCCAGTTTGAAAAACAACCCTCTACAACCACCCTCTGGCTTCTGTCATCAAGCCAATTTTGTATCCATTTAGCTACCTCACCCTGGATCCCGTGAGATTTAACCTTATGCAACAACCTACCGTGTGGTTCCTTGTCAAAGGCCTTGCTAAAGTCCATGTAGGCAACATCAACTGCACTGCCCTCATCTACCTTCTTGGTTACACATTCAAAAAACTCAAAGAACTCCAATAAATCAGATTATTCTGATTTTTCTTTCACAAAACCATGCTGACTCTGCCTGATTGCCTTGAATTTTTCAAAGTGCCCTGCCATAATGTTCTTAGTAAGAAGTCTCACAACACCAGGTTAAAGTCCAACGGGTTTATTTGGTAGCTCGAGCCATAAGCTTTCGGAGCGCTGCCCCTTCATTATGAAGGGGCAGCGTTCCGAAAGCTTATGGCTTGTGCTACCAAATAAACCTGTTGGACTTTAACCTGGTGTTGTGAGACTTCTTACTGTGTTTACCCCAGTCCAACGCCGGCATCTCCACATCATAATGTCCTTAGTAATGGCTTCCAACATTTTCCTTATGACAGGTGTTTGGTTAACTGGTTTGTAGTTTTCTGCTTTCTGTCTCCTTCCCTTTCTGAATAAAGGAGTTACATTTGTTTTTTTTTCCTATTGTAATGGTACTTTTCTCAAATCCAGGGGATTTGTAAAATTAAAAACCAACACATCAACTATCTCACTAGCCACTTATGTTAAGATCTTAAGGTGAAGTCGATCAGGACCCAGGGATTTCAGTCTGCAACTCCACAAATTTGCTAAGTACCACTTCCCTGGTGATTGTAATTTTTCTGAGTTTCTTCCTCCCTTCCAATTCCTGAATTACAGCTATTTCTGGAATGTTACTTGCATCCTCTATACTGAAGACTGGAGCAAAATACCTGTTCAATTCTCCTGCTGGCTCTTTATTTTCCATTATTAATCCCTAGACTCACTTTCTATAGAACCAACACTCACTTTGTCAATTTGTTTCTTATTCACGGTGAGATGAGATTGGTGAAATTCTAATGTCACCCCACCAGTTCAATGGTTGTTATTATTAAGGACATTATGACAGGGCACTTAGAAAGATTCAAGGCAATCAGGCATGGAACCAACACTCACTTTGTTAATTTGTTTCTTATTCATGGTGAGATGAGATTGGTGAAATTCTGATGATGTCACCCCACCAGTTCCACTTCTTCCAGTGACTCTTGCAGAGTACTGATTGCGATCAATGGAAGAGAAGCCCACCTACACTACAGGTGAATTCTCATAACATCAAAAGCTCTAGGCCACAGTTCTGTGCTTTTGTGCAGCAAATCCAGCCCAAGGAATTCAGGGCCTTTATCTCTGATTGCTGAATCGTCAAGGAAATTTAATGCCAAAAACAAACAGTCGCCAAAAGAATGATGTTCACACTTTTATCTATTTCAGTGCAAGAAATAATTAACATTTTGACTACCTGACTTTTAAGAAAGAATCTGCCTGTTCGTCATTGAAACATGCCTTCATTTAAAAGGACAGGATTATATCTGAGAAGCAGCCATAGGATAATTTCTTCTATGTTTGACAGCTTATTTTTACTCAGTGGCAGTGAGGGAGGATTTCTGTTGAAAATCTTTGTCATGTAACATATCAAAACCCAGCTTAAAAATTCAACGTAAAACCTCATGGACTCTTTTTCTAATGGTGCAGTTTAAGTATGTCAGATATTATAGTTTCTTTTTGCTTTTGTCCGAAAGTGCTCGGGGTGAGGCAGAATCTACCCAATATCTTTAACAATTAAAACAGCAATCGGCAAAGCAAATTGGAAATTATACAGACAAAACAGTAAAGTGCAAGTCAGAAAAGGTATTGCTCAATGATATTGTTTTAAATTTTACAAGGAGAGATTCTGTACAGCTATGTAGATGTGATGGCATATGCTGCAGAAAATGTTCAGTTTGACACCATTTTATGGATTTTGTATTGTACTTATTAATGTTAATTTTAGAATTGAACATAGCATTAAATGTATCAAATGAAGTGTTCCCCCCCACCCCACAAATCTTTGTCATTTTATTTGGCACACTTTACAACACTTAGCAACAGAATGTACTATACTATTCTTCACTCAAGATATTAGAAATCAATGAACTGAAGAAGGAACTGCAATAGTAACTCTTGTATGTTGAGGTAATTATCTGTCGGTTTATTGACTTATTCCAAGTTGTGTCTTCCGAGAGCAATGAAATCTTTTTGTATGGTTTCAAAATGAAGTTTTGAACAATTCCCCCATCAGCCATTTTGTGAGATTAGAACACACTTGTTTAATATTAACATAACTTTCTTTCTGCTCATATATTGACAAATTGTTCAGATGAGGAATAATGCATGGAAATCTTTTTTATTACAACTGTCACAATTCCTTAGGGTCTTTGTCAAGGATGGAATTTTACGGACCCTCCCACCAGTGGGATTTTCTCTTCCTGCTGAAGTCAATGGACCTTTGAATGGCCTGTCGTATTTTCCAGCCCCACCCCTCTGTTGCAAAGGTGCCTTTAAATTCCACCACATAAGATGGCTGCCCACATCACCATGTATTAAGAAACTTGCCTGTAATGTTAAGTTCATCATAGAATCCCTATAGTACTAGAAGTTATTCGGTCCATTAGCCTGCACTGACAACAATCCCACCCATGCCCTATCCCTGTAACTCCATGTATTTGCCCTGCTAATCCCCCTGACACCAAGGGGTCATTTAGCAAGGCCAATCAAACTAACCCGCACATCTTTTGGAGGAAACTGGAGAACCTGGAGGAAACCCACGCAGACATGGGGAGAATGTGCAAACTCCACACAGACAGTCACCTGAGGACAGAATTGTCCCTGGTGCTGTGAGGCAGCAGTGCTAACCACTGTGCTACTCCATTAAAGGGCTCATCTGAGATTTTAATCCAAACCCCCTCGCATGCTTATCGACTGGAATCCCTAAGCGAGATTCATACTCCTAGATTGCATCCATATGATGCAGAGGCATCAAAGTGTGCCAGGAACAGATCCTAGCTGAAAAAAATCTTTTCCATGTCTTCAAGAAACCTCATACAAAATCATTGCCTTTGAAAAATAGAAACTCAGATTTTCTTTATTTTTAATCTTCTTTGACCAAAATGCACAGGAATGTCACGTATTGAAAAGGTGCTTCTGTTAAATTCCTCGTTCATCTATCATCTATGATTTCAACGATGTGAACTGGCTTCTTATGTAAATAACTTACATTTCTGGCAATAATTATACTGAAGGAAGCCAGCTAGTCTAGATTCTAGATTTTCCTAGACAGTTTAATTTGATGTTTGTCCCATTATTAAAAATACAATTAACTGACATCATTTTCTAACTTTCATTTGTTTCTATTTCTGAGTCACATCCACAAACAAGCACAAGGTCTTTGAAGCTTGATGAAATTCTGTCCTCCATCCCAACTTTCAATGTGACCATGTTCCATGGAAACACTGAATACAAGGGGATAGGTATCAGCTTCTGTGATGAAGAAGGCTGCTCAATATATATGGGTCAATTTTTCTCCTTTGTGGTAGGAATCAAAACTTGGGCCATGTCCAGACAATACAATGTTATCCCGCCTCCCACCCATATTTTCCCATCTGACTGTCAGGCTGGAGTCGGGGCCATGAGCTCCGACAGTAAGGTGGAGGCAATTGGCTGCCAAGGCAGCCAGATTAGAAGTTCACTTTTGTTCACTGGGACATTAGCCCAGCTCTTTGATGTATGTGAAGCTCCCCTAACCGTCACGTGCACACCCCAACTTCAATAATCCAACCATCATTCTGTACACTCCCATCGCTTTCCACGGCCCCATGCACCCACACCCCATACCACTTCATGCTCCACCTGCCCACTCATGACTATCCATTATGTATAGAATTCTTGAGTCCTATAATAACATTGGAAAATCTTTGAGATGCTCATGAAACTATCAAGATAAACAAACACTCAATCAAAAACCATTTTAAAAATAAGCCCATTAAGTGGTCATAAAACTGTCAATGGAAATAAACTGACAATCCCCTTGATAACTGTGCCAACAATCCCTGCTGAATTCAATACATTAATGGATTTCAAACTGCCAAGCATTCATAAATGGGTTTAATTCCATAATTGTATAAACAAAGCCTCCAGAGTTGAATACATTCAAACCTTTGAAGTCATTGAAGGACCTCAGCCATCTGATCAAGCTTAAAAATAGGGTAACAGATATATGTTTTCAATTAAAAGATTAAATCACAGGAGACAACTAACAGTCATAGCTGAATGTCAAAACTGTTCAACACAGAAGAGCACTTTACCCATTGGATAATGTACTCTAATGTATCTGAGCAATTTTCTGATTTCTCAATGCTGTCAATATAATCGTCACTTAACTTTTAAGAACAAAGCCCTTTCATTAATATTTATTACTTGTGCACACTTCACCTTTGTTGATGCAAAAAAATACACTTGACAATAAACTGGTAGTAATGCTTATCTAAATGAGCATCACAATATTGAGTGATAGATTATAAGGAAGATTAATGTTGCCTTCAGCAGGCATGGGAAAAGATTATTGGGTCAAAATAGTGTTAGACTGCAAATTAAAATCTAATTCCATTTTGTAGTCATGATAATATGATCTATTTCTCTGAAAGTTTTACACTGTTATTTTAGGTACATGTTAAAAACTAGACAACTTCTAAGGTACTTCTATGTTATTCTGAACATAGATTGGTTGGTGCAGACTCGATGGGCCAAATGGCCTCTTTCTGCACTGTAGGATTCTATGATATACCTCACATCTATTTAATTGCAGTTCAAAGATCCCCAACAATGGCAGAGCAGAAATAATGTGGAGATGCCAGCATTGGACTGGGGTAAACACAGTAAGAGTTTTAACAACACCAGGTTAAAGTCCAACAGGTTTATTTGGTAGCAAATGCCATTAGCTTTCGAAGCGCTGCTCCTTCGTCAGATGGAGTGGAAATCTGCTCTCAAACAGGGCATACAGAGACACAAAATCAAGTTACAGAATACTGATTAGAATGCAAATCTCTACAGCCAACCAGGTCTTAAAGATACAGACAATGTGAGTGGGAGGAGCATTAAGCACAGGTTAAAGAGATGTGTATTGTCTCCAGACAGGACAGCCAGTGAGATTCTGCAAGTCCAGGAGGCAAGCTGTGGGGGTTACTGATAGTATGACATAAACCCAAGATCCTGGTTTAGGCTGTCCTCATGTGTGCGGAGCTTGGCTATCAGTTTCTGCTCAGCGACTCTGCACTGTCGTGTGTCGTGAAGGCCGCCCCTTGGAGAACGCTTACCCGAAGATCAGAGGCTGAATGCCCGTGACCGCTGAAGTGCTCCCCCACGGGAAGAGAACAGTCTTGTCTGGTGATTGTCGAGCGGTGTTCATTCATCCGTTGTCATAGCGTCTGCATGGTTTCCCCAATGTACCATGCCTCAGGACATCCTTTCCTGCAGCGTATCAGGTAGACAACGTTGGCCGAGTTGCAAGAGTAGGTACCATGTACCTGGTAGATGGTGTTCTCATGTGAGATGATGGCATCCGTGTCGATGATCCGGCACGTCTTGCAGAGGTTGCTGTGGCAGGGGTGTGTGGTGTCGTGGTCACTGTTCTCCTGAAGGCTGGGTAGTTTACTACGGACAATGGTCTGTTTGAGGTTGTGCGGTTGTTTGAAGGCAAGAAGTGGAGGTGTGGGGATGACCTTGGCGAGATGTTCGTCTTCATCAATGACATGATGAAGGCTCCGGAGGAGATGCCGTAGCTTCTCCGCTCCGGGGAAGTACTGGACAACGAAGGGTACTCTGTCCACCGTGTCCCGTGTTTGTCTTCTGAGGAGGTCAGTGCGTTTTTTTGCTGTGGCGCGTCGGAACTGTCGATCGATGAGTCGAGCGCCATATCCTGCGCGATATCGAGTGCCTATCTTATGAGATGCCCTCATAAGAACAGGATATGGCGCTCGACTTGCACAAGAGGCCAAAGTTGGAGAAACAGAGGTTTGGATGGAATGATTCCAGGGCTGGAGGAGAGAAGACCAAAAGCACAAAGGAATTTGAACACCAGAATGGGAATTGTAAATTTGAGGATCTGAGGGAAACAGGAGGCAATATAGGTCAGCAAGGACAGAGAGGATTTGGACTGCCCTTTGCCAAGGAGCTGAATCCCAGTGAGCAAAGAGCTGGTGAGAGTTAAGATGTGGACTGGGGGACTTGGATTTTACAAGGGTGGAAGAGAGGAGACCAACCAGGAGAGAGTTGAAATAGTGGCGTCTGGAGGTAACGAAAAGTTGGATGGGAATTTGAATCTCGAGGTGGGCAGAGGAGTGTTATCATTAAGGCAGTGGCTGTTAAAGGGCTGGAAAGTGAACAGCCTTCATGCTAGAGAGAGCAGGGGACCAGAAGTTCAGCGTTGGGGAAAACAAGAGGTTACGAACATGCATGGTTCCACTCGGAAAGATATGGGAATGTGTTCTTTCCTTTGAATGACGTGCATGTCACTCTTTGAGCAAGAGTTCCGCTATTGCTCGGCTCAAACCGATCACATTGTCAGATCGCATTGAAGGCTCCGCTTGTGAGCTGGCTTCAGTGAAAGTTGTTGAGGGAAGGGGACAGTGCTGCGGATGGGCTGTCCGGATGGAAAGGCTGCCTGTGTGTAAGTGGCTGTGAAGTCACGCAGTTGCAATGCGAAAGACGAGAAACGTGGGACAAAGGTGACATTTGACTTGCCCATGCACAGTGGAGAACACATCAGACAGGCTCCACAGTAGGGTGACTCCTTGCGCTTCACCGTGAGAGGATGATATTCCTTATTGCAGTTGGACATGCTTTCTCTCCGGCAGGCGAGGGAGGTTGCCTGAGAGCAGTGAAGAAAGCAGATATATTGTAAAAAAAAGTGATTTGTTTTTCATATTCAACTGTGTGTCAGGCGTGTTGGTTGGTATTTCTCGGGAGAATGCTGGTGAGAGCACCATGTGCACCAGGAGTCAGATCATTGCCAGTCTCTTTGTACTCTCTGCCATGGAAATAGGATTCGGCATCACCAGCGTAACCCTGGGCGCAGTCAGCATCGGGAGGAGCCGAGCTCTCCAACTCCAGCTCGGGGACTCTTCACCGGTATGGAGTGGGGTCTGTGTACGTTGCAAACTGTTTCTCTTGGCTTTCTTGCATTTGCGTTTAAGTCTCGGTGAATAATGTTCGATCTTGCACGGTCCACGGGTTTGCATCAAGGATAGTAGGAGGGAGGGGTGGGGGGGAGACACTGAAAGCCCGCTTTTGGTTGTGAAGTTTTAAGTCAAATTAAAGCGAATCTGAATTTGCAAAGAGGAAATGGGCAAACCGAGAAGTCAAACACGTGCATTTCACTTCTTAAAGTTTAAACAATTCATTTATTTTGTTATGTAAAAATAGATGGCATTGTATGATTTGAAAAGTGGCTGCTCCAAATCTCATGCACTGTGTATAATGTCAATGTGAAACGGAGTGAAACTCTCCGGCAGCCTCCTCAGTGCAAGTATGAGTTGAAAGTGGTGCAGATGAATATAAGGCTTGTATTTGCAGTGTTTGACTAATGCTACAGAGAAATGACGAATGTCCGCCCTGCCTGGGACAACCACCTGAAACTGACCTGAACAATCCCGTACACTGAGCTCAGCCTCTTCCACCAGACCACAATGTACCCTCACACTGGCTGGGGGGCACATCTCGGATTATTACATCTGGTTTGAACACTGCTGTCTGCTTATATCGTTAGTATCTTGTAAACTTTTACCCCGTGTCTAGTTAGGTTCACACGAATGATCTTTTTTAAACATCTGGGAAAAGTCGGAAGCCGCCTAGGTACCCACACTTCAGTTGTTTTATTTTTAAACCTCGGATCAAATTGAGACCAATCTTTCGGGCAAAACAGAAACTGTTTGAAACCGGATTGGAGGGGGACTGGAGAATTTATCTCTCTCTCTGCTGAACACAGTCCCCGGTTTGAAATCCTCATTAAACAGTAAAGGAAATGGTATTCCAACTATCCACACAAACCGAGCCGCTGAGTATTTCCAGCATTTTCTGTTTTTATTTCGGGGTTTCCAGCCTCTGCAAGTTTTTTTTTGCTTCTGTGGAGCTGCATCCTTCTCCCATGGGCAGAATCCCATGTTATCCAGCCTCCACTCATTTAAATATATTGAACAGAATGCCAATTGCTTCATGGATCTGATGATTTATTTTTGGACCAATTTTGTTTGGATTACAATCTATTTTGGGAGGGCTGAGTTTTCCATTGGGGAAAGACTGATGGAAAGTATTCAGGATCTTCAATGTATTTTGGAGGGGCAGTTGTGTCTTGTTTAATTATCATTGGGGATGGGGGGAGGACAGTTTCAAGATAGAATGGCTGATGTGTTAAACGGTTCTTTAATGGACTTAATGTTTATTCTCAGCACCTGACTAACACAAACTGCAGTCATTGGCTTCTATCGAGGGTTATAGTTACACTGTGCCACCACACTGGAATTGGTACCTATTCGCAATGTGTACCTGATTGTAGCAAAGTCCTCCCGCACTTTTAAGCCTGGTATCTTTCATGTGTTAAAATTCAAGGTGGCATAGTTTTCCAAAGGGCTTCTCAGCCCCCATGCTGCAGAGAGTCAATTTCAGAGCTATGGGGCTTGAATTTCCCATGGGATTCAGGATCCATACATCGGGGCCGAATGGAAATCCTGAACCTGCACTTTCCAGGATCGAGGTTAGTGGAGCAATCTTCCCGGAGATGCTCTTCTATCTTGCTGCCTCTATGCTCACTGTTCCACTAAGGATGATTGTTAGGCATAGTGCAATCCATTCAGAGGGCTGACGACTCTGAAGCCTCAACATCCCCATCAGGAGAGTGGGCACTGCTGCGGAGGTTGGGGACTGCAAGGACGCCTTGGGGCGCAACAGTGATTAGCACTGCTGCCTCACAGTGCCAGGGAACCGGGTTCAATTCCCGGCTTGGGTCACTGTGTGGAGTTTGCACATTCTCCCCGTGTCTACGTGGGTTTCCTCCGGGTGCTCCAGTTTCTTCCCACACTCCAAAGATGTGTGGGTTAGGTGAATTGGATTAGCCATGCTAAATTGCCCCTTAGTGTTGGGGGTTAATAAGGTAAATAAGTAGCGTTATGGAGATAGGGCCTGGGTGGGATTGTGGTATGTGCAGACTCAATGGGCCAAATGGCTTCCTTCTGCACTGTAGGGATACTATGAATTCTATAAATAACATGGAGATGTCCAGAAGGAAAAAACAGTAAAACTGGGAAATAAGGATGCTGGTCTAAATTGGTCTTGTATGCTTTAAAATAGAACACCAGTAAAACAGGGAGAATACTGGTCTGAACTGTGCTTTCTTTCTGGGTGCCCTCAAGGTGTAAATTTAAATGAGAAATTTAGAGGGGTCATCTTAGTAGGCCCCCTCGGATCAAGAGGGAAGACCCTCCAGCGGGAATGTTTAGGCCATGGATAAGGCTTTTCCTGCTGGTGGGCTCTCTTTGCGTCATGGAGCCTGCAGCTCAGATGATCTCCTAGCCTGCTGCTGGGAATCGGGCTCCATGGATCTGGTGACCTCCAAATATGATGGGGCAGGCAGCAGAATATCAGAAATTTCACAAAATCACCCCAATCGGGGCCTTAAGTATGTAAATTGTCAGCCCATTTCCACTCAGTGGACAGATGATCCTGAAAAACTTTCCCAGCAGTGGAATAACAATGTGGAGCATTCCCAACATGACTCCCACACTATTTTCCCGGCCCTTCAACCTCAAAAATCGCTACCACAGGTCTGGGAAAATTCAACCCATATTGTCCTCCTGCACCCTTAGAAACTGTGTGCTAAAACAGTCAGGTAATAGATGAAAAGTGGCAGAAGTGAATATGTTTTTTATCAAGCACAGACTTGGTATACAAACAGTTAAAACAGACATGTATGTTGAAAATACATTACCTCCACTACATTTGTTAAGTTATTTTAATCAAATATTTATGCCCTGTTGTGCTTTGTGAGAATGCATCATAGTAATTTATCCTTATCCAATATATAACCAGGTAATATAACATGGCAATTGCTGATTATTGAAATTACGATGGATAACATATTACGCAAAAGACCTCTTTCACTTGCAGGGCAATAATCCTTATAATAAAACAAAACTTACATTAAAAACAGTGAATTTTGCAGTGATAATTTTAAGCTATTCAATAGGGAATAATTGCTGCAATGTATTCTCACAGTTACAACAATGAGCAATTATATCCAGAACGGCAGCAGGCCACAAACTTGAAGATTCGTAAAATCTAATATGTCTTTTCCTCTTTCCAGTTTTTAATCTGTGGAATATGTGGAATTGTCTGCGCCAAAAAGAAATCAGGTCGCATAGTGAGTGATTTTATTTTTCAAACATCCAACACCAGTTCTGCAAACACTACAAATGTCAACAGCCATCACATCATTATTTCACCATCGCTTCTGTTACATTTTCTCTACAGTAAATGCAAAGTGACTAATAAACATACATTCCTTCTTCTTCTTCACTCCCTTGCCACACACTGAATTATTCTTGGAGAAAGTACTTCTGCATTGTGTAATTGTAGCAATTGACTAGTTTCACCTTAGATACAGAATTTAGATTTTTATAAAGAAACAAAAGTGCTGCTTTGGCAGTGTAATTTGTTTCACTAAAAAGTGAAGAGAAGGCAAAACAGATATTAGTTTTTCTGCCGCATTCTGACCTCTGATTATGCTTGCTTGATGCTATGACAATGTACCGTTTGCAGCCCATATAAACCATCTAGCAAGTGGAGTCATAATATTTGGAAATTTTAAGTAAATGCCAATTACACCAGCACAGCCCTTTGATACTGAATTAAAATCATTTTAATAATGGTGTAATTCTTGGATATCTATCTAGGAGCTGATTAGTATTATTTTACTCAGGTGACAGCAGCAATGGTGTCACATTCGTGACTAGTTGTGGTCTTTTGAAAATTATTATTGTGCAAATACATAGAATTTGATACATTAATTTTCCAAACTCATCCCTTGTGAAAGCATTTCTTTGAATAATGTGACAGAATGTTAAATTTTCAGTGGTTGGGACAGTTAATGATTAAACTTCAATAAAATCATAACTTGCTTACCTGATATAATTGATATTGTCTCTCAGTCGATGCATTTAAAGCCAAATGGAGTTTTAATAAGATAAAAACTGCACTGAAATATACTGAATTTCACATAGAAATAACGCATATGATGATGAGAGCTAACTAAACTGTATTCACAGGGCTACGTTCCCTCTGTCCAGGGGGAAAAAATGGAAGATATGTATAAACTAATATAATTTTATTTTGCCTGAATTGGGTAGATATGATCAAAAATCCATTCAAATGCACTTGCATTGAACTTTCATTTTGGGAAATGTACGACACAATCTTATTATTATGAAGGGTGGTTAATTTAGTGTATCTTCGCATTAGCATTGCTGGAGTCAGAACACTATCCCATAGACAGAGAAAATTACCCACTGAGAAGAATGATGCTTCAGATGGGGCTGGCATCAATTCCACTGGGAAGTTTTTGATCGGGTTTATTGGGAGGGATTCGTCTGTAGCCACAAATGTCATTAAAAACAGAAGGGAACTGTGGGTAAGAGAACAAATCATTGTAACCATTTAAAATAGGATAATTCTGATTAATTTATTTTTAAAGTGCTTTAAAAACTTGTTTATCATATCAAATGGTAGAATTTCTATTTTGCCTTCTAATTTTATTTCTAGTTTGCTGACGTGGAGACTGATTTTAATTCTTCCTGTCTCCTGCCAGATGATATTATTTTCTGCCTGTTGTATCTGTGGACTGATCGGAGGAATATTAAATTTTCAGTTTCTGCGGGCAGTAGCAAAAAGGAGAGCAGTCACTTTCCCCATACACATCGCTTCCATGTCAATGGCATGCCTGGGCATCGTGGGCTGCACTCTCTCTGCCTGGCTCACCTGTCGCCTTGCCAGCAACGAGCAGCAGAGGATGTTCCTGGAACGAGACCACTCATTGCATCATTCCCACGAAATGACAGACAAAGTATGTAAGATTTGCAATTGAGAATATTTGATATACATAGATTTTATGAACTTTATTTTGTTTTCTCCTCACTGTAGTAAGGTGGTAGTTCATAAACTAGAAAACTATATTTGACTTTGGAATGCTTATCCCTCGACATTTCAACTCAACTATGTTTATAGGAATTTCAGGTTATTTTGTACAGTCCATTTTATATCATTATAGTAACTATATTATCTAGCTGATCTTTGAAAACAGCAATTGTGTGTATAAGGTCTTGCAAATTAAATCCAGCATATTGTGGTTGTAGCAAATAAGTAACGTTATAGTAAACCAGTTGCCGAGTCATAGAATTGTATAGCATGAAAGAAGGCCATTGGGTTCATTGTGCCAATGCCAGTCTCTTAATCCCACTTGCTGTCTTAGTTGCAAATCAAAAAGCATTAATCAACATGACCCATTTTTATTCCTGTTGTTCCCAATTTTTAGGTTCCCTTCTGCTTTTGGGTTAACTTTCAGCATTTATTCTTCTACTGAAAGCCAACAGGCCAATTTATAAGCTTGTGCCATTTCCTTCACCATTATGATTCATTTCTACCTCCTACTCATGTTATTAGAATTCCAAAACTGTGGTATTCCTGGCCTTCCTTTCCTCATAAAATTTATAGGCCACAAAATTTGATTGTGTAGTATTTTCAGTGCAACGGGTGCCATTTCACATTCAAAATGGCATTTGTTGTGAGCTGCTGCAAGTCCCTTTGAAAACTGCCACCTTCAGCTGTGATGGCAGCAGTCTGAGACTACGTGGCAACAAACTGACCTTGCACGATGCAGACTGAGGTTCCACTGCAGCGCTTTGATGTTGGGTGGTTTCTGTCTGTGCTGCGATGGAAACTAAGGTGTTGGCCATTGGAGCCTGCATCATGGTTGGGTCCACAATGTGTTAATAGAGGTGGGAAAGATGGGCTCCAATCTTTGCGCAAAGCTATGTGCAAGGATGGCGCTGAACTCCTCTAAGCTTCTTGACAATGACCGCAGGCCCTCCAGTCGACGTATTAATAATCAAAGCAATTCATTGTGCATACCCATCACTTTTTTTCATATGGCAGCTCATCAAAGTGCTCATCTGAGTCCTCTGCAGCAGAACATGTTGTGAGTTCATCCTCCAGCAAGCTGGCATCAGTGCTTACCTTTACCCCTGCTTGGATTGCTTCCCATTCATCCCCAGTGTCTCACCATGCACAGATTCTACTTCTAAACTAGCTCATAGTGTGTGACAGTGCCAGTATCTGAGCTGGTAGCTGTGAGTGTAAGAATGTGTAACAGTGTATTATCATCATCGGTCTCTTTTCAGGTGAGTTTACTTTGTGCAGGAATCATGGTACGCCTACAATGCAGAAGGAGGCGATTCGGCCCATTGAATCTGCACCGGCTCTCCAACAGAGCATCCCACCCAGGCCCTATCCCCGTAGCTCCACACGTATATACCCCACTAATCCACACATCTTGGGAAACTAAGAGGCAATTTAACATGGCCAATCTACCTAACATTTTTGGACTGTATAAGGAAATGGGAGCACCCGGAGGAACCATACGCAGACACGAGGAGAACGTACAAAACTCTAAACGGACTGTCTTTCAAGGCTGGAATTGAACCTGGGTCCTTGGCGCTGTGAGGCAGCACTGCCAGCATGTCTTCCTCTTTGATATTATGTTGCTGTGCTCTTGTCTGGGCAGTTGCAGTTCTTGGCTCTCTGAAAGGGGTAAGGCACAAAGATAGGTTGCAGTGAGGGAAAGGGACGCATGCTTACACCATCTACAATTTGTGTATGAAAAGAGATTCTGGGATGAGAGAGAAGTGGGATGTAAAAAGGAGGAATAGTCATGAGCATACAGTCATCTTCAGTGCTCTGGCACAGTCTCAGTCATAACCGTTCCCGTGATGGTGAGTGCTGTCTCCTCCATTGGGGTGAGAATTTGCAGCTATGACTTTCCCCGATGGTTATTTGCTACTGCCTACAGTTGTGTGCCACAATATCCTGTGAGAGAGAGAAGACTTGAGTCAGTGAGTGTGACAGTGGCTGGGATTTCCCGGCCCTTTCCTCCGGCAGGATCTTCTGGTGCCGCCGAAGGTGCCTTCCCACTGTGGGTTCCCTGGCGGTGCCGTTGACAAGCAACGCTAATGGTCATTGATTTCAGCAGGACTGGAAGATCCAGCAGCCAATTGCGAGCCACCTCTGCTGCTGCAAAACCCACCATGGTAGGAAGGCCGGAAAATCCCATCTAATGTGTTTAGATGATGTGCCTGTCATGATTAAACAGCTGGGAGTACATGCAAGATAGGAGATGTGGTTATGATGCTTGCAGCAGTTTGTGAGGATGAGGTGAAGTTGTGAATGTGACACATGACTTGTGGGTGATGGACATTGTTGGTAGGTATGTGAAGGGGTTGGGTATATTGAACAGTGTGTGAGGCTGGTTATTCAATCGTAAGGATGTAGCATTTGAACATGCATTCACTGACTTTTTATCATTCATCTGAGATCAATAAATATCTTGCAACATTGCTTCCAGGTCCTCAGGGTTAAACTGCTGACATTGACTGTACAGCTCTCCCACTGCCTTTGCAATATTTGCCTGGAAGGCCTCCTAGTCCCATGTGAATAGAGCATTGCTCCCCTCCTGACCATTGGCTGCACCAAAGCCTGCAGCACTACGTTGGATAAGCTTGGAGGCCGCGCTTACACATGATGCACCATTTCTACCTTTCTCAGGACAAATTCAGTCAGAATGACTCCTAGAAAGCATTGCAGTCAAAATACATCTCCCATTCTAAGCTAACTTTAAATTGTGCAGGCTATCCTAAGAAAAGTGATCGGCAGAGAAACCAAGGGCAAAGTTCAAACAGGGCTATCGAGAAAATATTGGGAGCAAGGCAAACAATGTTAAAATGACAAGCTTAAAAGATCTGTACCTTAATGCACGGAGCATTTGCAATAAAGTGGATGAACTAATCGCACAGATAGATGTAAATGAGTACGATATAATTGGGATTACGGAGACGTGGCTGCAGGGTGACCAGGGATAGGAATTGAATGTCCCATGGTAGTCAATACTTAGGAAGGACAGACATAAAGGAAAAGATGGTGGAGTGGCACTGCTGGTTAAAGAGGAAATTAACACAATAGTGAGAAAGGATATTAGCTCTGACAATGTGGAGTCTGTATGGGTAGAGTTGAGAAATACCAAGGGGCAAAAAACATTAGTGGTGTCATATATAGACCCCCAAACTGCAGTGGTGATGTTGGGAATGGCATTAAACACGAAATTAAAGATATATATGATGAGGGAATATCGGTGATCATGGGTGAATTTAATCTGCACATAGATTGGGCAAATCAAATTAGCCATAATGCTTTAGGGGAGGAATTCCTGGAGTGTATTCGGGATGGTTTTCTTGACCAATATGTGGAGGAACCAACTAGAGAGCAGACCATCTTAGACTGGGCACTGTGTAATGAGAAGGGAATCATTGCCAGTCTAGCTGTACGAGACCCCTTGGGGATGAGCGACCATAACATGACAGAATTTTTTATCAAGATGGAGAGTGGAGTAGTTGATTCGGAGACTAGGGTGCTGAATATTAATAAAGGAAACTATGAGGATATGAGGCGTGGGTTGGCCTTGATAGATTGAGGAGGGTTACTTAAAGGGATGACAGTGGATAGACAACGGCAAACATTCAAGGAACACATGGGGAACTGCTTTATTCCTGTCTGGCACAAAAGCAAAATGGGTAATAGGGCCAATCCATAGCTTACAAATGAAGTTAGAGTATCCGATCTAAGCAAGAAGCATGTAGATTGACCAAGAGAAATAATAGTCTGAGGATTGGGAGCAGTTCAGAATTCAGCAAAGAAAGAACAAGGGATTGATTAAGAAGGGGAAAGTACAGTACGAAAGTAAGCTCGCAGAGAACATAAAGATTGACACTAAGTGTTTCTATAGATACGTGAAGAGAAAGAGGTTGGTGAAGATAAATGTAGGTCCCCTGCAGACAGAAACGGGGGACCGTACAATAGGGGACAAAGAAATGGCCGAGCAACTGAATACATACTTTGGTTCTGTCTCCACAAAAGAGGACACAAATCAAATGCCAGAACTGTTGGAGAATGCAAGATTTAGTGAGAGGGAAGAACTGAGGGAGATCAACATTAGTCGAGAAATGGTGCTGGGAAAATTGATGGGATTGAAAGTGGATAAATCCCCAGGACCTGATGATCTACATTCCAGAGTACTTAAAGAAGTGGCTCCAGAAATAGTGAATGCATTGGTGGTCCATCTTCCAGGATTCTATAGACTCGGGAACAGTCCCTGCAGATTGGAGGGTAGCTAATGTCACTCGAATTTTCAAAAAGGGAGCTGGAGAGAAAACAGGGAATTGTAGACCAGTAAGCTTAACATCGGGAGTGGGGAAAATTCTCAAATCCATTATCAAGGACTTTATAGCAGAGCATTTAGAAAGCAGTGGCTGGATCAGACAGAGTCAGCATGGATTTCTGATGGGGAAATCATGCTTGATAAATTTGTTCGAATTCTTTGAAGATGTAACTAGTAGAATTGACAAGGAGGAACCAGTCGATGTGGTATAATTGGACTTTCAGAAAACGTTTGACAATGTCCCGCACAAGAGATTTTCATGCAAGATTAAAGCGCATGGGATTGGGGGAAGTGTATTGAGATGGATAGAAAATTGATTGGCAGAGAGGAAACAAAGAGTAGGAATTAATGGGTGCTTTTCAAATTGGCAGGCAGTAACTAGCGGGGTGCCACAGGGATCGGTGCTGGAACACCAGCTATTCAGAATATATATTAATGATTTGGATGAGGTAACAAAATGTAACATCTCAAAGTTTGCAGATGATACTAAGTTGGGTGGGAGGGTAAACTGTGACGAGGATGCAGAGATCCTTCAGAATGATCTGGACAGGTTGGGTGAATGGGCAGATCAATGACAGATGCAGTATAATTTGGAAAAATGAGGTTATTCACTTTGGAAGCAAAAACAAGAAGGCTACCTGAATGGCTGTAAATTGGGAGAGGGGAGTGTGCACCAAGACCTGGGTGTCCTTGGATACCAGTCACTGAAGGTAAGCATGCAGGTGCAGCAGGCAGTAAAGAAGGCAAATGGCATGTTGGCCTTCATTGTGAGAGGTTTCAAGTACAGGAACAGGGATGTGTTGTTGCAATTATACAGGGCCTTGGCGAGGCCACACCTAGAGTATTGTGTGCAGTTTTGGTCTCCTTTTCTGAGGAAGGATGTTCTTGATCTCGAGGGAGTGCAGTGAAGGTTTACTAGGCTAATTCCGGGGATGGCGGGACTGATGTATGAAGTGAGATTGACTAGGTTAGGATTGTTTTCGCTGGAGTTCAGACTAATGAGGGGGGATCTCATAGAGACTTATAAAATTCTAACAGGGCTAGACAGGGTAGATGCAGGGAAGATATTCCCGTTGGTGGGGAAGTCCAGAACTCGGGGTCACGGTCTGAGGATTCAGAGTAGACCATTTAGGACAGAGGTGAGGAGACATTTCTTCACCCTAAGAGCGGTGAGCCTGTGGAATTCATTACCACAGGAAGTAGTTGATGCCAAAACATTGGATGTATTCATGAGACAGCTGAATATAGCACTTGGGATCAAAGGTTATGGGAAAAAGCAGGATTAGGCTATTGAGTTGGATGATCAGTCATGATCGTAATAAATGGCAGAGCAGGCTCAAAGGGCCAAATGGCCTCCTCCTGATCTTCTATGCTTTGTGCTAGACTCTCGTCATTTTGCATTTCCTGCTCAGATTGCAGTCCCTCACGAGTAGCCTGAACACTGGCTGCACTCCGCAACCATGCAAATAAGCAGACAGCTCAACATTTGTGGCCGGAATTCTCCCAAAAAATTCTAAGTGTCGAATTCGCGTGAAAACTAGAGTAATTCATGCTGGCTTTTTCAGTGGGAGTTCAGAGAAGAATCTCTCACACTCTGTGCATTGCAGAGGCCACCAGTGTAAATATCATTAAAAAGTAGGGGGCGGGGGCTATCCCTGCTGGAGAGGCTAAAATCAGCGCACTGAGCGGGCCACTGCACATGCGCTGATCTGTCAGTGCTGAGATGGGCGCAAGCGCGGTGGCCCCATACTGATGGCCTCCCGATCGTTGGCCAGCTCGATTGCTGGCCAGTCCCACGATCCCTGCATTGCCGGTCCTCCACTCCCCCTCACAGCCTGATCGCTGGCCCCTCGACCATTACTCCACTGTTAGCTTGGTGGAACGTAAGCATTACTTTGTTTTAATTGATGTCTCCTCTCCTATTCTTTGCAACCTTTGCAAAAGATGTTCGCCATTACAGATCTGGGTCTTAGAACTAACTTTCTCTATTTTAAAATGAGACTCAAATTTTGTTACAGTGGAGTGGCACACGTTGGTTTGCCCCCTGATTTTTTTCCTCTTTCTTGTACAGAATCACCACACTTTGTTCAGTGCCTCCTACTGACAGTCCGGGTGAGATCTGTAATTCACCATGTGAGGAATCGCAGGTGAGACTCCTAATCCCACCACTGCATGGCATGGCACGTTGCTTGTCTTCCTTTGTATCATCCAGCAAATTACACATCAGTTGATAGGCTAACCACAATACCTTCCAAGTCAAAGGCTGGCATTGTGTTTTGAGTTTAGCTTCTTTTCATCTTATGTGCAAGTTACACAGTGCGCTTGTCAGACCACACTTTGGGCAGAATTCTCCCATTTTGTGACAAAGTGTGGTGATGTGTGGCCATGGTGACACCTGTCCTGCCAACCAGAGTGGTGGGATCCCGCGCTAGATTCAGCGCTCGGAATGTCATTAATAACGCACAGGCAAATTCCCCTCCGTCTCCTGGTGGGCTGACAGCTGATTCGTCCACCGGCCCTCAGCTAGCGCCATATTTAAACAC
Organism: Mustelus asterias; assembly: GCF_964213995.1. Classification (NCBI taxonomy): domain Eukaryota; kingdom Metazoa; phylum Chordata; class Chondrichthyes; order Carcharhiniformes; family Triakidae; genus Mustelus; species Mustelus asterias. The sequence goes on along the minus strand of NC_135802.1, from coordinate 92,266,250 downwards.
CAGGACTGCACATTGATATCGCTTTCTCCAGCCCACCCGTCTTCACCAGACCGTGCAGGATGTCAGCAACCCCGAGAGAAAAGTCTAGCAGTCTCAAGAAGAAGTCTGCTCATCGGTTCAATTACCTTCCCCCGCGCCAATCACCTGTGCGGTGCCTGTGCCTTACATGGATCTCTACCCACCGCCTCTGGAGTGTCTGTACATCCTCATGCATTCCCTTTCTTTGACGCCCCCCCCCCCCCCCCCCCCTCTGTTTTGTGAGCTTTTCATGCAGCTTTGTCGGGATCGAGTTTCCCTCCCCTCAATTTTTCTCTTCCTTCTGCTGTTTGCCTTCTTCATCCATCTCCTTGCCCCTCTGCCTGCCATCGTGAGTCCTTGCCCTACCCTCACGCCTCATTGCACAGCCCTCCTTCCACATTCTCTCCCCCTCATCTTCATCAGACCGTCACCATCCCTCCACCCCCTCCCAACCTGGCCCCCAAGTCCTGGTCGAACTTTGGACTTTTGTTGCAATGGCTGCATGAGTCCTGCAGCATTGTTCTGTTGAGATAGATATTGGTGTGTGGAACTGGGGGGGAGGGAAAGAGACTTCAGTACTCCCAAAATCCAAGTGCAGTACTGAACCGAGATGGTGACACAGGAGGGTCCATGGGTTCAGCAGCACAGTGCTGTCCATGAAGACCAGCTGGGCATGGAGATGGAGGGCAGGAACTGGTCCCAGCAGGATGGTGAACAATGCATCAGGAGCAGCACAGATCTATGACAGAAAGGCTTTCTTGCACTCATCCCGAAGTCTCATGCGAATAGAGGACCACCTTGTGCACGCCACTCTTTAGCAATCGGGTTTGACACTGGCGTGATTTCTCACTGGCATGGCGCAAGATTGGCAGGCCTGATGGAACTTCAGCCAGCAGATGTTTTAAGGAGCATTCATGAGATGCAAATGATGTTTGATCATCTCACCATTAATCCACCATTGGGAGATTTGTAATGTGATTTTATGCTGGTGAGTTTCTGACTTTTTGTGGCTGTCGCCAAATTCTCTGTCTGGCCACCGAAACCACCACGAGTGGGTTGGGAGAATTCCACCCTTTGGCCAGAATTTTACCGCCCCACAAGAATCGGAGCGGGCGAGGGTAGGATTTTACAATTTTGGGATGAACAAGGTTGTAAAATCCCGCCCTTTGTTTCCCTTGCCTAATTCTAGCCCAACCTCAGTCAGAATGATCAAACCCCGGAGCTGGTGTAAGGAAGGTTCAAAAATTAATTCCCATCTCAAACTTGGGTGACTTGAGTTGATTAGGGAAATCAGGAGAAACGTGTATGTACTAAAATGTGAAGATTGAAGTAATGTTATGATTGATCAGCTTTCATCTAAGTTCCACTTGTTCATTTGAACTATAAATGAATGTTCTATTTTTGTTGGAAGTGAGATGTATAGAATGTGTAACAGTCAGAGTTGTTTAAATGTAGACATGTTAGAATTGTACCAATTATTAGAAGATTACATTAACTGTAGGTCAGAATGAACTAATCAACAAACTCACAGGAATGCATGGCTTTGGCATATCTGGCTCCTGAAAATGATTGTTCACAGTGATAACAAAAGATGCCACTCACATAGACATAATACTCTAATGCTTTGCAGGCAGTGTATAAGTCTGGTGTAAGTATTGATAGTTTGTTTATCCAGCTCTGAAGAGCACTACAACTAAATTCCTAACAAAGTATGGTTTGGTTTCAACAAAGGAAATTGTGGTTTAACGATGTTGTTCTGTGAGTTCTCTTGAACTCTACAATAGAATTTTGTGAAGGTATTTCTGGTGGGGAAGAACAGTCACTAGAATATATGAGAGGTTGTGAACTGTATCTCTTCAGAAAAAAGACAAAAATAATGTGTGCCTGTTGCTTTAATATAAATACATTTGACATTTATGCTCAATGGAAATCTCCAACCATAAAAGATAAATGCAAAATGAGTTGCAATGACTGAAAAATATTTAGCCCAGATTTCCATATCAAAACAACAATGAAACAAATAGCTTTTGCTGCTATTTATGCACAAATCATACAACAACCCCACTTGGAGTACTGTGCTCAGTTCTGGTCGCCTCATTACAGGAAGGATGTGGAAATGATTGAAAGGGTGCAGAGAAGATTTACAAGGATGTTGCCTGGATTGGTTGGCATGCCTTATGAAGATAGGCTGAGGGAGCTCGGTCTTTTCTCCTTGGAGAGACGAAGGATGAGAGGTGACCTGATAGAGGTGTACAAGATGTTGAGAGGTATAGATCGGGTGGATTCTCGGAGGCTTTTTCCCAGGGCTGAAATGGCTGCTACGAGAGGACACAGGTTTAAGGTGCTGGGGAGTAGGTACAGAGGAGATGTCAGGGGTAAGTTTTTCACTCAGAGGGTGGTGGGTGAGTGGAATCGGCTGCCGTCAGTGGTGATGGAGGCAAACTCGATAGGGTTTTTTAAGAGACTTCTGGATGAGTACATGGGACTTAATAGGATTGAGGGTTATAGGTAAGCCTATATATAAGCCTAGGTAGGTAGGGACATGACATAGGGACATGACCGGTGCAACTTGTGGGCCGAAGGGCCTGGTTGTGCTGTATTTTTTTCTATGTAACTTCAGACGGGAGACAGATGTGTGGTTAAACTCAAATATTAAGAAGTTGCTGTCTGGGTTTACTCTACTTCACTGTTAACAACATTTAGTTATCTGCCCCACCAGTGAAATGCCTCAAATGGCATGAAGTTACTGTAGTTGCATAGTAGATGTGAACTACATTCACTGTGGAAAGTTAAGTCCTGTCTATCTCAGTTGGAGAACCATTTCAACACTGTAATTAGCAATAATTACTGTCTATCAACCTGACTGGCACTGAAAATTAACAAGTGCAAAGTATGGATTCTCATTCCTCAGATTTAATTGTTGATAGAGTTTTAAAGAATGTAAAATGTTAATTTTAACGTTACTTTTCCTTTTGATCTGTTTTATTCCCTCTCATAATCAAAACCTTTTGATTTGATTTATTATTGTCACTTTTATTAGCATACAGTGAAAACTATTGTTTCTTGCATGCTATACAGACAAAGCATACCATTCATAGAGAAGGAAACAAGAGTGTAAAATGTAGCGTTACAGTCACAGCTAATTTCTTTCCGTCTCTTTAATTCTGTTTCTATACCTGATTTGGCATTCAATTTGCCCATTATCATTCATACTGTGAGGAAAATACAAGTCATAATTTTATTTTGCAATATTGTCATATTGGAGGTCATCCAAAGGAGATTCACCAGGCTAATTCCTGGGATGAGAAAGTTGTTCTATCAAGAGAGACTAAATAGTCTGGGTCTGTATTCCTTGGGGTTTAATGAGTGAGGGATGGCCTATTTCAAACATATAAGATCCTGAGGGGGCTTGACATGGTAGATAGTGAGATGTTTTCACTAGTGGGAGAGTCTCAAACAAGGGGACATAGCTACAAGATAAAGGGCCAGTTATTTAAAACTTAGATGCATTGAAATTTCTTTCGCAGAGGGTGGTGAATCTCTGGAATTCTCTGCGCCAAAGGGTGGTGGAGGCTGGATCATTAGAAGCATTCAAATGGAGGTGGATAGATATTTGATTGATTGAGGGACATGGAGAAATGGCACAGAAAAGGAGTTAAACCGGCATAGATCAGCCATGATCGTATTGAATGGCAGGACAGGCTTGAAGGGCCTGGTGGTCTACTCCTGCTTCTATTTCTTGTGTTATATTGTTATATACTCAGAAACAAGCTTGTATGGGTGTGACCGATATAATCGAATTGGAGATAGAAGGCTGCAAAGGTCAAAATATCAATAAAGTAGGTGTGAAGTCAAGTGGATTGAAATGGTAATGAACAGAGTCAGGAGAGCTTGAATGGGAATTTACATAAGGCAAGTAAAATAAGTGGTATAAATTTGGCTGTTGTATTTCAAAAGGAACATATACAATTGGAAGTGTAAATAGATGAAGAAACATAGTGTAAGTTCAATTTTAAAATATAGTAGCCATAAAGTAAAAACAATGGTTGGCCAATTCTGGGAAAATGAACATCTAAAGGATTTCAGAAATAATAGTATATGAGATCAAAGGGAAAACATTTTTTAAGGAAACATTGAAGGGTGTGTTGGGTGGGTAACTATGAGATCTTGACAAAGATAGTGGGCGCGATTCTCCCAAAAAAATTCTCAGTGCCAAACTCGTGTAAAAACTGGAATAAATCCTGCTGTTTTTTTCAGCAGGATTTCAAAATGAATCTCCCACGCTCTGTGCATCACAGACTTCCCTAGATGAATCATGCTAAAAATCTGTGAGCGGGGCCTATTCCTGCTGGAGAGGCCAACAGTGTAGCACTGAGTGGGCTACTGCGCATGCACCAATCTGTCAGCGCCGAGATCGGCACATGCTCAGTAGCTCCGCGCTGCCAGCCCCCCAATCACTGGCCAGCTCAATTGCTGGCCAGCCCCACGACCCTGCATCACTGGCCGTACGATCCCCCTGCCACCTGATTGCTGGCCTCCTGGAGATGTCTCAGCCAGCCCTGACATCCCCCCACCTCGGTTTTTTCCCCCTCCCCCACCTCCCCAGCAATCCTGATCTCCCCGGCTGACCCCCTCCCCCCACCACCCCCAGCCCGATGTCCAGTCCCAATCGCTGGCCTCCCTCCCTCTGTCACGATCCTGACTGCAGAGTGGCAGCGGGACGCCCTGCCTCCCCATAAGGCCCCAACCCCTCTGTCCTCAACCCCTTGGCACCATCTGATATCCAGTGGGCAGTGCCAAGGTTCCCCCTGGGCATTGCCACTTTGCCCCCTGGACAGTGCCAGGGGCCAGGCTGGCAATGCCCAGGGGGCACCCCCCATATTCCCGACCCTCTGGGGGGCCTTCAGTGGGGTCTGGCCGCCAGTTCTCCATTTGTGGGAAGCTGTTGTAAACCTCACTGGAGTAAAATACTCCTGGCGGGGGCTGGGAGGTGGGGAGGAGGGGGGGAACGGGTGTCGGGAGAGGGTGAAGAAGAGGCTAGCGGCTCGGAGACTCCAGTCTCGAGCCCGATAATGCTATTTAAGTCGCCACTTATTCAGCTCCACGCCGATTTCTGGTGCAGAGTTGACACCAGAAATCCAGATGGAGATGCGCAGAGGCTGTGGTGCCCAGCGGGAAGCCCGCTATACGTCCTATGCTTATGTCTTCCAGCCTGCTGCACTTCGCCCCCAGTGACTCTTGGCTTCGCCCCCAGTGACTCTTGACAAAGTCTCTGAGTGCTAAAACTGATCTCTGAACATCAGTTGTTGACGCACTCAGAGGAAACACCTGTGTAATATTTCCCTTCGAGCGGCAGGGGCAGTTTGTGGCACCGGAATTTTATAAATTAGAAAATCTATGAGGACTTTTGCCATCAAAAGTGGGTTTAGTTCTGAGTTTACTTAAGCCACAATGTTTTAGGAAATGTTTGTAAACTGCTGTTAATGATGTAAAGATGTTCTCGTGGTTTCAGTGTTTTTTTTCCTTATGTTAAGAAATCTTTAATGTTAATATATAAAATCATCGCAATTGGTCTAAGAATTACTTATCTTAACTTCAAATAACTCCTCATAATACACAAATTGCAAATCATTGTGTCAGTTGATTCAAACTTACCTTGGGATTTGGGCAGCCAGGCACTTACCTTGCTATATTAATATTTCTTGCTCAGTCCTTGCACTGGTAATTGCACAATCCTACACACTGATTAGTTAGCCCTGTTGTCTCACAGCACCAGGGACCCGGGTTTGATTCTAGCCTTGGGTGACTGTGTGGAATTTACACATTCTCCCTGTTTCTCTGAGTGCTCTGGTTTCCACCCATAGTCCAAAGATGTACGGGTTAGGTGAGTTGGCCATGTGAGATTACCCCTTTAGTGTCCATGGTAAATGCGGGGGTTATGGGGATAGGGCAGAGGCGAGGGCTTGGGTGGGATGCTCTTTCAGAGAATCGGTGCAGACTCAATGGGCTGAATGGCCTCCTGCATTGTAGAGATTCTGTCCTATGGATGCAGGTTCCAGATATCCTGCCCACAATTTAAGAAACCTTCCACACAAAAAAATTAAAAACATAAATTGCAAGGGTAGTTTTATCTAATGGAAGATGCCATTAAATGCATTGTTACAGCAAATTGTGCCAATCAGCAAGTAATTTTGATTGAAAAGGGAGTCAAGGTTTATGGGGACAGGCAGGAAAATGGAGTTGCAATCACATCAGATCTAGTTGACTGGTGAAGCAAGCTCAAAGGGCAAAATGAACTACTTCTACTCCTATTTCTTATGTTCTTATTATTATAGCTACAAATGACATGTTTATACAGATTACATTATACATGCAATTGAAGGAGAGAGTATATAGCGCAGGGGCCGAGTCACAATGGGCAGAATTTTACAAGATTTTTTTCTAAATGTCCAGCTAGTGTGAAAACGGGAGAGTTGCTGATCCGTTTTTGGGTGAGTTTTCTCACCCAATCATATGCACTCAGTCTTTGAAAATATGGGCTAGACTGTTTCTAGCCGCTGGAGGCACTGGGCGGGGCCTAATTCACCAGACAGCCAGCAGCTCAACTCAGAGCCACAAACAGGAAAAGCGGGAAAAAAGCAGCTCTACTGACAGAACACCCCTCAGGACAGATATGCCTCCCCCCTCCCCCCACGGACATCGGTGACCGCCCCCCCGCCCAACATTACCGACCCCCCCTTACCACCACCACCACCCCCACACCCCGCCCCCGATGACTGACTATGGTGAACCATCGTTGGTTCCCACTGGATAGTACTGAGCCAGGGGCTGGCCAGTACTGCAAGGATGTACATATGTTACTGTTGGGTTGTGCTATTGTTGCTGTTGGGGTTAGGGTGGGGTTGTTACACCTTTGTACTGTAGTGTTGTGGCACATCCCAGTCGGGCTCCGCCTTCTGGGAGAGGTATAAGAGTCCCTGCTCTGGCCGGGACCCCTTCAGTCTGGGATAGTGTATATAAGTTCTGGCAGCTTCATTACAGTAAATAAAAGCCTTTCATTTACTGAGCTTCAGGCCTCGTGTTTGAGTAGCGCATCAATTTTATTTACTGTCGTTAAAACTCTCGTCGAAAAAAAAAAGAGAGAGAGTATGGAGCAAATTCTGAAGCCGGAATGCCTTACGCTAGATCCACGTGCGGTGGGCGCTTCTAACACCTTCGACCACTGGCTGAAGTGTTTCGAAGACTACCTGGCAGCCTCCGCAGCGGTCACCACAGATGATGACAGACTCCGGGTCCTCCATGCGAGGGTAAGCGACACTGTCTACCTCGCGATCCGTGCGGCCACCGATTATACTAAGGCCCTCGAGCTTCTGAAGAAGCGCTATATCAAACCACCCAATGAGATACACACTTGTTACCTCCTAGCCACTTGACGACGGCAGTCTGGCGAAACAATGGAGGAATATGCGAACGAGCTCCTACAGCTAGCCAGGGGCTGTGACTGCAAAGCTGTGTCGGCTGAGCAGAGCATGTACGACCTCGCCCGAGATGCATTTGTGGCCGGGGTCGGATCGTCGTACATTCGACTTAAACTGTTGGAGAAGGGTAACCTTAACCTTACCCAGGCCACCGAGTTAGCAGAGATGCTCGAGACGCCTCCAAAAGCTTAGTATTATATCCGGAGGACCATGTGGAGACAACGTGGCAGGAGCAGTCGCTAATCCCTCCTCGTCCCTCGGGTTCGAAATGCTGCGTAATGGCGTGCTCACACTCGGGCCAGACGACGGCAGCAGCCCCTGGCGGCCCGCGGTGCTATTTCTATGGAGGAGCGAAGCATACTCGGCAATGGTGTCCCGCTAAAGCTGTGTTGTGCACCGCATGCGGTAAAAAAGGGCACTATTCAAAAGTGTGCCGATCTAAACCCAGGAACGGCAGTGCGGCCTGCGATTCTTCAGAGCTCGGGTCTTCGTCGTCGAAGTCATTGCGGGGTTCGTCCACGTGCGAGACCAGGACGACGCCATTATGGTCGACGGAGTCGGAGGAGTATGACCACCAGGAGTCGCTGAGTTTGGCGTCCTCACCCACGTGCGACTAATGGGAGCGGCCATGTTGGTCGACACTGACCACGAACGACCAGCAGGAGTCCTCCTCATCGATTTCAGCTGCCTGCAGTGGCGCTCATGAACCAACGGTGGCGTCGATCATCCTGGACCAGGCCAAGCCTCATAGACTTGACAAATCTATGATGAATATCCAGGTAAATGACCACGTGATTTATTGTCTGTTTGACAGCGGGAGCACAGAGCTTTATCCACCCAGACACTGTGAAGCGGTGTGGACTCCAGATTCAACCTGCCAAACAGACAATCTCTATGGCATCGAGGTCCCGGTCTGTCACCGTGCTAGGGAGTTGCGTAGTAACTTTGAAGGTGCAAGGCACAGTTTACGAGCGTTTCAAGCCCCTAGTGTTGCCGTATCTTTGCGCGCCAATACTTCTCGGACTAAACTTCATGGTCCACTTGAGGAGTGTAATCCTACAGTACGGTGGGCCACTCCCTTCACTGGCAGTGGGGAAACAGCAGCAGGCTCCAAATTGCCCAACGCAATGTTGCCTGTACAGAGGCCTGTAGCCTCTCGACGCTGAAGATCACCACACCCTCCTTGTTCCAGAATCTTGTGCCAGGCTGCAAGCCCATCGCGACTAAAAGTAGGCATTACAGCGCTGAGGATCGGATCTTCATTAGATCTGAGGTTCAGTGGCTCCTCAAAGAAAGGATCATACAACCCAGTGCTAGTCCATGGAGAGCACAGGTCGTGGTGGTCAAGAGCGGGAACAAACCCCGGATGGTCATTGACTACAGTCAGACCATTAATCGATACACGCAGCTGGATGCGTATCCCCTCCCGCGTATATCTGATATGGTCAATCAGATTGCGCAGTACCGGGTGTTCTCCACCATAGACCTCAAGTCTGCCTACCACCAACTCCCCATTCGCCCAGAGGACCGACAATACACGGCTTTTGAGGCGGATGGTCGCTTGTATCACTTTCTCAGGGTTCCCTTTGGTGTCACCAATGGGCTCTCGGTCTTCCAGCGTACTATGGACCGAATGGTGGACCAGAACGGGCTGCGGGCTACCTTCCCGTACCTGGATAATGTCACCATCTGCGGCCATGACCAGCAGGACCACGACACGAATCTCCTGAACTTCCTACGCACTGCATCTCACCTGAACTTGACCTACAACAGGGAGAAGTGTGTGTTTCGTACACGCCGTTTAGCCATCCTAGGATACTTGGTGGAAAACGGGGTCATTGGCCCTGATCCAGACCGTATGCGCCCCCTTTCTGAACTTTCCTTACCTGCTAGTGCAAAAGCACTGAGAAGATGCTTAGGCTTCTTCTCTTATTATGCGCAGTGGGTTCCCAACCACGCGGATAAAGCCCGTCCGCTCATTAAGTCCACGACTTTTCCCTTAACGCCAGAGGCCCGATTGGCCTTTGATAAATTAAAAAGCCGACATCGCGAAAGCTACGATGCACGCTGTAGACGAGTCCATCCCCTTTCAGGTGGAGAGCGATGCATCTGATTTCGCCCTGGCCGCCACACTTAACCAGGCGGGCAGGCCCATCGCATTTTTTTCCCGCACCCTCCAAGGCCCCGAAATTCGGCATTCAGCGGTGGAAAAGGAGGCCCAGGCCATTGTGGAGGCCGTCAGGCACTGGCGCCATTACTTGGCGGGAAAACGGTTCACCCTGATCACGGACCAGCGGTCCATGGCGTTCATGTTTAACAACACGCAGAGGGGCAAGATCAAGAATGACAAGATCTTGCGGTGGAGAATTGAACTCTCCACCTATAACTACGACATCATGTACCGTCCAGGGAAACTCAATGAGCCCTCGGATGCCCTCTCGCGTGGAACATGCGCTAGTATACAGGAGGACCGTTTGCACGCCCTCCATAATGACCTGTGCCATCCTGGGGTCACTCAGCTCTACCACTTTATAAAAGCCCGCAACCTGCCTTACTCGGTAAGGACGTCAGGTCAGTAACAAGGAGCTGTCGGGTTTGCGCGGAATGCAAATCGCACTTTTACCGACCTGACCGGGCACATTTAGTCAAGGCCACTCGTCCCTTCGAGAGACTGAGTGTCGATTTTAAGGGCCCCCTTCTCTCAACAGATCGGAATGTGTACTTCCTCAATATCATTGACGAGTACTCTCGGTTCCCTTTTGTTGTTCCCTGCTCTGATACATCCGCTGCCACGGTTATCAAGGCATTCCGTGATCTCTTTACCCTGTTCGGGTACCCCGGCTACATCTATAGCGACAGGGGCTCGTCGTTCATGAGCGATGACTTGAGGCAATTCCTGCTCTCATACAGGATTGCCTCTAGTAGGACCACGAGCTACAACCCTAGGGGTAACGGACAGGTGGAACGTGAGAATGCTACAGTCTGGAAGGCTGTCTTACTGGCGTTGAAGTCCAAGGTCTTCCAGTCTCCCGTTGGCAAGAGGTGCTCCCTGATGCGCTCCATTCTATTCGCTCCCTCCTGTGTACGGCAACCAATGCTACTCCCCATGAGAGGATGTTCTCATTCCCTCGGAAGTCTTCCTCGGGGACCTCATTACCGTCTTGGTTGATGTATTCAGGACCCGTCCTCCTGCGGCGATATGTAAGGGCCCGCAAGTCCGACCCGTTGGTCGAACAGGTCCATCTCCTCCACGCCAACCCTCAGTATGCCTATGTGGCATACACTGACGGGCGAGAGGACACGGTCTCGATCCGAGACCTGGCACCAGCAGGGGACGTAGCAACCCCTGTCGCTCCCATACCCCCTGTAACAAATCCTTTATCTCTTGTTTCTTCCCCGGACACGGCGCGGGCAACATCGGGACCATTGCTTAACCATTTTACTCCCATGTACAGCTTGCCTGAGCCCAGAAGATGGTCGCCACTGCAGGGCGTGTCAGGATCCCATGGACTACCATCACCTCAGGGTCAACCGGCCTGTGAGTCCATGGAAGAACAGCTGGACGCCGCCTTGGGGAGAACGCCACCGCAAGTGCCTACTCCGGTGTCACCGCCTGTATTGAGGAGGTCACAACGACGGTGTGGTCCCCCTGACCGTCTGAACTTATAGACTGCTGACACTTAATTCTGTTTTTTGTACCCCGCCGGCCTTTGTTCTCAAAGGAGGGGTGAATGTGGTGAACCATCGTTGGTTCCCACTGGATAGTACTGAGCCAGCGGCTGGCCAGTACTACAAGGATGTACATATGTTACTGTTGGGTTGTGCTATTGTTGCTGTTGGGGTTAGGGTGGGGTTGTTACACCTTTGTACTGTAGTGTTGTGGCACATCCCAGTCGGGCTCCGCCTCCTGGGAGAGGTATAAGAGTCCCTGCTCTGGCCGGGACCCCTTCAGTCTGGGATAGTGTATATAAGTTCTGGCAGCTTCATTACAGTAAATAAAAGCCTTTCATTTACTGAGCTTCAGGCCTCGTGTTTGAGTAGCGCATCAATGACTGACTGACTGACATGACCCTCTCTCTTCCCTGCCCCCCCATCACCACAGAGGCACAAATGCCCTCCCGCTCCATCAGCACACCTGCAAGTGCTGACTTGGCTTCCCCTCCATGGTAACAAGGCAAACTGCATTAAAGTCACTGGAATGCTCTAATGGGCGCTGACTCACCCAAACTGCCTGCAGCTGATATGCCCTCACAAGGGACAGCTCCATAAAAAACCCCAAGAATGGGCAGTCAGGCAGGCAGTGCAGGAAGAAATGGCCTCCAGAAAGACAGCTCCCTGTTTTTCGGTTGCTGGAAGCGTGGGAGGCAAAATGGGACACCCTCTTCCCCCAGCAGAACGCCATCCCAGAGGAAGAGATGGAAACGCAGCCTGGAAGCAGTGGCAGCATGCGCTAGTGCCGGGGCATTGGTCAGGAGAACCAGGAAGCAGTGCCACAAAATACTGAATACTGACTTAATCCGGGCAGCAAGGTGGGTGTTTAACCTCATCCAGCATCTTCCTCCAGATCCCCCCCACCCTCAGCACCCTGCATGCTTTCAGCCCCTGACACCCAAGCACCTCCCCGCGCCCCCCAAGAGTATCACAATCCTTGCCCTCTGAGGCCCTCCCCCCCTGCAGGACTCGTGCCATCAGATTTAACATGGCTCCTTCTGTCCCCCAGGAGAAGAATACCCATAATCGTTGGTAGAGGGCAAAGACAGGAGGTGGCGTGCTTGAGATTCGGGTCCTCACCCCTTTGAGGAGCGGGCACTGGAGCTTGTGGGAGAGGAGGCGATGTGGACCATTATTGACTGCATGGTTGGGTTGGAGCATAGAAGTGAGCACCTACCAATCTTCTACTTGTTGGAGAAATCTCAACTAAGTTGCCTGCAGCCCAGATTCCTCTCCCTCCCTTGAACGTAACCTTGTGTCCTGTGTTGCAGGAAGGGACCCCGATGCGCCTGGGCATTCTGGCATCGCGGCCCCCGCTGCTGCTCCCGCCCATCCAGCCCCTGACAACTCGGAAGATTCATTGGAGGAAGTGGATGAAGGGACCTCCGAGGCCAGCATCAGTTTTGCGTCAGCTTCCACCTTGCAACTCACCATCCCAGAGACACTCACATCGGTGGGTCAAGTTAGTGATGAGGCTTCTGGGTCGCTCTCTGGTGAGCACGACACATCTGCTGATGTACATTGAGTGGAGGAGGGAACGTTCGAGGCCTCTGACACGTAGGGGCCTGCCGGAGGCAAGGACTCAGTTGGCCCAGGCTGCATGCTGGGCCTCTGAGATCACTTCTCCCTCAGCTGCTGGAGATGCAGCAACAGAGCCAGGGAATGCAGGAGGGGCTGACGGCCACACTGGACTGACTGTGAGGCTGTTGGGAGGAGTCCAAAAGCTTTCAGGTGGACCAGCTATTGCCTGTCTTGCGTGCTTCCCAGGCCAACACTGCAAGGATGGCGTCTGCAGTGGAAAGCCTGGGGCAGGGGATCCTCATGAGTGGCAGGTTCAAGTGATGCCTGAGTCACAGCAGGCTACAGCGGAGTCCCAGAGGGCCACAGCCCAATCACAGCAGGCCATAGCTGAGGGCCTCAAGAGACTTCTTAAGATTCTGCGACCCATGGAGGAGAGGCTGCATAATTTGCACAAGACCCAGCAGGACAGCACTGAGAGACAGAGGGCTATGGCAGCAGCCTTTGAGAACATGGCCCAGTCACAGAGGGTCATGGCTGAGGGACTGCAGAGTGCGGTTCAGTCTCAGAGAGCACTTGCTGCTGCCATTGACAGGTAGCAACCGACTCAGAGGGCCATTGCAAAGGGCTCGTACACCATCGCAAAAATGCAGGTGGTCCTCCAGGACTGGCAGGGCTAAGTAATGCCAGAGCATCTAGAGCCCACTGCAGAACTACCGCCGTCCCATGGAAGGACCCGGGGCCCACCCGGAAACCCGAGGGAGGAAGAAGGGCTTGAGCCCATGCCAGGGCCTTCCACTCAGGAGACTGCGACTGTGGCTACAGCTTCTCACTCCCCCCTTCCTGACACAGGGGCATCTCAGGGGCAGCAGGATGAAGAGGGTGTCATGGATACATCCCTGACAACTGGAAGCCAGCCAGAGCCCGCAAGGTCCAGTCCCTCCAGAGGACGATTGCCAAGGGCATCACAGGCCATGGAGTGCGTGAGGCAGCAGGCCACCTCCACTTCCAATGTACATCCTGGGAGACACCGAGAAGTAGTGGTAGGCCAGCTGTGGTTAAGAAGTTGTAGCAGTATTAAGATGGCACGGGTGAAGGGCAATAGAAGGTAGATATAATATTTAGGCACTTTAATGTTTCACATTCGCGTGTTTTTATATTATCACTTATTTTGCAAGTATTTTTACTGGCAACAATAAGGGTTATTTCACCCCAGCACCTCTGACTAACATGTTTTGAGTTAGTCTCTAACAGGAAGGTATTTACCCCGATGGTCACCGGAGGGACCCTGCATGTTGATGTCAGTGGGGGAGGCTCCTCAGCACATTGCTACTAAGAAAATCAAGGCGCTCAAATAATTCACTGGCTACAATGGGTGGCATACATTGCCAGCGACTTACAACTTCTGCCATGGCATCCCCAGAACCCATGAGAGATTCTCTCCCATCCCACCCGCCCTGGAGCCCTGCATGGAGGTTTTCAGATCCCTTACCTACCACCCAGATGTGGGTCCAGGTGCCAGCACGCATGCGGAGCTCAGGTAGGAGTCAGGCTAGTTTGCACCAGGGCATCATCACAATGGCACATAGCAAGTTGTCATCACCCTCCTGCCCACCACAGAAACCCGCTAACATAATGTACCCAAGCTCACCACTCTGGTGTGACAATGTTGCAGGAGATTTGCATCAGTCTCAGGCCTCCGCACCGGCGTCGTCAACCAAGTCCGAAGTGGATACCCCATGTCCCACACAAGCCATCCCCGAACCCTGGGCCCCTTCTCAAAGACCTCCGGGATCTTGGAACTGCTCAATATAAAGCTGTCATGTATGCTGCCAGGGTGTCTGGCGCAGAAGTACGTGATATTCAGTTGATAGTCCCACAGTAATTGCATATTTATTGAATGGAAGCTCTTAAGTTCATAAGAAAAAGGAGCAGAATTAGACTATTCGGCCCATCGGATCCACTCTGTCATTCGGTCATGGCTGATATGCTCCTCATCCCCATTTTCCTGCCTTCTCCCCATAACCATTCAGCCCATTAAAAATCTGTCTAACTCCTCTTTAAATTTACTCACTGTCCCAGCATCCGTTGCACTTTGGGGTAATGAATTCCACAGATTCACAACGCTTTGTGAGAAGTAGTTTCTCCTCAATTTTGTTTTAAATTTGCTACCCCTTATCCTAAGACTATGACCTTTTATCCTAGAATGCCCCACCAGCGGAAGCATCCACTCCACGTCTACTTTATCCATACCTTTTATCATCTTGTCTACCTCAATTTGATCGCCCCTCATTCTTCTAAATTCCAGAGCATACAGGCCTAAACTGTTTAATCTCTCTTCTTAAGATAAATCCCTCATCTCTGGAATCAATCTAGTGAACCTCCTCTGAACTGCCTCCAATGCCACGACATCTTTCCTCAAGTAAGGGGACCAAAACTGTGCACAATATTCCAGGTGCGGCCTCACCAACGCCTTGTATAGTTGCAACAATACTTCCTTACCTTTATATTCTATTCCTTTAGCTATAAATGCCAACATTCCATTCGCTTTCTTTATTATCTGCTGTACCCACATGCTAGTTTTCTGTGACTCATGAATAAGGACACCCAGATCCCTCTGCACCAGAGCACCCCGAAGTCTCTCCCCATTTAGATAATAAGTCGCCTTCCCAGTTTTCCAACCAAAATGCACGACCTCACATTTATCCACGTTGAACTCCATCTGCCACATTTTGACCCACTCTCCTAACCTATCTATATACATTTGTTAGGTTCTTATTTCCTCAATGCAACTTACTGTCCCGTCTATTTTTGTGTCATCTGTAAATTTGGCTGTTGAGCCTTCTATCCCTGTATCCAAGTCATTAATATAGATTGTAAATAGCTGGGGCCCAAGGACTGAACCCTGTGGCACCCCTCTAATTACTTCGTGCCATCCAGAAAAAAAAACATTTATCCCAGCTCTCTGTCTTCTGCTCATCAGCCAGTCACTTATCTAAGCTAATAAATTACCCTTAATCCCTTTCTCTTCATAAATCTTGGATTCTTCAGCGGGGCCTTGAGGACAGTGTGGGTGCCGTCTATAGCCCCCTGCACATTTGGCATCCTCACAATGGCCACGACTCTTGCAGTCCGGGCTTCCTGCTAGGCCTGGTCCAGGTCAAAATTAATGTACTGACCAGCTGGGGCATACAGCGCATCTCTTGACCTCCTTCACACACTTGCAGACGGATGGTTGGGAAATGCCACATAGTTCTCCACTGACGGTCTGGAAGGAGCCGGGGGCGTAAAAGTTTAAGGCGGCCGTCACTTTCTCAGCCACCAGGAGTGGGTGCCACTCCGTGTCCCGAGGTGCCAGGTCCCCACACACTCGCAGGCCACCCCGATCTGAAATGCAAATGGCACAAGGGTCGCACTGTCTCCTTTTGGAGCCGGAGCTGTCGGTGGCACAGTGTTTGACAGTTGTTCAAATGACACTCGTGTGCGGAACTGCCGGGGTCTCTGCTCCCTCCTTCTCCTCCTCCTCCACCCCCCCATCGAGGCGAATGGCGGCCACCTCCTTCTACTCCTGCGAGTGGTAATGTTGGGGCCTCCTCTCTCCGTAATTCTTCCTCCTGCTCCTCCTCCTCAGCTCCAGCAGCAACCAAAAGAACAGCAAGATCAATGGGTTTCATGGCAAAAGCATTCATGTTTATCTGAAGTGGGGAGGAGGGGGAATTTGGGAAAGGGGAGAGACAGATGGAGAGGTTGAAGAACTCTGCTCGCCCGCAGACCACCAACACACATTCCCCATAACTCCCCCTACACACCTCCAGTAACACACACTCCCCATACCCCCCCATAGACCCCCCGCAATACACACACCCCATATGTCCCCCCACAGATCCCAGAATGGCAACACAGCCCCCCACCCCCATTCCCCCCACCCGCTCACAAACATATACCCAGAACCCACGCAGTGGTGGTCACAGACAGTGCCGCTTGACAAGTCCTGAGGCTGCAGCACTGCCACTTCAGAGAGTTTCCAGCCCAGTCCCACCAGCAACAGTGCTTGCTGCTGCCAGCACTAGGACCCAGAGTCAGTGCTAAGACCCGAGATCAGTGCTCTGAGCCGGGTCCATCCTGAGAGGCCGAAGTCGAACTCAGTGAGCAACAGCAATCTCCCCACCCCCCCACACACACGCAGGCCACCCCGATCTGAAACACAACATAGCTGCCACAAAACAAACTCCCCACCCCCCCTGAGCAGCACAGAACAGTTTGAAAGCAGAGACTTACCTCCTCGCTCACCCTCACTGCACAAACGCCTGAATGTGACTTTTATCCTTGAGGTGTTTTCCTGACCGATCCGGCTGCAGCAAGTGAGGTCGTGAGGGCAGGTGAGCTGGGGTGATTGGGAGTGAAGCTCACTAATTTACATTGTGATGAATGCAGAAAATGCAAATTGACGTTTCGCCCGTTTTGGACGGGGTCCCGATCACGCTGATTTTATTTTTGTGGTAAAATGGGAATGGGTGTGAAAATGGGCTTCATTCCTGCGAGTTTCATCACGGCTGATTTTACAACCTTTTCTCCCCCGCAAAATGGGCACGAAGAGATCATAAAATTCCGCCCGATGTCTCAACCCTCATTACAAGGCAAACTCAGCACACAATAGCAGGGCAGTAACTACAACAGGCAGTGAACATCAGATCATAGCAACCTGAACTTATATGAGGAAGTGACTGTCATGCTGTTCTGAAGGGAGAACTTGAAAGGCATCGGGTCTGTGCTTCTTGGATGCAGCACAGAAATCATAATATTCAAATATTTGGTAATTTCCAGAATGTTATATGAACATGTCCATACACTTCCCTTATATCCACGCATACCATACAGCATGTGATAACAATGCACTACCCATAAGAACACGATAAAGCATTTTACTTTCTTCATAGAACAAGAACAATCCAGCCTCCAATCCAGTGAACTGGAAGAGGAAAACCCATGAGAGCACTTTGCATCCTTATCTATATTTGAATCAATCACCAGAACAAATTTCATGGTAAGTAGAGAGAAATGCTAAGAAGGAATACTTGATAGAGTGATGGCGACGAGTACTGGTGGTGAAGTGCAACAGTGGTTGATGCTGAAGATGGGCTGACTAAGGCAGGGCAATGTTCCAGCATAGTGAGTGTCCCCCCTCAACTATTGCGCCTGCTTTGAAGACAGTGAAAAGAGATCTGCATAATATGAACATCCTAAAACCTGAATATGGAGTACCATCTGTCACATTATTGATGTCAGCACCTTCTACATGAACAATGTCATTGAGGACCAGTTGTCTGCACTGCTGACTGCTCTAATCTACTGTGGAAGTCCTGGTTAAGAAAGTGGACAGTTCAGTCAGAACATCTCTCACAATACCCCACTGCTGCAATGGTTCACTAATGTCCTTTAGAGAAGGAAATCGTACATGTTTACAATCCTAGGAAGCCTGCAAGTGACTCCAGACCCATAGCAATGTGGTTGACTCTTAAAATGCCCTCTGAAATGGCCTGGTAAACCACTCTGTTCCAGGGCAGTTAGGGATGGACAATAAATGATGCCCAGAGCTTATGAGTGAATAAAAAAAAGAGGCTGAGTAAATTAAACCTATACTTTCTGGAATTTAGAAGAATGAAACATGCAAGATTCTGAAAGTGTTTGACAGGATAAACACAGGGGTTGTTTCCCTTGGCTGGAATTTGAGAATACAGCGGCAGAGTCTCAGGATATGGAGTCAATCACGCGACTGAGCTGAGGAGAAATGTCTTCACTCAGGATGTTGTGAGTCCTGGAATTCTCTACCTTAGAGGCTTGTGGATGCACCAAAGTTGATTATATTCAGGGCTGGAATGGGCAGATTTTTTGAGCTGTTAGGCAATCAAGGAATAAGTGGAGTGGGTAGGAGAGTGGAGTTAAGGAAGAAAATCTGCCATGGTTGTATGAATGATGAAGCAGATTCAAGAAGTCGTATGGTCTACTGTCTCACCAGTTTCTTTGTTTTCACTTACTTACGAGCATATGTAACAGATGTCTTAGCTTCCACTGCAGCATCCGCGTGTTGCATTGTTTCTGCTTGTGCTGCAATCAAAACTGAGACATTAGCCATCGCAGGCTGGATCATAGTTCGGTGTAAAATTCTCCCATGGAATTGACTGCCACTTCCTGGAAAGAATTGCTGGAAAAGATAGGTGCCAAGCTCTACACAAATGCCTCCTTGTACCTTAATGTGGCACAAGGGCTTCCTGGCAGGGCTGCCAAGGCACCAAACGTTTCATTGTAGATATCCATCAGTGATCTTCTATCGCTTACTCAATTACTCATCTAAGTGCTTTTCAGCAGACCATTTGAGCCACACGTGTGCCAGGGAATGATCATATCCAACAAGAGAGAATCTAATGATCTCCCCTTGATGTTTAATTGCATTACCATTGTTCAATCCACTATCATCAACATCCTGGGGGTTACCATTTACCAGAAACTCTATTGGACTAGCCAGACTAATAGTATGACTGTAAGAGTAGGTCAGAGGCTGGACATTTTTGGCAAATAACTTTCCTCCTGACTTCCCAAAGCTTGTTCACTAGTTAGAAGGAAGACATTGGAGTGTGTCTTGCTCTTCCACCACTGCCTGGCCAGTTCGGATTTCTGTATGTCAGAAAGGAGAAAAGCACAAGGATGGGATTGTCATGAGAGGAGGAGTGGGAATGTGAGACAAAAGTAAGAGATGCATTGTTACACCATTTGTAGCTTCTAAATCAGACAAGATGGAGGATTAGGTATTTTAACTTCTATCTTTTCAGCCTACCTGTTGGGCCTACTCGCTAACAGCAACTTCTATTTAATTTACACCTTTAAAATAATAAAATGTCCCAAGGCATGAAATGTTATGAAACAAAATTAGAGAGCCAGTGACATGAGGTGATAGTAAATGATAAAAGGCCGGGATAAAGAGGTGGGTATCTTAAAGAAGGAAAGCAAGGTAGAGAGGCAAATGGGTGTATAAGGAGGGAGTTCCAGAACTTAGGCCAAAGGCATGAACTACACTTAATCCCCAGCCCAAAGAGCTGCCAGTCTGTCAGAGGCTGCTAAATGTGTACTGTTTAGCAGCACCACTGAGGGGCTGATGGCAGCTGCCAGTGTTGCTGAGTTACTCAGGCCACTGATGAGTGATCGGTGGGTGTGGGGGGAAGGGGGTCATGGGGAAATGGGGGGTTGGCAACCAGGCAAGAAGGTTGCTCTCAGCGCCACCACCCCGCCCCCCCCCCCCCCCCCCCCTTCCCCAAGCGTTCCCAATGCCGGCTTCCTCAAGCAATTACTGAGTGGCTTTCACTGAGGGACACCATCCCCCCGCCCCCCCCCCCTCCCCCGCTGCCCGAAGCCTACAAGTAACCTTGACAGAGATTGCTTTTTAGGCAGTCTGCATGGCACATCTGCTGTCAGCTTCTGGGTGAATACCTGCAGCTGTGTCAGCCTAAATTGCCCATTTAAGGGCCTCATTGATGATGGGGCAAAAATGCCATTCACAAGTCTTCCCGTCCATATTTAATTGGGGTAGAGACAGCTTCTTCACATGTTATCACACCACCAATTAAATGAACCCCTGCCGTAAAATCTTCCCAAGGGAAGGCCATCAAATTCTGCTTGAGGTTGCCAAGGGGCAGCATGTAGATAAGAATGGAAGGGAACCAAGAATAGATCCTTGGTGATACAAGAGGTGCCAATGCAGGAGCAGGGATAGAAGCCATTGCAAATGATTAGATTGAAATGAATGGAACAAGGTGAGTTCAATCTTATCAGCTGAATGACAGTGGAGAGGCCTTGGAGCATGATGGTATAGTTAACTGTGTCAAAGGTCGTGTGAAACATAAGTGGAGAAGGACAAGAAGGATAGTTTAACTTTGTCGCAGTCACATAGGATTTATTTGTGACTTTGATTAGAGCTGCTTCTGTACTGTGGCATAGGCAGAAATCTGATTGGAGGGATCCAAACATGGAGATCCAAGGAAGATGGTAACCAATTTGGGAGGTGACAACATTTTCAAGGAGAATGGAAAGGAAAAGGAGGTTTGAGATGGGGCAGTTACAAGGACAGTGGGTTAAAAGTTGACTTTTTAAAGAGGGGGGTTGATCATTGCATGATTTAAAGGAGGGAGTGAAAGTACCTGAAGATAGAGGACTGTTTACAAATTCGGCCAACATTGGGACCAGGAGAAGAAATTGGATGACCAGTAGTTTTGTGGGGATCAGATTGAGGGAACAGGGGGTGTATGTCATGGGCAAGATCACCTTGGAGAGTGGGTGTGGAGGGATATTAGAGAAGTATTTAGTTCAGGGCTAGGGCAGGGAGGGATTTTCAGAGGAAGTTTGGTCTGGTGGGTTAGTGGGAGAGAGGGAAGCAGCAGATCAGATGCTTTTTATCAGTGACAAAAAGTTCATGAGCTCCTTGCACCTATTGTTGGTAATGTGGATGGAGGAAACATGTGAAAGGGATCTCTCATCTCCAGAAGTATACTCGTAAATTTTTTCTGATAACAAAGTACAGAAAAAAGGCAGCAGAGGGAGCGGACATTAGCTCCCAAATCAAGATGTAGAATCAATTTGGATGAAACAATAATGGGCAGAAAACACTGGTTTGAGTACAATCGTTTTAGAGGCAGTGAGGCAGTGTAAAAATCAGAAAATGAGAAGTATATGTAATGAAAGTAGTACAGTAATCATGGGGGAATTTAATCTTCATATAGACTGGGCAAACCTACTTTACAACAATGGTGCAGAGGACAAGTCCATGGACTGTGCTCAGATAGTTGTCTAGATCAATATATGGAGGAACCAGCTAGGGAACAGGTTATGTTCAATCTAATATTGTGTGATTAGAAAGGGTTAATTAGTAACCTTGTAGTCAAGGAGACTCTAGGGAAATATGATCACAATATGATAGAATTTTATATTGTGACTGAAAGTGATTGAATTAAGTCCAATATTAGGGTCTTTAATCTGAACAAAGCAAACTTTGTAGATCAAGGGATGAGTTGCCTAAAGCGTATTAAATTAAAATAAATGATGGCAGATAAGCAATGGCAAATACTAAAATAATTAATTCATAATGTGCAATAAATATACATTTCCTTAAGGAATAAAATTCCCTCAAACAAAATGGTCCAACCAGGGCTGACAAGGTAGGCTAAAGATAATGGATTAAATGAGGAGGCCAACAATGTTGCCAAAATAAATTGTAAACCTGAGGATTAAGTGGATATAAGAATTCAGCAAAGAATGACCAAAAAGTTGATAAAGAAAATATGACAATAAACTAGCAATGGACATAAAATTAGATAGTAAAAGCCTCTATATGGATGTTAAAAAAAGCTGGGATTAAAAATTAATATACCAGTGATTGGATTCTGCTGTTATTGCTGTTGTTAATCACATCCAGGACTGAACCATGTTCATTCTGACAATTGATGAAGTGGGAAGGTCAGAGGGTTTCTTTCTGCTGGACTTTGCTTCTAGTGGGCTGATTTGCATGTTCTCCCCGTGTCTGCGTGAGTTTCCTCTGGGTGCTCCGGTTTCCTCCCACAGTCTGAAAAATGTACTGGTTAGGTGCATTGGCCATGCTAAATTCTCCCTCAGTGTACCCGAACAGGTGCCGGAATGTGGCGACTTCGAGATTTTCACAATAACTTCATTGCAGTGTTAATGTAAGCCTACCTGTGACACTAATAAATAAATAATCTTTAAATATGTTTCTTTTAGAGTAAAAACAGGATAAGTTCTAATGGGGCATCAGGAAACTGTAACAAATACTTTAGGCCTAAATTTAACTCTGTGCAAGTGAGTGGGCTAATGCCTCAGCCTTTGCATCTGTCTATTTGAAGATTTAAAAACATTATGCAAATAGCGGGGAACCAAGAATCCAGCAAGTATGAGAAACTTAAAGAAATTAGTATTAGTAAAGAAATAGTCCTGGAGAAATTAATGGGACTGAAAGTGAACAGATCTCCGGTAACTGATGTTCTGCATTTTCAAGTTTTAAGCCAGATAGCTACAGGGATAGCGGATGCATTAGCTTTGATCTTCCAGAATTCCCTAGATTCTAAAACAGTCCTTATGGATTGGAAGGTAGCAAGCGTAATACTACTATTCAAGAAAGGAGGGAGCAAGAAATCAGAGAGCTAAAGGCAAGTTAGCCTGACATTAGTATTTGGGAAAATGCTATAATTAGGGAGATGGTAATTGGGCATTTATATAAAATCAAAATCTGATTAGGCAGAATTAACATGGAAAGGGAAATCTTCTTTGAAAAATTGAGTTTCTGTGGTTGTCATGGACAAGGTAGGTCAGGGAGCATGTGATGTATTTGGATTTGGAAATAGAAAAGCAGAATATTTTTAAAATGGTGTGAGACTGAGAAATATTTGCATTCAGAGGGACCTGAGTTCTTTGTACATAAAGATTTTAAAGTTAACATACAGATACAGCAAATGGATGTTCCCCTTTCTTACAAAGGGGTTGGAGTATAAGACTAAAGAAGTCTTATTACAATTGTAAAGGGCCTTGGTGAGAACACAGCTGGAATACTGTTTACAGTTTTGGTCATGTTAAGTATGGAAAGATGTATATGTCTCAGAGGGAGTACAAAATAAGCCAAGACTGATTCCTGGATGAGGGGATTGTCTTAAAAAGAGATATTGAACAGACTAGCCCTGTATTTCGCAGCATTTAGAAAATTGAGAAGTGATCTCATCAATATATATAAGTCTTAAGGATGCTTGATAGAATAAAGCTTGGGAGGATGTTTCTCCCAGTTGTAGAGCGGGGGTGGAGGGTTATAGTCACAGAGTGAAGGGTCGCCATTTACGACTGAGATGAGGAGAAAATTCAAACAGTTATGAATCTTTGGAATTCTGTCCAGAGAGCTGTTTTTGCCCAGTCATTGAGAATATTCAAGACATTGATTGGTGGATTTTTGGATTCTAAGGAAACCAAAGAATATGGAGATAATGTAGGAAGGTGGAGTACAGGTGGAACATCTACCATGATCTTGTTGAATGACAGAATAGACTCAAAGGGCTGAATGGTAAACACCTATTCCTGTTTCTTATGCTGTTATGAAATGAGAAGATAAAGCTATATTTTTTCCATTTACTGGCAAATGAGAAAATGATAAAGGAAGGTAGGTTGTAAAATTGACTGAACCAAGTGAACATCAAGAAGGAACATCAAGGGAGTCTATTGCAGTAGATCAAATGTTTGTTCTTTAGCCTCCAGTACCTGAGCTACAACGCATTTCAGAATGATGGAATGGAATTCTCTCTGCTGGCAAGAATGTTTTACCCTAGATTGGTGTGGGCAGTCTTAACCGAGTTCCATATTCTGCTCAAAATTAAGTGTGATTTGGCTCCAAATTGCGAATCTCACTTACAGGATGACTGGTGTGGCAATGGGAAAAATCACACTGGTGCAATAGATGGTAATCCATGGACTGGATACGGACTGCAATGCTAGTTGCATTGTGTTGTGTTACAACAACTCTTCTGTGGTTGAGGTTAAAACATCGCAGGAACTACAGGGAGTTTTAATTCAACTTCTGAATGACAAAAGTAAAAATATGTTTCATTTTGAACATTAGCATTTGTCAGCTTAAGTGTTCGTGAGAAAACCTGGAATTCTGGAAAAAAAAGTACTCTAGGAGCTGTAAGTTAAAAACAAGTGTGGAAGACAAATTATCACAACTAGATGCAGCTTACTGGATCTAAGTCAAATAGCGTTAGAAGAGAATTAATTGAAAAATGTGATGGAAGGAGAAGTAACATGATTGAAGGGACATTTTTGCTTATGGCGGGGTGATGCTTTATATAATACTGGTTAAATGTCAGTGAAGGAAACATCAAACTAATTTTGATTTTTAGTGTCTTTTTATTTTGAAGAGTATCAAATCCATTAATGGTCTTGATTGGAGCAACAGCAATACTGACATTCTGGGCTAAATCTTGCCAGAAAAATGTTGTTTCTGGTGACAAAACTGGTGTGTTTCTCTCCAGCAAAACCAGTTGAGTTTCTCTCCAGATTCTACTACACTCTGACAAAAAAAAAATCAAGGGGCAATGATTCACATTGTCATACAAGGGGGCGGGGCCTAAACACATCCGCAAACCTCCCCCCAGCCCACCACAGAGGCCTCAGGGGATCCGCTCACCACTCTCGATCAGAGCCATTCACTTCCATCCCTACCCCCCCACCCCTTTTCTTCACCCCCAAACCTTGATCATCTTGATCTTGAGGTTCTCTCCGGTGAGGATCACGTATGGTCCCCATAAGGGTGATATAAGTCCTGCTGGGTGGGTCGAGAACAGCCGTAGGGCCGCGTGGGGGTTGGGGTGTTGGACCATGAAGGCCGGCTATAGCAGCAGATGCTGTGTGACAGGTCTCTGCTGCTCTCAGAGCAGAGACCTGCACAAGCACAATGGTGCTATCTGCCGGCTTTCAGGTGATCTAGGCCCGCCCCCTCCCCCTACTGGCAAGAAATGGGTTTCAGGATTTTTTCATAGATCAAATGTATATGATTCGACATTTGGACTCACCAAAAAAACAGATCCGAAACTCCACTGTTTTCACTCTCATTCTGGACTTAGAATCTTTTTCATAAGATCGCCCCTAGTTTCTTAAAAATCAGCAAAGTTTATCATTCTGCACTGTCATCAGATTTTAACTTTTCAAACAATCTGCTGTGATTTCCTCACAGACTTTCCTGTGTTAAAGCATAAATAGGCGTTCAGTTGGAGGAGGAACATTAATTGTCTGTATTTTTGTGTTTAGGATAATTGTATTTTTGCGTTTGGGATAATTGTAATGTTCTGAAGCACTGAAATTAAAGTGTAAATCATGTTTCTATGTTTGTTCTCCAGCTGCATGCATCAATTGCCAATTGTTATCATACAGGAGTCTAATATGGATCTGACTGACATGTCTATTCTATTACTCAAAATCATAAAGAAAATAAGAAAGCTCCTATTACAATGATATTTAGCCTGGAATTGAAGAGCTAGGAAGATACAAACTGGAAAAGTCCATTCAGCCTCTTAATCTCATTAACTTTCAATTAGATCATCGCTGATCTGTATCTTAACTCCAATACCTACCTTGGTTTGATAAACCCGAGTATCCTTACTTAACAAAAGTGCATTAACCTCAATTTTGATATATTTAATTAACCTCGTCTTAATATTTTATTTATTTTTATTTATTCATTATTTATTAGTCACAAATACACTTACATTAACGCTGCAATGAAGTTACTGTGAAAATTCCCTAGCCACCACACTCTCGTGCCTGTTCGGATACACTGAGGGAGAATTTAGCATGGCCAATGCACCTAACCAGCCCGCCTTTTGGGAAATGTGTTTAGGGAAAGAATTCAAGATTTCCATTACTCTTTGAAGAAGCATATTCTGGCATCGCTTGTGAATGGGCTTGCTCTAATTTTAAGGTTATGCATCCTTGTTCTTGATTCCCTCACAATAGGAATTAACTTCTCTCTTTCTACACTATCAACTCCTTTAATCATCTAAATGCTTCAACTGGATCATCCCTGAGCCTTCCATCCTCAAGGGAATACATGCCTATGTGGTCTGGGCAACTTATCCTAATAGTTTAACCCTTTTAGCCCTGGGACTTGCCTTATGTCTGACATTTTGAGGACTCTTACACTTTCTGCACATAGGCTTGAAGAATAACTTGTATAATGGTGTATTTGTTAATTTTGTTTATTAAATAGAATGTATTATGCTTATCTTCAACTTACATAGCCCAGTAAGCAGTAAATGTCATGCAATATTCATGGAATGTCTCTTTATATTAAATCCAGAATGCTTCCCTTAAGCAGAATTAGATTTCTAATGGATTTTTTAAAAAATGGTTGTTGCTACAACCAATGTGAAGTGGCAGCACATCATCTAATACTGTCACCAGATCTCTGGGCCACCCCCATCTCTGTTTCCTATGTCTAGTGTATTTGCATATCAATCTCCAGGATATCCGCCTCCATTTTGGCCAGTATGGCTATAGTTACAGATTCACCCCTGGTCTGCCTCTTCCTGGAGTTGTGCACTCTCTTCAGCAGTGAGAAAAAGCAGAAAGTTATGAATGTGAGGGCGATGTCTGTTGAGGATGGAATGTGAATATCTGAGGAGAGTGATTGTGAGGGATTGGTGTGAGAGGGAAATAGGATGAGGGCGCATGTGAATTTGGCCTGTTCACACGGAGATTTGAGGAAGTACCGGGAGACAAGGGAATATGTGAAATTGCAAGATATGTTGAGTGCTGTGCAGGAGAATGTTTGGGAGGTGAGAGAGTGATGATTGCCAGTCGAGAGTTGTCAGAACTCCTTGCTGGGTTTTTGCTTTGATTTGATTTATTATTGTCTCATATATTAGTATACAGTGAAAAATATGGAACAAATGAGATCATGAAACCTTTTCCAGCACTGAATGATCATGCTCCTGCTACTCACAGTTGGTGCTACTTTCAGCCGCACTTGCTTCATTAGGCAGGCTGGCCTTTTCCTCTCATTCTCAGGGAAGAGGACTTGTTTCCCAGACTTCACCACTTCCATCATGACCTCCAAGGAAACATCCGAGAGCAAAGGTGGTGGGGGTGGGGTGGGCATCGGCAGCCTTTCCTTGTCTTCCTCCCATTCTGCACTTTTCTGGAAGCTTCACCAACAAGATTTCCTGAAACCATTCAAAACCTTGCCGGAGTCCCTTTAAATACATTGGCAGATTCGACGCATTTCCTGCATGCCATCTCTGATTCACTGAGTAACTCGGAAGCGGGATTCTAATGCAATTGTTGAGTTCAACAGCTATGTAAAAGCCTTCTCCCCACTTGGATTCCTGACCTGCTTTGGATCCTGTCATTTTGCCAGGGACTAAGACGTGACAGTTCTGCCCACTATCTCTAACACTGCATTGTATCACCTCAACCCTCTGTGTAAAAGGTATTCTCCAGCTTTAGGGGCAGAGTTTCTTACGTTTACTCTTACATCCATACCCTTTCATTCTACAGCCCTCAATCACTGGAAATTGTTTTTATCTCGCCTGTCTCATACCTTAAGTTTAAACAAATCTATTCAATCATCCATAATTTATTTCCTAATGGAAATTCAAGTCTTTCTTTGCCCTAACCCATTACCTGGCAGAGTCCCAGCACTTTGTCCTCCCTAAGCTTAACTAACTACTCTTATTCTATCCTTTTATCGTTATAACACTTCTTATTCCATTTTATTCAGGATGTATTTCCTCCTCTTTTGACAACACTGATGCAAAGTACTTGACATTTTTTTGTTTATCTGTCCTCATGCTCCTTCCTTTCTTAACTCTTCCTTAACTTTTTAAACATTTATTTGAATTTTCTCTTATTTTTACCATTATATCACACCTGTAGGTGCCATGTGTCATTTCCTTCAATATTCATTCCTAATAACATTTTTATCCTCTGCAATATGCAACATGAAGCAATCTTTTTTTAAATTCTTATCAGTTTTACTGTAACATTGAGTGATAAGGTTGCACAGAGTACTACTGCCTCACAGAACCAGGGACCCGGGTTCAATTCCAGTATTGGATGACTGTCTGTGTGGAGTTTGTACATTCTCCCATGTTTGCATGGGTTTCCTCCAGATGCTCCAGTTTCCTCCAACTGTCCGAAGATGTGCAGGTTAGGTGGATTGGTCATGCTAAATTACCCCTTAGTGTCTCAAGATGTGTAGGCTAGATGGATTGGCCATGGTAAATGTGTGGGCTTATGGGAATAGGGCAGGGAGAGGGCTTGGGTAAGATAATCTGTCAGAGAGTCAGTGTGGACTCAATGAGCTGAATGGCATCCTTCTGCATGGTAGGAATTCCATGATTAGTATGACTCTCACATTGTTGATCTACAGTCATTTATTACAATCTCTCTTTCCACCCGACCTCAACTAGATCATGAATCATTCTAAAAGATAACAGAGATGGGGAGGGATGAGGCCACGGGGGGATTTGAAAATATGGATGAGAATTTTAAAATTCCGGCACTGTTTAACTGGGAGGCAATGGAGGTCAGTAAACACAGGGATGTTGGTGAATGGGGTCTGGCATGTGTTAGGACACAGGCAGCAGAGTTTTGGATGATGTCCACTTTATGGAGGGTCGAATCTGGGAAGTCATCCAGGAATATATTAGAATCATCATATCTGGAGTTAACAAAGGCATGGATGAGGGTTTCAGCAGCAGATGAGCTGAGATGGGGATGAGTTGGGGGGATGGTGTGGATATGTGATCAGAAAGGCATCCCAGGATCAAATATGACACCAAAGTTGCCAACTGTCAGACTTAGCCTGGTATTTTTTTCAGGGAGATGGATGTAGTCGTGACTAGAGGGCATAATTTGTGGCAGAGACCGCAGACAATTGTCAAACTTTGTGATAAAAATAACGATGGCATTAACAGTGCCCTTGGTAATTTATATCGAAATTGGATACCAATTTCTGGCAACTGCATTTAAATACAGCACTCTGGAAATTGTAATGACCAGGTGAGCAGGGGTGAACTGGCTCCCCTCTTTTCAGCCTTCTTAGTTGCTCACTACAAAGGTTTAAGTTTATTTTTCACGAGGATGTGCCTTTTCCAAATCAGAATGTATTTAATTATTTAAGCTGTGCGCAATAAGGAACCAATGAAACAAGGTTTCTTGAGTCAAAAAATGAGCAAATTAATTAACCACTGAACACAAGGGAAAAAATAATAAAAACATGACATCACAAATACAGGTTTCAAAAGTAAGGGAAGAAAAAAATGTTCAACAAATGCATGGTTAAGCATCCTTTGATTGTCCTTGAGGCACATATTTTAACATTGCAGGCTGGTTTCTTGATGCAGTCAGATATTTAACATGGTGCAATTATTATGAAATCTCGGTTTGCTGGGAGGTTTCTGACAAAGTTGACTATGTGAACTAGGTAATACACTTTCTCTGTTGAAAACTTACTTGCAATCTCTGCAATGGCTGCAGCCTGGCCTGTTATACTTCACCCATTGTCTATTTCCAATGGATTTTGGGTGGACCTGTCTGTGGCAGCCATTGTTTCAATATCCAGCACTTTGCATTTTGATGCACCTTCCTTAGTCAGTGACTGATTTTGATGGGTTTCTGCATTAAAAGAAATGTTTCTCTCTTCGCACTCTCCTGAGAGTGACTTGTATGTGTTTTCACCTTCACCTTGGAAGGTGACCTTGCATTTGGAATTAGTTTGTTCTATCTCATTTTAAATTGCAATATTTCCAGAAGGCAATAAGATCATAGTTTCAAAATCAAAAAGGCATAGCCTTGGTAGAAAGTTGTTGTCCTGCCTCTCCAAAAGCTTCAATAGATGATATCTCAAGTGACTAACCCATAGATATATGAAGTTGCTGTACTTATGTCTGAGATAGGAATTAAACTCACCAGAAAATGTTGGGGTGTGTGTCTTCTAATGTAAATATACTTTTAATAGTGTGCTAATTATTTAATCTGGTATTGAAAATTAACTTTTACAAATATGGAATCACTTTCTTTCAGACTTTAATTATTATTGGAGATATTTGAATTTAAAAAAAGGTTCTTTTACTTTTTCTTCCAGTCTCTTTCATCTTTTTTAATCCAATCTTTCTTTCCATCTCTGCATTTTGCTTTCCTTATCTGGTTTGACATTGAGTTTTATGTTTCAATGGCTACTCATTGGTTCAGGTTCTGCACTGTTCATTAACAACCATTCAATCCAATTGATTAAAGAGATACCCAGTTTCTTGTCCTGTTTGCACAAGTCCAAAATGTTTATTTCATGGGTACTGCACTTTTTGGCAAATTTAAGAAAATTCCAGTGTAAAGTACCCAAGAAAGTCAATCAGCAAGCATACAGAACAGTCAGTGCCATTTATCTGCCTCTGAGAACCCATCATCCCTGTGCTCACTGACCTATGGTTAAATAGTGCCTCAATTTTAAAATGCTCTTCTGTATTTTCAAAAGTCTGTCCCAATGTTTTATTCCACTCCAGCCCAGTTGCCAGCCAAGTTTCTCTTATTGCTATTAAAATGTGGATTTTTAAAAATGATTTTGTGTATTGTGAGCATTGCGGACAAGGCAAGCATTTGTTACCCATTCCTAATTGTCCTTGAGGAAAAGGATGTGAATCAACTTCTTGAACCACTGCAGTCCATCTGGTGCTGTATACCTACAAGGCTGTTAGAGAGTTTCAGGTTTTTAATTCCCTGACAGCGAAGGAAGGGCAATATAATTCCAAGTAAGGATGGTGTGTGTCATGCATTTGCTGCCTTTATTCTTCTGGGTGGTAAAAGTAATGGGTTAGGAAGCATTGCATCTTATATATGGTACACACTGCTGTCATGGTATCAGTGGTGTCTTTCTTTGACATAATTGCTCTGAATTCCATTGTTTATTTCCCACACTCAGACCACAGCACGCTACTATTTTCCTGTTCATATACTTAACATTACTCCTTTTCCATTGATTTTGTGTCCATGTTAATACCCGAAACACCTTTAACTCAGCCTTTTTTGCTGTCTATAACTGATCAGTTAGATTTTACTCATAAACTTTCTTTATCCCTTCTGCATGCTAACCTTTTGGTTGAACATTTTTTGTATTTATAACGTCATCTATTCCTACCTTTCATTCTCACACTTTACAATGACTTTTATTTATTTCTGCCTCCATTCCAACCTAGGGTTTTGTCGACTTCAAGATTCAGACGAAAAGCTCCAGTGACCTAATCATTCACCAAATAGGTGTCAGCTGATTAAAGCTTCGATCAATACGCATAAGAAGTTACTTTGTAGCAATGACTTTATTAGCAGGGGATTTTAATTAAACAAATAAAGACAGTTGATGTAAAAACCTATGGGGTAAAAGCATATTCTGTGTACTTACATCAGATTGGATTTATTGTTCTAGAATTGATCTTAAAGCTGCAATGGACCAAAGTGCCATCTTTCCTACCTCATTACTAACCGGAATTAAATTACTCTTTTTTTAAAAAATCAGATCTTCAAAGTAACATCTGTTATGAAGAGGATAAAGTGATGAGAGTACAGTTTTGATAGTGCAGGTTCTCACAGAATAGCTTGACTTCTTTGCTTATGCTGTACTGCTGATCTCGGTTTTTGGCACCTGAATTTCTTTGTCACTCAGAGCCAAAATCTATTGGAAAAAAAAGTTGAAGTCAGCAGGTAGATTTACTTAGCTCCGAAACAATATTGGAAAATAATGGAAATGTTCAGTTGGCCTGTGGAGAGAGAGAGGAAGTTAGGATTAAACCCAAAACATTAACCCTTCTCCATAAATTTTCTCCGTAAATGCTACTTACCTTGAGAATTGTTTTCAGCATTTTCTGTTTTTATTTCTGATTTCCAGCCTCAGTAAGGTTTGTTTCATAACTTGTATCTGCGGCCAGAATTTTACCATTCCGCCTACCACGGGAATCGGAGCGGGCGAGGGGCGAACCATGGAAAGGTCCGTTGACCTCGGGTGGGATTTTGCAGTCTCGGGACTAGCGAGGCTGCAAATTCCCGCCCTGTGTGTCGGGGAAACACTACAAAATACAAGGAAATGGTGGTAGATTCGGGCACAGTGGTTAGCGCCACTGCCTCACAGTGCGAGGGATCCAGGTTCAGTTCTAGCCTTGGGTGATTTTGTGGCGTTTGCACATTTTCCCTGTGTCTGTGTGGGTTTTTCCTCCGCGTGCTCTGGTTTCCTTCCAAAGGCCAAAGATGTTCTGGTTTGATGGATTGGCCATGCTAAAATTGCCCCTTAGTGTCCCAAGATATGTAGGTTAGGTGGATTAGCCATGGTAAGTGTGTGGAGTTACATGCTGGAATTCTACCACCACATCCACCATGGGAATCGGAGCAGGCGAGGGGCGGACAATGGGAAGGTCCGTTGACCTACAGCGGGATTTTTTGATCTCATGTTGAGCGAGGCCATAAAATCCCGTCCACAGGGTTTGAGGGGAAAGCCTGGGTGGGATGCTTTTTCCGAAAGTCAGTGCAGACTCGATGATCGAATGGCCTCCTCTGCACTGATGGAATTCTGTGATTCTATGTATTTTGCTACATTGTTATCAAGGTCTTGCGCATGTTCATTCACAGAAATATCGAAACATTGAAGATAGGAGCAGGAGGAGACCATTTGGCCCTTCGAGCCTGCTCCGCCATTCATTACAATCATGGCTGATCATCCAACTCAATAGTCTAATCGTGCTTTTTCCCATAACCTTTGATCCCATTCGCCCCAAGTGCTATATCCAGCTGCCTCTTGAATACATTCAATGTTTTGGCATCAACTACTTCCTGTGGTAATGAATTCCATAGGCTCACCACTGTTTGGCTGAAGAAATGTCTCCTCCCTCCGTCCTAAATGGTCTGCTCTGAATCCTCAGACTGTGACCCCCGGTTCTGGACTCCCTCACCATCGGGAATATTCTCCCTGCATCTACCCTATCTAATCCTGTTAGCATTTTATAAGCCTCTGAGATTCCCCCCTCATTTGTCTGAACTCCAGTGAAAACAATCCTAACCTAGTCAACCTCTCCTCATCAGTCCCGCCATCCCTGGAATCAGCCTGGTAAACCTTCACTGCATTCCCTCAAGAGCAAGAGCATCCTTCCTCAGAAAAGGAGACCAAAACTGCACACAATACTCTAGGTGTGGCCTCACCAAGGCCCTGTATAATTGCAACAACACATCCCTGCTCCTGTACTTGAAATCTCTCGCATTGAAGGCCAACATGCCATTTGCCTTCTTTACCGCCTGCTGCGCCTGCATGCTTACCTTCAATGACTGATAGCCAAGGACACCCAGGTCCCGCTGCACACTCTCCTCTCCTCTCCCAATTTACAGCCATTCTTAAAATGACTTCCAATGAGTTTTACAATTGCATAAAAAGTAACAAAAAATAAATAGACAAATGAAACAAAGCCAGAATTATAATGTAAACAGAGAATGACATAAATTGCTGCTTAAATCATCTTTTCTAAGTCATGAATCTGATGTTTGTGTGCAAGTAACAAAGTCACTGCCATGTCATTGAGTTGATATTATTGGTTGAAAGTTAGAACAAACAAGAGTTTGCTGAATCTGTTCAATATTAGTAATGATGTTTTTTATCCAATGGGTTTCTTGGAGTGACTTGTGAAAAGCTATCCTCTCCTTTTCTGCTGTCTTTTTAAAATCACAATTTAAGGGAGCAATAAAGCCACTGTATAATAGAATCATGAGAAACTGCTATTATTAAATGTGTAAATAACCTATTAATATTTAATCCATACACACTTATGATCTTGTGGTTAGATGTATAAGCTGCTGAGAAAAGGCCATTTATCCGTCTCAAGTTTAATTCCGCAGCACCCTCACCCTTCCATTTCAGCACTGAGTTGCATTTTGATGTATTTTTCCCAATGAATTTAGTTTTTACCATCCTACACAACAGTTTATTCAAATAAGTTAACACTCTTTAGATTAAAAATATCTTCCTTATTATCTGTTTTAAATGGCCGTTTTGTCTGCCTATATTTACATTTGTTGGTCCTTCTTTCCTGTTGTACTTAGGAATAAATGTTCTGTTTTACCTAAACTGAGTCACTTAATCTTTAAGTATGTCAGGAGCATCTTACTTCCCAAATGCAACTATAGCCCCCCCACCCCAACATAGCACTTTGTTCCTCGGCTAGAGAGCTTGATTTTTTTCTCATTCTCCTCTTGCCGTTGCATATTTGGGTAAGTCTAATGTGAGTGTAATATTGCAGCTTGCAGAACTCCGTGACCTAGCCACTCCATTGCAAGGCATTAACATCACTTCCATTAACATGGATGACATTTTGGAAATATATTAGTCTTTTTCATTCTTTTGATAAATTGGGCGGAATTTGACAGAAACTGCCCCACTTGCAGCAGGGGTCAAGCAGCTGGGGCCATGGCAACAGCACCCCACTTCCAAGTTAACAGACCAATCAGAGAGTGCAGGCGTGATGATGACACTCAATGAAGGACTCCTATTTAAAGGGATCATGGAAGGGCTCAGAATGGCTGCGATCAACCTTCATTGTGAAGACCTGTAAAAGTGAAGTAAGATGTGGGAAGGATGCCCCTGAGTTTTCTATATCTGGAGGAGATGAACACCCATAGGGATGTATTGTTCCCTCAGAACAGAAGAAAGAGGCCAGGGTCACTGATGAAATAGTGGCAGGACACTGTGCTGGCTGTGAGCTGCAGAAGTCAGGTGTCCAGGACCTGGATGCAGTGTCAGGAAAAGGTTTAAGCCATCACTCTCTGACTCACCTCGCATTTTTCTGGACGGCACTCCTTTGCGCAACACAGCCTGCAGCTCCACACACTTCTTTCACTCCTGGCATCTCCTCAACTCTCTACCTGAACAATAACTCAAACTCTCATCCTTTTTTCCATCTTGCACGCTTTCCTCGCAGTCACCCCTCCACAAATACTCTCATTCCATCCTCGCATTCTACTCCGAACACTGATCACTCTCTGCTTTTTCTCATTGCTGGGGAAGGGAGCCTACAAATCCAGGGAGAGGCTTAGAAATAATACTGGACCTGTAGCGCTGGCCACCTTGACTGCATTGGAGGAGGACACTTTGGAGATTGACAGTGTGCGTCGACATTAGGCATCAGCAATGGAGAAGTGAGGTGGCCCACAGAGCTGGTAACAGAATTAGATAAGATGCTGCCACTTGACATTTAACATTCACTTATTTTGAATTACTTTCATCATTAATTGAACTGTTCTACACAATGTAGACTTTGAACCTTTTTTCCATGTGTTAGTTCTAAACAATGTCTATCATTTCCCACAGGGACTTCAAAGGTGCCAGAGTAGTTGGATCAGGAAGAGATCAAAGAGCCCTCAGAACGGTTTTAGGATCACTATCACATGACACCTGACCACCTTCCACCATCTCAGATACATAAACCTCAATGGAGACTCCATTAGAGATGATGAGGTTGTCACACCATGTATGAGCAGGTGCTGATGACAGGGACAGTAGTGGGGAGTGCCTGTTGGAGAGTGCAGGACACACTAAACAGTGGTCAGCTGGATGAAAATGCTCAGCTCTCAGAGACTTTCCTGAATGGGAAACTGGTGGAGCAGCAGTGAGAAATGTTTGTGCTTCTGACAGCATTTCCAGAGGCACTTGGAGAGAAATTGGAGGAGTCCATCTCAAAACAAAAATGCCATAAGGTATTTGCACCGATGTCCACATCCATGGACATGGAAAATCAGATGTTATAAGCAACCAACCTGTCCCTGACTAATGGCTTGCATATAATGGTCACTTTACACAGGATAAAGCAAATCCTCACCTTGGCAGCTCAATATCTCACTGACATACAACAAAGTGCTCTCCAGGTCTAGGCTCACAGGAAAGTGTAGCTGGGCCATGAGAGGGAAGGTAGAGAAGGACACAGGACAGTGAGAATACTTCTCCAAGTGCTCCCACTCCTTATTCTTTGGCCCCTGCCCCTCAGAGAGAACCACCAGTTCTGTCTCATTTTCCATTGACTCGTCTACCCTGGTGAAGGTGGGCAGTCTTTAGCAGGACCCTCAAGCACTCCA
The DNA here is from genome assembly GCF_964213995.1 of Mustelus asterias. NCBI lineage: Eukaryota > Metazoa > Chordata > Chondrichthyes > Carcharhiniformes > Triakidae > Mustelus > Mustelus asterias. Next base: position 92,229,837 of record NC_135802.1, on the reverse strand, counting down.
AAACAAAGCAAACATCTACCATGGGCAACCCATCTGTCCGAACAAAGGACTGAGCAGCCTGGCTCTTATTCTGTTGAAGTCACATTATATCTAACTCTCATCCAAGTACAAGTTAGAAATGCAAAATATTCTCTCCCCTGCTTAGGAGTAATAGTGAGTGGCTGAGAAAGACAGAATAGTTGCACAAGTGGTTCATACGGGTGTGTATGGTAATGTTCACAGCTTGTGTTTGTGTTCATTTCAATGAGCAAAACATTTGAGCTGAACTCCTCATTCTCAGGGCCACTAATTTGTTCTATCCCCCATGAACCCTGGCTAGTAACCTTCAGGTGAGGCGATGACCTAGTGGTATTATTGCTAGGCTATTAATACAAAAGCTCAGCTAATGTTCTGGAGATGTGGGTTCGAATCCCGCCATGGCAGCTGGTAGAATTTGAATTTAAGAAGAAATATCTGGAATTAAGAATCTACTGATGACCATGAAACCATTGTCAATTGTGGGAAAAACCTGCCTGGTTCATTAATGTCCTTTAGGGATGGAATCTACCTAGTCTGGCCTACAGGCGACTCCAGAGCCACAGCATTGCGGTTGACTGTCAACTGCCCTTAGGCAACCAGGGATGAGGAATAAATGCTGACCAGCCAGCAACACCCATGTCCCATGAATAATTAAAAAAAAGATGAATGGTACGACCAGGTTGGAAGATGAGGAAAGAGATGAATATAATGATTGGATTTTTGTCTGTGGGAATGGTCAATTTTGGAAAAGGCACATGTTTCACTTGTGTCGGTGCAGACATGATAGGCCAAGATTCTATGATTCTATGGTTTGTATCTTCAGTGCCCCACTGGGTTACTCAGTGATCACTCTTGTGGTCATGTGGCTCTTGCTCTACATCTAGGTATTTATGGTAGGTTCCTGACACGAATCATCAGCCTGGTCCTCAGAGATTAATCCTTGTCCTCAAGAAGCAACTCATTCACACTTTGTGGAGGTGTGAACACTTATGGGAGATGTGACTGTCACAGAATAAATGAATTATAGCAACTTCCAGGATATCTTACACATACAGTCATGAAATCCTTCCAGTGATCACATACCAGTTAAACATTGCGGGAGTGAAATCCTTTGCAACTGATGAAGATCCGAGCCTGATCTGAGAGCAGATTGATTTCCATGTTTTTGAGACAGGGACTCCCTGTACCTATGGAAATCCAGCGATTGCAGCAAAACATTCTGGGTTCGACTAGTCCCCCCACTGGAAGACTTGATACTGGTCGCCTGGGAGACACACTTACGAGCAGCAGATTGATTATGAGGAAAGATTGAACAGAGTGGGCTTGTTTCTGCTAGAGTTTAGAAGAGTGAGGGGTGACTTGATTTAAGTATATAAACCATGAATGGTCTTGACGAGTTGGATGTTTCCTCTTCTGGGTAAGTCCAGAACGAGGGGGCACTGTTTTAAAATTAGGGGTCAGGATTGAGATGAGATTTTTTTTTCTGTGAGGGTTGTGCATCTTTGGAACTTGCTGCCTTAGAAGGGGGTGGAGGCAGGGTCCTTGAATATTTTTAAGACAGAGGTAGATAGATTCTTGTTAGGCAAAGGAATCAAAGGTTATGGGGGGAATGTAGAACTTGAAACACAAATAGATTCTCCACAAAATTTTCATTTCATGCATTTTGTTTCAAATTTAATAGCTATTTTTTTCTTTTCAAACACTAACACGCTTCCCAATTATTTTTAAAGTAATACTGAAAACATGTTTGAATATTATGCTTAATATAGATAATTTTTGCACCACTCATTTTAATTTTAATTTCACATTTGTGTATTCCTTCTCAAATTTTAAATGATTAGACGCAATTTAACTGGGAAAAATAGTGAAAGTAAAGGTGAGCCCAATAAAGACAGAGGCAGGTGAAATTATAATAGGAAATAATTAAATTTCAGAGATATTAAACATAAATACCTTGTACCTATCCTCATGGTAGAAGACACAAAAAGCATTCAGAAATAATGGGGAGCCAAGGAATTGGCTGGAGAATGGCATCTGAGATGCTGGGGACCACAGGAGGAGGCCAAGATGGATCATCCACTCAGCACTTCTGGCTGAAGATTGTTGCGAAAATTTCAGCCTTATCTTTTGCGCTGATGTGCTGGGCTCCTCCATCATTGAGGATGGGGATATTTGCTGACGCACCAGGCTATGTGGGAAAGTAAGTGGATATAGCATGTAAACAGTTAAGAATTGGCAAATAGACCCGGTTTTTAAAAGAAATGTTGCAGTCAAACAAGGAGAGGGAAAAGAGAGGAGCCATTTAACCGTTCCACACCTGATCGTATCTATGGCTTCTCTCGTTCCTGTTCCTGCTTCACCCGCCCCTCCCCTGCTTCACCCACCCCCTTCACTGCTCCCTTCCCCATTTCATCCACTCCCTTCCCCCTTCCCCCTTTACCTGCTCCCTTCCCGCTTCACCCGGCCCCTTCCCCCTTCATCCGCTCCCTTCCCCCCTTCACCTGCCCCTTTCCCTCTTTCACCCATTCCCCTCCCCCTGCACCCACCCCCTTACCTCCTTCACCCGCTCCTTTCCCCCCTTCACCTGCTTCCCTCCCCCCTTCACCATTTCACCCACCCCATTCACGACTTCTCCACAACTACCCAGTCTCACTGTCACGGGAGAGTTTGATAGGGGAAGTGGCAAAGTCAGCAGTGGTTGCGATGAAGGGACCGGGAGGGACCATGAGGAGCAGCAGAGGAGGGGAATGTTGTGTTTTTTCAGTTTTTCAAACTTCCCACATGCACTGAGTGAACTTTGCAAAGGCAGTTTTATCTCTCCTGTGTCTGTTTGAACAGCGCCATCTTTAATGCAGGCAGCTGCCTGAGATATTGCTGACAGTGATGTCCCAGGGTCTGACATTGCATGTGGGGAAATGTGTCCTCTGTGGTTGCTGTGTCAATAAACACAGCAATAATTGAATCTGGCTGGTGGGCATTAACTGGTGTTTCCTTGAGCACATATAAAAGAGGCACTTACTGAAACTGCTGCAGTGGTATTCAGAGGTGTAAGCTTGTATGGTTTAACTCTAAATAAATGTAAGATTGAGAGAAGATTGCCTCCAGGACTATCCTTCAGTGACTGGTTATCTAGGTTAAAACAGTACTGATATTTGGTCTCCTTCCTTAAAAAGGGACATACTTGCCCTGGACAGAACATGTTGCCCTATGAGGAGAGATTGAGTAGACTAAGCCGATATTCTCTGGAGTTCAGAAGATCATCTAACTGAAACCTATAAAATTCTTAAGGAGCTTGATAAGGTAGTTGCTGAGAAATTGTTTCTCCTTCCCCCCCCCCCCCCCCCCCAAGAATCACAGATAATCCACTTTTTTTCATCAGAACCTTGTGCATCACACTAGTTATTTCTCCAACAAAAAAAAATGCACTGCCCAAATCTATTTGCTGCCATTATTTCCTCTGTTACTTTTGTGTTCTACTTGTTTCATTTCCTCTTTGCCCTGTAACTCAATCTCTGCCTGCTCTGCTGAGCTCATTCTCCATTATATCCTTCTCTAACATGCTTCTTCATGTCTCTTCTACAGCCCACTCAAATCCAGCCACCATGCCATTATTAATCTTTTACATTCACCAATTCTGTAAGTGTAAAAAGGCACATGCTAATGGTGCAGTAACACCAAACTAACTTCTTATTTTATTATTTTTCAGTTACAGGATATTCCAGATAACATAAGCAATGGAATACCACAAATTGTACAGAATGGAAGACCAACATGATGAAAAGAACACTTCAGAGAAATGGCTTTTCAGCAATTAACTGCATGACGAATGTGATATTTTTACATACCTTGTATTTATCAATACCAAAGTCTGGAGTTCAGGTTTTCACAGGAACATTTGATAAACTGTCCACTGTTGGAACAAGCAGAGTAACACTGCATTCTCAAGGAAGCGATAACAGAGTGCTAAGCACTGAGTTTTCAGCAAGATGTTAAGGAGATTCAAGAGCCAAATGTGTCTCTGTTAAGAAATATTTTATGAGAAATCAAAGACCAAAACTTTAAGACACATCACTCAACAGATTTCCAAGAAGCATGCAAGAACCTATTACCCTTAGCTTTCAAAGAAAGCACTTAATCTGAAAGATTATTGATATTCAAAAGTAATTTTTATGGAATGCTAACAATACTAAAACAAAACAATCTAATGATCTTCAAGTTACTGTATCTATGCTGAATGCACTAAATATGTACGCAATGAGTAAGCATTGGACAACTGAACAATTATTTATTCTTTAATTCTATATTTAAAAATTGGGAATCACTATTTTTCTATAAATGTTATGTCTTCATAGCAAACAACACGGTAAATAAACATTGTGTCATCAGTCTACACTTTGGTTTCTTAAGCACATTTCTCTCGCTCCATAAAAGTGCAATATTAGTCCATCCTTGTTTGAGAAAAAATAAACTAATGAGTAGTTGATGCCAAAACATTAAATGTATTCAAGGGGTGGCTAGATATAGCACTTGAGGTGGATAGGATCAAAGATTACGGGGAGAAAGCAGGATTAGGCTATTGAGTTAGATGATCAGCCATGATCATGATGAATGGCGGAGCAGGATCGGAGGGCCAAATGGCCTCCTCCTGCTCCTATCTTCTATATTTCTATGTTTCCATGTAAGGATTTTATCATATACATTTGTTATGCCGAATCATCTCCAGTTGTGCACACATTTTGCTGGTTGGGCACTTCTTTCTGCTGGGTACACATCATAGAATCCCTACAGTGCAGAAGGAGGGCAGTTGGCCCATCGAGTCTGCACCAACTCATCAACAGAGCAGCTTACCCAGGCCCTATCCAAATAACCCCACATATTTATCCCGCTAATCCTACACATTGTGGTACACTAAGGGAAAATTTAATATGGCCAATCTATCTAACCTGCACATCTGTGGATTGTGGGAGGAAACCGAAGCATCCAGAGGAAACAGACATGGGGAGAATGTGCAGACTCCACACAGTCACCTGAGGCCAGAATTGAACCCGGGTCCCTGGTGCAGCAATGCTAACCGTTGTGCCGTCATGCCACCCTTTGTTCTGTACATTTGATGCGAATGATACTGAAAAATTATTTCCGATTGCAAATCTGCCAGGATTATTGGCAAAAGGTAAGGTGAACCAATAGGGTTATTTTGAAAGTAAAGTCTCCTAACACAGTTAACGAAAAGAAAGTATGTTTTCTCTTTCAGGAAGGGTATCAAATGTTGGTGACATTATCCATAAATGCTATAAGTTATTGCAAAAATGTGTGTTTGCTAATAGTATGATAAATATTAGTACCATATTCAAAATAACAATCTTCAACATTCTGATCAACATTAATAAATATTAGTAAATGTATCAAAATATGCTACTCACAGTTCCAGTTGGTAAATGCACTTCCTCCTCTACGACTGTACCACACAGACCAAGTCTGGTCATTTGCTTGGAGCTTCTCCCACTCCGCTGCACAGCAGAGCAGGACCAGGTCTGAGAAAATTCCTGGCCCAAAAATTTTCCAAGTTCCATAACTAGACTGAGGTGCATCAGCTAATTTCAGACAAGTCAGAGGTGGAGGTGCTACAATTGGCCTTTGAGTACCTGGTCTAGGATGCAATGAAAGACAGTCAGAACTATTTTATATCCCATGACTGCAACCGGATTATGTGTATTTATGGTCATAGGGCAAGGACAGGATCAAGCTGAGCATTAATGTCCCCATACTAGATGAATGGTCTGGAATAGGCAAGGCTCACTGTCAACATTCAAACATAGCAGGTCAATCACTTGGTCAAAGTACTCGAGGACAGTAAACGACTGAATCTACGAAGTCGGCAGTATTTGCTGTGAAAATAAAGGTGAGGCTAAAAGTGCTTGTGACATTAAATGTGGAAATCTGCAAGTTGTTGTCCTAAATACACTGTAAACTTTCTGAAAATGGCACATTGGCGTTGGGTTCCCCATTCAAATATATTCAGCAGTGTGAGGTTCCTTACTTATCTCATTGGTACGGACTAAATTCCCCCCCAGAAAATGATCATTTCAGGCTAAAAACTCTTTTAACGGGTGGTAAGTCTTAATTGCTGCCAAACAATTGCTCTGGCACTGAAAATGAACCATTACAAGTGTGGAGACACAATCCTCCCATTTTTAATCATTGTTCAAGATTTTTTAAAATATGTAAACGCAGTCAAAAAACCCTCAATATTTGCAGCCAAATTAGTATCTGTATTCTTTAAATACAGGATTTCTGGGTTTTTTTCATCAAAGACTTTATCAGGATCAAATCTTTTCATTCTAGAAAAGGCTACTTAACGATGTCTGTGTGCAAAACAAAATGTCCCTCTTGTGCCAACCCTCCTTCCCATGCCATGCCATCCAATGTTAGAATGTAACCAGTGACAACTTTGTCTCGGATATAAGGTGACCAAGCTGTAAGGGTCAGCTGACTCAGTAAACCATAGAACCAATTACAGAATGATGTGATGGTCAGCAGACCTGCTGACTCACAATAAATAAGAACCTGTTGGGAATTGTGGAAAAGCTTGGAATGGCCCAGGGCGAGGCCCCAAGTTTGGAATAATGAAGTTTCTTTATTAAACCCTCTGTGATTTGAAAGTTGGAATAAATTTTGTCATCTGTTTATTGTCTGCATTTGAAGAGTTCCTTCTGGAGAAACATCCAATGTCATTCCATTGTTCCCAGCAATCTTCATCCATTCTTTCTATACTTCCCATGCCATTCCCATCCTGCTTTTGCCATTTCATTCTTCATCAAGCTGAACTCTTCACTCAAGGGAACTGTTGTTGGGGCCTCCCCCTACCTTCCATTGCTTTTGTTCTCCACTGGATCCCACACTGCCGCTGCTGCCACCACCCCCACTAGCAGCCGCATGTGCACATGCACTCCACTCCTCCTTGTGCCTCCATCAACACCATGTACTGCCAGCAGAATAAACCCAACAGATGCACACCTTAAATATTCAATTAAAACAATTCAGGCAGGCACAATCTGATTGCTATTATTATAGATTGATGCAGATTATTCTGAAAAATTATTTCAACAGCAAAATCAGATGAAGAATAATGTTTTACATTGAATTACATTTTTACTATTAGCAAAAGAAATAATTGTGGACCAGCAATGCAATGCTGAGAATGAACTCTTTTATTCCTCCAACAATCCACAAAAAGGGTTTGTGGTTTTGTTCTCTTTCGGGATCTAACAAAATGTAAAAATTGAAATAATTTTGTTTTTAACTATCTCCTGGTCTTTATTTAATCTCTCGTAATTCATTTCCCCAGTCTTTATTTGGCTTTCATGACATTGAATTTAACATTTGAACGGGTGGCACGGTGGCATAGTGGTTAGCACAACTGCCTCACAGTGTCAGGGATCCAGGTTCGATTCCCAGCTTGGGTCACTGTCTGTGTGGAGTTTGCACATTCTCCCTGTATCTGCATGGGATTCCTCCAGGTGCTCTGTTTTCATCCCACAGTCTAAAGATGTGCGGGTTTGGTGGATTAGCTATGCTAAATTGCCCGTTTGTCTCAGAGGGACCAGCTGGGGTAAATGCATAGTGTTATGGGGATAGGGCCTGAGTGGGAATGTGGTCAGTGCAGACTCCAAATGGCCTCCTTCTGCACTGTATTTTTCTATGAACTAACGTTCCTGGTTCAGACGTTACACTGCTCATTAACAATTCATCCATCAGATTGGCTAAGGAGATAACAAATTGCTTGCCCTGTTTTATACAGGTCCCAGATGCCCTGCACCTTTTGTATATTTGGCTGATAGCAACTTGCTGGGCAAACACTTCTCAAATGTCTATGTCCAAGAGGAAGTTCAGCAAACGACTGGCACATTTTAGTTGCTGCTCATGGCAAAATATGGCCTAATATTAAAATTAAAGGATCTTACTGAATCAAGAGAGAACTCCACTTTGCACTTAGTTTTCCAAAGGATTTTGTTCACCCACTGGGTGACAAAGGTGGAGGAAGAATTCAGTTTCCTTGTGCTGATATTCCTTGCTTTAGTGCGTAGAATTTAATCTATCCTTGGATCACCAGGCAAGACTGTTCTCTTCCTGTGGGGGAGCACTTCAGCAGTCACGGACATTCAGTCTCTGATCTTCAGGTAAGCGTTCTCCAAGGCGGCCTTCACGACACACGACAGCGCAGAGTCGCTGAGCAGAAACTGATAGCCAAGTTCCGCACACATGAGGACGGCCTAAACCGGGATGTTGGATTTATGTCACATTATCAGTAACCCCCACAGCTTTCCCCCTGATCTTGCAGAATCTCACTAGCTGTTCTGTCTGGAGACAATACACATCTCTTTAACCTGTGTTGAATGCTCCCTCCACCCACATTGTCTGTACCTTTAAGACCTGGCTGACTGTAGAGATTTACATTCTAATTAGTATTCTGTAACTTGATTTCTGTGTCTGCGCACTGTTGGAGAACAGATATCCACTCCATCTGACGAAGGGGCAGCGCTCCGAAAGCTTATGGTATTTGCTACCAAATAAACCCGTTGGACTTTAACCTGGTGTTGTGAGACTTCTTACTGTGCTTACCCCAGTCCAACGCCGGCATCTCCACATCATGACTTTTCAGATATGTCAGGCATTAGATTTATATTTGCAATTTTTACCTTGAAAAAGCAACAGATAGAAGATGCTGAACAAATAGCTAATGAAAGCGATGCATTATCCCCTCCAAACCTCTCTGCAGCCTTTGGCATGCTGGACCTCACTATCCTCTTTCAAAGTGTCCCCTCAATGCCCAGCTCAGTGGGACTGCTCTGCCTGGTCCCACATTTATGTATGAGAAAAGAATTTGTAAGGCTACAGGGAAATGGCTGGAGAGTGGGTGCTTGCTGAGTTGCTCTTGCAGAGAGTTAGCATAGACTTGAGTGGTCAAATGGCCTCCTACTGTGCTAGAACCATTCTATGATTCCATAATTCTAGCCATAGCATCTCCAGCATCTGCTTCTTACATTACTTCTGGAATATCCCAAGGATTTATGGTTGGACCTCTCCACTTCTTCAACTACATTCTGCTCTTTAGCAGCATTCCTTGTTCCTATCCTTGTCGCAATTTGTTGGCTCCCAGTCCCCTAGTACATCAAACTTAACATTATTATTCTTGTGATTGACTTTGCCTCTCCCCATCTCTGCATGCCTCAAGCCTACAACCATGCCCAGCCTAAAGCTCTCCTTTAAATCTGAGGTTAAAAATTGCATTAGGCCAGATATCAAGTGCAGGGATTGCAATTATCTCTATAATCATTCTTGCTGAGGCAGGCAGCCCACAAGCTTCATGGTGCCAACGCATTTGCTTGATTGCAGTGTGCTCCACTGTGTGAAATGTGCTGCCGACTGGCTGCAAGCTCAACAGTGGACCCAGATGCTCTCATAGCTAGCATAGCACCCAGCTAGCCTGCAGCTCTTAAAAGCAGCCTTCCACAATTAACAAGGAGCTTCCCTCTTGCAACAGGAGCAGCTCATACAGTCTCAGGTAGGTTTGGTGGAAGGCATAGGAGAATAAATGGAGTAAAATACTGGAAAGAGGGCACCCAGGTTCTCCATTGAGACCAGACTGAACCTTAAGTAATGGCAGTTGAAAGGAGGATAGATATCATGTTTCCACATGGGGTCAGAAAGTCTTCCTGGCACATTATGGGCCCTTTAAAAGTGACAGCTTGCTGCCTCATAGGGTCAACTGTGACTGAGGCTATTCCATAGGTCATCGCTGAGAACAATCAGGGTGATGTGGGATTTTACGGCCTCGCTCGAGCGAGACCGGAAATTCCCGCTCAAGGTCAGCGGACATTTCTGTCGTCCACCCTCGTCCACTCCAATTCCATGGCAGGCGAGGTGGTAGAATTCCAGTGGATGTGTCTAATGCTGCTTCTCAAATCCAATGTCACTCTCATCCTTCCAACTGCCACAAGCTCAAACCTTCAGATGGTGTGATCGTGGACCTTTTGATTCCAATCCCACACCCCATCCCTCAAAACAAACCCCCAGTCCTCATTTCTGTTTTCAGATACCCATGGCAGCACATCCTGCAGGGCCAGGACAACACCAGACTCCTGATGAAGAAGCACCATCATTTGATCTGACACTTGCAGATACAGGCACTGCACATACTTTAGAGGTCACTGAAATGTTACTCATTCTTTTAAAACTCAACTAGTAGTTTCAGCCCAAGAAACAATCATAAAATTCCAACAGTACAGAAGGAGGCCATTCGACCCATTGAGTCTGCAACAACAGTACCACCCACGCCCTATCCCTGTAACCCCACATATTTACCCTGCTAATCCCCCTGACACTAAGGGCAATTTAGCATGGCCAATCAACCTAATCCACAAATCTTTGGAATGTGCAAGGAAACCAGAGCACACTCCAAAAACCCAGGAAACTCACACAGACACGGGGAGAATGTGCAAACTCCACACAGGCAGTGTGGAGGCAGTGACCCAAGCTAGGAATCGAACCCGGGTCCCTGGCGCTGTGAGGCAGCAGTGTTAACCATTGTGCCACCATGCCACCTAATAGATAAAATAATTTTCGATATAAAGCATGGCTTTATAATGCTGCTAGCATTTCATTACAATAGTGTTCAAAAAAGGGTAACATTTCACAGGTTGCTGAAGAACATTTAAACGACAGAGGGTCAAACCCTGAGGGAGTATAGCTCAGTGATCAAGCATTTGACTGCAGATCAAATTACGGCTCAAATCCAGGTGTTTCATTTGGTGATTGGTTGAATTGCTTTTGGGGTAGCATAGTGGTCAACATTGCTACCTCACAACTTCCAGGGACCTGGGTTCGATTCCCAGCTTGGGTCATTGTCTGTGTGGAGTTTGCACATTCTCCCCATGTCTGCGTGGGTTTCCTCCGGGTGCTCTGGTTTCCTCCCACAGTCCAAAGATGTGCAGGTTAGTTTGATTGCCCATGCTAAATTGCCCCTTAGTGTCTCAAGGTGTGTGGCTTAGCGGGATTAGCGGGCTAAATATGTGTGGTTATGGGGATAGGGCCTGGGTGAGATTGTTGTCGGTGCAGATTCAATGGACTGAATGGTCTCTTTCTGCACTGTTGGCTTTCTATGATTCTATGATTTTTTTCTGTTCCAAGGTTTCTAATGTACAATTTTCTGTTACTGCATTGTTGCACTACCTGTAAAGTTCTTAACTTGTTAACTGCTGTTGTGTTTAATAGTTCAGGTTCTGGCACATTGACAATTTTGATCTCTAAGCTCTCTGACAGCACTCTGTCTCACAAGGGCTTAAAAACTCTTTTCCTGCACTTTGTCTTTAGTGGGTTCAGAAGCTAAATTTCTGAGTTCAGTTAGATTTGAATTTAGAATCTATCCATTTGATCCTTCAGTGAGCAAATCCACACTGACTTCACCTTTGTGATTCTTGCGGTTTTCACAAGTGCTGTTCATCTTTGGGAGTATTACGTTCCTTTTCCTTCCTTTCCTTTTCCTTGGGTTTTCCCTCAATCTGCCCCATGTCCTTTGGGATACGACTGTCCAGTTTCTGCAGCACTCCCCTGTGGCACTTCAACTAAGTGAGGTTTGGCTGTTTGGGAACTTTGCTTGTCCCCATTTAAATCCTTAATGAAGTTATCTGCCAACCTTCCCCTCTGGTGCCTTTCCTTCAAACTGGGCTGCTTTTAGCCTTGCACATGCACTCTCTTCAAGGTCTGCCTCAGCCCCTTTAAATTCTACTGGCTCCATCTTGACTTCTTTAAATTCTATTGGCTTTCCTTGAGCCTCCTGATTCCTCACTGGTGCAGTCACCCACTGTGTGATTTTTGGGACTTCTTCAGCCCTCTGTAGCTGTGCAGAATTCTGCTCATTCTCCTCAGTTTCCCCAGTCTCCATTGATTGCTCTGGACCCTCTGGGCACAGTACCTGGCATCCTGACAAGTGGAGTTATGGGGATAGGACCTGGATGGGATGCTGTGTCAGAATTGGTGCAGACTCGATGGGCTAAATGGCTTCCTTTTGCACTGTAGGGATTCTATGATTCTAAATCATTTCCCAACAATTGGTCAACATCCTGCATTGATCACTACACCAGTGACCAACCCAGTCTACAGGCAAATTCTAACTAAGAGAACCTTCAAGCATTAGCCAGAAAATCTTTTTTACCAATTCAGTGACATTTCTTCTGCTTTTGGATGATACTTCAGCACCTTTTACTCCAAGCAATGTTCGAAGACAACTGATATCTCTGAGGGTGATTATCTTTTTGCCTGGAATAAAAAAGTTGTTTTCATTTTGTGCAAACATTCTGGTATGCATTCTAGCCTTCTGCTTCATTGGAACATTATCACCTTCATGGTACAGACACTGCCTTTACTGCAGCACCCTCTGTTGGTCTTTTGGATCACCAACAACTCATGTTCTTACATGCCCAGACTTTCCACACTGAAAACACACTGGGCATGCTCCTACACATTTACCATTTTGGTCCATTTGTTTAGAAGTTGGAGAGTCATCTGTTTCTGTTTCCTTCCTCCCATTTTCTCTATTACCCATTTCTGCCTCACCTATGTGCATCCTATTTCTCCCTAGCCTGTAAGAATTTCTATATCCCAGTTAATTTTGAATCATCGATCTCTGCGTTAACTCATAATTGTCTGGTTTAATGGCTCTTTGTAGAGATCCTTTACTCTTCCTCATAGATCTGTCTGGAAAGGGGGGAGTGAGTTTTTGAGGAGAATCATATCTCTCAGGTTTTCATGTGTGGGGTCTATCTTAATTGCATATATCCATTGGTCAAAAGCAAGTTGCTTAACCCTTTCGTACTCAACATAAGTTTGGTCGGACTGCTTCCGAAAAGTTCAGAATTTTTACTAATAAGTACCTGCCTATATGCATTCAGGGTGGCGTTTTTGGTTATCTCATAGTTTTATGGATGGTCATCAGACACCAGGGAATAAACCTTATGGACATTTCCCATTAATCTGCTTTGCAGCAGAGGGTCCAGACCTCTGTTGGCCCCTTCAGTGAGCCAAAGAAATGTTTCCACCTCCCGCTTGTAAAATCTAGGTAGGAATTCTGAGTACTTTAGAAGCTCAATGCTTGGCCTTGATCTAGGGTCAGTAACCTCACTAAGGATGTCTTCCCTGAGTATGGTTGATCCTTCCTTACTTAGTTCAAGCTGCCTCAATTTCCTTCCTGTTTTACCAGTTGGAAGGCTCTTTCTATCGTCCTTTCCAGGAATTCTCTCTCCTCCATTCTTTTGCATCTCTCTTTCCTCTTTAACCTTTCTCTCTGGATTTCTCTGTCTTGTTCTTGAAATTCTAGCTCTAATTTCCATTACTCCAGCTGTACATTTGCCCATGTTTGCCCATCCACATTAACTGCCATGCCTACCTCCTGCTCTTCAGGTTCAATGGTGAAATAGTTGGCCACAAGTTTTAGGATTTTGTGTTTCTTAGCTTTTGGGTGGTCACTCAATTCGAAATGTTTAACTACACTGCATAACCTTTCAATGGATAAGGCTTTTTAATTGTTTTGAGTTACTTCACTGTGATCTATGAAGGTCCTATAGGCATATCAAGCATAAAAATACTATGAAACCACAAACAAACATATACCCTCTTCTATGGTCTATTATTTCCTGCTTCCAATTTCTCGTTGCTTATGTGTCCAAATTTCCATCCCAATCAGAGGTAGAATTGCTTCCCTCTTTCCCCACTCCTTGTTGATCACAATAGGATTTTTTTTTAAAGGATATACTTGCTAATTCAATGAGTGTTTGCTGTTTATATGTCACTGTAAAAGATGCACACAACACACAAACAGGTTTTCTTGTAAGTTTTTAAACAAGAAAAGAGGATAGTATTTATTGTACAAAGGGTGGGATTTTCCGGCCGCTCTTGTCCTGAAACTGGCAAATTCCACCCGAGGTCAATGGACCTTTTCATGGTCCGTCCCTTGCCCGCTCTAATTCCCGTGGTGGGCGGAATGGGAAAATTCACCCCATAACATCTAATCTAAATAAAAACAAGAAAAAGCTCTAGCTCTTACATATGCATGGATTCAAGTGTACACAAACACACACACACACACATGAAGTAGTTTAAAAGTCCCAAAAAGTCAATTATGTACAGATTTGGTAGCTTGATACCTTGGGTGGTTTCAGACTGGGCTCAAAGGTCTTTCCAAATTCTGCAACAGTGATTTAAAGATGTTGATGGATGATTCCTATTTGGTTTCCTGTAGTCAGCAGCTTGTAGGTTGGTTGTTAGATGCTGCGCACAGTGTATAGCTAGTCAAACAGCAGGCAGGGCTCAAGTTTACAAGATGGATGTAGAGAGAGTGACCACCCGGGTAACTTCTGTTCTTTTCCTCTTTCGTTTTCTGGTCTGGAATAAAGCAGTTTCATAAAGCACAAAAGAAGGTTAGTTCGCTCATCGCATATCCGCTCTCACTCATTGAACAGTTACCCAAACATGGTCCTAGCAAGATAATTCCAGGTCCATGATTTAGAGATAATTAGATTATGATTGGAAGATTTCCCTTCTCAGCCACAGTTTGTTGTTCAAAGTGATTGCATCTAATGGCTTGCTCCATGCCCAGTTAAATATTAGTGCTAGACAAGCTAGCTATGTTACAATGGCTTTGAAATTTGCAGGGTATAGCTGCGTGAATGTTCAGCCATTGTAGAAGCTGCTGTTTTAAATCATTGATATAATATTGTTCAGTCTTTTACTCAACCAGTGGTGTTGGTCTAATAAATGCATAGTTATTTTCAATATAAAGCATTGGATTCTAACAATAGAGGCTGATTGGCCTCAAATTGGCTTCTACAGTGCCTGCCATGAAGAACAACTAATGTAGAATGGCACGAAGGCAGGAGGAGAATAAAGAATATATTAGAAAGGCATAACACCAATGATCAGCATCCCTATCAAGGCAGCTTAATCAGCAGAATGGTATCTCTGCATTTCATAGGTCAGTAAATTAAGTTGAAGATAATTGGATTGAGTAATCTCGTGGCTGTGAAATCAATAGACAGGACCCTCTGTGAAGTACTGTCTCAGTTTTTATGCCTCACATAGCAAAGAAATTTAATACAATTTATTTAAAAGCTGCCAAAACTAAAATATTATTAGCTTCATTTTACCATAGTAGTCATTAAAATGTCAACCCACAATCGCTACATCTAATGTTACTGATTAAATTTTATTGAAGGTAAGCATAATATACTTAATGCTGTGATTTCATTCAAAATCTGGTGTTAATGCCTGCCAGATCAATCCTAGTTAGGTCACTGATTATTTGGCTGATGTATAAGTTGTCAGCATTTTTTTTTAAAGGAACATAAAATTTTGCACAACTTCAATTTTAATGCTGACTCTCCTAGTGTGAAATTGTATTGCAAAACAACTGAAAGTGGATTGTTCTTGAGTTCACTACAGGTTTAGAAGAACAATTTATCATGGCTTTCCACATTATTTCACACATTTCAATTCGGTGGTGTTAATGTGAGATCCTGTAATTTAAAAGTGCATTAACACTTCTGTGATGGATCTGATTGTGGCTTACTTAGGGATTTTAAAATCATTTTTCCACAGAATTGATATGGAAAAAAATAGCTCCTATGAAGGATTGTGATGGAAAATAAAATATATTTATACAAATTAAAAAGGCAGTGAGATAAAAAGTAATTCAATTTTAAATTTTCTCGAAAGACTATAGACAATACACAATTCATCTGGCTATCGCAGTAAGCGAATAATTCTGGTGCGTTGTGTTGGATAGCCCCTAATGCCAGGCAGTCAGCAGCAGTGACTGGCGCAGACCCTCCACTCAGATTATGGACTGTGTAAAACAAAACACCGAAACAGAGACCCACAGTCAGTCAGACATTAAACAAAATATTGTGAAGCCACACATTCAGCAGCCCTGAAGCAGAATGCGGGAAGACAATTGTCGTGTGGAAAGTGTGTCTGGGGAATTGGTAATGGAATGCAGGCAGATGAATTAAATAGCTATTCTGCATCTGTCTCCACTATAGAGGACAGCAGTAACATTGTAGAAATAGCTGTCAATCACAGGAAAGGGAAGAAGCGAGGAACTCAGGAAACTTACAATCACCAGGGAAGTATTATTGAGGAAATTGTTGAGCTTACGGGCTTACAAATCCCCAGGTCAAAGTGGACTTCCCCCTAAGGTCTTGAAAGAGGTGGCTAATGAGATAGTTGATGCATTGATTTTAATTTTCACAAAGTTCCCTAGATCCGGGGAAGTTTCCATTAGACTCGAAGATAGCAAATGTAACTTGTTTATTCAAAGCGGGAGGGAGACAGAAAGTACGAAACTACAGTCAAGTTAGCTTAACATCTAGAAACATAGAAATCCTACAGTGCAGAAGGAGGCCATTCGGCCCATCGAGTCTACATCGACAACAATCCCACCCCAGGCCCTATCCCCACAACCCCACTCTTTAACCCTGCTAATCCCTCTAACCTACATATCCCGAGACACTAAGGGGCAATTTACCATGGCCAATCAACCTCACCCGCAAATCCTTGGACTGTGGGCGGAAACCAAAGCACCTGGAGGAAGCCCACACAGACACGGGGAGAATGTGCAAGCTCCACACAGACAGTGAGCGAAGCCGGGAATTGAACCCAGGTCCCTGGAGCTGTGAGGCAGCAGTGCTAACCACTGTGCCACCATGCTGCCCTAAAGTTATTGACCCCAAAGTGCTCTGTCATGGGAAAAATTTTGGAAGCCATTATTAAAGATTTTATAGCAGGGCACTTAAAAAGTTATTTGAAGGCCTCACATGTGCTGTGAATTAAGGGGTACAGGTGGATATACTATACTTAGATTTCCAGAAGGCGTTTGATAAGGTGTCACATCAAAGATTATTGCATAAAATAAAAGCTTATGGTTTAGGGGGTAACATTGGCATGGATTGAAGATTGGCTAGTTAACAGGAAACAGTATTAGTTGGTATAACTGGGTCTTTTTCTGATTGGCAGGATGACCTCAACTTTTTACAATTTATATAAATGACTTGGCTGAATGACTGAAGGGAGGAAACCAGAGCACCCAGAAGAAACCCATGCAGATAGGGGGAGAATGTGCCAACTCCAAACAGACAGTGACCCAATGCCAGAATTGAACCCGGATGCCTGGTGCTATGAGGCCGCAGTGCTAACCACTGTGCTGCCCTAAACAACCATAATCTGTAACCTCATGTGCCAGTTCTCACTCATTAAGCCAGACTTTGGAAGCAGCATGCAATAGACAATGCTAAATAATGCCACAATCAACGAATCAGCTAAGCCCTGCAGTCCTGCCACATTCAGTCATGAATGGTGGTGGACAATTAAACAACTAACACAAATATCCCCTTCCTAAATGGTGTTGGAGCTCAGGACAGCAGTGCAAAAGACAAGACAGAAGTAGTATTGTAGCCATCTTCAGTCAGAAGTGAGTTCCCCAGCATCATTCTTCAGTCCACTTGACTCAGTCTACATGATATCAAGAAACAGCAAATATTCTAGTGACAGTACTGAAGACATGTGCCCCGGAACTTGCCATGCACCTAGCCAAGCTGTTCCAGTACAGTTACAATTCTGCCATCTACATGGCAGTGTGGAAAATTGCCCAGGGATGTCCTGTCCAGAAAAAGCAGGACAAATCCAACACAAACAGTTACCACCACATCAGTCACCAACAGTGCTATCAAACAGCACTTGCTTTGCAGTAATCTGCTTACTGATGCTCAGTTTTGGGTTCCGCCAGAGTCACTCAGCTCCTGCCTTCATTACAGCTATGATCCAAATTTGGACAAAAGAGCTGAACTCATGAGGTAAGGTGAGAGTGGCTGCCTTTAATATAAAGGCAGCATTTGATTGAGTGTGGCATCAAGGGGCCCTAACAAAACTGAAGTGAATGGGAATCATAGGGAAAACTCTCCACTGGTTGGACTCATACCTGGCACAGAGGAAGACGTTGTGTTTGTTGAAGTCCAATCATTTCAGTTCCAGGACATCATTGCAGGAGTTCCTCAGGGTAGTATCCTAGCCCCAATCATTTTCAGCTGCTTCATTAATTACCTTCCCTACACCATGAAGACAGAAGTGGGGGACGTTCATTGATGATTGCATAATGTTCAGCATCATTCACAACTTCTCAGATATGAAGCAGTCCATGTTAACATGCAGCAAGGCTTGGACACATTCAGGCTTGGGCTGATGAGTGGCACATAACACTGCACCACACAAGTGTCAGGTAATAACAACAAGAGAGAATCTAACCATCTCCCCTTGACATTCAAGAGTATTACCATCACTGAGTCCCCCACTGTCAAGCAACTCAACTCCTGACTCCCCAAAGCCTATCCACCATCTACAAGGCATAAGTCAGGAATGTGATGGAATGCTCTGGATGAGTAAAGAAGCTTGACACCATCCAGCCCAAAGTCCAAAGCCCGCTTGATTGGCACCCTCATCCATCACTTTCAACATTCACTCCCTCTACAACCGACACATAGTGGCAGCAGTGTGTTCCATCTACAGGATACACTGCAGCAACTTGCAGGCTCCTTCGATAGCACCTTCCAAACCTGTGACCACTACCACCTATAAGGACAAGGGCAGCAGATGCATGGAAACACTACCACCTGGAAGTTCCTCTCCAAGTCACACAACATCCTGACTTGGAAATATATCGCCATTCCTTCACTGTCACTAGATCAAAATCCTAGATCTTCCTCCCTAACAGCACCATGGGTGTACCCACACTCCACAGACTGCAGCAGTTCTAGAAGGCAGCTCACCACTACGTTCTCAATCGCAATTAAGAATGGACAATAAATGCTGGCCGAGCCAGCCATACCCACATCCCTCGAGTAAATGAAAAAGAATAGCATAATTGGGCAATACGGTGACACAGTGGTTAGCACTGCTGCCTCACAGTTCCAGGGACCCGGGTTCAATTCTGGGCTTGGGTGACTGTGTGGAGTTTGCACGTTCGCCCTGTGTCTGTGTGGGTTTCCTCCGGGTGCTTTGGTTTCCTCCCACAATCCAAAGTGTAGGTGGATTGGCTACCTTAGTGTCAGAGGGATTAGCAGGGTAAATAGGTGGGGTTATGGTGATAGGGCCTGGGTGGAATTGTTGTTAGTGCAGGCTCGATGGGCTGAATGGCCTCCTTCTGCACGGTAGGGATTCTATGATTCTATGAACTGCCATTTAAGGGAAAAGTACAAAAACATATTACAATTGTGAAGTATATTTTCATCAACATTTTGTAAATTGTACAACAATGTAGCCTATAGCAGCATTTTGTTTAGTTATGATTGTGTTAAGGTTGTGTGATAGCATTTGACTTGATTTGATCTAATTTTTTATAGTCACATGTATTGGTATACAGTGAAAAGTATTGTTTCTTGCGCACTATACAGACAAGACAGTCGGTACATAGAGAAGGACAGAGTGCAGAATGTAGTGTTACAGTCATAGCTAGGGTGTAGAGAAAGATCAACTTAATACAAGGTAGGTCCATTCAAAAGTCTGATGGCAATAGGGAAGAAGCTGTTCTTGAATTGGTTGGTACATGTCCTTACACTTTTGTATCTTTTTCCCAGCGGAAGAAGGTGGAAGAGAGTATATCCGGACTGCGTGGGTCCTTGATTATGCTGGCTGCTTTTCCAAGGCAGCAGGAAGTGTTGACAGAGTCAATGGAGGGGAGGCTGGTTTGCGCGATGGTCTGGGTTAATGACCCTGCGTAGTTTTTTGCGGTCTTGTGCAGAGCAGGAGCCATACCAAGCTGTGATACAACCAGAAAGAATGCTTTCTATGGTGCATCTGTAAAGGTTGGTGAGAGAATTCTCAGAATTCACTGTTAAATTGCACACTGACTGGTGTCACGATCTACCTGCTCTGCATGGCGCTGTTGTCATGCCAAGTTAAGGCAGGTTAACAACCTGCCTAAAATGATGCCTGACATGGTCAGCACCAGCAATTCATAAAACATTTCAGAACTGAAATTGCAACCGAGATACTGAAAATATGGATAGAATGCAATCGAATTTTGGGGGTATTGCCTTAGTGAGTTGAAAGAGAGGCCAGTGGATGGGTGAAATGAAAACCAGAGACAATAGCACAGGAGGAGAAAGAGAGTGGGATCAGAGATTTAAAAAATGAAAAGTTCAGAATAGAATGGGTAGAATTCCCCATTTTTGAGACCAAGTGCAATGGTGGGTGGCTCCAGTGACATTTTCCCCATTGGCCGGACTGGTAGGATCCCACGCTAGATTCTGCACTTGGAATCTTATTAATTATGCACAGACACGTTCCCCTTCTAATTACCTAGTGGGCAGCAGAAGAAATCTGTTCCTCAATTCAACCCCTCCACCCCCCAAGTCCATCAACTGCCCCATGCCCTCCCTGAACCTCTACCCACTGCACCTAGTGTCTTTATCCATTACCTTTTAGTAAATAATGTGATATCCCTTTCACTCCCTTGTTCATGAGCTTTCCGTGCATGCTTGTTGCTGTCCAGCTTCCCTCTCCTCGGCCTTCCTTCTACCTTCCAGTGTTTGTCTTCTTCATCCACCTCCTTGCCCCTTTGCCTGACATTATGAGCCGTCGCTTTCTCCCCCACCGACCCTCCCCCTCCCCCACTCCCCTCAACTCCATGCAGAGCCTTCCTTCCACATTGCCTGTTTTGTCTTCGTCAGGCCACCACCCCCCCCAACCCCCAGTCAAACTTGGAGATGGA
The DNA here is from genome assembly GCF_964213995.1 of Mustelus asterias. Classification (NCBI taxonomy): domain Eukaryota; kingdom Metazoa; phylum Chordata; class Chondrichthyes; order Carcharhiniformes; family Triakidae; genus Mustelus; species Mustelus asterias. The sequence continues at coordinate 92,209,007 of NC_135802.1, read as the reverse complement.
GGGCAGAACTGGTCTGCCCCTTGATGTACAACATATATGGCAGAAAGACTTTGTTGCATTCACCTCGAAGCCAAATAGACGACCTTGTGCAGGCCACTCTTTAGTATTCAATTTTATGCTGGTAATGCAACATGGATCTGGAGTCACATGTAGACCAGACCAGATTGTTGGTTTTTACAACAATTGACAATGGTTTCATTAAATTTTTATTTCCAGATTTTTATTGAATTCAAACCCTGCTCTGGGTCTCTGGATTACTAGTCCAGTGATAATACCACTGTGTTACTGTGCTGATGCCTCCCTCATTTCTATGTTACCTGATATCAGTAAAAAGTCTCACAACACCAGGTTAAAGTCCAACAGGTTTATTTGGTAGCAAAAACCACCAGCTTTCAGAGCGCTGCTCCTTCGTCAGGTAAGTGGGAGTTCTGTTCACAAACAGGGCATATAAAGGCGCAAACTCAATTTACAAAATAATGGTTGGAATGCGAGTCTTTACAGGACTTTAACCTGGTGTTGTGAGACTTCTTACTGTGTTTACCCCAGTCCAACACTGGCATCTCCACATCATGATTACCTGATATCATGATGTGGAGATGCCAGCGTTAGACTGGGGTAAACACAGTAAGAAGTTTAACAACACCAGGTTAAAGTTCAACAGGTTTATTTGGTAGCAAATGCCACTAGCTTTCAGAACAGGCTGTCGCTTCGTCAGGTGGAGTGGAGAAATTTTCTCCGTTCCACCTGACGAAGGGACAGCCTGTTCCGAAAGCTAGTGGCATTTGCTACCAAATAAACCTGTTGGACTTTAACCTGGTGTTGTTAAACTTCTTACTGTGTTTACCTGATATCATACAGACCATCAACTCTAGATGGCACTGTTAGACAAACCACAAAAGTAATTTGAATTAGTTAACGTGAATAAGTAAGATACAACACTGTCCAGTCATAACTGAATCCCACAGATAAGTGAGGCTATCAGGCATGTGCTGGAAACTTTAGTCTAGAGACTGTTTCCACATAAAAATGCACGCACGACTTGCCAAAATTCCTACAAAATCAATAGAAATTAACTTTGGGGGAGATGTAAAGTCGACTGCCAATTCACTATCATCTATCACACTATCGCTCAAAGACAACTCTACATCAGAGTAGTGGGAAGCTGGAACTCCCTCCCAAAAGACAGAGGATGTTGGATCAATTGACATTTTCAAGACCGATATTGATAAATTTTGGTTGGGTGGGAATGAGGGGATATCGAACAAAGGTGCTTAAAACTGGAGTTGAGGTCAGCTGTAATCTAATTGAAAGTTTCGCTTGGCTGAATGGCCTATACTGTTGTTCCTATAATTGCATCCAATTTTCTATTTATTAATAGATTTCCATGTTCTATTCCATTGCAATTTTTTTCTGAAACTTTCAAACTTCAATTAGACTTCCTGTTTTATATTAATTTTTAACTTTGCAATTTTGACCAAAAAGATAAATATATCAATGTATTTTTATAAGTATAATGCAAACCAGCCATCAGCTTTCTAACCTGAGTCAGCTTTTCAACCTATGTGACAAGTTGCCAATATTTCACCTTTGCTCTGGAAGTTGTCAATAGAAAGCAATTTGATCAGTTGAAAGACACATCTAGAAGTTGTCAAAGCCGATCTTTTTCTTCCACTTTGTGGAGAATCTTGGGAAGCAAAGGTTTTAAGATGAGACATATTGAGTCACTTTGGTGTTTATTTACAAAGAAGTTGCATGGGACGGTTATGAATTTGGACCAGCAATAGATACCCTCCGATTCAGTGAGTCACTCCTATAATTAGCCTGGACACCTAGCTTTTATAGAAGTTGACTCCCACTGCCCTATATAATACTTGCATTGGTATCAGTTCTGTATCTAATTTCTTTATTATGCATTATCCATCATTGTTGTTGGGTCAAAGTCCTGGAACTCTCTTCCTAACAGTACTGTGGCCGTTCCTACAACACATGGACTGCAGCAGTTTGAGAAGGCAGCTCACCACTGCCTTCTCATGGGCAATTATTGATGGGTAATAAATGCTGGCCTAGCCAGTGATGCTCACATCTCATGAACAAACAAAATAAAGCACTCATTCAATCTTTCAGATATGAGTGACTTAATTAATTTGACAAAACTTACAATCACAAAATGTTACAAAATGAGGAACATAGGTCGCTATTTTACTTCATTGGGTAATCCTACTTAATCAGAATAAACTTCCCTTTTTTTTGCAAAAATTCACTTTATTCATAAAATATCTGAAAAACATTGCAGACATTTCAAAATGGTCATTACAAAAAGTGCAATGGCATTTAAGTTGTCACAGTAAGAAGTTTAACAACACCAGGTTAAAGTCCAACAGGTTTATTTGGTAGCAAAAGCCACACAAGCTTTCGAGGCTCTGAGCCCCTTCTTCAGGTGAGTGGGAATTCTGTTCACAAACAGAACTTATTAGACACAGACTCAATTTACATGAATAATGGTTGGAATGCGAATACTTACAACTAATCCAGTCTTTAAGAAACAAAACAATGGGAGTGGAGAGAGCATCAAGACAGGCTAAAAAGATGTGTATTGTCTCCAGACAAGACAGCCAGTGAAACTCTGCAGGTCCACGCAACTGTGGGAGTTACAAATAGTGTGACATAAATTCTGATTCTAGGATCGCATGATAAAGACTCAGGAGGAAAAAAGCAGAAATATTTATGTGAAATAGTGTGACATAAACCCAATATCCCGGTTGAGGCCGTCCTTGTGTGTGCGGAACCTGGCTATCAGTTTCTGCTCAGCGACTCTGCGCTGTCGTGTGTCGCGAAGGCCGCCTTGGAGAACGCTTACCCGAATATCAGAGGCCGAATGCCCGTGACCGCTGAAGTGCTCCCCAACAGGAAGAGAACAGTCTTGCCTGGTGATTGTCGAGCGGTGTTCATTCATCCGTTGTCGCAGCGTCTGCATAGTTTCCCCAATGTACCATGCCTCGGGACATCCTTTCTTGCAGCGTATCAGGTAGACAACGTTGGCCGAGTTGCAAGAGTATGTACCGTGTACCTGGTGGATGGTGTTCTCACGTGAGATGATGGCATCTGTGTCGATGATCCGGCACGTCTTGCAGAGGTTGCTGTGGCAGGGTTGTGTGGTGTCTTGGTCACTGTTCTCTTGAAGGCTGGGTAGTTTGCTGCGGACAATGGTCTGTTTGAGGTTGTGCGGTTGTTTGAAGGCAAGAAGTGGGGGTGTGGGGATGGCCTTGGCGAGATGTTCGTCTTCATCAATGACATGTTGAAGGCTCCGGAGGAGATGCCGTAGCTTCTCCGCTCCGGGGAAGTACTGGACAACGAAGGGTACTCTGTCCACTGTGTCCCGTGTTTGTCTTCTGAGGAGGTCGGTGCGGTTTTTCGCTGTGGCGCGTTGGAACTGTTGATCAATGAGTCTAGCGCCATATCCTGTTCTTATGAGGGCATCTTTCAGCGTCTGGAGGTGTCTGTTGCGATCCTCCTCATCCGAGCAGATCCTGTGTATACGGAGGGCTTGTCCGTAGGGGATGGCTTCTTTAACGTGTTTAGGGTGGAAGCTGGAGAAGTGGAGCATCGTGAGGTTATCCGTGGGCTTGCGGTACAGTGAGGTGCTGAGGTGACCGTCCTTAATGGAGATGCGCGTGTCCAAGAATGCAACCGATTCCGGAGAGTAGTCTATGGTGAGCCTGATGGTGGGATGGAACTTGTTGATGTCATCATAGAGTTGTTTCAGTGATTGTTCACCATGAGTCCAAAGGAAGAAAATGTCATCGATGTATCTAGTGTATAGCACCGGTTGAAGGTCCCGTGCGGTGAAGAAGTCTTGTTCGAACCTGTGCATGAAGATGTTGGCATATTGAGGTGCAAATTTGGTCCCCATGGCTGTTCCGTGTGTCTGGATGAAGAACTGGTTGTTGAAGGTGAAGATATTGTGGTCCAGGATGAAGCGGATGAGATGTAAAATTGCATCTGGAAACTGGCAGTTGTTGGCGCTGAGCACTGAGGCCGTTGCAGCAATGCCATCGTCATGGGGGATGCTGGTGTAGAGTGCTGAGACATCCATTGTGACGAGGAGCGCTCCTGGTTCAACTGCTCCATGTGTGCCGAGTTTCTGTAGGAAGTCCGTCGTGTCGCGACAAAAGCTGGGGGTTCTTTGTACAATGGGTTTCAGGATGCCCTCGACATAGCCGGAGAGGTTCTCGCACAGGGTCCCATTGCCCGATACGATGGGACGGCCGGGTGTGTTTGCCTTGCCATTTAAGTTGTCTACATAGATCACTTGCACTCTCAGGTGCTTCCATACAATTGTGACTCATGTAATGTTCATTGTATACAGCTCGGGGGGGTTCTTACAATTTCACTCCCCTTGGTTCACTATAGCTGAAAGGTCTGAGACAGCAACCTTCCCCATTGCGCCTTTGTGGTGGCTGTCCCAATCTTTAGTGCATTCCTCAGCACATAGTCCTGGGATTTGGAATGTGCCAGCCTGCCACACTCGGTCGGGGACAACTCCTTGCATTGGAAGACCAACAAGTTTTGGGAAGACCAAAGAGCGTCTTTCACCGAGTTAATGATCTTCCAGCAGCAGCTGATGTTTGTCTCGGAGTGCACCCTTGGGAACAGCCTGTAGAGCACAGACTCCTCCGTCACGGGGCTGCTCGGGAAGAACCTCAACAAAAACCACGTTATCTTTCTCCAGACCTTCTTTGCAAAGGCACATTCCACAAGGAGGTGGATGACAGTCTCTTCCCCACCACAGTCACCACGAGAGCAATGTGCGGATGGGCTGAGACTCGGGCACTTAGGAAGGATCTGACAGGGAGGGCCTTTCTCACGACCAGCAAAGCTACATCTTGGAAGGTTCTGGTGATGAGGCATTCTGCCAAATGACTTTGACAGTCTTCTCAGGGAACCATTCAACAGGATCTCGCTCACTGTCGCCTAAGACTTCTGTGATAAAGGACAAGAAGGAATGGGAGGCCATGATGTCTGTACGCTTCACGTCATACAATCTGGTATAAATGGTTTTGCTGATCCTCAAAATGTCAGAGTATGATGACTTTACTGAGTCGTCTTCTTCCTTCAGGCTGCTGATCACAGAGCTCTCTCAGTGCTTTTTGGAAAAAGAAAGGTGAGCTCATCTTACCCTGCTTCATGGGGCGGACTCTGGACCGGAGGGTGGTCTTGGAGGCCTCCAAGGCAAAGAGTGAAGCTTTCTGGCCCTTCACTCCCTGGAGATCCTCCTTGACAGCGACCTCTACTGATTGCAGCCGGAGCAGGTTCTGCATGCTTTTCTGGAGTCGAGACATTTACTCCTGTCTCTCTCTCTCTCGCCTTCTGTACACCTTTGAGGCTGAAATACTTCTTGATGTTCTCCTTGATTGCTTCCCACCAGTGTGTCAGGGACTCAAAGTGAGGTTTCACGGTTCTCCAGTCTGTATAATCTCTTTTGAGTTCTTCAATGTCCTCTGGAGTCAACAGTTTCATGTTCAGCTCCCATGTCCCCTTGCCAACCCGCTGATCTTTCTGCCAGTCACAGTCAACCAATAGAAGGCATTGGTCAGAGAACACCAGCTTGACATTGGTGGATCTGACCACGAAAGCTCGGGGCACAAACAGGGAGTCTATCCTGGAATGGACAGACCCATCTGGCCGTGACCATGTATATCTACACTGTGCTCCATCTGTAGGGTTGCTGAAGATGTTGTGCAGTTCAGCATCTTTTACCATTTCCATCAGGTGTCCGGACATGCCATTCAATCTCTGCAGTTGACCCTGTTGGATCATCCAGCCTCATCAAGATGATGAAGACAAGATGAAGGCATGTAAAATCGCAGGCTCCAACGCACCCCTCCCTGATGAGCTCAATGCATTCTACTCCTGTTTTGAGCAAGAAGTCAGTGAGAGCATGCCCTCAATCCTGGAAGCCCTGGATGAACCCGTATCTGAGGTCACCATTGCAGATGTCAGAGCAGCTTTCTCGAAGGTCAACCCACGGAAAGCGACTGGTCCGGTCGGGATACCTGGACAAGCACTCAGATCCTGCACGGATCGGCTGGTGGGGCTATTTGCAGACATCTTCAGCCTCTCTTTACAGCAATCTGAGGTCCCTATCTGCTTCAAGAAGGCAACCACCATCCCGGTACCTAAGAAAAGCCAAGCAGCGTGCCTTAATGACTATTGTCTGGTGGCTCTGACATCCATCATTATGAAGTGCTTCGAAAGGCTAGTCATGGCACAAATCAGTTCCAGCCTAACCCACAGACCACAATCAGTAAGGATAGGCAACAACACCTCCTCCATGATTATCCTCAACACCGGTGCCCCACAAGGTTGTGTTCTCCGCCCCCTACTATACTCCTTATACATCTATGATTGTGTGGCCAAATTCCCCTCCAACTCGATTTTGAAGATTGCTGACTTCACCACCGTAGTGGGTTAGATCTCAAACAATGATGAAACACAGTTCAGGTGAACTGGTACGACAACAATAATCTCTCCCTCAATGTCAACCCACAGACCACAATCAGTAAGGATAGGCAACAACACCTCCTCCATAATTATCCTCAACACCGGTGCCCCACAAGGCTGTGTTCTCAGCCACCTACCATACTCCTTATACACCTATGACTGTGTGGCCAAATTCCCCTCCAACTCGATTTTCAAGTTTGCTGACGACATCACCGTAGTGGGTCGGATCTCAAACAATGACAAGACAGAGTAGATGAAAGAGATAGAGAATCTGGTGAACTGGTGCGATGACAATAATCTCTCTCTCAATGTCAACAAAATGAAGGAGATTGTCATCACCTTCAGGAAGCATAGAAGAGAACATGCCCCTGTCTACATCAATGGGGATGAAGTAGAAATGGTCGAGAGCTTCAAGTTTTTAGGTGTCCAGATCACCAATAACCTGTCCTGGTCCCCCCATGCCGACACTATAGTTAAGAAAGCCCACCAACACCTCTACTTTCTCAGAAAATGAAGAATATTTGGCATGCCAGCTACGACTCTCACCAACTTTTACAGATGCACCATAGAAAGCATTCTTTCTGATTGTGTCACAGCTTGGTATGGCTCCTGTTCTGCCCAAGACCGCAAGAAACTACAAAAGGTCGTGAATTTAGCCCAAATCCATCATGCAAACCAGCCTGCCATCCATTGACTCTGTCTACACTTGCCGCTGCCTCGGCAAAGCAGCTGGCATAATTAAGGACACCATGCACCCCCGACATACTCTCTTCCACCTTCTTCTGTCAGGAAAAAGATACAAAAGTCTGAGATCACATACCGACAGATTCAAGCTTCTTCCCTGACTTTTGAATGTACCTACCTTGCATTAAGTTGATCTTTCTCTACACCCTAGTTATGACCTGCATTTTCTCGTTTCCCTCTCTCTGAACAGTATGCTCTGTATAGCGCGCAAGAAACAATACTTTTCACTGTATACGAATACACATGACAATAATAAATCAAATCAAATCAAATCTAATCAAATCAATAATGCAGCTGAAGTCACCACCCAGAATGACCAGCCTAGAATTTGCTAGCAGCAGTGGGAGGTGCTGAAGGACAGACAGCCGCTTGCTGTTTTGAGCTGAGGCATACACGTTAATTCATCAGAGTGGAGCGTTCGTGTACAATTCGTCTGCTACTTGGAGGTGCTCGCCCGCCACCTCCTTCATTTCGTTTGGCAAAGTTGCTCTCCCTGCAGCAGAATACACAGGAGGAACGCAAGTCATTTCCTCCTGACCAGATTGATGGCCCCTGGGGCCACCAATACTACAGTTGCCTGTAGGAGCTGAGCTGTGGTACTGTACACTCTTGCATAAACAGCAGGATAGCTTTGACCTTGGCACCATAATCCAAGGTCGCAACAAACTGCATAGTAGATTTAACATTATGCACATTAACTGACACAAATTTTATCCCCATTTTAAAGTATTTTGTCGCTTACCAGACTTGTTGCCTTTGACAGTTCCAATCCTTTGGTCAGCTTCTGCCTACCCAAAGTATTTGCAAATTGCCTCACTTTCAATGGGCTGGACATCCCCATTGGAAATATTCCACCTAGGTGACAACAGGGGGTTCATGCAAAGAGTGAGATTTGGACTGTTCTCTGTTGGAGGAGTCTATCCCATCCATTGTCTCTCAGGGGCATTGCTGCTTCCAGCTTCCCAGAGCTGTATGTGCTGAGTGCATAACTGCTCCCTGCTTCCTGGAGATGGGGTGCACTGGCCTCTTCACATTGAGGACGATGTTGGGGTCACCTGCTGCCACTTCACTGATTGGTCCTCTGCTGGTTTCTCCTCCATTGATTCAGTCTGCTGAGAAATGAGAGGTTCAGGGGCGGTGCTGTCTTGGCCGTCTGCTATCTCACTCTTCCCTTTCTCCTTGTCTCTCTCAGTGTCTTACTTAATCCAATTCTGCTCACAGGATGCTTTGATGGGTGAAGATTTGCGAGTCTCCTTGGCAATTCCATCTGCTCGACTCTCCTTGGCTTTTGTCATCTATGAATAAGTCAGGTAGCATTTGGGGTAGATCACATAGTGATCACACAGGTTGTACCACTTAGTCTGCTTGCATTCCCTTGTCTGATGCCCTTCCTGCTTCCAATTCTTGCAGATGACTGAGCTGCAGTTGGCCGCCACATGACCAGATTTTCTGCATGTGAGCCAAACTTTGCGCTGCCCAGCATAGGTAAGGAAGCTGGACAGAGGGTGGAGAATTGCTGCCATACCATCTGTCTAGAGTGTGGCCTTGACCTGCCATTTGCTGGCCCAGATCCTGAAGGGATCATTGACCTTGATGCAGTTACTAACCTTGTCAATATGCCTGGCAAGAAAGGTGAGCACGTCAATGACAGGAACATGTGGGTTGTAGAGGTCACAGTCAACACCCAGTTTCATTGCAATGGCCGAGTAAAGAGGCCTCTGCTTTGGGGATTCTCAGCAGTGATAGGTCTCTCCTCTCCTTAAAGATCTTCAGAACATGCATGTGGGCAGTAACGTTCTTGAAGGTCACATCAACGTATCCAGTGCTTGGGAAGTTCTGCAGATAGTAGGGGTGGAAATTTCCCGCCCTGCCGACCACATAAATCGTAGTGGGCAGGGGCAGACCATGTAAAATTCTGTTGACCACAGGTGGGAATTTCCGGCTTAGGGGCGAGCGCAGCTGAAAAATCCCACCCAAGGTATCTGCAGCTTCAAATCTGCACAAATCTATAAGGATTCTCTTAATGAATCCCCCACCCTCCCCTCAGATGGTGTTACATAGCTCTGATTTGGGGATCGACTGGTTGTCGCCATTGCCTCTTTAAGTTCCTTATTGTGGTGAACCATCGTTGGTTCCCACTAGGTAGTACTGAGCCAGGGTCTGGCCAGTACTACGAGTATGTATATATGTTGCTGTTGGGGTTAGGGATGGGTTGTTCTACTTGTTGCTGTTGGGGTTAGGGTTGGGCTGTTACACCTTGTATTATAGTTATTATGGTACATCCCAGTCGGGCTCCGCCTCCTGGGAGAGGTATAAAGGTCACTGCTCTGTCTGGGACCCCTCAGTCTGGGATCGTGTACTATACATGGTAGCTTCGTTGTAATAGTAAATAAAAGCCTTTATTTCCTTGAGCATCTCAAGCCTCGTGTGTGATAACGCGCATCAATTTTATTTACTATTAATTAAACTCTCGTCGTTAAAAAAAAAAGAAAACGATACAGAGAGTATGGAGCAAATGATAAAACCCGAACGTCTTACACTGGATCCACGTGCGGCGGGCGCCTCTAACACCTTCGACCACTGGTTGAAATGTTTTGAGGACTACCTTGCAGCCTCCGCAGCGGTCACCACAGACGACGACAGACTCCGGGTCCTCCACACGAGGGTAAGCGACGCCATATATCTCGCGATCCGTGCGGCCACCGACTACACAAGGGCCCTCGAGCTTCTTAAGAAGCGTTACATTAAACCGCCAAACGAGATGCATGCTCGATACCTCTTAGCCACTCGACGACGGCAGCCCGGCGAAACGACGGAAGAGTACGCGAACGAGCTCCTACAGCTAGCCAGGGGCTGTAACTGCAAAGCAGTGTCGGCAGACCAGAACATGAACGACCTCGCTCGAGATGCGTTTGTGGCGGGAATCGGATCATCTTATATCCGACTCAGACTGTTGGAGCAAGATAATCTTGATCTCACTAAGTCGATAGAACTAGCGGATACGTTGGAGACGGCCTCCAAAAGCCTAGTATTGTATCCCGAAGACCACGTGGAGACAACGTGGCAGGAGCAGTCGCTGATCCCTCCTCGTCCCTCGGGTTCGAAAAGCTGCGTGATGGCGTGCCCACACTCGGGCCTGACGATGGCAGCAGCTCCGGGCGGCCCGCGGTGTTACTTCTGTGGGGGAGTGAAGCACACTCGGCAGCGATGTCCCGCTAAAGCTGTGTTGTGCTCCGCCTGCGGTAAGAAGGGGCACTATTCGAAGGTATGCCGATCCAAACTTACTTCCAGGAACAGCAGTGCGGCCTGCGACGCCCCGGAGCCTGGTTCTTCGTCGTCGGCATCGTCGAGGGTTTCGTCCACGTGCGAGGCCAGGACGCCGCCATTACAGTCGACGGAGTCGCAAGAGATGCGCGACCACCAGGGGTCGCTGATTTTGGCGCCATCACCCACGTGCGACCTATGAGAGCAGCCATGTTGGTCGGCACCGACCGCGAACGACCAGCAGGGGTCATCTTCATCTATCTCAGCTGCCTGCAGTGGCGCTCACGAACCAACGGTGCCGTCGATCATCCTGGACCAGGCCAAGCCTCACAGACTCGACAAGTCTATGATGGACATTCAGGTAAACAAACACTTGATTTATTGTCTGTTTGACAGCGGGAGCACTGAGAGTTTTATTCACCCAGACACTGTGAAGCGGTGTGGCCTCCAGATCCAACCTGTCAAACAGACGATTTCGATGGCATCAAGGTCCCGGTCTGTCATCGTGCTAGGGAGTTGCGTGGTAAATTTAACGGTGCAGGGCACGGTTTACGAGCGCTTCAAGCTCTTGGTGTTACCGCACCTTTGCGCGCCAATACTCCTCAGACTAAATTTCACGGTCCACTTGAAGAGTGTAACCCTACAGTACGGTGGGCCACTCCCTCCGCTTTCAGTGGGAGAACGGCAGCTTCCAAATTGCCCAACGCCATCACCCACGTGCGACCTATAGCCTCTCTGTAGCTTCTCAACGCTGAAGATTACCACACCCTCCCTGTTCCAGAATCTTGTGCCAGGCTCCAAGCCCATCGCGACGAAGAGTAGGCGTTACAGCGCTGAGGATCGGATCTTCATTCGATCTGAAGTTCAGCAGCTCCTCAAGGAAGGGATCATACAATCTAGCGCTAGTCCATGGAGAGCGCAGGTCGTGGTGGTCAAGAGTGGGAAAAAACCCCGGATGGTCATTGACTATAGTCAGACCATTAATAGATACACGCAGCTGGATGCGTATCCCCTCCCGCGCATATCTGACATGGTCAACCAGATTGCGCAGTACCGGGTGTTCTCCACCATAGACCTCAAGTCTGCCTACCACCAACTCCCCATTCACCCAGAGGAGCGACAATACACGGCTTTTGAGGCAGATGGTCGCTTGTATCACTTTCTCAGGGTTCCTTTTGGTGTCATCAATGGGGTCTCGGTCTTCCAGCGTGCTATGGACCGAATGGTGGACCAGAACGGACTGCGGGCTACCTTCCCGTACCTGGATAACGTCACCATCTGCGGCCATGACCAGCAGGACCACAACACAAATCTCCTTAAGTTCCCACGCACTGCATCTCGCCTGAATCTGACCTACAACAGGGAGAAGTGTGTATTTCGTACGCGCCGTTTAGCCATCCTCGGATACGTGGTGGAAAACGGGGTCATTGGCCCTGATCCAGACCGTATGCGTCCCCTCCTTGAACTTCCCCTGCCCACGAGCGCAAAAGCACTGAGAGGATGCTTAGGCTTCTTCTCTGACTGTGCACAGTGGGTTCCCAATTACGCGGACAAAGCCCGTCCGCTCATCAAGTCCACCTCTTTTCCCCTAACACCAGAGGCTCGATTGGCCTTTGATAAACTAAAAGCCAACATCGCGAAAGCCACGATGCACGCTGTTGATGAGTCCATCCCCTTTCAGGTGGAGAGCGATGCATCTGATTTCGCCCTGGCCGCCACACTTAACCAGGCGGGCAGGCCCGTCACCTTTTTATCCCGCACCCTCCAAGACCCCGAAATCCGACATTCAGCGGTGGAAAAGGAGGCCCAGGCCATTGTGGAGGCCGTCAGGCATTGGCACCATTACTTGGCGGGAAAACGGTTCACCCTGATCACGGACCAGCGGTCCGTGGCGTTCATGTTCAATAACACGCTGCGGGGCAAGATCAAGAATGACAAGATCTTGAGGTGGAGAATCGAACTCTCCACCTATAACTACGACATCATGTATCGTCCAGGGAAACTCAACGAGCCCTCGGATGCCCTGTCGCGTGGAACATGCGCCAGTATACAGGAGGACCGTTTACAGGCTCTCCATAATGACCTATGCCATCCTGGGGTCACTCGGCTCTACCACTTCGTAAAAGCCCGCAATCTGCCCTACTCGGTGGAGGATGTCAGGTCCATAATGAGAAGTTGTCGGGTATGCACGGAATGCAAACCGCACTTTTACCGACCTGACCGGGCACAACTAGTCAAGGCCACTCGTCCCTTCGAAAGACTGAGTGTCGACTTTAAGGGCCCCCTTCCCTCGACAGATTGGAATGTGTACTTCCTCAACATCATTGATGAGTACTCGAGATTCCCTTTTGTTATTCCCTGCTCTGATACATCCGCTGCCACGGTTATCAAAGCATTCCATGATCTTTTTACTCTGTTCGGGTACCCCTGCTACATTTACAGCGATAGGGGCTCGTCGCTCATGAGCGATGACTTGAGGCAATATCTGCTCTCATACGGGATTGCCTCTAGTAGAACCACGAGCTACAACCCTAGGGGTAACGGACAGGTGGAACGTGAGAATGCTACAGTCTGGAAGGCTGTCTTACTGGCGTTGAAGTCAAAAAGCCTTCCAGTCTCCCGTTGGCAAGAGGTGCTCCCTGATGCGCTCCATTCCATACGCTCACTCCTGTGTACGGCAACGAATGCTACTCCTCATGAGAGGCTGTTTTCATTCCCTCGGAAGTCTTCCTCTGGGACCTCATTACCGTCTTGGTTGACGTACTCAGGACCTGTCCTCCTGCGGCGACATGTAAGGGCCCGCAAGTCCGACCCGTTGGTCGAACAGGTCCATCTCCTGCACGCCAACCCTCAGTATGCCTATGTGGCATACCCTGACGGGCGAGAGGACACGGTCTCGATTCGAGACCTGGCGCCAGCAGGGGACGTAGAAACCCCTGTCGCTCCCATACCTCCTGTTAGAGACCCCCCAACTATTGTTTCCCCTCCTGACACGGCACGGGCAGCATCGGGACCATTACTTAACCCTTTTACTCCCGTGTACAGCTTGCCTGAGTCCAGGAGATGGTCACCACTTCAGGGCGTGTCGGAACTCAACGGATTATCATCACCTCAGGGTCAGCTGGCCCGTGTGACTGTGGAGGAACCGTTGGACATCGCCTTGGGGAGAACGCCACCGCGAGTGCCTACTCCGGTGTCATCACCGGTGTTGAGGAGGTCACAACGACGGTGCGGTCCCCCTGACCGTCTGAACTTATAGACTGATGACAAATTATTCTGTTTTTTTTGTACCCCGCCGGCCTTTGTCTTCAAAGGAGGGGTGAATGTGGTGAACCATCGTTGGTTCCCACTAGGTAGTACTGAGCCAGGGTCTGGCCAGTACTACAAGTATGTATATATGTTGCTGTTGGGGTTAGGGATGGGTTGTTCTACTTGTTGCTGTTGGGGTTAGGGTTGGGCTGTTACACCTGTATTATAGTTATTATGGTACATCCCAGTCGGGCTCCGCCTCCTGGGAGAGGTATAAAGGTCACTGCTCTGTCTGGAACCCCTCAGTCTGGGATCATGTACTATACATGGTAGCTTCGTTGTAAATAAAAGCCTTTATTTCCTTGAGCATCTCAAGCCTCGTGTGTGATAACGCGCATCACTTATGTTCGGCATTAAAACCCCTCCAAAGAGAACAAACAACCACTGAAGAGCTTCCAACACCAAAGGCCAAAGCATTTGCTGAAACGCCCCAGTAAAAGAAATGAAACCCATAAAAATCAAAACTTATACAAAATCGGAAGCGACCATCATCATTGTATCTCCCAACCAGGTAATTTATATGCAAACTCCAGTTCCAATCCCCTATATTAGCATAAATGTTAATTGCAATGTGGGGAACTATCTTAGTTGTTAGTCTATACACAGTAATATTTTGCTTGCAAACATGTTACAAGCATCTGCGATATACCAGGATTTTAGTTTAATCAGAATAAACCTCTCTGCATTCTGTGTTACTGTCTTGAAGCAAACGCTTCGAAGGCTCTCTTTAGGCTCCTGATTGCTCCAACACTTCTGTAGCACTTGACTGTCTGACTGCCTTTTTGGTGTCTGGGGTTTGATTTTTCAAAGCCTTTTTCACAGATCTACCAAGCTCAAAAAGGTTTCCTACATATGAAGATGTAAAGTGTCTTTCTGAATACCAGATATACTAACAAATCACTCAGAGAGAGAGAGAACCAAGAGACATCGCTTCTCATTTTGCATATTATTTTGCTCTTGTCCGACTATGGATCCACAACCTGGTACAGAGCTGTCCTGAGAAAATAATGCTTTTTAAACAAACTTTAGCTCCCAGCACATTTTAAGGTTTTCCCTGCCTCAGCCCTTGCAGTGGAAAAATAGATAAAGAATGATGAATCATGAAGAAGATCAACAAATAAGCTGTTGAACTACCGCCTTTAATGTTCCTCAAAGCAACTTCCTGAGATTATCCATCTGATGATTCATATGAAGAATTACTTTCCTCAAGGCTTGTTCGAGCTGTTTGCTGGAGATACAGAGGATGTTTCCTCACTGAGTGCATTAATTGGCTTTATTGAGCTGTCCGGTTATTGCACTGGTGGAATGAACAGGGTTTGAAAATGTAGGGTGTGAATCTCAATGTAATGTTCCCAATAGCAAGCCCTGGGCATCCCACCCAATGTTCCTCCATCCCAATGTAGCTCCTTTAATAAATACTTATCATGTGGGGTGGGAGGTGAAATTGATCTTGCGAGCTGGGTACTGCAAAATGGGCAATAGCAGCAGTCCATTTTACAATAAAATCCAACCAATTACATCTTTATCATTCATGTCTTTGATTACCTGTGCAAAACATTGGGCCTGAACCATTGCCAGAGTTGGATTGGGACTCCACTCCAAATTTCTTATGTGATCTTATTGAATGGCAGGGCAGGCTCGGGGGGACCAAGTGACCTACTCCTGATGAAGAGTTATCCAGACTCGAAACGTTAGCTCTGTTCTTTCTCCACAGATGCTGTCAGACTGCTGAGATTGTCCAGCATTTTCTGTTTTTATTTCAGATTCCAGCATCCGCAGTATTTTGTTTTAATTTTTGCTTTGACCTACTTCTGCTCCTATTTTGTATGTTCGTATAGCTGTCATATACCAGGTAAGTTAAAGGTCCAGCTAAATTATAAGGTCCTTGATAGGCCACTAAAAAGGTAATTATAGAGGGTAAGTGGGTAGGATTTGGGAGTGGGGGATTTTGGGAGGGTAGTGTTCGGATCAGTTTGTGCCTCAGGGAGGTTGGGGTGGGGTCTCAGTGTTTGGGTTCGGCCTCAGTGGGGTCGGGTCAGATCAGATCAGATCCAGCCTCGAGGGTGGTTGAGTGGGGTTGGGCTGCGGGGCGGGGGATGTGGTGAGGGGGTGTCAGGTCGGGCCTCAGTGGAGTGGGGTTCGGCCTTGGGGTAGGCGTGGGGTCAGGTCGGGTTGGGTCGGGCCTTCAGGCAAGTTGTGTCAGATCAGATCATCCCTCAGCGGGGCTCTGGGTTGGGTTGGGCCTGGGGAGAGTGGGTGCGTCAGATCATTTGAGATCTAGCCCTGACTGGTGTGGGTGGGGAGGGGAGCATTCAGGGAGGGTGTCAGGTCTGACCCTGAGGCAGAGGTCAAGTCAGGTCAGGTTTCGGGAAGGTGGGTTGGGTCATGTCACCAAGCCCTCAGGTGGAGGGCAGGAGGGTGGGAGGTGGTGGGGGAATAGTGGCAGGTCGGCTCTTGAAATGATGTGAAGTTGGGCCAGATCAGGCCCCAGGGGGTGTTGAGATGGATCTGGCCTCAGGAGGTTGGATTGGACTGGGACGAGCTGGGCCAGGCCTTGGCAGGAGATAGTGGGGTATGGGTGATGGAGTGGGGTACAGGTTGAGTTGGGTTGGGCCTCAGGGTGGGAGGTTGGGGGGCTGTGTCAGAGTTGCTTGGTCAGGCCTCAGGGCGTTGGGTGGCAACAGTTGGTTTTGGGCTTGTGGGGGGAGGGTTGCCCCAATGGCAAAAGGGATTGCTTGGTGTGGAGGGGTCTTCATTGGGGTGGGGAGTACCCATGGGGGAGATCGGTGGATGGAGGGTGTCCTATAGGGTAAGAGTTTGAGAGTTTGGGAGCAGTCCCTGGGATGTTGGTATTAGTCTGTACAATAGTTACTCAGTAGTTGAGAGAAGTTTTAATGTTGTTAACTTGTTTTACGTAACTATTGATGTAACACAGTTGGAGCCACCTTAAGTTTATGATTTAAATCACATTCTCGGATGATTTCCAGTGCAAGACAGTTTCCCAAGAGAAATTTCAGTTCAGGGGAGGCAATTGCCATACAAACCTTACCAGAGAACATTTGGGAAGTGGAATGAGGGGAGGGGGTGGGGGGTGGTGGGGAGCAAGGGGGGGTGCAGTTGGGTCAGGGGGGTGATGGATGGTGGTTGTTAGAAACATGTATAGCTTTAAGTTTAATTGATATTTGGTATTTATTTGGTAAGAAAGTTGAAGCCATGTCTAGTTTCATTTAGGACCTTTTTTGTGAGATGGGTGCTGACAAGTCTGGGGCCTTGTTTGCTTACGCGCATTTTTAATGAGGTTATACAAGTCTTGAGGTGAAGTTAAAAAGTAGCACAAAACAGAAAAAACTGTGCAATTGCCTAGCTGGGGGTTCGGGCACACATAGAAAACAGCAAAACAAAGAAAGGCTGTTCAATTAGTTAGTGGACGGATATCGCAGAGTGCAGGTAGTCTAATGTCTAAACTCTCTAAAACAAAATTATGCAGTTTTCTGTGGACCTGAATTTAAGGAACTCATGCTTGCTTTGCAGAAGTAATAGTGAGTCTAGAGTCCAATTTCTGGGTGCCTCAGGGAGAGACAACAATTGAAGAAGAACATCTCATGAATGTTCAGAAGTCTGCCAGAAAAAAACTGTTTGAAATTGATCCTTCGTGTTGAGATTGCGGCAAATCTTCACTGGGGTTTTGTGCCTGTAAGAGGGGGTAATAGGAAGAGTGCAACTTTGAATCATTTTTTGGTATTTGCAGTGAAATCTTTCCAACCTTTTACCTCGTGTAATATAATTCATCTTTCTTGTTTAATAAATGTTTTATGCTTTGTGTTAAATTTAGATCAGCAGACTTCAATCAGTAACTGTCCTCCACAGTTTGTAAAAAAATTAAAAGTTAGAATCTATCAAGCCAGATTCAATTCTGGGATATGATTTCTCCAGTAGTAACAGTAGCAGGAATGGTAACAGGTTCCTCAGGGAACATTAGGCAGTCTGAAGATAAAATAAGGGCCAGAGTTAGTGTTTCTGGTTGTCATATTGTCAGGTTAATATTTGTAAGCGGGAAGAATCCACTTCTGGAAGAAATGGAGAAGTTACTTAATATCCAAGTAGGACACCAGCTTCAAAAAAAGTTCCTGTTTAATGGCCCAATTATTAGAAGTGGAGGAGTTGTTTCAACCTCATCAAGTCTTTCCTAGAGTGATTTACACTGCTATTACTCCTTACCAAGAACTTTATGAAATTGAAAGGCAAAAGTCAAAAATAACACCTTTTTTTGTATCTACTGCCACGTAAACACCTATAACAGCTCCCTTACCCTTTCCCTTCTTCTCCACCTTCCAATATACTTCCACCAACATTACCTCCAAGCTTACATTCGGCTGGAGATCTTTAAGTGTATGTGTGGCTAATATATATTTCTTACTTTGTTAAACAGCAGGACATCTTTATATTAATAAAAAACATTGTTTTTATTCTCTATACGTATCAAAGCTTTGGCTGATTGGAACCTATCTGACTGACTCCCATTATAAAATATGTTTGTTCACCATTTGCGAATTTGCCAGTTGCAAGGTTTTCTAAGAAGACAACCCTTGCAAACAGTTGGACTTTACTGTAGATCATAACATTTTCTTTTCCATTGAACTTACGTCAAACATTTTGAGGTCATGAAACATCCTTTCCTTTATACTCGAGGAGTTGTTATGATTTTGGACCAGACCCTGAAGTTTTATTCAATCTGACCAGTCACTTCTTGTTTAGACAAGATTTGAGATCCAAGGCACCAACTAAGAAAATAAGACAGAAGACTCCATGGGTTTTGAACAAACAAAAATAAACTCTACAAGATCAGAAAGATAAAACAAATTTACAATCTCTATCTTATACTTTAACATTCAAGGTTTAAATTAAGTATATATGATGTGAATTAACAGGCAAATTGTGGTCGAACACACCACACTGTACAATCAATGGTAGGTGCAACCAAGAAAGGTTCCACAGATTTCTCAACATCAATCCAGATGTCAGTAACACTGAGTCAACCAATCTCACTAAAGTTCTGTCGCACTCATGAGGGATTCCAATCTTCACTTTCAAAGATCTAACTTTGGAATTCTATCCAAAATGTCATTCCAACTTGAACTGCTCCAATGATGGCACACCTTGCAAAGTTTCAGTCTTATCTTCCAAAGCTTTTTCCCCCTGTATTCCTGAGTATGCACTCCAGCATCAATGTTGAAACATTACCTCAGCACTTAGGCTGCCCTGAGCTGAATACTACTGTTCCAAAAGGTTACCTTTGCACAACAGCAAGCAGCATGGAATCACCAACCTTCCATTGATTGCCAGGGCTTCTCATGAGTCATTCTCCACTTAAAGACGGCCAACTGCAACCCTTTTTCTGTTTGGTGCTGTCTTTCTGGTCCTCTGTCTTCCTAACTTAACTGGGACACTTTCCTGTCCCCTGTCTAAGACTCTTCTCGGGTTATGCTGCTCCCCTCCCAGTCATATCACTGGAGTTATCATGCCATTTCTTTTTTTCACTCTTTTTACACAGGCGCACTGCAATCAGGATAGCTAAGCCCTTTTAATTGCCAGATTGCCCATGCACTGCCCACACCCAGCCCTTGCATGGTCAAATACTCCAAGGTCTGTTGGCACTTGGAGTTCCCAGTCCCCGCTCCACGAGGAGCATCACAGAATCCATGTCCGAAAGAGTATCCATTCACACCACTCTGTCAGCCAATGTAACAAGACTCACTGAAGTCTATTTGACAGCCAATATAGTCTGTTTACTCAGCAAACAGAATCATACACCCTATTTAAAAACAATTTCCTTGAACTACAGCAAACTGAACTCATTATTAAAATGCCTCCAGAAGAAAAAAACAAGCTGATTTCTCCAGCAAAATGCAGTAAATGGAATATGGCTACACACAGATTACGTGTATAAAATCTACAGTAGTCACTTGCATCAGTGCAGGCTCCTAACGTGATACACAAGGGAATTACCTAATCACTTTATTCTGACTGGAAATGGTGACATCATTATATGCAGCCCAACATCCATTGGGAAATATCAGCAGTGACATTGATAATCAATGGTGACTGCAAACTCCAGATTGGAGATAAACAGTGATGTGTGCCACAGACCACAAAGCTCAAACCCCCGAGGCCTGTTCCTGGAATTCATATCTTTATTTTACTTTGTTGAATGATCATGTCCTGTATTTTTTAAAGAAGAGAAAAATAAACAACTTGCACTTCTACAGCACCTTCAATTCAGAAACAGGTCACAAGGCGCCTCAAAGACAAAAATATTGAGACAAAAAAAATAATGGGTATATTTTCCAGCCCTGCCAGCTGCGGGAATCGTCATGGGAGGGACAGAAAATTTGACGTACCACTGAGAGGCCCATTGACCTCGGGTGGGGGTTTCCAGTCTCAGGGCAGGACGGACTGGAAAATCCCAACCAAGAGCGTCGACTAATTGCTTGGTGGGAGGGGTGAGCTGTAAAGGGTGCTTGATAGGAACAGACATAGATGGAGAGGCAAAGACTTAGGATGGGAATTCTAGAGTTTGGGCCTTAGATAGCTGAAGGCACAACTGCCAATTGTTGGGAAGGGGGTAGATTTCACATGTATTTAGTTTCAGCGTCAGTTTTAGTGGATGCAGAATGTGGTTGGGAAGCAGAGCGGGGATCAGGGGGTGGGAGGATGTGAATGGCAAGATAGACACAATTTATAGGCTGGTTCCAAAGATAGAAATACAGCGGGGCAAGATTACAAGGAACTTACACGTGTAGCACAAGCCAATGTGAATTAGCAAGAACAGATGATGCAGAATAAGGTGCAGTCAGCAGTGTTTTTTTATTCATTTGTGGGACAAGGGCATCACTGGCTGGCCAGTATTTATTGCCGCTTCTTAGTTGCCCTTGAGAAGCTGGTAGTGAGCTGACTTCTTGAATTGCTGCAGTCTACATGCTGTGGGTTGACCCACAATGCAGTTAGGGAGAGAATTCCAGGATTTTGACCCAGCGACTGCGAAGGAACAGTGATATGTTTCTAAGTGAAGATGGTGAATGGCTTGGAGAGGAACTTGCAGGTGGTGGTGTTCCCATGTATCTGCTGCCTTTGTCCTTCTAGATGGAAGTGGTTATGGGTTTGGAAGGTGTTGTCTAAGGATGTTTGGTAAATTGCTGCAGTGATGGCAATATGATTGAATGTCAAGGGGCAGTGGTTAGAATCTCTTTGTCATTGCCTGGCATTTGTGTGGTGTGAATATTACTTGCCACTTGTCACGCAAGCCTGGATATTGTCCAAATCTTGTTGCATTTGAAAACGGATCGCTTCAGTATCTGAGGAGTCGCGAATGGTGCTGAGCATTGTGCAATCATCAGCGAACATCCTCACTTCTGACCTTATGACGGAGACAAGGTCATTGATGAAGCAACTGAAGATGGTTGGGCCTAGGACACTACCCTGGAGGACTCCTGAAGAGATGTCCTGGAGCTGAGATGGCTGACTTTCCACAACCACAACCATCGTCCTATGTGCCAGGTATGACTCCAACCAGCGGAGAGTTTTCCCCGATTCCCATTGATTCCAGTTTTGCTAGGACTCCTTGATGCCACACGGTTGAATGCTGCCTTCATGTCATGTTTAAGGTGAGAGGAGAGAGAAACAAAAGTGTCCAGAGGGGCAATTCTTTCACACAGAGGGTGGTGAGTGTCTGGAACAAGCTGCCAGAGGTAGTAGTAGAGGCGGGTACAATTTTATCTTTTAAAAAGCATTTAGATAGTTACATGGGTACGATGGATATAGAGGGATATGGGCCAAATGCGGACAATTGGGATTAGTTTAGGGGTTTAAAAAAAAAGGGCGGCATGGACAAGTTGGGCCAAAGGGCTTGTTTCCATGCTGTAAATCTCTATGACTCTATGACTATCACTCTCACTTCACCTCTGGAATTCAACTCTTTTGTCCATGTTTGAACCAAGGTTGTAATGAGGTCACGAGCTGAGTGACCCTGGCGAAACCCAAACTGGGCGTCACTGAGCAGGTTATTGCTGAGCAGGTGCTGCTTGATAGCACTATTGATGACTCCTTCCATCACTTTGCTGATGATCGAGAATAGACTGATTGGGCGGTAATTGGCCGGGTTGGATTTGTCCTGCTTTTTGTGTACAGGAGATACCTGGGCAATTTTCCACATTGTTGGGTAAATGCCAGTATTGTAACTGTACTGGAAGAGCTTGGCTAGGGGAGCGGCAAGTGCTGGAGCACCAGTCTTCAGTACTATTGCTGGAATGTTATCAGGGCCCATTGCCTTTGCAGTATCCAGTGCCTCCAACTGTTTCGTGATATCACGTGGAGTGAATCGAATTGGCTGGAGACGCACCTGAGATGCTGGGGACCACTGGAGGCTGAGATGGATTATCCACTCGGCACTTCTGGCTGAAGATTGCTGCAAATGCTTCAGCATTTTTTTTGATGAGCTGACGTTTTATAGAGGATGAAGAGTAGGAAACCAGCAGCTTTGGAATAATGAAGCTTTGTAACACAGGAATTAACATGGCTGATATAGTGGGCAAAAGGGGGATATTACCCAATTATTGCAATTCCCTCCCCTCTCTCTGACACAATGCAGGCAGCGCCACCCTGCGGCGGAGGTTGGTATGACGGCGGTGCTGGAAACTCGTTTCAGCGACACTTGGCGACATCGCCGTGCCTTTACGGCACGCGGCTTTACGGCAGTTGCTGCAGCATGGCGATGTCAGGGGAAGCGGCGAGGATGCAGAGTCCGCCGGCGGCGGCGGCCCCAACCCCGGAGGTCCTCCAGCAGCTCTCCTTTCCACAGGCCTGCTCCCTCATACCGAGCCCGTACTCGTGCCTGGTGCTGGACACCTGCCGCAGGCACATCGCCCTCTCCCCCCTCTACCTGAAGCGGCAGAAATCCGGCATCGAGAGGCAGCTCCGCACCGAACTACACCGCTTCTCCGAGAGGTGGGAGGGGGGATATAGAGTGGGAGGGGGGGATATAGAGTGGGAGGGGGGGATATAGAGTGGGAGGGGGGGATATAGAGTGGGGGGGGGAAGGGGGGGATATAGAGTGGGGGGGGGGGAAGGGGGGGATATAGAGTGGGGGGGGGGAAGGGGGGGATATAGAGTGGGGGGGGGGAAGGGGGGGATATAGAGTGGGGGGGGGAAGGGGGGGATATAGAGTGGGGGGGGGGAAGGGGGGGATATAGAGTGGGGGGGGGGAAGGGGGGGATATAGAGTGGGGGGGGGAAGGGGGGGATATAGAGTGGGGGGGGGATATAGAGTGGGGGGGGGAAGGGGGGGATATAGAGTGGGGGGGGGAAGGGGGGGATATAGAGTGGGGGGGGGAAGGGGGGGATATAGAGTGGGGGGGGGAAGGGGGGGATATAGAGTGGGAGGGGGGGATATAGAGTGGGAGGGGGGGATATAGAGTGGGAGGGGGGATATAGAGTGGGGGGGGGGAAGGGGGGGATATAGAGTGGGGGGGGAAGGGGGGGATATAGAGTGGGGGGGGAAGGGGGGATATAGAGTGGGGGGGGGAAGGGGGGATATAGAGTGGGGGGGGGAAGGGGGATATAGAGTGGGGGGGGGAAGGGGGGTATAGAGTGGGGGGGGAAGGGGGGTATAGAGTGGGGGGGGGAAGGGGGGTATAGAGTGGGGGGGGAAGGGGGGTATAGAGTGGGGGGGGAAGGGGGGGTATAGAGTGGGGGGGGAAGGGGGGGTATAGAGTGGGGGGGGAAGGGGGGGTATAGAGTGGAGGGGGTGTAGAGTGGGGGCGAAGGGGGGGATACAGAGGGGGCGAAGGGGGAGATACAGAGGGGGCGAAATAGGGAATGTGTGGGGGAAATCTGGGGGGGTGGGAGAAGTGTGTGGAGGAGAGAGGGGGTGAAGATTAAGGGGAGGGGGATTGTAGTGGGGAAGTGAGTGAAGAAAGGTGAAGTGAGAGGGAAGCAGGAGGGTTGATGGGGATATGAGGTATCGGTTGGTAGGGATGGTGGAGGACTTGTGGAATTACTGACTTGGATCTTTTCTAGTCGTGACTTCTCTGTGCTGGCTGCTGGAATTCTCTCCAAACAAGCACGGTCTAGAATTCATTTGTGGGGGTGGTGCGGTCCAGCATTGATTGTATTTTAAAATCCATTAAATAGTAAGCTTGGCGTTTGCAACTTTTGAAAGAAAAACTCTATCTAATTGTCCAATTTGCTGACATTGAATCTAATGTCCAGTCTTGGGTGGACTACAGCAACACAAGGAATAGGAGCAGGAGTAGAATGTACTGCCCATTGAGCCTGCTCCACCATTCAATACAAATCTGGCTCATCACGACCTCAGTTCCACTTCCCTGCCTCCTTCCCATATCCCTGGAAAAATTCAAAATCTGTCTATCCTAGCCTTAAAAGTATTCAATGATGGAACATCTACAGCTCTCTAGTACACTTGCGGTTCTTGGCACATTCTTCTAATCTCCTTTGTGTTGATCCCCTGGCTTGGTGGTAATGGTAGAGTGAGGAATATGCTGGGCCATGTGGTGATCTATAATTCCCAATATTCACAACCCTCACCCAATTAAGGATGTTCCCACGTGCTACCAGATGTGGGATGGCAGGACTGATGTCTGAGGAGAGGTTGAGTCGGTTAGGATTGTATTCACTGGAGTTCAGAAGAATGTTCTCATAGAAACCGCTAAAATTCTAACAGTACTCAATAGGGTAGATGCAAGAAGCATGCCCCAATAGTGGGGATATCCAGAACCAAGGGTCATAGTCTGAAGATACAGGGTGGACCATTTAGGACAGTGATAAGAAGAAACTCCTTCACCCAGAGTGTATCAGCCTGTAGAATTTGTTACCACAGAAAGTAGTTGAAGCCAAGACATTGAATGCTTTCAAGAAGCAGTTAGATGTAGCACTTTGAGGCAAAGGGGATCAAAGGATATGAGAAGAAGGTGGGATCAGGCTTTAAGTTGCATAATCAGCCATGATAGTGAACGGCAGAACAGGCTCGAAGGGCCGAATGGCCTCCTGCTCCTATTTTCTATGTTTCTGTTGTATGGATTCTATATCCAGACCAAGGTAGAAGGAGTTAGCATTGATGTTAAAATGATGATTGTGCTTGAAAAGTCATATTGATAATTTATGGTAGAAAGAGGAAATGCAGAGGACACTAACGGACCTTAGAAAATTGGAAGACTACTGGAGAAGGATTAGAGCTATGGAATTAGGGGAGAATAGTAATCTGCACTAAGAACATGAGAAGCGGGAAGAGACAATACATTTCCTCAACCCTGTTCTGCCATTCAACACCATCATTGCTGATCTTCAGCCTACTTTCCTGCTAACTCCCTGTATGCCTTTGATTCCCCAAGAGACCAAAGATCTGTCCATCTCAGCCATGGGTATATTCAACAACGGAGCATCCACAACTCTCTGGGGTAGGGAATGCCCAAGATTCAAAACCTTTGAGTGCAATAATATTCCTCATCTTAGTCCTAAATGATCAACCCCTTATCCTCCAACTGTGCCCCTTAAAAAGATCTGCATTTCTATTCTTAGAACCAAATTGAATAACCTCACAATTTACCACATTAGACTCCATCTGTCATTTTCTTGCCCACTCGCCCAACCTGCAGTCTTTCTATGAAAAGCGGTGTAACGTTTGCCAACTTTCAATCTATTGGGACTTCCCGAATTGAAGGAATTTTTTGAAGTCATAGCCAGCTTCTTCACATTTTTCATCATGTTAAACATTGCGAACATTGAAACCATGGTACACTTGCGGTTCCTAGCAGATTCTTCTAAACTCCTTTGTGTTGATCCCCTGGCTTGGTGGTAATGGTAGAGTGAGGAATATGCTGGGCCATGTGGTGGTCTATAATTCTACTGCCATTGAAATGTTTAGTTTTGAGCTGCTAAACCTATTCTGATCAGGGCCTGGCTCTTCTGACTTATGGAAGCTCCTGAAGCCCTATAGCCATGTCCGCTTTCCAAATTTTATGGTTCTGACTTTTCCTTACACCCTTCACCCAGCTATTAATGTCTGTGCCTTCATCCTTCAAGACCTCATGCTCAGTAATTCCTGCCTTAATCTCCTCTGACACTTCACCAACTCTCCTTTAAGGCCCTCCTAAAATCCTGCTCTGTGATCTAGCTTTTAGTCACCCCTCCTAATATCTCCTACTTTGCAGAGTCCATTTTTAACTCCTGAACCACTGAATCATTTGCAATGTTATTCTGCACTGTAAGTTGTTAAATCTTTCACTGTTTATGGGCCAACACACAAAATAGAAGAGTCAGATTAGTGACCATGAATGTAATTTATTAATCATAAAATTCTGTTTATCTTTAAACTACTGTGCTGCAGTAAGATTGATATGCTATAGAACATAAAAAGGGTAAGACATTTGGCCCTTTGCGCCTTCTCCACAATTCAATAAGATTAATAAGGCAGTTCTGATTGTGGCCTCCACTCCACTTACCTGCCTGCCTCCCTTAACCCACAACTCCCTTGTAGATCAAAAATTGTCTAACCTGATCTTGAATATATTCAATGATGCAGCCTCCACTACTCTTTGGGATAGAGAATTCCCAAGATTAACAATCCTTTCAGAGAAGAACTTATCTTTTTAAATGGGAGACCCCTTATTCTGAATCTGTTCCTTTGTTCTAGATTCCCTAGAAGTGTAATAGGATTACCCCTCATTTTTCCAAACTTCATTGAGTATACACCATCCTGCTCAATCTTTCCTCAGAAAACCACACCATCATCCCAGCAATCAAATTAGTGAACCTTGTTGGTGCTGTCTGCAATCCAAATATACATATCGTTAAATAAGGAAACTAAAACTGTTCGCAGTACTCTGGATATGGTCCACCAAAGCTCTGTTCGAAGACCTGTCTGCTTGTACATTCCATCCCTTTTGTAATAAAAGGCCATTCCATTTGCGTTCCTAATCACTTGCTGTAACTACATTCAAACTTTTTTGTGATTCATGTACACAGACACCCAGATTCCTCTGCAGTCTTTCTCCATTTAAATAATTTATTTTTCTATTCCTACCAAAATGGATGATGTCACATTTTCCCCACATTATACTCCCATCTGCAAAATATTTGCCCACTCGATTCACACAAATCTAGAGCACTTTGCACACTGTTTTCCTTACAGCTTGTTTCCCATTCATCTTTATATCATCAGCAAATTTGGCTATAATGCTCTTTCATTCATGTCATTAACGTAGATTGAAAATATTTGAGACCCCAGCATTGAAAATGACCATTTATCCTGACTAATCCTGTTAGCCAATTCTTCGTTCATGCTGATAATATCACCCCAATACCATGAGCTCTTGTGAACCTTTTATTTGGCAACATATCAAATGTCCTTTGAAAATCCAAATGCATTGCATCTACTGGTTCCCCTTTTATCCCCCTTGCTTATGATATCTCGGAGAACTTCAAAAACTGTTCAAAAAGATTTCCCTTTCACAAAACCACATTGAACCTGCTTAGTTGCATTATGATTTTCTAAATGTCTTGCTTATTGGATTTTAAAAATGTTATGGATATTCCCATTACATTGGGTTCATAGGAATCATAGGAAACCCTACAGTGCAGAAAGTGGCCATTCAGCCCATTGAGTCTGCACCGACCACAATCTCACTCAGGCCCTATCCCCATATATTTTACCGGCTAATCCCTCTAACCTACGCATCTCAGGACACTGAGGGGCAATTTTAGCATGGCCAATCAACCTACTCTGCACATCTTTGGACTGTGGGAGGAAACCGGAGCACCCGGAGGAAACCCACGCAGACACGAGGAGAATGTGCAAACTCCACACACACACTGACCCAAGCCGGGAATCGAACCCAGGTCCCTGGAGTTGTGCAGCAGCAGTGCTAACCACTGTGCTACCGTGCCTATATGTTGATATGTTGAATGGACTCTTCACAGAGTGGGAGGGCACGGTGGGGGCACTCCATGATTATAATTTATATGTTGATAGTGATGATTGGCTGCCCATTTTACCGCAACCCTGGAGGAAAATTGGGGAGGGTGCATAAAGGGAGGCTGATTATCATTATTTGTCACCAAAAGTTAAAATTATCCCCCATGTGGAGCAGTTAGCTCCCATCCACAGATTTGTTGTAGACATACAAATATAGAATCATAAAATCCTTGCAGTGGATAAAAGTGCAAAAGGAGACCATTCGGTCTATTGAGCCTGCACCAACAACAATCCCACCCAGGCCCTAATCCTGTAACCCCATATATTTACCCTGCTAGTACCCCTGACACAACGGGACAATATAGCATGGCCAATCAACCTGCCCCGCACATCTTTGGAGTGTGGGAGAAAACCCATGCAGACATGGGGAGAACATGTAAAATCCACACACAGTCACCCAAGGCCAGAATTGAACCCAGGTCCCTGGCGCTTTGCGGCAGCAGTACTAACCATTGCCACCATGCCTATATGTTGATATCCTCCATTTTGTCATTTATTCAGTGATGGTATGGACATTGCTGACAAGGCCAACATATATTGTCTATCACATATTGCCCATGAGTACGTGGTGGTGTACCAACTCCTTGAACCGCTGCAGTCCATATGGTGAAGCTGTTCCCACAGTGCTGTTAGGTAGGGATTTCAAAATTTTGACCTGATGATTACAGAATGTAATGATGGATATAATTTCAAATTAGGATGTGGAGGAAGAGGGGATAGCGTTTCTAAGCGACTACTGCCCTTGTTCACCTAGATGCTCAACATCATAAATTTTGGGAAGTGTTATTAAAGCAGTCTTACGTTGTTGCAATGCGTCCTGGAAATGGTGCACACAAAATCATTTTGCAATGTTGTAGGCTAATGGGGAGTATTGCATTACACTCCGGACTTTGACTTGTACCTTGTAGATAGATGGTGGAGAGGCTTTGGGGAGTCAAAAGGTGAGGACCCATGAATAAATGCAACTTGACACTTTTATCGCTGAGAGTTGGTTGATGGGGTAGTAATTGGCTGGATTGGATTGTCCTGCTTTTTGTAGACAACTAGGCAAATCACCACTATGTTGAGTAGATGTCAGTGTGTTAAGTGAATGGGAATAGCTTGGCTAGAGGTGAATTTGGTTCTGGAGTCTTCAGTATTACAGCCAAGAGGTTGTTGGGGTTCATAGTCTTTGCTTTATGCAGTACCCATCAGTTTCTCTATTATGGGGAGTGAACTAACTAAAGACTGCTATCTGTGGTGATGGGGACCTTGGGTGGAGGCTGAAATAGATCATCCTGCTGTCACTTCTGGTAAAGATGGTTACAAGTCTTTCGTACTTGTGTGCTAGGCTCCCCTGGGGGTTCATATGGATAGATATTTGAAGGTGGCGAGACGTATTGAGAGTGTAATTAGCAAAGCATATGGAATCCTTTGTTTCATAAAGTGCGGTGTTAAGTATAAAGCAAGAAAGTTATGCTGAACCCATATATAGTTTAGGTTAGGTCACTACTGAGGTATAGTATCGACTTCTGGTCACTACACTTTAGAAAGGATGAGAAAGACCTTGAAAAAATGCAGAAGAGATTTATCAGAATGGTTCCAGTGATGAGGGAATTTAACTATAAGGCTAGATTAGGAAATCTAGGGTTATTCTTGAAGCAGAGATGATTTGAGGTGCACAAGATAATGACAGGTTTAACTACAATAGACAAAAGCAGGACAAGTCCAACCCGGCCAATTAACGCCCAATCAGTCTACTCTTGATCATCAGTAAAGTAATGGAAGGGGTCATCAACAGTGCAATCAAGCAGCACCTGCTCAACAATAACCTGCTCAGTGACGCCCAGTTTGGGCTTCGCCAGGATCACTCAGCTCCTGACCTCATTGCAGCTTTGGTTCAAACATGGTCGAAAGAGCTGAATTCCAGAGGCAGGGTGGGAGTGACGGTCCTTGACATCAAGGCTGCATTCAACCGATTGTGGCATCAAGAAGCCCTAGCAAAACTGGAATCAGTGGGTGTCAGGGGCAAACTCCCACTGGTTGGAGTCATACCTGGTACCTAGGAAGATGGTTGTTCTTGTGGAGAATCGGTCATCTCAGCTCCAGGATATCTCTGCAAGAGTCCCTCAGGGTAGTGCCCTAAGCCCAACCATCTTCAGCTGCTTCATCAATGACCTTCCCTCCGTCATAAGCTCAGAAGTGGGGATGTTCAGCACCATTCGTGACGACTCAGATACTGAAGCACTCCATGTTCAAATGCAACAAGATCTGGACAATATCCAGGCTTGGGCTGACATGTGGCAAGTAACATTCGTGCCACACAAATGCCAGGCAATAACCTTCACCAAAAAAAGACACACCACTGCCCCATGACATTCAATGGTGTAACCATCAGTGAATCCCACATTGTCAACATCCTTGGGGTTACCATTGACCAGAAATTCAACTGGACTTGCCGCATAAACACACTGGTTGCAAGAGCAGGTCAGAGACCAGGAATACTGTGGCGAGTAACATAGAAACTAGAAGCAGGATTAGGCCCTTTGAGCCTCACTTCCTGACTCCCCAAAGCCTGTCCTCAATCTACAAGGCACAAGTCAGGAGTGTGATGGAATATTCCCCATTTGCCTGGATGGGTGCAGCTCCAACAACACTCATAGCTTGACACCATCCAGGACAAAGTAGCCCACTTGATTGGCACCACATCGACAGACGTTCACTCCCTCTACCACCGAAGCTCAGTAGCAGCAGTGTGTGCTATCTACAAGATGCACTGCAGCAATTCACCAAAGATCCTTAGACAGCACCTTCCAAACCCATGATCACTTCCATCTAGAAGCACAAAGGCAGCAGATACATAGGAACACCACCTCTGAGTTTCCCTCCAAGCCACTCACCGTCCAGACTTGGAAACATATTGCCATTCCTTCGCATTATCTGGGTCAGAATCCTGGAATTCCTTCCCTAACGGCATTGTGGGTCAATCCACAACACATGGACTGCAGCGATTCAAGAAGGTGGCTCACCACCACCTTCTCAAGGGCAACTAGGGATGGACAATAAATGCTGGTCAGCCAGTGATGCCCATGTGCCCCCAAGAATGACAAAAGTAGTTCCCAGTAACTGATGGGACGGGCTAAGGACGCACGTTTAAGGTTTAGGGCAAGAAATGCATGGAGAATATGAGAAAGAAGGTTTTTAATGCAGTGAGTGGTAACTCGATCACTGGAACTCACTGCCATAAGAGTGATCGAAGATGAGACATTGGTTTCAGAAGGAAATTGGATGTTGAGAGAAACTTACAGGGCTATGGGGATAGAGCAGAGGAATGGGACGGTGAACCACCCTGGCCTCTGCTGAATGATCTCTGTGTCAGGCTGATTATTTTTATGAAATTCCAGAAGACATTTGATGAAGTCCCTCTTAAGTGACTGTTAGCTATAGTTGAAATCTGTGGAATTGAAAGCAAATTATTAACCTCGTTAGAAAATTGGCTGATGGGTAGTGTGTTGGGGCCGCGACTATTCATTCTTCTTCATGGTTTGAATGGGAAAACCAAAATATGCCAATGAAATGAAGATCAGCGGTGTTGCAAGCAGTGTAGACGGAAGTGTAGATGTTAAGTGAATAGGCAGAGTATTGCTGAAAAAATACATTGAGTCGTAACTTCCTTAGATTGCCCAATTACTTGCACGGAATTACTTCTGTGTCTGCCTTGTCTGACCTTCCGACATAGGCCAAGCGAGGTCCAGGCAGTGCAGATGTCCAGAAGAGTTGGATTGAAGAAGGACAATAATCCCTT
Organism: Mustelus asterias; assembly: GCF_964213995.1. Lineage (NCBI taxonomy): Eukaryota > Metazoa > Chordata > Chondrichthyes > Carcharhiniformes > Triakidae > Mustelus > Mustelus asterias. Next base: position 92,177,362 of record NC_135802.1, on the reverse strand, counting down.
TTTTTACAGCACCAGTTGCTGTAAGCTAGATCAGTTTAAAGGTCTGATTGAAAATAACAGGCGAGGGAAAAGGTAAGGGGGAGGGCATTGTCTGGGTTTTCATGATAGTTACCCAGAAGTTAGAAGAGGCTTTAATTTTTTTAACATTTTCTGAGTAACTATTAATGTAACCCTGTCGGAACCATCTGAAATTTGAGATATAAATCCCATTTTTGGATGGTTCTCAGGGCAGGGTAATTGCCCAGAGTAAATTTGCACTTTTGGCAAATTGCCTTGCAAATGTTTACTTGTGAAGTTGCGAGAAGGATTCCCCAGTGCATCTTTGGGGTACTATTCCCAAATTGACACTGGAGAGCTTGGAATTTACAGCCCGGTTTGAAGAAGCTTTTTATCTTGGACAATCGCAAGAATCCCAATGTCAGGCAACAACTTTATACTGTATGAGAAGAGAGTGTTGATTGTTTGGCACTCTGGTAGTGGCACTGCCATGAAGATTGCACCAGTTGATAGTGAGTGACAGTTTACTGCCAAACATTGTTTGAAATTTAAACCAGGCAGCTTAACTCTGGGCAAGGGTTTGCCCTGAGGAATAAGCCAGTGAATTGCTATCACTTAATTTGTTTAACTGAAACGTGTGCAATGTGTGTACATGTTCTTTCTGTCTGCAAAGAACAGGATCCTGTGTATTAATAAATGTAGCTTCCAGTAAACGCAAATGCGCCACATTGTGAGCCCAACTGATAATCTTAAATTGGTTGTCAGAGTAATTTTTAGCACACTGAAGACTATTTAGCAAATGTTATCCAATTGTAGAATCACATCCAATGTTGGATACTCTGCTTTAAGTTTCGCAGGCACAGGCGGGTTGGGTGCATAGAAACATAGAAGATAGGAGCAGGAGGCGGCCATTTGGCCCTTCGAGCCTGCTCCGCCATTCATCATGATCAAGGCTGATCATCCAACTCAATGGCCTAATCCTGCTTTCTCCCCATAACCTTTGATCCAATTCGCCCCAAGTGCTATATCTAGCCATTTCTTGAGTATTGGCATCAACTACTTCCTGTGGTAATGAACTCCACAGGCTCATCACTCTTTGGGTACAGTCTGTACTTTGCCCATTGTAAACAGCAGAAGGAGCATGCTGTTTGATACAATCCACAAGTCTTTGGAACATGCTTTTAGTGGATCATTGTTGTTTCCCTGACATTGGTCATCTTGCCATTGTCCTGATGAGTGCAAGATGGAAAGTTTTGACAAAATGATGCTTTTCAGCAATACTCCAAAGCTCTAGACCAAACAACTATTTGAATTGACAAAGCTGGTAAATGGATTTCCATGTAAGCAAAGGTGGAGTCATCCACTTTGGACCCTTAGGGGACCTGACAGGAAAGCTTCTAAATGGTGAAAAGCCAGAAATAGTGCAGATCTAAATTTATCCCTCAGCCAGTATCATTAAAACAGATTACCTGATCATCAATCTCGTTGCTGATCGTGGGACCTTGTGCACAAATTGGCTGATGCAGTCCCTGCATTAGAACAGTGGCTCCAATTCAAAAGTACTTCACTGTCTGAAGGGCTCTAGAACATCTTGAGATCATTGCAGGAACTTTATAAATAGAAGTGCTTTCTTTCTTACATTTTGGAAATCAACTGTTGATTTTCCAGTTGGAAAAATAAGTAATGATTCATGTTTTGATTTCTTTTTGGTGCAGACATCACATGGATATCTGCAGCTGGGAAAAAACCCAAAGTGCCATAAAATTGCCCATACGATCTGTGCTGCATATGTTATAATTAGATATATGAAGTTAATTAAAAGGCAGTCATTTTATCTTGGGTTCAGATAATTATTCAAGATCACGAGTTTTAATCTTGCGGTTTCTGATCTCATCTGGAACCTTTAATGAAATGATTGCCTGTAAGGAAACCTATGATTCTATTATTCACTGTATAATTCACATCAACTTTTAATTAGATGTGGCTTAGTGAAGAAAGGAACCACCCAGTTTAGTATTAAACTGTATCATACAGAAGATCCAGGTGCGATTCCCAGCCTGTATTGAGTTAACAGCTTTCAGCAGCATACAGCAATGTTGTTATGGTTGGCCTAAAACTTGTAATCAGGAGAGGGAAAAATGCTGAAGATGGCCAGTATGTAGGTGACAGGTCAGCCTGTTATGCCATTCACAGTAGATTGGTCTTTGTCACATCTCATGATGTGATCATTTTGGTGAAGTTACATCAGCCTGGAATTCAGCACTTTACTCTCAGGAGGGATGGGGAAAATGTACCATTGAATTGAGCATCCTGACCTGTGGTTACTTTCACTGATTTCATCAGTGGTGCCTCTTTGTCCCAGAAGATGTGTTTGATGATTTGGCCAAAACTGATTTTTTTGGCTAAGCTGTGGGAAAGCATCGTTTGGAGACTGGGAATCGCATAATTTGTGGAGTCCATTGTACTTGCCTTTCATGCTTGCAATTTCAGTCTCTGCTGAACATTTTTGTAATTCATAGAATCCCCACAGTGCAGAAGAAGCCAATTGGCCCATTGAATCTGCACTGATTCTCTGACAGAGTATCTTGTTGGAAGTGACTTGTTTGGAAGTGAATTGTTTAAGCTTTAAAATCCATCATGTATGCTGCAACTTCACTTATCTCTTTACGGATTTATAGTATTATCAGGAAAAAAAATCTTTCAGCCATTTCCATTTGGATAAAATGCCTGCTTTTGTTTAGTTTGGAATTTTTTATAAATGAGCTTCTGAACCCTCAGTGCGGTTATTGTGCAATTATTGTGTCTTAAGTTTTTACCTAACAGGTTCTGTTGGAATGATTGTATAACCTCTTAATGTGTTTGTTAGTCTGCAGGGTGTCCCAATCGCTTTCGATAAAGTCAAATTAATTGGTGAATTAGGCGATATCTATGACGACCAAGGATATATACATCTCAACATTGAAGCAAACTTTGTTATCTTCAGGCCTAAAATTGGACAGAAGCTGGTGGTAAGTTTAAGTTTCATTGAGGACGGGAAAGGCAAACTTGAAACGTAAATAAATTGCAGGCACTGAGAAAGCAGAAAGGCCAAGATTGTTTGGATTTTAAAAAACTGATTTAAAATTGGGATTTCTTGAGAAGCACATTTGAATTTTACGACTTGAGCAAGGCGAGATATTGTCAAGAAAATAGGTTTTAAGAATAGACTGCCACCAAAATTAGTTAATACTAAAATAGTGTTAAACAAGGAGCTATTTTGGAGTGTCAGACAAGTGTGGGAATACAAGTAGACAAGGTTGTTGAAAGAATCTCGGATTTGCTTGAGCACAGCTTCATCCTGTAAAGAAATAGGAATGAGACCTATTGGAATTAGATAATACATTCAAAATCCCTGACTATTCTTAACCACCTGTAGGTTTACGGTGAGGCAAAAGTGTTGAAGTCCCAGTGCTCATTATTTGTCCCCATCAGGGGATGAAGTCATTGAGAAGAATGGATAATCATGCAGCTGGTACATTAAAAACAGTGACTGACAAATGGGCTTTTTTCATCGATGAAACACTATTGTAATATTTTATTGATTGCAGTTTGGTGGATCAGCGTGTTCGTGTACCAAGATTCTGAAACGGGGAAAGGATTTCCTACTGCATTTTGACTTGTAAATAATCCAATAGCTCCTATTCAACTAAAGGGAACCAAAGTTTGAGGCAATTGCTATGTTAGTCTGACTCTTCCTAATGGCTTGTTTAACAGCACAGGCAAAAATATGGAAATATGAATACCGCCCTCCTTTCTACCTTGGGAATGTTACTGGAAAAGATTTTTAAGAAGATGAAAATAAGTCACTCAAAATTAGGGTGGGGCAAAAGAGGATTAGTTTGTTTAGTAAAAGCAGGATTTCTTCCGACTTGCTGATTTTTCAGGATATTCACTTAATGTGCAAATGGCACAGTTTTGAGGGAATACAGATTCCATAAGATTGGAATAGTCAAGTTTAGAAATGACAAAAAATAAGGATGAAGGTTTCAGCTGCAAAAGGACTGAGACAGGCAGGGAGGCTGGCAATGTTATGAAAATTCAGGTGGTTGGTGTTGGTGATGGCAATTACATGGGATCAGAAGCTTGGAGTTGGAAAGGATGCAAATATTGTTGATGGTTTTATTCACCTGAGACAGTCACTCGGGAGGGGAAGGAATTGCAAGTGAAGGTATGGAATTTGTAATGGGGGCTGAAGATGATTTTGGTGTTTCCAACCTTTAACTTCAGAGAATTGAGGCTCATCTAGGACTGAATCTTGGCCTTTTATTCCATTTGTAAATATGAAGGTGCTTGTCTTAAAGTTAACTTAAAACAAAATGGTTTGTTCTGCAGTAGATATAGCCTTTCATTTTTTCAAAGAGCTGCCACCATCTTCAGCCAACAGGACAGTGTAGTCTGGGCTATAGGCTTTCACAAGCACTATCAGACTGTTAATTATACTGAGTGCCAGTACCTTTTAAAAAGGAACATAAAATCACAAGTTGATACTTTACTGATACTTTTCTGCAAGGATTTTAAACGCATGAGGACAATAGGTTAATCACTTTGTGTGCTGAATTTTTTCAGGGTATTGTGAATAAAGTTGCCCCCAGTCATCTTGGTTGTCTGGTGCATGGATGTTTTAATGCTTCAATACCCAAACCACATCAGGCAAATGGAACTTGGCCAGATTTTGCAGTAACTGTGGGCGATAGCCTGAAGTTTGAAGTTCTACAGCTGGATGCTGATGTCGCTGGTGTACTGTGCATTCGAGGACGGTTGAGTAAAAAGTACCGGTAAGTATACTGTTATATAGTGATGAAACATTTTGACAGAGTAGATCAGACTTTGACTCAGACTTTTTGGGCTGTGATTCCTTTGTGTGAAAACTGGGAGAATGTCTCCTTTTCATCGTAATTAATTACCGTACGCAAAATTTCCACTTTTCAAAGCCACGGTTTTCTGCAATTTAATTTCATCATTAAGAAAAGAGAATGGACATTCTTGCCATTTATTTTACTGTTTAACTTCATCTCTCCCACATAAATGCAATGGTTTTATTATCAGTCTATTAAGAGTGATAATTTAATCTACCCGATAGCCTATGACTTTATATGTAGCCTATGACTATATGTAGCCAATGTGAATGCAAAATTTGATGATGCATAAAAAATGTAGGTTTACACTTTCTTTGCATGTCTGCATGGGTTTCTTCCAGGTGCTCCGGTTTCCTCCCACAGTCCAAAGATGTGCTGGTTAGGGGGATTAGCGGGGTAAATACGTGGGGTTACAGGGCTAGGGTCTGGGTAAGGTGCTCTTTTGGAGAGCTGGTGCAGACTCGATGGGTCGAATGGCCTCCTTCTGCACTGCAGGGATTCTGTGATTCCGGGTCAATAAAATTAGTCTGTGCCTTGTGTAGCAATTTGAACTCCACAGGCCACATGCATATCTGCCAACTCTGTTTGCATTTGTTCTCAGTGTTGCTAAAGCTTCATGAGGCAGTTAGAATATTGCGCACAGAGGTACCTAGATTCACAAGCAATTGCGACTTTTTTAATGAGAAGCAAAATACTGCAAGTGATGGAAATCTGGAAGAACAGACATGTCAGAAATTCTCAGGTCAGGCGGTATCTGTGGAAAGAGAAGCAAAGTAGACATTTCAGGTTGATGATCTTATTCAGAATTGAAAAAGTTAGAGATGGAACAGATTTTAAGCAAATACAGAGGCAGGAAAAAGGGGGACGATATCAGGGAGGGTCTGTTATAGATTGGAAGGCAGGAGAGATTAAATGATAATGGATGAAAACCCAAGGCAAAAGGAGATGGGACAAATAAGGATGGGTCTTAAAGAAATGGAAATAGTCATCAATAGATATCATCTGGAAAAAAACAGGAGCTGAGGTTATGATCTGAAATTGTTGAACTCAGTGTTGACTCCAAAAGGCTGAAAAGTGGTTAATTGAAAGGTGAGATGCCTTCACTGAGCTTTAATGGAACATCATAGCAGGCAGAGCTCAGAGATTAAAGTTGGGAATGGGGTGGAGAATTGAATTGACAGAAGCTCACAGCTATGCTTGCAGACTGAATGGAGGTGTTCTTCAAAGCAGTCACCCCAGTGTAGAGAAGACTGCAGTATGAGCGGGCGCTACTGCGTAATAAATTGAGAGAAGTACAAGTAAATCACAACTTCACCGGAAAGGAATACTTGATGGAGGAAAAGAGGATGCAGAAGAGCAGGTGTGGTACTTTCTGTACTTCCGTGGAAAGGGAAGCAAAGGGGAGGAGATGTCGAATGTGACTGGAATCGATGAGAGTGTCACAGAGGGAATGGTCCCTTTGAACTGGCAAGAAAGAGAAGGAATGTTTGGTTGTGGCATCATGTTGGAGGTGGTGGGAATGGTAGAGGGTGATCCATTGAATGTGAAGGCTGATGGGTTGGGTGATGAAATCAAAAATAACCTTATTGTGGTTCTGGGGGCAAGGGAAGAGGCGAAAACAGAAGTGCATGAAATGGAATTAACACTATTGAGAACTCCACCAACCAGAGTGGAGGGGAATCCTCCATGGAGGAGAGAAGAAACATAGTGGAAGCACTGGTATGAAAGGTGACATTGCCAGTACAGCTTGACAGAGAAACTGGGAGAATGGAATAGAATCTTTGCAGATCATGCGGTGGGAGGAAGGTAGTCAAAGTAACTTGGGGTTAGTGGTCTTATACTGGATTACTATACTAGTTGATTGTCTATTTCCAGAAATGAAGACAAAAATTGAGGAGAGGAAGGGAACAGTCAGATGAAAAACACAAGCTAAATGCAACATCTTTCATTTTATGCCATAGGAAGGGTGGAAATTAGAATTTGCAATCACACTCTGACCTCTCTATTCTCGACCTCCTACACTGTTCCAATGAAACTTAACCAGAGTTCAAAGAACGGCATCTCATTATTCAGTTACGCACTTTGCAGCCTTCTGGGTTCAACATTTAAGTTCAGCAATTTTGAATCATAACTTCTGGCCATGTTTTTTTCCAGAGGGCAGATGTTGGTAATGATTCTGCCGTTACCACTTATAAAAGATGGGTCTCAATGGTATTTCCTTTTAATTATTATTTACTATTTCCCCCCCCAGCAAATGTTCCCTGCTCTACTGCGTTGTTCTATCATTTTCTATTTTTATACCACTTTGCTACCTTGTATACCATAAGGATATGTAGATGAAACAACTATATAACATTCAGGTATTGATTTTATCAACACTGGCAATCTGACATAGAATTTTGACCGGTTGACATCTTGATCAGTTTTAGCTTGCCAAGATGAACAAAATGACTGTGGCAGAAAATGAAAGATGCTGCATTTAGATAGTGTTTTTCATGACCTCTCCCAAAGTGCTTCACAATCAATGAACTAGGAAATGGAACCAGCCCAATTTGAAAGATCTGTTTGGTGATGTCGGTTGAGGGATAATATTGACCAGGACTGTGGGAAAAACTCATCTGTTTTTTGTCAAACGCGTGTCATGGGATTATTTATGTCCACTGAGTCAAAATATTGCAATCATCTTGATGCATTTATAGTAAAGACCTCCCTCTGATTCGTTATATATGGTGGGGTTCGTGGTTATGTTAGGAAATCTGTACTATTATTGTAAATATTATACACTTGCATTAGGAATTGTTGCAGAACAAGAAGTTTGTGAATGTTTCAGCACAAACAAAATGCAAGAGTGACTGACCAAGAAGACCATTTCAGTTAAATTGATCTTCATTGTAAATTCTATGCAAACTTTTTAGGATCAATTTGTGTCTTTTTCTTATGGCATGCAGCTGAGTTGCTAGTATCTAGAATCATTATATAATCATTCTTTTGGTGTAAGACTAAGTAATATATTGTTCATTATAAAATGATTTGTCGGTCAATTTCAGAAGACCCTTCCAAAATAATTTTGATATTGCATCGAACAAGTGTTTTTCCTTCATACACCCATATATTACTCTTTAACAAAGGATGATACAGATTTTACTCTTCATGAAAAGAAGGGCTATCTTTGAAATTGTGATCACAATTGTACTGAAGTAGCATTTGACTGTTATTTATTCTGGTACAGTCCGTAACTGAATTTTTTGTCCATTAAAAATTATATGACAAGAGTAAGAACATGACCAGGAGTAGGCTTGACTAATCCAATGCATGGCTTATTTCCCACATTCTACCCTCCATAAACTTGAAGTCATCCAAAACTCTGCTCATGTCTTAACTCAGAGCAAGTCCTGTCTCCTTATCGCCCCTTTGTTTGCTGAGCTACATTGGCTTCCAGTCAAGCAGTATCTTGATTTTAAAATTCTCACCATTGTTTTCAGAATTTCTCCACGGTCTCACCCTTCCCTAAATCTGCAATCTCCTCCAACTCCACAACTCTTAGAGATATCTGCGCTCCTCTAATTTGGGTCTCTTGTGCATCCCCAAATATAATTGCCCCACCTTTGGTGACTGTCTTCAGTTGTCTAGGTCCCAAATTCTGGAATTCTCTCTCTATTCCACTCCTTATTTAGGATATTTTTAAAAGCATCTTACCTAATTTCTAGGTATGTTCCTCACTGTTTAATAATGTTTAAAAACATTTTAATAATGTTGTTACATTTTAATAATGTTGTTTAATAATGCTCCTATGAAGCACCTTGGAATGTTTTATGTAAAAAGGTGCTACATAATACAAGTTGCTGAGTAGACCATACAGTGCCTCTACTGGTCTGCCATTCAATAAGATCACGATTGGATTGATCTTGGCCTCATCTTCATTTTCCTGCCTGTTCCCCATAACTATGGACTCCCCTCCAGTTCATACGAACATATGAATTAGGAGCAGAGGTAGGCCATTCAGCCCCTCAAACCTACTGCACCATGGCTGATTTCTTTGTTACAAAATCCGCATTCCCATCTACCCCTGATAACCTTTGCTTCCTTTGCCAAATAAGAATCCATCTACCTCTACCTTAGAAATACACGGTGCCTCCACAGCACCCATCTAGGTAAGAGAATTCTAAGGATTCCGTATTCTCTGCGAAATCCCCCTCATCTCCTCCTTAATTGGGCAGCGGCTTATTCTGAAATTGTGTCTCAAGTTCTGAATTCCCTGATGAAATGCCTTGTCAGCATCTATCTTGTCAGAAGCTTATGTATCAATGAGATTACCTCTCATTTTTCTAAACTCCAGTAGACATAGGTCCATTCAGACAACCACTTTGTCCCAGGACAACCTTATGAACCTTCCCTGAACTGCCTCCAGTGCAAGTTATCTCTCCTTAAATAAGGAGATCAAAGATGTACACAGTACTCCAGGTGTTTTTCATCAATGCCATGTGCAGTTGAAGCAAGGCAGCCTACTTTTAGCACAAGCCCTTGCAATAAAGGCCAACATTTCATTTGCTTTCCTAACTACTTGTGCTTAGAACCATAGAATGGTACAACAAAAGAAGAGGCCACTTAGCCTGCGGTGTCCGTGCCAGTTCTCTGGAAGAGCAGCTGAGCCAGTCCCACACTCTGCCATTTTGCCCTGCAAAATTTTTACTCTTCAATTAATTAGTCGATTTTTTTTTTGAATGCCAAAATTGAACCATCTCTCTCTCTCACACACACACACACACACACACACACACACACACACACACACACACACACACACACACACAGTGCATCCACATAATTGAAGTCTTTCAATCCCAGAACTATAGTAAATCTGTTCTGCAACCTCCCAAATACCATCACATCCCTAAAGTGAGGTGCCCAAAGTTAAACACTACTGCAATTGAGGCCAAACCAGTTTTATAATGGTCCATGCTAACTTCCTTGCTTTTATATTTCATGCCACTATTTATTAAGGCCAGGATCCTGTATGCTGTATCTGCTTTCTCGACACGTCCTACCACCTTCAATAATTCATGCACGTATATCCCCAAGGTCCTTTTGCTCCTGCATTCTCTTAGTTTCATATTCCCTCCATGTTCTAACTAGCAAACTATTCATCTGCCAAGAGTCAGCCCATTCCATCAACTGGTCAATGTCCTCTTGAAGTCTTTCACTATCCTCGCAGTTCACATAGTTTCCAAGTTTTGTGTCATCAAGTTTTAAAATTGTGCCTTACACATCCAAATCTGGTTTGTTAATACAGATCAAGAAAAGCAGGGTCCTAAACCAATCCCTTGGGAAGACCACCTATATATCCTCCTCCAGTTCAAAAACAATGTTCACCATCATTCTGTTCCCTGTCACTCAACCAACTTCATCTCCATGTTACATTGTCTTTTTATTCAGTGGGTTTCAATTTTGCTGACAAGGCTGTTTGTGGCACTTTATCAAATGTCTTATGGAAGCCCATGTACATCAGTGAGTTTTCCCCATCAACCCTCTCTGTAACCTCATCAGAAAATCTCAACCAAACTAGCTAAATTTGCCCATGACAAATCATGCAGGTTTTTAATCAATCCACCTTTTTCCAAGTGTCTTAATATATCCTAGATTTTTATTTCTAAAAGCTTTCCCACCACTGAGCTTAAACTGACCAACCTTGTAGTTGTTGGGTTTAACCTTATACCCTTTTTTAAACAAGGGTGTAACATTTGCAATTCATCAGTCCTTGGGAACCAACCCTGTATCCGGAGGAGATTGGAAAATTATGGCAGGTGTGGTCAAATTTTCCACCCTTCCCTCCATACCCTTGGATGCATCTGATCTGGTCCTGATGGCCTCGCAATTTTAAAATTTCTCATACCTCTTTGTCATTTTTTAGCTCATCTAGTGTTTCAACTACCTCCTCTTTCACTATGACAAGACAGCACCTTTTTCCTTGGTAAAGGCAAATGCAAAGTACTCATCTAGTACCTCAACCATGCTGTGGAATCTCAACTGTGCAGAAAGAGGCCATTCAATCCATCGAGTCTGCACAGACTCTCAGAGCATCCCACCCTACCTTCTCGCCTTGTGGGAATATATACCTTGACTAAACACAGAAGTATCTTCTGTTTACAGAGCTAATCATTGTGGACAAGAACACTCAGATCCTTTTGTACCACCGAATTCTGTAGTTCTGTTTCTGTTCTTCCTAACAAAGTGAAAAACCTTGTACTTTCCGCATCATACCCAACTACCAAATTTTTGCCTATTCACTTAACCTATCTATACCCCTTTGCTGACTGTATCTTCCACACGTCAGCTAATTTGGCTGCACTTTGACCCTTTATTCAAGCCATTGACATATAAATTGAAGTTAAATGTAAATTGCATTGTTAATTACTGTCTGATGTACGCTGATGACCAGGGGTGTAGTATTATTTTGGTAATATCACTGGACTATAATGCAGGAAGCACAAGTTCAAATCCCATCATGGTAGTTTGAAAATGTTTTAAAGAAATAAATCGCGCATTGGTAATGCTGACAAAACTTGTATTTTTATAAAAGCCCAATTGATTGACTGTTGGAGAATTGGTGTACACGTGATGGGCTGAATGGTCTCCTTCTGCATTGTCAGGATTCTATGATTCTATAATTTACTTGTGTCATTGACTCTTAACTGCCCTCTGAATTAATACCAAGCTATTACTCAGTGGTTTGAGATTTGTCCCAGCCCCCTCTTTCTCAGTACATATCAGATTAGTCTTCCCGCCAGAGAATGAACTTGATAAGAACCAAACTTGTGTTTTTCATTTCCAATGGAAAACGTTGCATTCTGAAAGATTGGATATGGACAATGCAAGTTATAAACTGGACAGAAAATATTCCTAAGAATGCTAGCAAGTTCATAACCCAAGGTTAAAAATAGACTCAATCTATTCTATAGAGTTTGTTATTGGCTCATTTAGTTACCAGTTTAACCATATGGAAACTATTATTGTTCATGTATTCAGGCCCTCTATTTAATTCTAGAATTTTGAACATCTGCATGGGCCCCATGCTAGCCATGGAACAAAGCCAATGAGAGCTTAAATATGGATAAATTTACTTATTGTCGTGTGACTGAGTTATGATCAAAAACCAGAAATGTTGTTTTTGTATTGATTCATTTGATGTGCACTGAAATGATTTATTGCTTTAAATCCCAGTGTGCAGGCAGCAAATGGTGTGGCCTCTGAAGAGCTGCTGGAAAAGAATAGTGAAGAACCAGATTACGAGATGGTAAGAAAGAAGAAAAAGAAGAAAGGTGAAAAATGTATTGGAGAAGGGACAGCTGAAGAGGCTGTGAGCAATGAACTTTCAGACAAGGGTCTTCATAAAGATGGAATAGGAAATGCTGAAGTAATTTTAGACAGCAAGAAATCCAAAAAGAGAAAGCGGAGGACTCTGGAATTAAATGCAGATACTGAAAACCATGGGAGGGATGACAGTGATTACCACAGTGACAAAACAAAAAAAAAGAAAAGAAAATTGTCTGAGGGTGATTCAGACACCACTGATAATGTACAAGCACCAAAAGTCAAAAGAAGAAAAAAGTGATGTTAAAATATCAAAAACTGCTTCATCAGACTACTGCAGAGATGCCTTACAACCTTGGTGGAAATGTGAAAAGGAAGACCATTCCAATCTGATAACAGACACTTTAGAATGCTGTTCGTTATTATATTTGGACAAATTAAAACTGTCTATGTTTCCAGCTCTTACTGATCTATTTGTTAAAGTTTATAGTGGCCTAATATGAAGCATTCATAGCATACACCCATTAACAGCAGCTATTATCAATGTTTCAAACAGGAGAAACCAAATTTACCAAAATATGGGAACCAGAGGCAATTAGGAATTTAATTGGAAAACTGAAATTTGTCTTGCAGAGGATTCCCATACCGTGTCTTTTTGGTTTGAGATTGACGCGTTAGATCATTCCCTTGTACTAAGTTGGACATGTATTAACTGGTCTACAAAAAGTATTGATATTTTTTGCTTTGGTGATGTTTGAGTTACGTAAAGGGAAATTTGGCTCATTCTCCCAAGGATTGAGTCAGATGTTAAGTAAATAATGGTGTGATATGATTTTTATAATTATTGGTTTTTGACTGAAGAAAAATTATTAAAAAGCAGCTGCATGTAACTCTCTTTGTGCTTCTGCAAATTGCACTATTTATATATTTACAATCATCTAAGTGCTTTTGCAAATTTGTGGTCAGCGGTTTACAGCATTTAAAAGCATTTTATAAATAGTTAATTATCATCGCTACTTTACAGTTTGATCTTTGAAAATTGTCTCCAAGGCTGCCTCTATTTGCAAACAACTTTTATTATCCAGTTATTCCTACCCGTCATTCTCAGCCAACTGTTTATTGATTTTTAAAATATCTGAATGCTGGGGAAAGCTGAAGACTGGGACAGTGCTTTCCACATTAGACCAATATTTCAGGCTAACTTGCAATGGAAAAAGGAATTTACAATATTCCCTGTTAATGATATTGCCTATGGAGACCTCTTTTACACTGGTATTCTTTCTGTACTTTTAAAGCAACCATAAATGCTAGTTAAGATTTTAGTTGGCAGTTTTTTTTTGTCTGTTATATGCTTTGACAAAATGTTCTTTAAAGAGCCCTTTCCACAAACGAGTGATCTACAATAGAATTGTATCAGAGAGAATTACATGCATTGTGGCCTTTTCCTAGCTTTTTATATTACAACAATGATTTTAATTTTGAATATGCGTTGATTGGTCATTTCCTGTCTGATTATTCTCTGATGAACTTGCTTAGTCAAAAATACAAAACGAAGAAGTATTTGCAGTGCGTTGTAGTATATTGGAATTCATGTGTCGTGTACTGTAGCCAGTATACTTTTGTGTGTGGGGAGGGATTCTCCCAACCCGTTACGCCGCTCTAACTGACTACACTGGAAATCTAGCACATCTCCGGCTGGATTTCTGGCGTCGTCAGCTCCGCGCCAGAAATCGGCGCGGAGCTGAACAGATTATTTAAATCAGGATTTGCATCCCAGTAGCGGGCCTGGGACTGCGAGTGCCCCCCACTACCACCCCAGGTCGGGAGTGTTTCACTGCAGGGGGTTTACAACAGCTCCACTAGCTGCAGCCCGACCCAGCTGGAGTGAAGGGAGACTATGGAGGCCCCCGGCACTGCCCAAGGGGCAAAGTGGCAATGCCCAGCAGCATCTTGGCACTGCTCACTGGGCATTGCAAAGGGGTTGGTCAGAAGGGGCAGGGCCTAATTCGGGGGGGGGGTTCCCCTGTCACTCTGCATTTGGGATTGTAGACAGAGGGAGGGAGGACAGTGATAGGGGCTGGCCATTGGGGGAGGGCGGGGGGGGGGGGGGGGGAGGTGTGCGGGTATGGATTGGGCCTGCCTTTGGGGGCGGGGGGGGCACTTAGAATTTTTGGGGGAGAATTCCATCTCTGGTGTTCAATGTGTTGTGGTATTTCTAAATTGTCGCAAATTGTCTCCCGTCACCACCACTGACAAACATAAGATACGAATTAGGATCAGGAGTAGGTCATTTGGCCCCTTGAGACTGCTCTGCCATTTAATAAGGTCTTATTGTGGCCTCAAATCCACATTCACCTACCCCCAATAACCTTTGACTCCCTTAGACTATAAGACATAGGAGCAGAAATAGGCCACTCGGCCCATCAAGTCTGCTCCGCCATTCAATCATGGCTGATTTTTTTCTCATCCCCATTCTCCTGCCTTTTCCCCATAACCCCTGATCCCCTTATTAATCAAGAACCTATCTATCTCCGTCTTAAAGACACTCAGTGACCTAGCCTCCACAGCCTTCTGCGGCAAAGAGTTCCACAGATTCACCACTCTCTGGCTGAAGAAATTCCTCCTCATCTCTGTTTTAAAGGATTGCCCTTCAGTCTGAGGTTGTGCCCTCTGGTTCTAGTTTTTCCTAATAGTGGAAACATCCTCTCCTTGTCCACTCTATCCAGGCTTCTCAGTCTCCAGTAAGTTTCAATAAGATCCTCCCTCATCCTTCTGAACTCCTCAACGAGTAAAGTTAAAGTTTGTTTATTAGTCACAAGTAAGGCTTACATTAACACTGCAATTAAGTTACTGTGAAATTCCCTTAGTTGCCACAGTCCAGCACCCGTTCAGGTCAATGCACCTAACCAGCACGTCTTTCAAAATGTGGGAGGAAAGCGGAACACCCGGAGGAAATCCACGCAGACATGGGGAGAACATGCACAGACCCAGAGTCCTCAACCATTCCTCATATGACAAGCGCTTCATTCCAGGGATCATTCTTGTGAACCTCCTCTGGACCTTTTCCAAGGCCATCACATCCTTCCTCAGATACGGACCCAAAACTGCTCACAATACTCCAAATGACCAGGGCCTTATACAGCCTCAGAAGTACATCCCTGCTCGTGTATTCTAGCCCTCGCGACATGAATGTTAACATTTGCCTTCCTAACTGTCGACTGAACCTGCACGTTAATCTGAAGAGAATCTTGAACAAAGACTCCCTTTGTGATTCTGATTTCCTTAGCATTTCCCCATTTAGAAAATAGTCTATGCCTCCATTCCTCCTTCCAAAGTGCATAACCTCACACTTTTCCACATTGTATTCCATCTGCCACTTCTTTGCCCACTCCTAACCTGTCCAAGTCCTTCTGCAGCCCCTCTGCTTCTTCCATACTACCTGTCCCTCTACATATCTTTGTATCATCTGCAAACTTAGCAACAGTGCCTTCAGTTCCTTCTTCCAAATTGTTAATGTATATTGTGAAAAGTTGTGGTCCCAGCACCGACCCCTGAGGCGCACTGACCCCTGAGGCACACCACTAGTCACCGGCTGCCATCCTGAAAAAGATCCCTTTATCCCCACTCTCTGCCTTCTGCCAGTCAGCCAATCCTCTATCCATGCCAGGATCTTACCCTTAACACCATGGGCTCTTATTTAACAGTAACTTATTTAACAGTCTCCTATGCAGCACCTTGTCAAAGGCCTACTGGAAATCTAAATACATCATGTCCATTGCTTCTTCTTTACCGAACTTCCTTGTTACCTCCTCAAAGAGCTCAGATTTGTCAGATATGACCTCCCCTTGATGGAGCCGTGCTAACGCAGTCCTATTTTATCATGTACTTCCAAGTACTCCACAATCTCATCTTTAATAATGGACTCTAAAATCTTGCCAACAACCGAAGTCAGGCTAACCGGCCTATAATTTCCTGTCTGCTGCCTCCCTCCCTCCTTAAACAGTGGTGTTACATTAGCTACTTTCCAGTCTTCTGGTACCCTCCCTGCCTCCAGTGATTCCTGAAAGATCACCACCAATGCCTCCACAATTTCCTCAGCTATCTCTTTTAGAACCCTGGGGTGTAGTCCATCCGGTCCAGGTGATGTATCCACCTTCAGATCTTTCGGTTTCCCCAGAACCTTCTCCTTATTGATGGCCACTGCACTCACCTGTGCCCCCTGATTCTCCTGGAGCTCTGGCATCCCACTGGTGTCTTCCACCGTGAAGACTGATGCAAAGTACCTATTCAGTTCCTCTGCTATTTCTTTGTTTCCTATTATTACTTTTCCAGCCTCATTTTCCAGTGGTCCAATGTCTATTTTTGCCTCTCACCTTTTATGTATTGAAAAAAAACTCATCTTTTATATTACTAGCTAGTTTACACACACATTTCATCGTCCCCCACTTATTGCTTTTTTAGTTGTCCACTGCTCACTTTTAAAGGCTTCCCAATCCTCTAGCTTCCCACTAATCCTTGCCACTTTGTATGCTCTTTCTTTTGCTTTTATGCTGCCCTTGACTTCCCTCGTCAGCCATGGATGCCTCGTCCTCCCCTTAGCATGTTAGACTCCCATGTTAGTCAGGAATCTACCTACTTGTGCCTTAAAATTATTTGGTGATCCTGCCTCCTGCTCTCTGGGGATAGCATTCCAAAGATTTACAGCCTCCAGAGGACAAAATTCTTCTAATCTCCGTTTCCATTACCTCAGCCAATTCTTATAATGCTCAAAGTCTGAAGAATAACCAAAGTTTGGGAGGAAGGGGAAAAAAATCAATAATAGTTTGCTGTTTTTCAGAGTGAATGTGGAGATAATGTAAACATGCACATTCATGCCAACTCTGTTTGCAAAAATTCTAATGCAATTACCGCTGTACTGGAGGCAAAAGGTTTAGTTATAACTTTTATTTCTCATGTTGTAAGAGACAAGTAACCACAAAAGAAAATTGTATTTTGTACTTTAAATAAAGCTTTATTTTGTTGATCAGGAGTGTAATTCTCTCCACTTGCCAGATATTGCAGTAATCATTATGACCTGTAAAAAAAAATGTATGCCTTGCTGAGACTTTCCTCATTTTCACTGTTAAACTGCACACTCCTTTTCAATATATTGCTTAATATATGCAATATATTGCACTTCTTCAGGGATGTATGTCGTGAAGTGATGAATTTTACTCCAAAAGGAATGTCAGTTGAGAACAATGAATTTTGATGTAAATGAGTGGTAGTTCTCAATAGGTTAACGAGACTCAAAAGACAAATCCATAGAGTAGATGGCAGTGCTTAAGGAAATAGGAAAGGGGGTGGTGAAACTCTGTTTCCATGTCTCTGTTGCATCTTTTCTGGTGATGCCACCTTCCATATCAATGTCTCCAATTTGTTCTTTTTCCTCAATCAAGGATTCCTTTCCATGGTGGCAGGCAGGACTTTTTGACTATGTCCGAACCATTTCCCACATATCTACTTGCTAAATAGTGGCACTCCAGGCGTCATCAAGACAATTCAGACTTTGTTAGAACAAAAGGTAATTATTGAATATATACAGGGCGTTGCAGTCCGACATCTCTGCAGCCGCCTGTCAAATTGTGATGGAGCATATGGACTGGCCATGGGTATACTGCCAATGTCATAGCTTCCTAATTTACAGGCCGACCTGCTTATTTTCCTGTCCACAGTTGACCTGTAAAATTCAGCCCATGGAATTTAAGCTTCTTATGTCTTTCACTTTGGCTCCATGATACATTTGGCCATGGATGTAACTGGACACCCTTTCTCCTAATGACTATTGGGAATGTTTCCACCAATTGACAGGTCATTTGATATTTATGAACAATTATTTCTGTCAAGCTCTTCTGGACATGGTTCTTTCAACCCTTGGGGATTTGGGCAAAGTGGAGTTTCTACTTGATTCGGTGGATCCAACCACCACAGCAGTCTAAAACTCTGCCTACACAATTGGTTTCCTGTCCCTATCACTTGGTAGGATGTCTTGTACTGCTATATCTATTAACAAGAAGAACAGATGCCCTTCTAAATTGGGGTGTCATGAATTAGAGATGCATTTACTAAAACTGGTGACATTCAAACCTTTCCATAAGAACTAGGAGGAGGATTAGGCAATTCAGCCCCTTGAGCCTGCTCCGCCATTCAATATGATCATAGCTGATCTAATCTCAGCCTCATCTCTACTTTCCCGCCTGCTCACCATAACCCTTCATGCTACTAATTAAAAACCTATATCTCCAAATTTGTTTAGTGTTCTGGCATCCAGTCTGGGGTAGAGAATTCCACAGATTCACGATCCTCTGTGACATAATTCCTCCTCATTTCTGCTTTAAATCTGCCACCGCTTATCCTAAAACAATAGCCTCTTGTTCTAGAATGTCCAACAAGGAAAAACAACTGCTCTTGTCTACCCTATCAATCCTCTTTAGCATCTTATATACTCCAATTAGATCTTTGTTATTGCAATGGAGAGGGATAGGGCCGTACGGCAGGGCAAGGTTTACAATTGGGGGAGAGGTAATTATGATGCGATTAGGCAAGAATTAGGGGGCATAAGTTGGGAACAGAAACTGTCAGGGAAAGGAACTAATGAAAAGTGGAACTTTTTCAAGGAACAAATACTGGATGTCCTTGATAGGTATGTCCCTGTCAGGCAGGGAGGAAATGGCCGAGTGAGGGAACCATGGTTCACGAAAGAGGTGGAATGTCTTGTGAAAAGGAAGAGGGAAGCTTATGTAGGGATGAGGAAACGAGGTTCAGATGGCTCGATTGAGGGTTACAAGTTAGCAAGGAATGAGCTGAAAAAGGGGCTTAGGAGAGCTAGGAGGGGACACGAGAAGTCCTTGGCGGGTCGGATCAAGGAAAACCCCAAGGCTTTTTACTCTTATGTGAGGAATAAAAGAATGACCAGGGTGAGGTTAGGGCCGGTCAAGGACAATAGTGGGAACTTGTGTATGGAGTCAGTAGAGATAGGCGAGGTGATGAATGAATACTTTTCTTCAGTGTTCACCAAGGAGAGGGGCCATGTTTTTGAGGAAGAGAAGGTGTTACAGGCTAATAGGCTGGAGGAAATAGATGTTCGGAGGGAGGATGTCCTGGCAGTTTTGAATAAACTGAAGGTCGATAAGTCCCCTGGGCCTGATGAAATGTATCCTAGGATTCTTTGGGAGGCAAGGGATGAGATTGCAGAGCCTTTGGCTTTGGGTCCTCGCTGTCCACGGGGATGGTGCCAGAGGACTGGAGAATGGCAAATGTTGTTCCTCTGTTTAAGAAAGGGAATAGAAATGACCCTGGTAATTATAGACCGGTTAGTCTTTGGTGGTTAGTAAATTGATGGGATTTACGACCATTTAGAAAGATGCGGATTAATCCGGAATAGTCAGCATGGATTCGTGAAGGGCAAGTCGTGCCTCACAAATTTGATAGAATTTTTTGAGGAGGTAACTAAGTGTGTTGATGAAGGTAGGGCAGTTGATGTCATATACATGGATTTTAGTAAGGCGTTTGATAAGGTCCCCCATGGTCGGCTTATGATGAAAGTGAGGTGGTGTGGGATAGAGGGAAAGTTGGCCGATTGGATAGGTAACTGGCTGTTTGATCGAAGACAGAGGGTGGTGGTGGATGGAAAATTTTCGGATTGGAGGCAGGTTGCTAGCGGAGTGCCGCAGGGATCAGTGCTTGGTCTTCTGCTCTTTGTGATTTTTATTAATGACTTAGAGGAGGGGGCTGAAGGGTGGATCAGTAAATTTGCTGATGACACCAAGATTGGTGGAGTAGTGGATGAGGTGGAGGGCTGTTGTAGGCTGCAAAGAGACATAGATAGGATGCAAAGCTGGGCTGAAAAATGGCAAATGGAGTTTAACCCTGATAAATGTGAGGTGATTCATTTTGGTAGGACTAATTTAAATGTGGAATACAGGGTCAAAGGTAGGGTTCTGAAGACTGTGGAGGAACAGAGAGATCTTGGGGTTCATATCCACAGATCTCTAAAGGTTGCCACTCAAGTGGATAGAGCTGTGAAGAAGGCCTATAGTGTGTTAGCTTTTATTAACAGGAGGTTGGAGTTTAAGAGCCGTGGGGTTATGCTGCAACTGTACAGGACCTTGGTGAGACCACATTTGGAATATTGTGTGCAGTTCTGGTCACCTCACTATAAGAAGGATGTGGAAGCGCTGGAAAGAGTGCAGAGGAGCTTTACCAGGATGCTGCCTGGTTTGGAGGGTAGATCTTATGAGGAAAGGTTGCGGGAGCTCGGGCTGTTCTCTCTGGAGCGGAGGAGGCTGAGGGGAGACTTAATAGAGGTTTATAAAATGATGAAGGGGATAGATAGAGTGAACGTTCAAAGACTATTTCCTCGGGTGGATGGAGCTATTACAAGGGGGCATAACTATAGGGTTCGTGGTGGGAGATACAGGAAGGATATCAGAGGTAGGTTCTTTACGCAGAGAGTGGTTGGGGTGTGGAATGGACTGCCTGCAGTGATAGTGGAGTCAGACACTTTAGGAACATTTAAGCGGTTATTGGATAGGCACATGGAGCACACCAGGACGATAGGGAGTGGGATAGCTTGATCTTGGTTTCAGATAAAGCTCGGCACAACATCGAGGGCCGAAGGGCCTGTTCTGTGCTGTACTGTTCTATGTTCTATGTTCTCTTCTACACTCCAGTGAGTATAGGCCTAAACTGCTCAATCTCTTAAGACAAGTTCTTAATCCCTGAAATCAGTCTAGTTGAACTTTCTTTGAACTGCCCCTAATGCATTTACATTCTTCCTCAAGTAAGGGGACCAAAACTGCAGTATTCCAGGTGCAGTATCACCAATACCCTGTACAGTTGCAACAGCACTTTAACTCTATTCCATTAGCAATGAATGTCAAAATTCCATTTGCTTTCCTTATTACCTGCTGACTTGCATACTAACTGAGATTCAGGCACGAGGAGACACAGATCCCTCTGCATCGAAACATTTTGAAGCTTCTCTCCATTTGTTGGGGAGACAATGGCCTAGTGGTATTATCATTAGCTAAGTTTCTGAATTAATATCTGGGGACCTGGGTTCGAATCCCACCATGGCAGATGGTGGAATTTGAATTTAATTAAAAAATATCTGGAATTAAGAATCTACTGATGACCATGAAACCATTGTTGATTGTCAGAAAAACCCATCTGATTCAATAATGTCTTCTAGAGAAGGAAATCTACCGTCCTTACCTGGTCTGGCCTATGTGTGACTCCAGAGTCACAGCAATGTGGTTGACTCTCAACTGCCCTCCAAGGGCAACTAGCAATGGGCAATAAATGCTGGTCAGTCAGCGACATCCCATGAATGAATATAAAAAAGCATTAGGTACGTTGACTTTTTATTCCTCTGACAAAAGTGGATAACCTCACACTAGATTCCATCTGCCAAATTTTGGCCCACTAGCAGATTTAGGAGTCACTGAAGAGCAGTTCGTAGATTATAGAAGAACTAAATCAGGGTAAAACAAAGGGCTGGAAATACTTAGCAGGTCTGGTCTGGCAGCATCTGTGGACAGAAGCAGCGTCAATATTTCAAATCAAATATAACTTTGGAATGATATTTCTAGCATCTGTAATATTTTACTTCTATCAAATAAATCAGTATGCATGCTTCCATCAAAAAGGCTTTATATGTGATGGTCAATTTGATTCAATGATACAATTTGGATACCATACAATTTAGAAAGCAACACAAATATACCTCTGCACGTCAAAATCAGTAAGAATGCAGGACAACAGTAAAAAAGTGTCATTTTAATTCTTAGCCTACCATATACGTCCAGGACGAACATAGGATGTGTTTTTAACACATGCAGTATTGAACCAGATATAGTATATTGTAGTTAGCAACATCATGAATTTTTGAAATAGTGTATAAATCAAAAGAGCTAAATTATCAATGCAACAAGAAAAATGTTTTTTTGCATTACAACATGGAATTAGTTCAGATCAACTTAACAGTTTCCAAGATTCGGTATGTGGTGAACTCCACTACCTTCAGGAGAATAGAATTCCACACTTGAATGACCCTCAGAGAAAAAAAAATTCTCATCTGTCTTGAAAGGCAAACAGCCTCTTATTTTTAAACTATATCCCTGAGTTCCAATTTTCCCCACAAGAGGAAAAAATCTAGTATTCGCCCTATCCAGTCCCTTCAAAATCTTACATGTTTCAATAAGACTACGTCTCTTTCTTCTAAACTCCAATATGTATAAGCCTAACCTATTCACCTTTCTTCATAAGATATGCCCTTCATCCTCGGAAAAAATTGCATGAACCTTCTCTGAACTGCTTCGAAAGCAAATATATATATTTTAAATAAGGAGACCAAAACTGCACAGTACACCAGATGTGGTCTCACCAAGGTCTGCACAGCTGTAGTAAAACTCTCACCTTTATATTCCATTTGCAGACTCGCTACCTCCTCTTGACAACTTGCTTTCCTATCTATCTTTTTGTCATAATAAAATAGAGATACCATAGATGCAGTCCCTTCACCTAATTTGTTGACATAGATTGTAAATAGTTGAGGACCCAGCATTGGTCTCTGTGGCACTCCACTGGTTACAATCTGAACAACACCTATTCCTTTTCTTTGCTTCCTGTTAACTAATCAATCCTTTTATCCATGCTCATGTTGCCCTCTACACCATGTGTCCTTGTGTAGTAACCTTTGATGTGGCACCTTATCAAATACCTTTTAGAAATCCACCAGTTCCCCTTTATATATCTTGAATGGTACTTTGTCAAAAAATAGGTCAGTTCAATGCGATTTTCCTTTCACAATGTCATGTTGGTTCTGCCCGAACACATTGTGAATTAACTATCCTGCTATCATCTCTTTAATAATAGATTCTAGCACTTAGCCTAACATGTCACAGGGTAACTGCCCTGTCATTTTCTGTTTTCTGCCTCCCTCCTTTCTTGAATGAAGATGTTATATTAGCTATTCTCATATCTGCTGGGACGCTTCTAAAATTGAAGCAATTTTAGACTTGTAAACAATGCATCTAATATCTGTGCCACCACTTCTAAGACCTTAGAATGCAGGCAAACCAGTGCTGGGGACTAGTCAGCCTTTCAGTCTAATAGTTTCCCTAACACCTTTCCCTGGCGATATTGATAGTTTTAAGTTCATCCTTACCAATCACCTTTCGATTTTCAATTGTGTTTGGGAAGTCTTCTACTGTCAAGACGGACACAAAATACCTGTTTGACAGCTCTTCCATTTCTTTGTCTTCAATTCCCCAGGCTCATTGTCTACAGAACCAACACTAGATTTAGTTACCCCTTTTCCTATTCAAATAATTGCAGAAACTTGTACTATCTGTTCTTGTATTACCAGCGAGATTTCTCTCATACTGTGCTTTCTGTCTCTTTATTTATCTTTTCGTAATCCCTCGCTAGTTCTTAAAGCCTGTACAACCCTCTGACCTACCACTAATCCTTTCAGATTTGTACAATGTTTCTTTCAATTTAATACTATCCTCAGCTTCCTTATTAGCCTTTCTTCCTCACGTGGATAAATCTGTTGAGAGCTGTTAGAGAGGAGATGAGGAAAAACGTTTTCACTTGAAGGGGAGGGGGAGTCTAAAACCATTGCCTGAAACAGTAGGAGAGGCAGAAACTCTCAACTCATTTAAAAGGTGTCAGGATATGCACTTTAGGTGCTATAACCTGGAGAGTCATGGACCAAATGCTGGAAAGTGGGATTGGTTTGGGTGGCTCGAATTGGCCAAGGCACAATGGCTGGAAATTTACCGCCCCACTCGCCACAGGCATTAGAGCGGGCGAGGGAAGGATCATGGAAAGGTCCTTTGACCTCGAGCGGGGTTTTACAGTTTCCAGATGAGCGAGGCCGTAAAATTGTGTCCAGTGGGTCAAGTGACCTCTTTCTGTGCCATAAATTTTCTATGATTCTTCTACAACTCAATATCTCCTTAAAGGTCTGCCGTGCAACTCTACTATCCTACCTTTTTACCTAGTTTCTCAGTTCACCTTATCCAGCTCTACCTTTGTACCCTCATTGTTACCTTCATTTAGGTTTAAAACACTAGTTATGGACCCACACTTCTCGCTTTCAAACTGAACAAGAAATTCTATCATGCTTTGATCGCTGCCACCTAGAGATATTTGTTAATCCAGTCATATCACATGTTATTAGGTCTAGGGTGGTCTGCTCTCTGGTTGGTCTTAGACTAGACTGCTTCAAGAAATTGTCCTGAAAATACTCTTATGAACTCATTTTCCAAGCTAACCTGATTCTCTCAGTCTAAATGTAGATTAAAGTCACCCATGATTATTCTGGTATCTTTCATACATGCCTTATTTATTACTTCCTGTATGCTCTGTCTTGCTCAATTATTTCCAAATTTCTGCCCTGCTTTACTACTGTTAGGGGAGCTATAAACTATGACGAGCACTCTTGCCTTTACTATTTCTTATCTCTACCCAGACCAATTCTGTATCCTGATCTTTCAAGCTAAGGTTGTCTCTCAATACTGAATTAATGCCATTCTTAATTAACAGATCTACTCTGCCACCTTCTCCTAGCTTCTTGTCATTATATGTCAAATACCTTTCAACATTCGGATCCCAGCCTTTGTTACCTTTCAATCATGTCACTGTAATTTCTATCAGGTCAGACATATTTAGCTCTATCTGTGCTAACAGTTCATCCCTTTCGTTACAAATGCTGCATGTACTCGGATACAGGGCCTTGTGTATTTTTTTACCATTCTTGCAACCTCTGGCCCTATTTGCTGGTGCACTCTAAGGATTGCATGTTCTTTCCCTTCCTGTCACTCTTATTTCCAAATTTCTGCCCTGCTTTACTGCTTTGTTGTTTTTCTTTACTATATCTCCTTTTAGGTGATCCCTTCCTCCCACCATATGGTTTAAAGCCCTCCTTACCACCTTAGTTATACGATTCGTCTGAACACTGGTCCCAGCATGGTTCAGGTGTAGACTGTCCCAATGGTACAGCTCCCACTTACCCTAGTACTAGTGCCAGTGCCCTGTAAGTGCATAAATAAATTGAAGGAATGGGGTTACAATTAGTTAGGCAAGTAAAAAGGAAAATAAACATGAAGAACATTAAAATAGAAAGCCCAAACAAAAGGAAATATAAATTATCCCTTGTGTTCTTGGGGTTTCTGATTAGTCCACACCAAACAAAACAGACTAACCGCTGATATGACAATTTCACTAAGATACTGGCATACTTGACTCCAATAGAAATTTTTTAAAATGGAAGCTCAGTAATCAATTTAACTACAGTACAGTCAAGATCTAACCAAATATCTTTGCATTAGAGTGTGGAAGCAGTCAGTTTGTCTGACAGGTTTATTTACAATGTGACTCTATGCTGCACATGTTTGACAAGAGCACTTTACAATGTAAATTGTGAATGTTTGCATTTCAATGAATGCATGTAACAATGTCTCCTGTTCAGTGACAGCTGTGAAGGGCCAGCTTGGGTATGAAATTGGGAGAATGTTGTGAATGGTGATGTCAGTCATGTATTACAGTGGGAATAACTGAGCATGGATCAGGTCTGGGAACAGAGATGGTTCTGAATTACCAGCCAGCTAATTAGATGTGTAACGTCTAAGCCAGTACACAGCTTCTGTCAGTAGTTGACTGATACTTATAACAGTTTGACATCCTGTTCAAAATTTAACACCAGGTCCTACTAACAGCACATTCGCCTTTCTGGCTTCATGCAGAATGCATTTTCTTTCTAACTTCACCTTCCATTTACAAAACTTTTTTTTTTGCTTTCATTGTTTGCCTTTCAGCACTTTATCTTTGACAGAACATTGAAGATGTTGGTTTGGGAATAAACTTTTAACTATAGTAGAACTAAATTGAGGGGGAACTCCTTCACACAAAGGGTTGTGAATTTGTGGAATTCCCTGCACAGTGAAGCCGTTGAGGCTATCTCATTGAATGTTTTTAAGGCAAGGATAGATAAATTTTTGAACAGTAAAGGAAGTAAGGGTTATGGTGAGTGGGCGGGTAAGTGGAGCTGAGTCCACGAAAAGATCAGCCATGATCTTATTGAGTGGCAGAGCAGGCTTGAAAGGCCAGATGGCCTACTCCTGCTCCTAGTTCTTATGTTCTTATTAAAGCATTACAGGAGCAGTACCAAGCCTGCCTGAGAAAAATGTACAGATCTAATGAAGCCGCAACCTGTATTCTCCACACCAAAATTGGCAGGATATAGACCCAACTAAAAGAGAATTAACAACCAAAGAAAAACATCTATGGAGAAAGAAACAGAGCAAAGGCCATCAAGCTGAAACACACACTGTTTCTTTCCCCTAATGATGTGGAGATGCCGGCGTTGGACTGGGGTAAACACAGTAAGAAGTTTAACAACACCAGGTTAAAGTCCAACAGGTTTATTTGGTAGCAAAAGCCACACAAGCTTTCGGAGCTCCAAGCCCCTTCTTCAGGTGAGTGGGAATTCTGTTCACAAACAGGGCATATAAAGACACAAACTCAATTTACATGAATAATGGTTGGAATGCGAATACTTACAACTAATCAAGTCTTTAAGAAACAAAACAACGTGAGTGGAGAGAGCATCAAGACAGGCTAAAAAGATGTGTATTGTCTCCAGACAAGACAGCCAGTGAAACTCTGCAGGTCGACAATCACCAGGCAAGACTGTTCTCTTCCTGTTGGGGAGCACTTCAGCGGTCACGGGCATTCGGCCTCTGATATTCGGGTAAGCGTTCTCCAAGGCGGCCATCGCGACACACGACGGCGCAGAGTCGCTGAGCAGAAACTGATAGCCAAGTTCCGCACACACGAGGACGGCCTCAACCGGGATATTGGGTTCATGTCACACTATTTGTAACCCCCACAGTTGCCTGGACCTGCAGAGTTTCACTGGCTGTCTTGTCTGGAGACAATACACATCTTTTTAGCCTGTCTTGATGCTCTCTCCACTCACGTTGTTTTGTTTCTTAAAGACTTGATTAGTTGTAAGTATTCGCATTCCAACCATTATTCATGTAAATTGAGTTTGTGTCTTTATATGCCCTGTTTGTGAACAGAATTCCCACTCACCTGAAGAAGGGGCTTGGAGCTCTGAAAGCTTGTGTGGCTTTTGCTACCAAATAAACCTGTTGGACTTTAACCTGGTGTTGTTAAACTTATTACTGTCTTTCCCCTAACACAGATGCTGCCTGGCCTAATGAGTATTTCTTGAACTTACAGTTTTTATCACCATCCTGGAGTTAATCAAAATCTAACTCTTCAGTAGTGTCCTTTAAGGAAGGAATTCTGCCATCCTCACCTAGTCTGGCTTGCATGTGCCCTCTGAAATGGCTGAGCAAGCCACTCTATTGTACAAAACTCCTACAAAATGGTTCAACCAATGCACAGTTAGTTTATATTGTATAAAACTAACTTAGATGGGCGCTTGCAATGCAGCGGTATACAAGACTATGAGCCAAATGCTAGGAGATGGGATTAGAATAGTTAGGTGGTTTGTATTCGACTGGCGCAGATGCGATGAGCTGAAGGGCCTTTTTCTGTGCTGCGTACATCTATATAGCTCTGTCAATAATGCTCATATCATATGAAAGATAGAAAGAAGAATAATTGACCGAAAACTGGTCTGAACTAACCACATCTACATCATAAGAGCAGGGTAGAGACTTGATATTCTATGAGAAGTGGCTCAATCATTTTGCCTTATGGGAACCGAAAGAGAAAATGAATTAACATTCAAATAATTTTTAACTTCTGCCACTAGATGGAGCATTGGTTCAGAAAGAAAATCTGCTGATGTTTTAAGTGACTTTGTATAGAAAATAGATGTTGGAGTCTTTGAATGGTCAACCATTCATCACAGCTACCCAGTCTCTGCCCTGACCTAGGAGCCATGGCG
The DNA here is from genome assembly GCF_964213995.1 of Mustelus asterias. Classification (NCBI taxonomy): domain Eukaryota; kingdom Metazoa; phylum Chordata; class Chondrichthyes; order Carcharhiniformes; family Triakidae; genus Mustelus; species Mustelus asterias. The sequence goes on along the minus strand of NC_135802.1, from coordinate 92,149,192 downwards.
TTGATATGGCTGGCTCAGTAAAGCTACTGCTTAACAGTGACAACCTCCAGCCCCCACCCACCCCCAGCTTGCCTGAACATGTTGATGGTGGTGGAGTTGGTGACAGCTGTTGTTCAAGGCAATTTTAAGTGGTGTGAATGTTACCTGCCACCTTTCAGCCAAGGGGTAGAAATCAAACCTTGTTGTACTAATTTAAATCCAGGCCTCGAGAAAAAAAAATGTCAAGTCAATTTTCTGGAGCAGGGATGCTGCCTGGTCAGGATTTAGTCACCTTGTATATGCTAACACAGGCTGAACAATTGGCTATGGACCATTCTGTCAATTTGGGCTATCATGACACGGCATTGCTTTGCTCAAGTTTTCTGGGTATTGATGCAATCTAGACAGAGGCCGAAAGATAATTGGAAGTTTTTAATATTTATGTTAAAACAGGAAAAGCTGGTGCACTCCCCGACCCCACAACTTGCCTGATGTCATTTCTTCCATTAGAATTTAACTGCAGGTCCCTGTCAGCCTGGCAAATGGCCTGAAATTGTTTTTAGTCGAATAAGTTGCCTGAGGAATTGTGACAGGCACTGGCAGCTCATTATAGTATTGTAGACAAGGCCCGAGGTCACGATCCTTGGGCCTCTGTTTTCAGGCATAGGGCAGGTGCAAGGTTCATTCCCTGTGACCATTTGGCACATCAAAACTGGCCAAAACTAATTTCCAGGCTGAAACCTGGATGTTATCCAGTTCCTGCTGTAGATCAGAGTGGCAAGTTTCATTATCAGAGGATTTTTAAATCGAGTTGAACAGTGGGGAATTATCACCGAACAGACGCACTCTTGGCTTTATGACAGAGGGAAGTTAATTGATGAAGCAGCTGGAGATGGTTTAACTGAGCATGTGTATAAAACAGACTCAAAGGCCCCAATATTTACTGGCTTTTGGAGCAGTGAAGAGCAGGATTTATGATTGATACCTGGAAGTCCAGGTTTGCTCAAATTGCCCATGACATTTGTGCCCTTTTTTTTTCAACAGGTTCTCCTCCTCAGAAGCCAACCTGATTGACAGACTTGCTTGCATGCTGGATGGGGAGTTCTCCAGAGGGAACTGTAGCCCAGGAACTTGTACATTTGATACATTTCGGCCAGAATTTTACTTTCCCACCTGCCACGGGGATCGGAGCGGGCAAGGGGCGGACCATGGAAAGGTTAATTGACCTCGGGCGGGATTTTTCGGTTTCAGGATGAACGAGGCCGGAAAATCCTGCCCATAGAGATTACTGGGGTGTGGTCGATCATAGTCAAGAGAGTCAGGAGGAGTGACTCCGGGAGTGTGAAGATTGAAGAAGATCATGGGGAGATCAGGGTGGTGTTGGAGATTGGGAACAGAGATGGGGGAGGATTGGGGAGAGACAGAGATGGGGACTGATGATTGTGATGGGGGCTGCTGCAGTTTTGGTGGTGTGTTGGGGGGGTGTGATGGGGATTGTGAAGATGTTGGGAGTTGGATTTATAGGTAGGCTTATTGTGCTGTGAAGAAATGCTCCTGCTGCTGCTCCTGGCCCACAAGCAATGCTGCAAAGACATTTACCAGATGTCCAAAGATGTGCGGGTTAAGTTGATTGGCCACACTAAATTGACCCTAGTGTCAGGAGGATTAAAAGGGTAAATGTGTGGGGTTACGGGAATAGGGTGGGATTGTGGTCAGTACAGACTCGATGGGCCGAATGGCCTCTTTCTGTACTGTAGGGTTTCTATGATTTCTATGATCAAAACCAGTGTAGCGACAGTGGGGGGAGGGTGTTGGGGAGAGGATGTGAGGCTGTTGCTGGGAGTAGGAGCGCTCGGGTGTTGGATTTTCCATATCAATCAAAGAAGCTTTCTGCCAAATCCATGAGACAGAAATGTTTGTGGTTGAATCATGTGAATGATATTGGCTTGTGTTTGTGAACTGTAGTTGACTGTGCAGTTAGTTTATATTGCATAAAACAACACTCTTGAAAGCTCTTGAAAATCAGGACATTATCCAAACCTCTTTACTAAATTACAACCTTATAACCTCCTCCACAACCTCAATTATTGTTTAAAATCATGTATTATGAGGATGCACGAGCTTAGAAAAGGCAGAACAATACTTGCTAATGCAACAATTCATACGTACAATGAAGTACTCAATAGATCTTGTAAAAACATATTGATCTATGGTTTTCCAATGAATTGCAAAATCTATCAAGTTTTGCAATTCATCTGTCAAGTTTTATCACGTTGAAATTAGAAGCTAGAATTGAGCCATCCAAATGTTTACAGCTGTGATCTTTCACATCAGGTTAATCCATTGTTCTTGGTGCCAATATTTCCCTTAAAAATTATTTCTTCTTGAACAGTGCATTAATAAATGTTTATGGCAAAATTTCAGACCACGTTCCACACAGGCTACAGAAATCACAGTGAAATGAGAGGAATTAGATGTAAGGTGGAGCGAAATTAATTGGAAAGCTCTACCAAAGAGCTGGCACAAGCAGGATCAGCGTAAGCATCCTCATAATTTTGTTTCGTGCTTTGTTACATTTTGGCAATAATACCTCAAACATGATTAAAATGCCATTTCAGCATTGTTTCCTTTCCTCCTGTGCTTACAGTTTGGAATCATACTAATAAATGGATCAGGATTATTTATCTTTCTTTGTTAGTGCCTTTGAAAATAGGGTTTGAATACCTGACCGCCCGGTCTTTGAATTTCACAGATGTTTTTTCCAATCTCTTCCAGAATAAATGTGCAAACCTCTTTGCTTCCATTACAGGGATATATACAGTATTGTGGCTCAGATGGTAACGCTCTTGCCTCTGAGTCAGAAGGTTCTGGGTTCAAGGTCCCACTCTAGAACTTGAGCACAAAAATTGAGGCTGTCACCCCAGTGCAGTAGTGAGAGAGTGCTGCATTGCCAGAGGTGTTGTCTTTCAGATTAAATGTTAAACTGAGACCTCATCTGCTCCCTCAGCTGGGCGAAAAAATATTCAATTTTGAAGAAGATTTTTCGCTGGTGTCCTGATCTAGATTTATCCCTCAATCAACATCACAAAAACAGATGATCTAATCATTATCACTTTGCTGTTTGCAGGAGCTGGCTGTGGGCAAATTGCCTGCTGTGTTTTCTACATTACAACAGTGACTGTACTTCAACAAAATGTTCTTCATTGGCTGAAAAGCACATTGAGATCGCCAGTGGTCATGAAAAGCACTATGTAAATACAAGCCTTTCATTTTATGTAGAATTACAGGTAACGTGGATTACAGTTTAATGGATTAATGAATCTGGTAATTTGTACATTACACAGCGTATTGCCCCTTACATAACAATTATTGTGACAAAATCATAGAACTATAGAAAGGTGCAGCACACAAGGAGGCCATCTGGCCCATCCTACTTGTGCCAGCTCTTTGGTGGAGCTATCCAATTAGTTCCACTCCACCTTACATCTATTTCCCCTCGTTACTGACAGCTCTGCCTTTGAAAAGAGTTTCCATTTATTTACTCTATCAAAGCTGTTCATGCTTTTGAACATTTCTGTCCAATCTCTTTTAAGCATTCTGCTCTATGAATAAAAACCTCAGCTTCTCCAGTCCCTCCACACAACTGAAGTCCCTCCTTCCTTTTACCGTTATAGTAAATCTCCTCTCCCTAATCGTTGAGGCCTTTACATCCTTCCAGCAGCACAGACTCAGAGCTGAACAAAATACACCAGCTAAGATTTTTTTCAATGTTTTTAATTAAGGTTTAGCATAATTTCCTTCCTTTTGTACTCTATTCCTCTTAACAAAGCCTAGGGTTCCATATGCTTTTTTAGAACAGTCTTAACATGCTCTGCCATCATCAAAGATTTGTGTACATACGTCCCTAGATCACTCTGTTCCTCTACTCCCTTTTAAATTGTATCATTTAGTTTAAATTATCTGTCCTCATCCTGTCAAAATATATCACTTCACACTTCTCTGTCTTAAATTTCTTCATCTATGTGTCTACCCATTTCACTAATCTCTCCATGTCCTCTTGATATTTCTTATTAACATTCCTGTCGTTTATACCTTTTTGAGTTTTGGGTCATTTATCAACTTTGAAATGATGTCCTGTATACCCAAGTTCAGATCATTACCATATATCAAAAAGAGCAGTGGTTTCAACACTCACCCCTGGGGACAGCACTGAAAATCCTCCCTTCATTCTGCAAAGCAACCTCTTTTGGCTACTCTCTGTTTTCTGTCCCTTAGTCAACTTTCTGTCCATCTATCATTGTCACTTTAATTCTATGACATTTAATGTTATTTACAAAGATAGCGGTGAGAAAGGCGTCACAATTAATTAGCCACAAGTTGATTGAAATGACTTTAGCATCTGATAACAGCAGCCAAGGCTCATTGAAGTATGTTGCTGTTTTTGATTTATAAATTTTCCACAGCGACAATTATCTGCAATAATCCCAAGGTTTGCACATGGAACCAGTTGCACTGTGAAGTCTTTTTTTAACTGGAAGGGAGATTCAAATTATTCTAGAAATAATTGCATTCTTACGTCTTCTGTTGAGATGGATAGTACAGATTTGTTTCTGGAAATGTGGAGGAGCAGAAATAGGGTGACACAGTGGCACAGAGGTTAGCACTGCTGCCTCACAGCGTCAGGGACCCGGGTTCAATTCTGGCCTCAGGTGACTGTCTGTGGAGTTTGCATATTCTCCCCATGTCTGCGTGGGTTTCCTCTGGGTGCTCCGGTTTTCTCCCACAGTCCAAAGATGTGTGGGTTAGATGGGTTGGCCATTCTAAATTGCCCCTTAGTGTCTGGGAGACTAGCTAGGGTAAATGCATGGGGTTATGGGAATAAGGTCTGGGTAGAATTGTGGTCAGTGCAGTCTCGATGGGCCAAATGGCCTCTTTCTGCACTGTAGGGATTCTATGATTCGATGAAACTGCTGAAACCTCAACCTAGCTGGGATCTGCTGTTGGGATCTAGATGACAGACAATTGGCGGGATTTTATGGCCTTTCTCGTCCCGAAACCGCAAAAATCCCACCAGATATCAATGGACCTTTCCATTGGTCTGCCTCTCGCGGGCGGGACGATAAAATTCCGGCCAATGTTCGCATTCATTGCTAGTTGCATTGTGAGGGTAGTGGTGGATATTCTCCTTGAGCTATTGCTGTTCTGATACTATGCTGACAATGTGTGAAAACTAAATTTGTCATTGTAAATACAAATGGAAAACAACAGCCCTAACCTTGGGCACGTCGCCCTGCAAAACATATGTATGATTAAAAAGAGCTGACCCAAAAACTGTTGAGAAATTGTAGCACTCAGAAGTTAAGAGTATATATGCAAAACATTTTTATGTTGGTTGTGATGGAAATGAAGAATAGTTGACATTTATGGCTGGGAAATGCCTTGGAGCTGCTCCAGTGATGTTACTTTGCTTAAAATGCAGTAGAAACCATGTTTGCACACAAAACAATGCTGGCTGGAGCATGAAGAACTCAGGGATTTCTTGACCTATATCTTTTTATGTGAGATTTCAGTAACATTCAATTTAGCAAAGTTAAATTGGTTTCTGCATGTTGTGTCTGCTGGGTGGGGAGGGGTGTGGGGGAGGGGATATGGGTTTGTGCCAATATATACAATTATATATTAACTGCAATGGAAATTGTCTTTCCTGCTTGTGAAAACCTTTGTTTGACCTGAAGGTTTATGTAACTAAAGCTAATCAAGCTCTGGATTCTTTGAAGGCAATGATTATTTTATTTTGTAGATTCTAAACAAATAAATGAGAAAGAATGCAAGTTTGCAGATGGGAACGTTTCCTTAGTAGATGGACCATTCAGACCAAAAGGCACAAGCTAGGTGACCTAAACTACAAACTAGTTAGATGCAGAATGCTGTTCCTGGGATTAACCAGATTGTGCCTTGTAAGGCATTAGTTGGTCAGGCAAAATCTGAATACCTATTTTACTCAGCTGAATTAACTTGCTTCTGTTTATCATCCTTACAATAAATGTGTGATCTGTCAGTGTGGTGTTTTCCATCTATGAGAAGGTCAGAAGTATGTGGCCAGCAACCCTCAACTCACTGGTGCAAGGTCAGATCATTAGAACTGAGACTCACAATATTCCATTCACTTCAAAGTGAAACTGGTCTGCTAATAAAAGCTGCCTTTTGCAGTAAGCATAACGAAAAAACATTAACACACGGGTAAAACTGTACATCACCAAGATAGACCAATGGTAGAAACTCAAAACATTCCATAGCAAAATGTTGTTTTAGATTTGTAAACAATAGACAGACTGCCCCACTGAACAGATATCATCACAGGCGATCAGTATATTTAAGAACCATATTCAAAGTGTTGGAGTGAAGTCAAAGTAAAGGACACAAAATGGTTACCTGGCACAAAATGGACTCTGGGAAAAGACATTAAGAGGCACTGACTTTGGGCACAGACATTACACAAAGAGTTAAAACCTGTAGTGTTTAAATTACTGCAGGAAACAGGTCAGACCTTGAGGCACCTTAAACCTGAGATAAAAGCAGACCCAGAACAATGAGTTTGATAACGAGATCAGCCACTGATGGGGACATAACTGCATAAATGTATCTACTCTATGTACAATGATGTGATAACTATCAATGTCCGTACTTGTCTATGTATAACGATGTGTTAACTGTCAATGTCCGTATCTGTCTACTCAACTTGTAACGATGTGCTAACAGCTAATGTCCGTACTGTCTATTATCTAACAATGTATAAAAGATGCTCAACTACCATTGTGTAGTTGAGAAGGTGACTGCCTGTACTGTGGAGTGCCAGCGCTTCTCCCAAAGCTTTGTCCGAATAAAACTGTTTGTTGAACCTCCAAGTCTGACTCTGAAGTGGTGAATTTCCCACAACAAAGGGAAAAGCACCCATACTTACAGCTGTAACAAGTTGATCAAGAATTTTGAGTAAAGATCTTGTTATGATTCTGGTCCAGACCCCCAAATAGAGGGTACAATATGGTTAGGGACCAGTAATGATTTGTTTAAAGTAGACAAAGCTTGAGATCCCAGATATTTCCTAAGAGAATAAAGTCACAATATTCCACGTTTTTTTGAACAAAACAAAATAAACTTGGATATACAATGTCAGTAAAGTTTACAATTTACAATATTGATCTTATATTCTTACATTCAGAATGAAGGTGAGGTACATGTGAGTTAGTCGGTAAACTGTGGCTGAACATATCACGCTGCACAATAAATGGTAAATGCGACCAAGACAGGTCCCATGGATTTCTCAGCAACCCAATCTGATGTCAGTCTCCACTGTGAGGTACACAATCTCACTAAAACTCCACACCAGGGATTCCAAACTTTTCACCTTCGAAGATCAAGTCATTGAATTCCCCCCTCTGTCTGCTTCAACAACTGCTCACCCCCCAGGGTTTCAAGCACCTTTCCTAAAACTATGTTCCATTGTTTTCCTGAGTTTGCACTCCAGACTAACTGAGGCACAATTTCAGCCATTCAGCCATGCCGAGCAGAACACCACTGCTCCAAATGGTTACCTTCACCCCAACACCCACAAATTGGAATCATCAACTTTCTGCTTCCTTTTCACTCTCCAGGACTTCCCCCAAGCCTCACTGCTACCAGTGGTAGCAATATTTCTGCTTGAAGCCTGTTTCTTTTCTCCTATGCTCCAGTGATTTCTCTTGCAGGTGGTTCCTACCAATGGTCTCCTTCTGGTTGTCTCCTACTCGCTGTGGTCTCCTCCCAGTGGCTCCTTCCTTCTCCCTCTTTTTATGGGATCTCTCCCTGTTTCCTATCCTGTTCCCTCTACCTCTCTGGGACCTCTTTCTGCTCCCTGTTCCAGGACTCCTCTCATTCCTGCGCCCAAAATCTTGGGTCCTGTGATCGTATTTCCATGCTGTTTATTTCCCCACACAGGCGCACTGATCACTTGTCCCTGGCCTGAAGATCTCAAAACACTGAACTGCACAAGCACACCTCCCTCTCAATTCATGCATGTATGGAAACTTCAAAAGCATGTTGCAACTTGTAATTCCCAACTTCCAATCAGAAAATAAGTAAGTTCCTATTTCTTGACAATATTACACATATTCACAGTTTAGGTATGGTATGTTACCACTACAATGCACGCTATGCATTGTCCAGGACATACCATTTCAACTTGTTGTGTGCTTGATTATAACTTCCTTCACTCGGTGTTAAAGGGCAAAATTGTGTCAGTAATTTTAATGTTCTTTGATACTGACATTGTGCCTGATTCCATTTTGAAAATGACTTAATTTGGTTGTCTAAAGTGGCAATCTGTTTCAGATGATGAACCTCTTTTAATATGGAAACTGGGTTCCTATATTGTAAATAGGATACCAATGCCATTTAAGGTTGGAACTTTTCAAAGATCTGAGATGCAGTTTTTCTAGACAAGTTACATATGGACATATTGATCTTTTAAATAAGATGTTTTGTTCAGAAAAGAAAATGCAAGCAAAAATTGTTTGAGACTGTAAAGTAACCAATTACTGGAATTCCTATATGGATTATACTCAGTCCCAAGAGAGACAGCAGAATGTTGCATCCTTTTTCAGACAGAGACATTTCAAAGGAAGAGGTGCAATGCAAAAACTGAACTGTAATCTCCTGCATAGATAATGGAAGCTGATAGTCTCTGCTGAGATGGTAATCTCTTGAGAGTTATATCCTAGACATGTTTGTGTTTTTCCCTTTCCAGGGATACAAAGGAAAAGGTATTAAAAATCAACTGAAACCGTGGTCCCTGGGTGCTTGTTTGTTGTTCTAGTTTGACTGTATGAAGGTGTGATGTGAGGGTCACAGTTGAGGAATGTTCACTAGGCACCCCTGCTTGCATGTAAAGAAGTCTCTAACTCTCTCTGATTGCTGGAAGCAAGTCACAAGTCAGCAAAGCCACAGTCAAAAAGGAAACAGGACAGATTCTTACAGCTAACCTGCAGAACCAAGAATTTCCAAGCCAACTGGTCAATATCAGAAGTCTTCGCTACTGGAAATACCCAACTTAACAGGTGCAACATTTTACCATCTCCTCATGGATAAACCAAACTGATCCAGGTACCTAAGTTTTTGTTTAAGTTTGTTCATTAATGTCACAAGTAGGCTTACATTAACACTGCAATAAAGTTATTGTGAAAATCCCCTAGTCGCCACACTCCAACGCCTATTCGGATACACTGAGGGAGAATTTATCATGGCCAATGCACCTAATCAGCAGGTTTTTCAGACTGCGGGAGGAAATCAGAGTTCCTGGAGGGAGAACGTACAAACTCTGCACAGACAGTGACCCAAGCTGGTAATTGAACGCCGTGCTTAGCGCTGTGAGGCAGCAGTTCTAACCACTGTGGCACTGTGCCATGCCATTGGTTACATGTTATTTTTAGACTCACTTCTCATTTCTGATCTGTGCGTCTATCCATTGAATTTCATTATTTTCTTCTTGCATTTTAGTAACTAATAAACACAGTCTTTCTTTAACTCAAGAAAACTTGATTAAATTGGTTCCTTTTAAAACATAAATATATGGGAAATATACTGGGAAAAAGGTATCCACAAAGGAAAAGGGGTTCTTTTTAAATTAACCTTGTTGTGATCACAGGGGGGAACAAATAAAGAAGGGAAGCCAGTTCATCCCTTCTCACCCAGGAGTATAAAAATTTGGGGGTATCCCATCCAGAATCATAACAAATTGGGAGACCTCACCCAGGGACCGGCTGTAACAAGGAGCAGAAGTATATTTTTCAGGCCCACAAGAATCAGATTCACTGAAGCTCCAGGATATCCCCCTATTGGTGTGCATTTTGGTGATAGTGACCACAATTCGGTTACGTTCACCTTAGTGATGGAAAGGGATAGGCATGAACCTCGGGCCAGTGGTTTTAGCTGGGGGAAGGGTAATTATGAGGCTATTAGGAGAGAATTAGGAAACATAGGTTGGACTAGGAGATTACAGGGACTGGGAACGTCCGACATGTGGAGTTTTTTCAAGGAGCAGCTACTGCGAGTCTGTGATAGGTATGTCCCTGTCAGGCAAGGAGGAATTGGTAGGGCTAGGGAACCGTGGTGCACCAAAAAAGTTTCTTTGTTGGTTAAAAAGAAAAAGGAGGCTTATGTTCGGATGAGACGTGAGCACTCGGGTAGTGCACTAGAAAGCTTTAGATTGGCTAAGAGGGAGTTGAAGAGCGAGCTTAGAAGGGCTAAAAGGGGACATGAGAAGACTTTGGCGGATAGGGTTAAAGAGAATCCTAAGGCGTTCTATAGGTATGTCAAGAACAGAAGGTTGGTTAGGGCAAGTTTAGGGCCAGTTATAGATGGCAGAGGGAAGTTATGTGTGGAACCGGAGGAGATTGGTGAAGCATTGAACCAATATTTCTCTTCGGTGTTCACGCAAGGGGACATGAATATAGCTGAGGAGGACACTGGGTTGCAAGGGAGTAGAATAGACAGTATTACAGTTGATAAGGAGGATGTGCAGGATATTCTGGAGGGTCTGAAAATAGATAAATCCCCTGGTCCGGATGGGATTTATCCAAGGATTCTCTGGGAGGCAAGAGAAGTGATTGCAGAGCCTCTGGCTCTGATCTTCAGGTCGTCGTTGGCCTCTGGTATAGTACCAGAAGATTGGAGGTTAGCGAATGTTGTCCCATTGTTTAAGAAGGGGAACAGAGACTTCCCCGGGAATTATAGACCGGTGAGTCTCACTTCTGTTGTCGGCAAGATGTTGGAAAAAATTATAAGGGATAGGATTTATAGTTATTTGGAGAGTAATGAATTGATAGGTGATAGTCAGCATGGTTTTGTGGCAGGTAGGTCGTGCCTTACTAACCTTATTGAGTTTTTTGAGAAAGTGACCAAGGAGGTGGATGGGGGCAAGGCAGTGGACGTGGTATATATGGATTTTAGTAAGGCGTTTGATAAGGTTCACCATGGTAGGCTTCTGCAGAAAATGCAGATGTATGGGATTGGGGGTGATCTAGGAAATTGGATCAGGAATTGGCTAGCGGATAGGAAACAGAGGGTGGTGGTTGATAGTAAATATTCATCATGGAGTGCGGTTACAAGTGGTGTACCTCAGGGATCTGTTTTGGGGCCACTGCTGTTTGTAATATTTATTAATGATCTGGATGAGGGTATAGTTGGGTGGATTAGCAAATTTGCTGATGACACCAAAGTCGGTGGTGTGGTAGACAGTGAGGAAGGGTGTCGTAGTTTGCAGGAAGACTTAGACAGGTTGCAAAGTTGGGCCGAGAGGTGGCGGATGGAGTTTAATGCGGAGAAGTGTGAGGTAATTCACTTTGGTAGGAATAACAGATGTGTTGAGTATAGGGCTAACGGGAGGACTTTGAATAGTGTGGAGGAGCAGAGGGATCTAGGTGTATGTGTGCATAGATCCCTGAAAGTTGGGAATCAAGTAGATAAGGTTGTTAAGAAGGCATATGGTGTCTTGGCGTTTATTGGTAGGGGGATTGAATTTAGGAGTCGTAGCGTTATGTTGCAACTGTACACAACTCTGGTGCGGCCGCACTTGGAGTACTGTGTGCAGTTCTGGTCCCCACATTACAGGAAGGATGTGGAGGCTTTGGAGAGGGTGCAGAGGAGGTTTACCAGGATGTTGCCTGGTATGGAGGGGAGATCCTATGAGGAGAGGCTGAGGGATTTGGGATTGTTTTCGCTGGAAAGGCGGCGGCTAAGAGGGGATCTTATTGAAACATATAAGATGATTAGAGGTTTAGATAGGGTGGATAGTGATAGCCTTTTTCCTCTGATGGAGAAATCCAGCACGAGGGGGCATGGCTTTAAATTGAGGGGGGGTAGTTATAGAACCGATGTCAGGGGTAGGTTCTTTACCCAGAGGGTGGTGAGGGATTGGAATGCCCTGCCAGCATCAGTAGTAAATGCGCCTAGTTTGGGGGCGTTTAAGAGATCCGTAGATAGGTTCATGGATGAAAAGAAATTGGTTTAGGTTGGAGGGTCACAGTTTTTTTTTAACTGGTCGGTGCAACATCGTGGGCCGAAGGGCCTGTTCTGCGCTGTAATGTTCTATGTTCTATGTTCTATGTTCTATTCCTGCAAATTATCTTTGCTGCAGCCAGCCAAATCTGATCTTTAGGCTTCAATCCAATGAGCTGCACTAAGTCCCTCGTTGGTGGCCTTCAGCTCACATACCAGACTTAAATGAGGCTGAATTCCACCCCGCATCCGTCCCCCCCCCCACCCCCCCCACCCCATGTTGCAGTGTGTTTTCTGACGGTGCAGGTGCCAGTGGGATCTTCCTGTGCTGCCGATGTCTATGGCATTTTGCATAGCTCGCCCCTCCAGCTGCTGTGGGGACCACTTTGGCAGGATCAGAACATCCTGCCGGTGGTAAGGGCCTGAAGTATTCACTTAATTTAGTCTTTATTATGATCTTGAGCTGTTGATCTCTATTGCTGTCGACAAAACTATTCTAGTTCAAAAAAATTGATCCATACCTCCCAGAACATCTGCCCCAGAACCTTTCATCTGACATTTAAAATGTTGCCTTTGATGTGCTAACAAGACAATATTTATTGCCTATCTCTTGATGCTGGGAGAGCATTAAGAATCAGTCATGTAGCGTGGGATTGGAATCACTTGTAGATCAGTCCAGGTAGGACTGGCAGGTCCTTCTTTAGATGCTATCAGTGAACCAGTTGGGTTTTGTATCACGCATACCTCCATGGCTAGAGTAAACAGTTAATTTCTTCTGGAAGCAGAAGAGCAATCTCAATAATTTCATTCTGTTTCATGCATTGAGTCATTGACATTTTCTTGTTCATATCCGAATGGTTTATTTTTTCTAGCTGGACAGCTGTATACATTATGATTTTTGTTTTGTTAATCAGGGAAGCAGAGTGCTTTTATTGCTGTTGCCCAAATAAACATCAAACTCTTCAGCAATACTGCACAATTTTGTTTGAGTAACAATGCTTTTATGCCAAGACAAAATGCCTCTTTTAATTTTGGTGTCAGGTCACATCAAAAACTAGACAGACAAGCCAAATAATTTCAATTTAATGAAGCTGCTGCTCTGTTGTTTGGCTATAGATGCACACGATGATCTAAATATCCAAACCACACATCCGGCTAGTGGGGATGCACTGACACAGGACTCCCACCCATCTATCTGGATTGATGCGGAATCTGCTGGATAAGCCAGGATTTCAGACATTTAAATAACACTGAGTGAGAAACAATTGCACGTCCTACAGGCAACTGGAAAAATGTGCTGGGTGAGATGGAAAATCTGTGGGGGTCAGCATGGAAAACTCTATGTAAGGGAAGTATTTGCCAAAGATCTTGGGGTGAATGGGATTAAAGGTAATGGGGAGAAAGCAGCATTAGGCTATTGAGTTGGACGATCAGCCATGATTGTGATGAATGGCGGAACAGGCTCGAAAGGCCAAATGGCCTCCTCCTGCTTCTAACTTTTATGTTTCTATGTTAGATGGCTTGAATGCAGTAGAGTCCTATGCTATTCTTTGCAAACTATCAAAGAAGGCTGACGTACAATGCTCAGCAATCTAGAGAAAAGAACAGCTCTAAGAACTTCTGAATATCGCCCAAAGCAACAGCAGCCTCTAATGCAGAATCAACCATGTTGCTAGATTGAGGTTTGCGGCTATATATCTTCAGCATCTATGGAAGACATAGATCTCCTCATCCCCAACATCCTTAGGGTTACCATTGACCAGAAACTCAACTCAACTCACCACATAAACACAGTGGCGACAAAAGCAGGTCAGAGGCTAGGAATACCGTGGCAAGTAGTTCACCTCCTGACTCCCCAAAGCCTATCGACTATCTACAAGGCACAAGTCAGGAGTGTGATGGAATACTCCACACTTGCCTGGATGGGTGCAGCTCCAACAACACTCAAGAAGCTTGACACACCATCCAGGACAAAGCAGCCTGCTTGATTGGCACCATATCCACTCCCTCCACCACTGACGCTCAGTAGCAGCAGTGTGTACTATCTACGCGATGCACTGCAGCAATTTATCAAAGATCCTTTGACAGCACCTTCCAAACCCATGACCACTTCCATCTAGAAGGACAAGGGCAGCAGATACATGGGAACAGCACCACCTGCAAGTTCCCCGCCAAGCCACTCACCATCCTGACTTGGAAATATATCGCTGTTCCTTTGCAGTTGCTGGATCAAAATCCTAGAACTCTCTTCCGAACAGCATTGTGGGCCAATCCACAGCATGTGGACAGCAGTGATTCAAGAAGGCAGCTCACCACCACCTTCTTAAGGGCAACTAGGGATGGGCAATAAATGCTGGCCAGCCAGCGCTGCCCATGTCCCACAAATGAATAAAATAAAAAGGTGCTGCCTTGTAATCCTGGTTTTTCAAGTTTTTCTGCTTTCCTTGCTGACGTATCCTTGAAAAAATTGGGAATGGGGAAAGAATGTAACAATGGTTATGCATTATTTGCTTGGTAGAAGTATGGAAAAAATCTAGGGATATGGGGAAAGTCCAGGAAAGTGGTGTTGAGGTAAATGAACAGCCATGATCTAACTGAATGGCGGAGCAGTCTCATTGCACCGCATGGCCTTCTCATGTCCCTATGTTCCAATGCGACGACAACTTAGAATATAGAACACTGTTTAAACCTCTGATCCCAATGATAACAAGGCTGCTTATTAAATAAAGGAATCTTGGCATGCTATTCCCATACTGGTGCCAGCGAATTCCTCACTTTGATCACATTCAAACATCCAACGGGGCTCCAGATAGGCACCTTCAGCTTCCTGCCCTCACTGGGTTTAAATTATTTCATTGTTTCTGACAAATGTGAAAAGCACAACATCTGGCCCCCACATGGGGAATGACACATGTTTGATCTGTGGATGTTTGAACATCACTTGCCACCCTGTAGTCCTACAAGTTCCTTCAACCACTATTCAAGTACTGTGGAGACTGTTGAGGCACTTCTCGAAGTGTAACAAACAGAGAATATCCATCCTGACCATCATCTGTGTAACTGCTCAGACATTTTAGAAGTTTACACAAGTAAATGGGAAGGTCAGCAATGATAATATGCACACAATAACAGATTTACAGATATAACTTATTTGATATATATCTTAGGAAATAAAGGAAAGGAAAATAGACTTGAATGTAAGTAATGCCATATCATGTTTTTCATTAATAAATTGTGATTCTTTCTATGCAGTTGATTACTCTGAGTTCTAATGATGTTTGGTCAGCAATCACAAGAGATGTTCATGGTAAATTCTTTGAGCAGCAAATGAGATAGATTACCAATTATTTTGTCTTGTCTTTGTGGTGTCGTTCAAGAAAATGTTTGCCAGGCTCTGGGGTGAACGTCCTACTCTTCTTTGATGAGTATAATGGAATCTTTACCACGATTGCAAATGTTATCTGATAAAGGATTGGGTCAGTAGCTAAGAAATGGAGATTAGGGAAGGACTGGAAACAATGACCTGAATCTTCCGAGAAGCAACAATCATTGTTGGATTGCTCTACTTTCTATGCCTTTACTTTCTCAGGAGGCTAAGGAAATTCAGCATGATTCTCACCAACTTTTATGAATGCATCATAGAAAGCATGCTTTCTGGTTGTATCACAGCTTGGTATGGCTCCTGCTCTGACCAAGACTGCAAGAAACTACAAAGGGCTGTGAATGTACCCCAGTCCATCACGCAAACCAGCTTCCCATCTATTGACTGTGTCTACATTTCCCGCTGCCTCGGAAAAGCAACCAGCATAATCAAGGACCACAAGCACCCTGGACATACTTTCCTGTACCTTCTTCCGTCAGGAAGAAGATACAAAAGTCTGAGGTCATGTACCAACCGACTCAAGAACAGCTTCTTCCCTGCTGCCATCAGACTTTTGACTGGACCTACCTTATATTAAGTTGATCTTTCTCTACGACTGTAACACTACATTCTGCACCATCCTTTCCTTCTCTATGTATGGTATGTTTTGCCTGTATAGTGCACAAGAAACAATACTTTTCACCGTATACCAATACATGTGACAACAATAAATCAAAGCAAATCAAATTGCTACTCTGCTTAAACATTCTCCCAACTTGATGCTGCCCTGCATTTTTTCCAGGACTCTTCTAAACTCCAATGAGGAACAAGAGGTGATCTGACTGAAACATATACGATTCTGAGGGAAGATTACAGGATAGATGGAGAAAGAATGTTTCCCCTCTTGGGGAGAATCTAAAACCATTAACATATTGGCGAACATAGAAACCAGAAGGGGAAGTTGGGTAACTAGCAGTTTAGTGACAACAGGGTCAAGGGAGAAGGTGGTGGTTTCAATGGACAAGATTAATTCAGTGAGGGCATGAGGGAGGATAGAAAAAAATATAAAGAAAGATGCGAGTTCAGGGATAGGGCAGGAGAGCTTTAGAGAAAGTTTAGGCTTCAAAGCTGGTGAGATGCATTAGGATATCTAACTGCTACCCTTCAGCTTGGCTGCCAAAGTTAAATGACAGGAATCACTTTGTCACCAGAATACGAATGTAAAAATATAAGAAATAGTAGCGGGACTGAGCTATATGGCCCCTTGAACCTGCTCTGCCATTCATTGTGATCATGGCTGAGTTTTGCCATCACTCCACTTTCCCACCTTACCCCCATATCCCTCAATTCTGCTACTGTCCAAAAATCTATCAGTCTCAGTCTCGATCATTTTCACTAGCTAACCATTCACAACCCTCTGGGGCAGCGAATTCCAAAGATTCACAACCATCTGCATGAATGCTTGGCCAATCAGCACATTTTGGTGGCCTGTCAAGCATGTTCAAGTGCGTATACGTGTGAACTTATGTGTTCCTCTCCATGTGTGTGCATACAAACATGTGTAAGTGTTTCCCCATCCTACCCTTTTGCTGAACTTTTTAAAATGCTGCTCATTTGTAGCATCTTCTCATTCTTTTGCTAGATCCAGACCTAAATTGTAAAATTTTTCTTTTCTTGCCACAGATGTTGCTTGTAACACAGGAACAGATTTGGATCATCCAGCTCTCTGTGACTTTTCCCCCAATCAATTAGATTATACCTGATCTATAACTCAACTCTGTACCACAACCTGCCTTTACCCTATATCCCTTCGGGCGGCATGGTGGCACAGTGCTTATCACTGCTGCCTCACAGCGCCAGGGACCCGGGTTCGATTCCTGGCTTGGGTCACTACCTGTGTGGAGTTTGCACGTTCACCCCATGTCTGCGTGGGTTTTCTCCGGGTGCTCCAGTTTCCTCCAACAGTCTGAAAGGCATGCTGGGTAGGTGCATTGACCCGAACAGGTGCTGAAGTGTGGCGACTAGGGGAATTTCACAGTAACTTAATTGCAGAGTTAATGTAAGCCTTACTTGTGATTAATAAATAAACTACTTTTTTAACTTTTTCACGCTCTTGGTGAATAAAAATCTCTCCATTTAATTTTGAATGAGCAGAATTTTCTCGTCCGTCTGCCACGGGAATTGAAGTGGGCGGGATACAGACCATGCAAAGGTCTGTTGACCTCAGGCGGGACTTTCCGGTTTTGAGGGGAGCACGGCCAGAAAATCTCACCCAATGTTTTCAGCATTTTCTGTTATGTTTCAGATTTGCACCACCTTCAGTTATTTTAATCTGCGGCTGAAAATTCCACCAGAAATACCGCTGACCATTTTTTCAAGTGACCACAGAAGCAAGGCCGCCCAGCAGGAAAATTGCCAAGGGAGAGCGGCCTGCCAATTGCCGGCATCTTCCCACCTCCAGCTTATTTTCAAGGAGGCTGGGTCAGATGTGCAATGGCTACGTGCCCACAAATGATGGATAGTCAATTGACGCAATTAATGGACCTCTCCCACACCAACTGGAAAATTCCACTCAGCAGGTAGGCATCCCATAGTTGTCAGAACCTGGCCAGTGAAAGGAGGTGGCTGGCCAGCAGTAGACCAGGAGAGCCAACTCTCTGGGCGGACATTAACATCCACCCCAACTGTTTATGCAGAATCCTGGCCACAGCTGTGACCATGCTGTGGAGATGCCAGCGTTGGACTGGGGTAAGCACAGTAAAAAGTCTCACAACACCAGGTTAAAGTCCAACAGGTTTATTTGGTAGCACAAGCCACAAGCTTTCAGAGCGCTGCTCCTTCATCAGGTGAGTGGGAGTTCTGTTCACAAACAGGGCATATAAAGACACAAATTCAATTTACAAAATAATGGTTGGAATGCGAGTCTTTACAGGTAATCAAGTCTTAAAGGTACAGACAATGTGAGTGGAGAAAGGGTTAGAACTCCCACTCACCTGATGAAGGAGCAGCACTCTGAAAGCTTGTGGCTTGTGCTACCAAATAAACCTGTTGGACTTTAATCTGGTGTTGTGAGACTTCTTACTGCACAGATGTGACTGCAGGCTGCCCTATGTTTCCCCCACTAAAATGGTGGTCTGGTGGCTTTGGCTATTTTTATTTTGAAGAGTCTTGGGGCACCCACTTTCTTCCTTGACTTCATCCACAGGCCAACACTCAGTGCTGGCCAACTTCCTATTGGCCCTCCAGCTTTGGGCACCTTCACGCCACCCTTAGTTGGGAAGCGAGCGTCCCACTGACCAATCTTTAAAAAAATCATGGCATGCACAGCATGCTAACACCACACGGGGTCAGGACCTGGAAATGATTCCAACCTCGGGGTCTTGATCCCAGAAGAAAGTTCTTGTCCAACGTAGCATAATAATGTAGCATTCTCTCAGCATTTCACAGATGCGCGTGTGCTCAAGTTCTGGAGTGGGGCTTGACTTAAAAACAAAATTTCTCCCAATTGAGCCGAGCTGAGTGAAACCAACCATGTTTTTCTCATTTACTCATTTAGTAGCTTTCTTACAGCCCCCTCACCAGTAACGTGAGGTATGGTAGATCTATGGTAAAAAAAATATGTAATTGTATGCAGGTGGCCTGGCCTGTAGTACTTAACTTTTTAAAGATGTTTCACAATTTGTATTGTTGGTGAGAATAGTGTTCTTTGCTCTTTGATATTACTTTGTTTACATTTTTATTGGTGCATCTTTGGCTTAGATTTTACATTGAGAATAACAGTAAAATGCTTCCCATTATTATGGAACAAACTGAACATCAGTCTCCGGAGTCCATGCATGCACAGTTAAATATGAAAATGCAGAGGGTGTGGCCCTTCACAGGCTGCACAATAACAGAATCTTGCCAATGAACTTGGCATTGATATAAACATAAAGGTTTGAAACTGGGGAACTTATCTCAGCTACCTCCCTAACATGGCAGAAAAATTTAGGGCAGTTGCATTCTAGACTAAATGAATTTAATATGTGATTAAATCATAATTACTGCCAAACAACCTCTCTGGCACCAAGAATTTAATTTTACAAGTGTAGAGTCTCATTCCTTTAGAATTTAGTTATTGTTGGATATATAAAAGCAAAATTGCTTAACTTTATGGTTATTTCATCTTCCTGCCTTTTTTTATCTTTCTTAATCCCATCTTGCTTTCTCTTTGCTTATGGGGAATTTTAACCTTCAAGGGAGGAAAGAGGTGGTAGAACAGCAAAACATACCAGTATATCGGAAACCAAACATGACCTTGCTCACTTCCGCATTTAACCAGTGGGCATCTGGAGGTATGCAGAAAGCCATTGTGAGGCTGGCAGGTAGAAATCAGATTATGTAATGTGGCTCTTGAATGAAGATTCAAGAATGCATTCTGGCTTTAACTCCCAGCACAAAATTTGCTAAGCTGTCTGAAACTTGCTAAAATCAACAAGGCAAGATCTCAGTCGGGATTTGACGGGCTGTGACATCGACTGGCTGAAAAGCCTTTGAATACTGAACCAGGACAGTTACTTTTTCACAAATGTGAAAGGTGATTGCTTATAGGACTTGCTCTGCGAATGTCCTTTCATTGCTTTAGAGGTGATTTCTAATTCTTTGGAGGCAATTTCTGTTATTCTGGGGGTTTTTTTCTACTTTGATCTGTACTTCCCTGCTGTCAGTCTTTACTGCAACATGGAAGCAACTTATGCAGCTCTACCTTGGATTTCTGATGGGGATGAAATGGAGCAGCACCAGCAACACCAACACCAGCAGAAACAAGAGCCGAGGGTGTAACACCAGCAGCAGCAGCTGCCTTCTCCTCAGACACTGGCTGTCCATGAGGACAGACGAATCAAACAGAGATCCCCAGCTTGAAGGAAGCATACTGCCAGCACAGGACATTTAAACAAAGGATCAACTTTCTGGACACAACTAAGCAACTGTGCCTCAGGCGGCTCAAACCTCCTTAGCAGGTCACGACTGAGATCTGATCCTTGTTCGTATGTTCACATGAACAAAGTTTCCTTCCCAGTGGTCTAGGTGGGCAAGTATTGCCAATGGTTGTTGAGATCCCTGTAGCCTGAATTTCTTTGCCGTTGTCTCCTTCTAGAAATCTAATTGTGAGGTCTGCAGTTTTTCACAATCAGTTCTGTTTACCAGGGTTGTCACTTAGCTTGCTACTGATGGAGTTAGTCAGACGCAAAGGGCTCTTAGATTTGCTGCAATAGCTGGATTTCAACAGGCTCCGGTGGTCATTCACTGCAGAATGCAATTAAGGCACTCTTAGATCCTCTAATAGAATTTGTCAATCATTCTGGCACAGACATGATGGACAAAATGGCCTCCTGTGTTGTAACCATTCTATAATTCTATAAAAGGGATTCCACTCCATCAATGTCCAGCCGGTATGTGACCACTGAATGGTTTTCATGCACGTCTGGGCAAGGTAGCTTGGAAACTGCCAATGGACCTTTACTTTACATCTGTCACAACTCCCATAAATCTTCGTCCCTCCAAACAGAGTCACCAGTTAACTCCTTGGAGATAAGTGGCTGGATTTTCACAACCTCTTCCCAACTCAACAGACATTTTGAAAGGGTGGGCAGGACCTGGGTGCAGAATTCCCACCTCCTTTTCCAGCTGGAAGTGTTTTCGTCAGTAAGGAAAAGTGGGAGGACATGGTTTGCACCATTTAAAATTAATGGAGAGTTTAAACAGACAATTTTCTCTGCTGCAATTGCCTTAACCTGCAGTGCAGGAGTCATGAGTTTATGTGTGGAAGTGTAAACGCTTCAGAAGGCCTCCTAAAAGAGCTCTGTGCAGAGCTCTGCAAAGGGAAAGTTTGAACACAAATTTTACTATAGAGATGGAGGTTGGCACCAGACCACAATGGGAGCTGGTTGTGGGGTGGTGAAAGTGAAAGGGAATATCTGTGTGGGTCCCAAGGAGGATTTCCTGCCTGAGGCAGCTAAGTGGGAGACAGGATAGATTGTCATGTTTGCTGAGGGTGTAGTGAAGGAAGGAAGTTGAAAAACTGGGCACTGCATCTTCCTACATACACACAATAGAGGAAGCTTAGCAACAGCAATGTGCAGCCAGAACATGCTCAGGATTGGCAGAGCTACCACAGAGTGCAGCAGGAAGGAAAAAGAGGTACTATCCAGAGTGAAGGGTATACTGTCTCTGAAGAAGTTATTGCGATATGAGTGAGAGGCAGTCTCGGTGAAGGCTCCAAATTTCAAGGGAAATGATTACAGATGTTTGTGCCATGGTGGAAAAAGACCTTGCATCACAATCAACCATGCCCTTACTTGTTACACTCAAAGTTACCATGGCCATAAAATTCTATGCAGCCAGTTCCTTCCAGGGGTCTGCTGCAGGCTTCTTTTGCATCTCTCAATCAACTGCTCACTGGTGCATCAGCACAGTACTATGCACTCCTTGCTTGGATTTGGAAACACTTTATCTTCCTCATAAATGTAGGCTGGTTTCCCACAAGTTCAAAGAGTGATAGACTTTAGCCATGTCAGTAATGGCACCAATGCAGCAGCCAAAAACATTTGTGTTCAGAAACCATTCCACCCCATTAATGTGCAGGTTTTATGTGACCACACTAAGGTCTTCATGCATGTTACTGCCATGACTCTTTTATCCTGAGCACTCACACCTGCCATAACTTTTTCAGCTTAGACTATTGTTGACTTTTGGGAGACCAAGGCAATCCATAGGAAAGTGGTTGACCTATTCCTATGAGATGACCAGAGATGGGGCCTCAACATTACTATAATAACAACTACTTGTAGATGAGGACTGTCATTGAGAAGCAATATTAAAGATGTGGTTTAGATACAGAGTTTGACAAGGGGAATGACTGGAAGAGGCTGAAGCAGAATTCCCATGGCCATGTGTCGTTTCTCTATCTTCTCTCTCATGATCCACCTGCTAGTCCCTGCTATCAAGAGCTGGAGACCACTTGCTGTACCTTAGTGAGCTTCTGAATGATCAAGGCTAGGCTTTCATCCATCCTGTGTAAAGTGGCAGGCTGAGTGTGCAGGTTATTTGTGAGGACCAGCCTACACTCGGTTGCCTGATTCACGAGGTTGCTCTTACCATGGAGCTGGACAAGCAACACAAAGGCCTGAGGGATTATGTGAACTTCCAGGTTAGGTTGAAGGAGGCGGCACAGTTCTATCAGCACTTCCTTAGTGAACATGTGCTGGGTGCAGTCGAGGTAGGGAAAGTGCTCTTAATCAATGGGAAAGGGCATAGGAGCTGCAAGGGCTGCCATTCTGTCAACAGTTGGTGTGCAACATTGGCCACCTACATTAAGTCATTAAATGTCTTCCTGCACTGCTTCCTGGTCTTCAAAACCAATTTCTGGCATAGACCTCCCCGGCAACCTACACCCATTCCTTTCAGAGGAGTGTCACCTGACTTTCCACAAAATAATGGTGCCTCTCCTCCTGTCCACTTTGATGGCTACCAGAACCCCATCTGTGAACTGAATGACCCTTCCTCTGCCCTGGTGCTCCACTTCCATTCGCCAGTCACCAGAAGCTTTCTTTGACTCAGTGTAGCTTCACTTTAAAAGGGGCAGATTCCCTTTAAGAACTGGAGGCTAGCTGGAGCTCATACTTGTCTCGTGGGTTATTAGTCCTCATGTTATGTGTGAATCCAGTCAACAACATTTCTTCATGCTGGTCTGCATGACCAGTCATTGAAATTAGGAGGCAGCACCAAGCTTTGCGCATTGTCTCCCTTAAGCAGGAATGGACCTGGGCAGGTCACAAATCACAACCCTTGTGCTCAAAAATGAGCCCTAACATTTTTTTAACTCCCTTTTTGTCTCATTGAGGATTCCTATTGATTAAAATGACTGCTCTTACTTGTCCGGTGAGTGTGCCACAGATCCCCTGTAGAGGGCGCAATGCTGAATCAGCTGCTCAATGACATCAAGTTGCTGCTAAAATCCTGTGAAGATTCTGTGGCTGGCTGTCAGTAAAATGAATAACAACCGCAATTTAACTGCTGACTGCAGAACCCATGCTAATATTTGTTGTTTTTCTCTAATTTTCTTCTGCATTGCATGACTTTTATTTCTTATTCTGTTTCTTCTGTGTTTCCATTCCAGTTCTAATTTCATTGTGGTGCAGGATAAAAACAGCTTTGGGAATTCAATTGTGCTTGTAGATTTGGAGGAGGGAAGAGAGTCAATTTCCCTCCATCCTGCACCCAAGTAGCAGCTAAAAAATTCACTGGAAAAATAGGATATTGTAACTGGTGCCGCTGGGTGGATACATGGTCAGTTTACCCAAGGAAATGTTTATTGTCCCATTACCATTCACAATGCGTTTACCACCACTATTAATGTGATTGGTCTGTGCACATCCTCACATGATCTAAGGGCCTACTGCTGGACAGGGAGCGTGTGCAACTGTTTTTGATATTCAATGTAGTGTAAGGGTCTAGCCCATATAGGGTTAATGCAGGACTGAGTACAGTAGCCCCCGCACTGTGATGTAAGAAGGCACATGACCCAGGGGTCAGTGTGATGTTGAGTAAAGGTGAATGAAGACATAGATCTGGAGATAGCTCCTTGCTTGTGCGCTATACTGTCTATATGTATACAGTTACAAGTAGTTAATAAAAATTTGCTGTTAACACACTGAAGATTTCTTTAAGAGACATCATTCTGTAACCAACCCCATCCCAACAGCTAAGGCTATATATTTTATGCAAATTAATGTCCTTGCTCTCCGGTTACTATGCACACCCTGTCTAGATTCACCAGTTGCCATTTTAACCCTTCCACTTTCAATACAGATTGTTGTTCAAAATTCCCAATATGCATGCTGGAGTGAAAAGCTCTGTTCTGCAAGCATTAGAGATGAAAATTTACTTCAGTTATAACATTGAGTTATTATAATAAGAAGAATATATGTAACAGAATGTGACCGAATGTATTAAGACAGAATAGTTAAGAGCAAGTATCGAAACAAATATATCAGCCAGGACTTTCCAGCCATTTAAGCCGCTGGGATCTTCCAGTCCCGCCAACGATACACCCCCATCATGGATTTCCAGGCAGCGAAGGGCACATTCAATGAGAAAGCCTATTGACAATGGTGGGACCAAAAAATTCCACTGCCGGCTAATGATGGGCAGCCTTCCACGGTTGCTTGGTAAATCATGTCCATTATCTCACTAAAAATAAGTAAATTCAAGTTTAGATTTTTTTAAATGGTCCTGAGGAGAGTAAATGGTTAAATTTATCTGTACATCTTCAAGCAAGTTTCTTTTTATAAGTATGAGACACTCCATATAATATGCACATAATTTTTTTCAGACTACACTCAGGATTTGTTTTCATTGGAAGAATTCCAACTTGATTGAAGTCATCATTTCAGTTTCTGCTCTTAACTGTGACTGCAGTTTGAGCCTTCAGTCTGGACTCCATTGAACCAATAGTTCCTTTTACCCCTGGTCAAATTCAGGCAGAGAAGGGACTAGGTGCATAACCACAGTGAAGGGGTATTAATTTGCAAATATTACAACAGAACAATCGGAGAAAGCATTTAAAAATGAGGGCATGGGAACATTTCTCCAGCCTTTGTTTCCCTTTACTTTTAGTATGTTTTATTTTCTGTTCGGTCTCCAGTTTGGCACATTACTTCCTGATAGGAGAGTGGGGAAGTGACCTGCCCTCAAGCTTCAATCAGTCCCACTCTTGATCTAAAATCTAGAAGGTGACAGAGGCCTCTCAAGAGAATTCCCCTCCGCTTTTCACTCTGCCTGTCTGTGAGAGGAGATAACCTTCAATAATATCTATCATTTGCTATGTCGACACTTATGTTCATCAACTTGTATCATATTGAGCTGACACTCGTTTTGGAGAATAATAAATGTTGTGCTGCCATATTGTCATTCAGATATTTTGCATAGGAAGATTAGCAACACGATCAAATATAGTTTGGAAAGCAAGGTAGAGAGGCAGTGAGGTTTAAGAATGGAATTCAAGAGCTTAGAGCTGAGGCAACTGAAGACATAGCTAACAATGGTAGGGCAATTAAACTCAGTGATGTGCAAGAGGCCAGAATTAGAGCCAGACAGCTATCTCCAAGGGTTGTGAGGCTGCATTAGGGACAGGCAAGACCATGGGATTATATGAAAAGAAGCAATGAGAATTCTGAAACTGGGATGCTGCTTAACCAGGAGCCTGTGTAAGTCAGTGAGCAATAAGGATGATAAGTGCATGGGACTTGACACGAATTAGGACACAAGTAGCAGAGTTTTGGATAACCTCAAGTTTAGAGGCTGAGGCTGAGCAGCAATGAGTGAGAATAAGTTTTTAAGTTTGAAGTTTATTTATTAGTGTCACATAAGGCTTACATTAACACTCCAATGAAGTTATTGTGAATATCCCCTAGTCGCAACACTCCAGCGCCTGTTTGGGTACACTGAGGGATAATTTAGCATGGCCAATGCACCTAACCAGCATGTCTTT
The DNA here is from genome assembly GCF_964213995.1 of Mustelus asterias. Lineage (NCBI taxonomy): Eukaryota > Metazoa > Chordata > Chondrichthyes > Carcharhiniformes > Triakidae > Mustelus > Mustelus asterias. The sequence goes on along the minus strand of NC_135802.1, from coordinate 92,123,291 downwards.
CTGACTGTGGGAGGAAACCGGAGCATCCGGAGGAAATCCACGCAGGCACAAGGAGAATATGCAGACTCCACACGGACAGTGACCCAAGCCCCAGGTCCCTGGCATTGTGAGGCAGCAGTGCCAACCACTGTGCCACCGTGAATAGTCAAGTCTGGAGGTAACAAAGGCATGAGTGAAGTTTTCAGCAGCATATGAGCTGAGGCAAGGAGGTGGGAAATGGGGGAGTGCAGGGGTGTAGGTGTTGGGAAGGACTTGGGGATCAGGAAGGGAGAGTGATTTTTGTATCTTTTATCCTTGTTGCTTTTTTTCTATTGTTAGTAGATACACCATGTTAATTATTCAGTTCAAGAGGCAAAACAACACAGCAAGTTAATAGAACATTAGCGTGCCACCAGGGTAGTAGGATACAGATGGTTGATTTTCTGATTGTGCTCCTGAAACACAAAGCCTCAGTTGTATGGTTAACCTTTACTCTCAAGCAGCAATCCGGCCTAGTGAATGGCCAGCCTGGTCTGGGAACAATAGCAGGGAGCTTCAGTCTATTTCAGTGGCCAGACCTCTTTAACATGCAGTTGGCCGACTTCCAAACCAAAACTGCCTGCAAGTTGCCAGCATGTGGGAGCCTAGCAGTTAAAATAGTGAGGCCAGAGATCTGAGGAAACAGTCCATTGAACAAGGTAACTGCACCAGAAGGTTCAGGGTCACAATTGTGGTCAGAGAGGGGAAACAGTCAGGGGCTGGGAGACCCTAGATTTCCTGCACTCGTGCACCTAATGGCTCACAAGGAACCTATAGAAAACTTAAAATGTATGCACAAGCATCTTCTGATTCAGTATCCAGATCCCTGGGCTTTGTTTCAGAGGGGAAGACACAACTGTTCCCTTGCTTAGACCAAAAGTGGGACTGAAAGAAATCAGTGAGGTCCCAATGCGGTAATCGTTGCCCAATCCATGCACTTAAAGAAGGAACTTGTTGATTTCAGGCTGGTGGTCAAACTTAATACCGTACTCCACGAGATTAGAATGGAGGTGTTATTTTAACAGTCCATTCATGTCAGAATTCTATAGCGCAAAGGGGTGGAAAGTGGGTGGGCAAAGGGGAGGAGGGTTAAAATCAATCTCTGTGCGACAATAAGTCATTCTGCTCCCTGTTCATTGTGGATTGAAAATTGTAGTAAATTCATACATGATTTGCTGACACGTGCTGTCACCAAACTCAGCCGTGTATTAGGATCATGTTTGGAAAATCTGCTCTTGGGTCTGAGTAAGTTATATTAAGGCTTTACAATTCAGGAGTCAGGCCACACGCAAGTGTTTAATTTCCTCTGCTCATTATTTTCTTCACACAGGTTAAAAGTTTTAATTATTAAGCATTACATTTCCACTTCTGGTATTTTAACACAGCTGTTAACTAGGTGAGTTAATAATTGTGTTCAAGAAACTCAGAAACCTATAAATAGTATACACTCTTATAGTACAGTGTTCAGTATCCATGTCTGAGAAAGGTTACAGCAAAGTATAACAAGCTTGATCTCAAATGTAAAGTGGGTGAGCTTTAAATGATGGTTATAAAGGCTTAAAGTGTTTCAGACTAGTAAAAGGAAGGTTAATATATTATAAAGTACATAAAATATGAAATGATAAAGATAAGATAAACCCTCAATTATTACTTAAACATACAGCAAGCAAAGTGGAACCAGAGAAATGCCCTTAGTAAGACTATCGATGTCGCCAAGTCACAAAAGAGATGAACCTATTGACATGGCAATATTAGATTTCTCAAAAGCCTTTTGACAAAATTCCTCATGAAAAGTTCTTGTCCAGATTACACTGTTATGGAAATAGGGGGACATTATTGAATTGGACCCGGCACTTCTTTATCAACTGAAGGTAAAGGGTGGTGTGTGATGGGGAATCATCCTCCCATAGAGATGTTGGATGAGATTCTCCAGCCTCCCAGCCGCGTGTTTCACGCTGGTGGGAGGTGGTGCATTATTTGCCAGCAGCAGGATTCTCTGGCCCCGTCGCTGTCAATGGGAATTCCCATTGACATCACCCCATGCTGGCAGGAAACCTATGGGCTTGGGTGGGCTGCCAGCTGGACTGGAGGATTCGGTTGTTCTGTCTACAGTGTCCCAGGGAAGTGAGTTGGGACCTTTACTCTTCTTGACATAGATAAACAACCTTCATAAGAAATTAAGAAACAGGGTGTGACTTTTAGAAGATGACTGTGTGGTTTACCCATCAGGGGAAAATTAAAGATTGTATCAATTCACTGCAAGACGATCTTCTGGAATTTCAAAAAAGCCAGGATCAATGGGAGATGGCATGCAATGTGAGAAAATGCTTTGTCATATGCATCGCCAGCAAAAAGGATCCACCAATACATTGCTTTAAGTTCTGTAATCAAATTCTCCAACAGGTAGCTAGACAACCATACCCGGGGGTATCTTAAAAACAATCTTCAATGGGATTTCACATTCAGGAGATAACATCCAAAACAAACAGGATTCTTGATTTCTGTGGAGGAATCTTTGATATTGCAGCAAAAATATCAGAGCCTTAGCTTACCAAACATTTGTTTGTCCAATCCTGGACTTTGCAAATTGAGTGTGAGATCCTTATATGGTGCAAAGAATAAATAAGATCGAAGTAATTCAAAGACATGATTCTGTATGAGAAATACTCCAGTTTCACATCCTTGATCAAAGATTTATGAGAATTGCTACAACGAGGAGGGAGAAAAATAGACTGACCATGTTCTATAAAATATGGAATGGACTAGTAGGAATTAATAGAAACAAGTAGCTGGTGTCCTGTGGCAATGAGAAAGCACGAGGTAATCATCGACATAAACTACAAAGACTATTTGTTTTCAAGACAGTGTATCAATAATCTTTCTTCCCCAGGACAATCCCATAATAGAACAAGTCGCCAAAGGAAATAATCACAGCCCCATTACTTCAAATCTTCAAAGCCCATCTTTAGATTGTTTCCATTTGTAAGTTTTCACTATATTTCAACAGGTCATGTCTGGCCTAGCTCGTGCAACCCATATAAATGTTGGTGGAATATGGAGATTAGTCTGTGACACTGACACAACTAAATCAGAAGCAATCTGCCAGGTAGGAACTGGAGACAACAATGGTGGGTCTATTTACAATCTAGTAGATGCCATAATGGGAGAGTTAAGGTAGATGGATGTGTTCTATAAACTCTCACTTCATTTACGCTCTCAGCTAAGGGTAGATTAACTGAGTGCTCACCTTTTGGCACTTCATCGCTCCTGCTGAAAGGATGCCTCACAAAATTATACTCCCACTGCTTGTGAAATTCTGTAATTGAGATCAAATCAATGGACCAAAATTTTCAATATATATCCAAAATATGCAGGGTAAATCACCACATGTACCAACTCAGAAAATCAACAGTCTAATTTCCTTTTTGTTTTAAAATGGGGAAGCTTTGTAATGAACTTCTGTAGTGAAAATAATTGGTTTCAAGGATGGTGCATACTGCTAAACAGCATCTGGCTTTGTAAAATATGCCCAAGTCATGCTTGGAATAATTATCTACAATTCATTCTGTATAGCAACAACATGTTTGCTTCATTAGTTACAGGGAATAGATTTTATTGTACTCACTGTGGTTCAGTTGGCAGCACACCTACTGAGTCAGAAGGTGGTGGGTTCAAACTCTGCTTTGGAAACCGGATGCTCAGAATCTCAGCTGACGTTGCAGGGGGATGCTGCACTGTTGGAGGTGCTTATTTTGAGTGAGATGCAAAACTGAGATTCCATCTACACTTTTAGGATGTGTAAAATATGTGCTGCCATTGTTTGCAGAACAGGGGGACAGGGGGTGGGGGGGGGGGGGGGTCCCCATAGTGTTCTGTCTTATGTTTATTTCTCAACCAACATCATTAAGATAGATTATCATAGATTAAATTGGTCTTTAAAAGACATAGCATATATCAAATTAGCTGCTGCATCTCCCACATAACAAAAATCACTACATTTCAAAAGTACTCCATTGGCTGTTCAACACTTTAGAACGATCCCTCTCACCATCATTCACTTGTGGCCTGGGTCCTCAGCAACCCTGGGCATCAAGTGGGTGCATTGCTGACAGTAGCCACCCTTCTTGGCAGTGCTGCTGAGTAAGGAAGAGCTGTTGTCATTTGATTGGCTTTTGGTGGGTGGGACTTTCACCCTGGGGTCGGGGATTCTGGGGAAAACCTGCTGCTGCCTAGTTAAGTGCCCGATTGTACTTAATGTGCCCTATTTTACCATTGCTTCGCACCCGTTTTCAGGCTCGAAAATGTGGTAAAGTCGGGTGAGCGACCATTATCGCAATCCGCACCCACATCCGCGCAGATTGCCACTTTACCAAAACCCGGGAATGGCGGCGATTCGATTCGCACCCAAAATGGGCGCAATGGCGATTTAAATGCATTTGCATGCATTTAAATTGAATTAATGAACTGCCTGCCCAACTTTATCAGCATTTCCCCCTTTACCACCGCGTTTGCCAACCCGGAACCGCACCGTAATGGACCTGCTAAATAAAGGTCTGAAACGGACGCTCCAGCTTCTGAAGGGCGCGTTCAGTGTTTCCAACGGCTCTCTGACTCAGATCAGTGGTGGGGGGGGGGGGGAGGCATTGGGGGGGGGGGGGGGGGAGGAGGGAGGCGGGTCAGATCATTCTCTGGTTGGGGGGGGAGGAGGGGAGTGAGGCCAAATCATTGTCTGGTTGGAGAGGGGGAGGAGGAGGAGGCGGGTCAGATGTATCTCTGGGGGGTGGAGGGGGGGGGGAATCGTTGTCTGGTGGTGGGGGGAGGGCTGATCGTTGTCTGGTGGTGGGGGGGAGGGCTGATTGTTGTATCTCAGTGAGGGGGGAGGCCTGATCATTCACTGGTGGGGGGGAGGAAGATGGATCTCTGGTGGTGGGGGGCAGATGGATCTCTGGTGGTGGGGGGCAGATGGATCTCTGGTGGGGGGCAGGGGGGTCTGCTGCCACTCTGTGGGTGATCGGTGGGGAGGGGAGGGGGCAGGGGTGGCGATCGGTCTGGGTAGTGGGGGGGGGGTGGATAAGGGGGACAGTGATGTGTGTGGGTAGTGGGGGGTGGATAAGGGGTACAGTGATGTGTGTGGGTAGTGGGGGGGTGGATAAGGGGTACAGTGATGTGTGTGGGTAGTGGGGGGGGGGTGGATAAGGGGGACAGTGATGTGTGTGGGTAGTGGGGGGCGGATAAGGGGGACAGTCATGTGTGTGGGTAGTGGGGGGTGGATAAGGGGACAGTGATGTGTGTGGGTAGTGGGGGGGTGGCTAAGGGGGCAGTGATGTGAGTGGGTAGTGGGGGGGGGGTGGATAAGGGGGACAGTGATGTGTGTGGGTAGTGGGGGGTGGATAAGGGGTACAGTGATGTGTTGGGTAGTGGGGGGTGGATAAGGGGTACAGTGATGTGTGTGGGTAGTGGGGGGTTGGATAAGGGGGCAGTGATATGTGTGGGTAGTGGGGGGGAGGATAAGGGGGCAGTGATGTGTGTGGGTAGTAGGGGGTGGATAAGGGGGACAGTGATGTGTGTGGGTAGTGGGGGGGTGGCTAAGGGGGACAGTGATGTGAGTGGGTAGTGGGGGGGTGGATAAGGGGGACAGTGATGTGTGTGGGTAGTGGGGGGGGGTGGATAAGGGGTACAGTGATGTGTGTGGGTAGTGGGGGGGTGGATAAGGGGGACAGTGATGTGTGTGGGTAGTGGGGGGGTGGATAAGGGGGACAGTGATGTGTGTGGGTAGTGGGGGGGTGGATAAGGGGTACAGTGATGTGTGTGGGTAGTGGGGGGTTGGATAAGGGGGACAGTGATGTGTGTGGGTAGTGGGGGGGTGGATAAGGGGGACAGTGATGTGTGTGGGTAGTGGGGGGGGTGGCTAAGGGGGACAGTGATGTGAATGGGTAGTGGGGGGGTGGATAAGGGGGACAGTGATGTGTGTGGGTAGTGGGGGGGTGGATAAGGGGGACAGTGATGTGTGTGGGTAGTGGGGGGGTGGATAAGGGGGACAGTGATGTGAGTGGGCAGTGGGGGGGGGTGGATAAGGGGTACAGTGATGTGTGTGGGTAGTGGGGGGAGTGGATAAGGGGGATAGTGATGTGTGTGTGTGCAACACTGCTGCCGCTTGTGGCTCCCGGGCCGCTTTCTCCGCTTTCTGCGGCCCGGGAGTTATCTGACACGGGCGCGCTTTTTCAAATTTTTTTTCCAACTGCGCATGCGCAGTTCAGAGCTCCGATCATTTTGGCCGCGCTAAGCCCCGCCCACAGCACAAATGGGACTGGAGATGGCTGAGAGCGTATGGGGGCGCCTGAAAGCAGATTTCTAAGTCGGATCTGCATTACGCCCAGATTTGGCACTGAGAATGAAAATGGTAAAATCAGGCCCAATGTGGCAGGCCTTCTCTCTGTTCTATCCAAAAATCAAGTTATGAATGATTCAATATTTTTTGCAACCAGATATAAAAAAACAAAAGACATAATTTTCAGCTGCTGCCATAACATCTACTCCCTTGCCATTGACATCTGGTCCTCCTTCGCCACTCACAAAGTCTAAGACATTTGTACAAAATCTCAGCATTCAGTCTAACCCAGAACTGAATTTCAGGACTCAATTCTTTCCAATACTGAGACAGTTTCACCTCTACAACATTTGCCCTTTCCACAGCTACCTCTGCCTATTATAGCCTCCTATTATGCACTTGGGCCCAGATTCTTTGGGAGTTCTGGAGATCCTGTGCCTTATCCAAATGGTCGGTGGACCTTGGGTATGGAATTCATGTCACCACAGCCAGCAGAAACCATTTTTGCTTGGGGAGGTGAATTGGGGATGGGATATGAGTCCCACAGAGGGGGAAACCCAAAGTCAGTCAGGTCATTTGAAATTAGTGCTGAGTTCAAACAGACAACATTTTTTTGCTGGGGCAATCTCCTAATCCCACAGCGTGTGAGTTATAATATTTTAGATAAATCATACATGCTTGTAAAAGACAGGTAAAATCTGTAGAACTTTAAGCTATCAAATTGTTTAAATGACAAGCCCTATAAAATGTAATAAAACTGTCAACGTGTGTCTGTGAGAGTTGAAAAAAATCTGTTTCAATAGATGTTTTGTTGATGTAATCCTAAGTGTTATCGTTACAGCATTGTTAATGCTTGATTCTTTCCACAACCTATCATCACAGTGCATGGTTGTAAGTTCATAGTTTTATTGACAGTCGAGAAAGTGTATTAAAGGATTAACTTTCTTTTATATGGGACAGTGAATCCAAACATTTGTTTTAAAAGAGATTAAAGACTTGAAGGAATTTAAATGTATGAATGGGCTTTCATGAATGTGGGCTTTCCCAATGTAGTGAAGTCTGTAGTCGATATTTAGAATTTTATTTTATTTCATTTCAGCATAGCATAGCTCCTGAGGTCTGCCCATGGCGGATACAAGGTGAGTTGGCATGGAGGGTGGGAAGCCCAAAGTGTGGTAAGTTGGCAAGGAGGCAATGGGGTGGGAGGGGGCATGGGTTGGTATGGAGGGCACAGAGGACTATTGGGTCAAAGCATGGGTTGGAATGTATGGACATGGGGAGCGGATTGGGGAGGTGAGGGGGTATAAGGGGTGAGGGTTAGGGGCTTAATGTTTGAGAAAACAACTGGACTGAAGTTCCACAGAATAAAGGCGGGCTTTTTAAATAGCCTGACTGAGCACTCAGCAGCTCCTGTGGCCTCTCCGATCTGCGTTCGCAGGCAGCAGGCCAGACTGCCTCCCGCCCCACTGGAAAGAAGATCCTGCAAATCATGAGAGGTGAATATGGTAAGCTGGGAAATTTCGCCATTTGGTGCGCCTGCTTTGGGAGTGAAAATCCAGGCCCTAATGTCAAACTTGTCTAGGATACAGCTGCTTGGATTTTATTCTGCAGTAAGTACAATTTTCCCATGACCTCTCTCTGCACTAACTTACACAGATTTTTTATTGAATTTAAATTCCTCATTTACATTTTTTGTGGCCATGTGCCAGTGGACATGAGTTGAATTCGGAAATGTGGAAATCACTGACTCCCACCCCTGCCCTCCCAAAAACCTGTATAAAATGCTAAGGGCGCAATCTTACCAGCCATTCATGCCGCGTTCCCGCCGCAGCGAGGTCAGTGAATTTGACACCCAGCCAAATCTCTGTTCACTGAAGTGGGATGGGAAAATCCCACCAGTGTGAATGGTGGTGACATTCTGGCCTAAGTGTTCAATTAGCAGTAGCCGGGTGAGTTCCAGGTCAGCAGTGTCCCTGTAGGATGGGCTGCTCATCCAATGGGCCTTGGTTTGTGGGAAGCCAGGGTACTGAACTGGCAGGCCGTGGCCCAGAAGGAGGTCACAGCCACATATTTAAAGGGACACCTGACACGGGACTGTACCAAGGGGACTCATTCACCTGAAGCAAGAAAATGCTTATGCTGAGTCTAATAATTCAGAAACATTGCCAGAGGTAGGTGAGATTTTTCTGTTTTTCCTGAATGCTTTCACTGAAGGGAAGATCTCTGGATCTTTGGCAACGGTAAAGACATGGAATGTGTTAGTTGAATGGTGAATGAAGGGGAGAATGGAGCATCGATCTGTTATCTCCTTGTCTCTCCATAGGTGGTTAAAAGAAGGGAACCAGGTGATGTGGAGGGAAGAAGGTCCAGGATAGCCCCAAGGTTCAACAGCAACTCCCTGTGAGCCCTCCTCCAGGCTGTAAGTGGCAGGCGGGAAGTCCTCATGCCAGCTGATGGAAAGCAAAGCCCTTGCAGTTTGACCATAGCCTGCACACTGGGTGATGATCATAGCAGAATTCAGCAGCCTTAGCATTATCCCATTAACTGGGGGGCAGTGCTGAAAATGCCTCAATGACCTCTGATGATGTGCAAGGTGAGACTCCACTATGGAGATGCACATACCCGGAAGGTTTTGCGAAGGCTGCTTTCGGGTAATGCCTTGTATTTTCCCTAGAAGTGCGAGGCAACATGATGCACAAATGTTAAACTGTACTTTTTCCCAAGGCCCATGAAGGGATGCTGGGTGTGGGGAGAGGGGGGGTGGGGGTGTGCAATGGTGTGAGGTAGTATGAATGGTGCACTGGTAATTGGGCGTTAATCTATGTGCAAATTCTGAAGTCTGTGGTGTTCTCATAGGCCATGTGTGTGAAGGAATTAATGCACAGGAGATGCAAAATCATCAGTGTCACACTTCACTGCAGCAGATGAGGGTGCACAATGCCAGGCGAAGGAGGTGGTGTGGCAAACCTGGCCATCCTCACACCCAGCAAGGAGGAGGTGTTGGAGCATGCTGTGAATGAGTGGAGCTATTCCATTAGTAGGAACAAGATAGGAGAAAGATTCCAGGGCGGTGAGATTGCCCCATTATTTACAATGGAAAGAGAGAGCTGATAAGAGTGCTAAGGGGAGAGTGCATCAGGAATGAGGTATTGATGGTTTGTGATTTTGAAGGCTCTCATGCGCTGGGGAGTAACGAGTGACTGCAATTCTGGACGTTGTCAGATGCAAACAATGAGTAAGAACAGGCGAAATAGAAGCAGGAGTAGGCCACGAGACCCTTCAAGCCTGCCCACCATTCACTACGATCATGGCCGGCCTCGCCTTCTTTTTTGTACCATTTCCCCATAGCCCTCTCTTCCTCAATCTATCAAATATTTATCCACCTCCACTTCTAATGATGCAGCCTCCCCTTGGGGCAGAGAATTCCAGAGATTCACCACCTCTGTGAGAAGAAATTTCTACGCATCTCAGTTTTAAATGACTGGCCGTTTATCTTTGTAACTATGTCCCCTTACTCGAGACTCTCATACTAGTGAAAACATCACACCATTTACCCTGTCAGGGATGTTTTCACTAATAAGGTCATCCCTTCAAAATAAGCTCACCCCTCACTCTTCTAATCTCCAAGGAACACAGACCCAGAATATTTAGTCTCTCTTAATAGGCAATCTTCTCATCCCAGGAATTAGGCTGGTGAATCATCTTTGGACTGCTTCCAATGTTACGATATTCTTTTTAAAAGCAAGGGGACCAAAACTGTCACATTTCACAATGCTTGCTGTGCTGCCAGTGAGGAAGTTTGTTTCTGCATCCTCACCTTGACAGTAGAACATGGTTCTAACCGTCTCTATTTTTCTCTCCTGCCCAAGGACAACATTGGCTGCTGCTGGGACAAGCCCTGAAGGTCCCACATTGGCCTCTGAGGAGGAAGAGGAAGCCTCAGAGGGAACAACATCACATCCTCGCTCTGCCCCCAGCACCAGCACAGATACAGGCACGTCAGTGGGTAACCCCTCGGCTGTAAAGGGAATACAAACAGCTGAAAGCACATCACAGTCACACGTGCAGCTGTCAGAGACTGAGATGGAGCAGGCCTCTGGCAGTCAGAGGAGTGCTGGAGGAGAGCCAGATGCTGAGTCCCTGTCGAAGCCTCTGGAGTTGTCTATAAATCACCAGATGCTGAACGACCAGCACGAGGTGTGTGGCGACGTGGCAGAGATACCAGAGGGGTTGCATGTTCTGACACGGTCACAGGAGGAGTCTATCCAGACCGTGAGCACAGGGATCACCAGCTCTACAGGACATACCACTTCCTCCATTAACAGACTGGCGACTGTCTTGGACGGCCAAACCCAGCAAATTACTGAAGTAGTTGTGGGTATTCGTTCTGACCTACACTCCATCACCTTGTCTCTGAGTAGGGACCCAGAGCCAGGTCGATAGGGGGATGAGGAGCCTAAAGTCACATCCCTCTCAGGAAAGCAGTCAGTGACAAATGGGCCTCGTGGCGGAAGGTAAGCAGCAGCTGATGTTGTCAAGGGGCACCTCTCAGGGTGCTTGTGATGCAGCGTGTCTCTCCTCCACCCCTCTGCCAATGGCACAGATATCTTCACTTGCCACCTCCTGTCACTGTGCAGGAAACCCCCACCATGTTGGGGCCCTCATGGCCTCAGGGAACCAGAGGACAGCTGCAAAAGTCATCGCAGACAAGGGTCAGCAGACTGTGTATACAGTATATGCTTTAAGTTATGAGCTGTCTCCATGCTTGCTTCTACACATGGCTCTGTCCAGTCCATGACTGCCCTCTAGACTTGGGTCATGTGTTTCTTTAGGTCCCACTCAGTGGGCAATGTACCCAGTCCCACATTAACCATTTCAATGCCAGTCCCTTATACTACATTTCCCCCTAGTCTTTATCCAAAATATTTACAGTGTATTCCTGTTACTTACACTACTTTACTTCTACTACTCCTTGGCTGTTAGTCACTGTCAGCTTTCAGCTTTGAAAACACTGTGCTTTGAGAGAGTTTGATCAGGCTGTCATCCACCAAGGAGATCTAGTCAACTTCTCTTGCCACAGCTTTATTGAGCTGTGTCAAGTTGAAGCAGGTACGGATGGACCCATTCAGTTTTGGGACTGGGACCTTGCTGGAACACCATTTATTTGGCTGAGTGTTGAAGGTGATGGCATCCATTTTTTCATCTTATCCAGCTGTGGCTGCACTTGCTTCGTGAGTGGATGGGATATTTTTCATGGTGTGAACAGGCACACGGGCTTAGCAGTCTCCCTCAGTACATTCTGCATGTGGTCCTCAGTCGCCCAATCTTTCAGGAACTGCTCTTTACTTTGGAATCAGAATCTAGTTGACCTTGTCAAATTTCTGTAGGAGGTTGAGGTTGACACAGGCCTTTTAGCTTAAAGGGAACATTCTTGTTTGTAGACGATGAATGTGTCTCTCGTAGCCTTTTGTCTTTGTACTTGAGTGTTGCCTGCACAGTATCTTTCACTGAAAGGTTAATACTGTCTCCTTCATACAGCTGTGTTTTGGGTGACATTAGCACGTTGCATCACCAGCCATGGTTCATTGTCTGAGGGGACACTGACTCCCATGTCCAGTTTAAAGTTTGTGAGATGATCATTAACTGAGATGTTCACGTTCCAGAATTTGATTTTGATTTGATTTGATTTATTATTGTCACATATTAGTATACAGTGAAAAGTATTGTTTCTTGCGCGCTACACAGACAAAGCACACCGTTCATAGAGAAGGAGATGAGAGAGTGCAGAATGTAGTGTTACAATCGTAGCTAGAATGAAAATCCCAGAACTTTGACCTTATCAAAAAACATAGAACATAGAACAGTACAGCACAGTACAGGCCCTTCGGCCCTCAATGTTGTGCCGAGCTTTGTCTGAAACCAAGATCAAGCTATCCCACTCCCTATCATCCTGGTGTGCTCCATGTGCCTATCCAATAACCACTTGAAAGTTCCTAAAGTGTCCAACTCCACTATCAAAGCAGGCAGTCCATTCCACACCCCAACCACTCTCTGAGTAAAGAACCTTCCTCGGACATCCTTCCTGTATCTCCCACCATGAACCTTATAATTATGCCAAGAAGCATGGGTATGTTTCCTCTTGATCTTGTGAGTCGTCTTGGGATCATCTATGCATCTCGTTTTAGCTTTGCATAGTTTACCGACGTATCCTATGCAGTTGCAATTAAAATGCTGTGCTGAGATTGGTCATGCCTATGAGGGTCACCAGGTTCCACAGCGATGGCATGGTTGCCCACCCTCTCACGGTCAGTTACAGTATTGCTTCCCTTGGTCTGGAGTGTCCCTGCAGCTCTGCTGTTTTACCAGCTGGGTGTTGTTCTGTGCCATGCCTTGCTTTCGCCCCTTCTTCTAGACCTGAAGCAATCATGTATCGAAGGAAGCCCTTTACCCAAAGTCCCCAATTGTGTGACTGATGTGGGCCTTGGATGAATCCAAATTGATCTGGTAAGGTAGATTCTTGATCCATGGTCATTACATTTTAAAACAGTATAGAACATAGAACATAGAACAGTACAGCATCGTACAGGCCCTTCAGCCCTCGATGTTGTGCCGAGCTTTGTCCGAAACCAAGATCAAGCTATCCCACTCCCTATCATTCTGGTGTACTCCATGTGCCGATCCAATAACGGCTTGAAAGTTCCTAAAGTGTCCGACTCCACTATCACAGCAGGCAGTCCATTCCACACCCCAACCACTCTCTGACTAAAGAACCTACCTCGGACATCCCTCCTATATCTCCCACCATGAACCTTATAGTTATGCCCTCTAGTAACAGCTACATCCACCCGAGGAAATAGTCTCTGAACGTCCACTCTAGCTATCCCCCTCATCATCTTATAAACCTCTATTAAGTCGCCGCTCATCCTCCTCCGCTCTAAAGAGAAAACCCCTAGCTCCCTCAACCTTTCCTCATAAGACCTACCCTCCAAACCAGGCAGCATCCTGGTAAATCTCTCTTCAGTCTCTCCAATGCTTCCATATCCTCCTTATAGTGAGGTGACCAGAACTGCACACAATATTCCAAATGTGGTCTCACCAAGGTCCTGTACAGTTGCAGCATAACCCCACGGTTCTTAAACTCAAACCCCCTGTTAATAAATGCTAACACACTATAGGCCTTCTTCACGGATCTATCCACTTGAGTGGCAACCTTCAGAGATCTGTAGATATGAACCCCAAGGTCTCTCTGTTCCTCCACATTCCTCAGAACCCTGCCGTTGACCCTGTAATCCGCATTCAAATTTGTCCTACCAAAATGAATCACCTCGCACTTATCAGGGTTAAACTCCATCTGCCATTTTTCGGCCCAGCTCTGCATCCTATCAATGTCTCTTTGCAGCCTACAACAGCCCTCCACCTCCACTACTCCACCAATCTTTGTGTCATCAGCAAATTTACTGACCCACCCTTCAGCCCCCTCCTCCAAGTCATTGATAAAAATCACAAATAGCAGAGGACCCAGCACTGATCCCTGTGATACACCGCTGGTAACTGGTCTCCAGTCTGAAAATTTTCCATCCATCACCACCCTCTGTCTTCTATGAGATATGACGTGGAGATGAGATTTTCTATGAGATTCTTTCTATGAGATAGCCAGTTACTTATCCAATTGGCCAAATTTCCCTCTATCCCACACCTCCTTACTTTCTTCATGAGCCGACCATGGGGAACCTTATCAAAAGCCTTACTAAAATCCATGTATACAACATCAACTGCTCTACCTTCATCTACACACTTAGTTACCTCCTCAAATAATTCAATCAAATTTGTGAGGCAAGACTTACCCTTCACGAATCCGTGTTGACTATTCTGGATTAAGCTGCATCTTTCCAAATGGCCATAAATCCTAACTCTCAGGACTTTTTCCATTAACTTACCGACCACCGAAGTAAGACTAACCGGCCTATAATTACCAGGGTCATTCCTATTTCCTTTCTTGAACAGAGGAACAACATTCGCCACTCTCCACTCCTCTGGCACTATCCCCGTGGACAGTGAGGAACCAAAGATCAAAGCCAAAGGCTCTGCAATCTCATCCCTTGCCTCCCAAAGAATCCTAGGATATATCTCATCTGGCCCAGGGGACTTATCGACCCTCAGGTTTTTCAAAATTGCTAATACATCTTCCCTCAGATCATCTACCTCCTCCAGCCTATCAGTCTGTATCACACTCTCATCCTCAAAAAAATGTATGTTTAACTTTATGTTTAAAATGTATGTTTAACTTTAAGTGCTATTAGGTAATCCAAGATGGCACTACCATATGTTTTTTCTGAATGAGGTTCCCTGTAGTTGCTGGATATGGCAGGCTCCTACAGTAATGGTGTTCACAATTTCTGTGTTTTAGGTATTCAACATATCATGGTATTGGGAATATATTATTAGTCGATTGAACTGCTAATGAACTTAAATAGTTGTTAATTACTCATTTCAAAATAGTGGGAGGGCTCCTGATTTTGGAGCATAGTCGCCCACTGTATTATTGTTGACTGATGTGATGATGTTGGGTTCGCGACTTGATGGCATTGGAAATTATCCTTCCGTGGGACTAATATCATCCCATTTTTGAAACAAAACATCCAGCCCCCTATTTCTGCAGCCTCCTCTAGTCTTACAACCCTTCCCACAGCCTCTGATTTTCTGACTCTGGGCTTCACTTTGGGCAGAGCATTCAGTCTCCTTGGCCCTCCCCTCACTAACCAGTCTGTACCTGCTCCATGGGAAGGTGTCCAATTCTGCATCGATGTTAATTATTGTTTCTTCCTGTTCTGTAAAGTATCAATGGTATGTTTTTATGTTGAAAGTGGCACAGAAATAAATATAAATAATTGTTGCGGCAGTTCTCACCCGAACACAAAAAAATAGACAGATGATGTATGTCTTTAATTGTACATTTCATAGCTAACTATAATATTCTCCAATACACATCTTCCCACTACAGAACCAGGGAACCACATGCTGATATGGTGAACCAATTTTATCATCGAATCTCAAGATACAGCTAACCCTCACAAATTTCCCGAACTTCAATCTCAAAGTTTCACAACCTTCAGTTTCACAACCTTCAGGTGGTCCTGAGGTTGTGAAAGGTGCCTTGTATAAGAACCCAAGAACTAGGAGCAAGAAAGAGTAGGCTCTTTGACCCCTCGAGCCATTAAGATTATGGCTGATCTGATTGTGGCCTCAACTCTACTTTCCTGTCTGCCCCTATACCCCTTGTCTCCCTTGGCTAGAAATGTAGGACTTTCTTTACTTTCTTTATTATTCTTTCATGAATCACTCTTGTTAGACCCAAGCTCAGAAAATGGATAAGAGTGATTCACCTAATAACTTTACCCTCTCCCACTGAGCAAATGCTTCTTCAACACAGGAACCATTGTGATCATCTCATCTAGACGTACCTTCTTGCCAACAATCGTATTCTCAATTAGATATTTATCCAGCTCTTTATTTTTAAATAGTTACTTGTCTCAGCGTCAGCTACTTTTGCTGGAAGTCTGTTCTATATATCCTCTGAGGGAAAAACAAAGAACTTTTGTTTTAGTTGATGGGGTTGTTTATGCTGCAGATTGGGCCAGTATAAGTGAGCCGCCACACAGCCAACACAACCAGAGACTGCACGTGTTACTGGGGATTATACGTAAAGGACAATTAACCTACCTATTTTACTCTTTGTACATTACAACCAGAGAACAGATCTTCTGCAAATGAGCTTTGGTCCAGTTGTTTCCATGGAATCAAAGGGTACTGGACTAGCCAACTAAAAATAGCGCAAACTGTTTTTATATCAACATCGAGATTAATCCTGAGGGGAAAATGGATATATGAAGCAAAAGGCCAAGGAGTGAAAGAGGCAGACCTGCCATCCTTGGAAACAGTGCGAGGCAGCCACAGTGGCCGCTGGGTTCCCAGGAGGGCTGTTTAAAAGGCTCACCTTGGTGGTCTGAGACTCTGTCCCAGTTGTAAAAAATGAAAATCAGCCCTAAAGCACTCCCCCATCAGACCCTTCCACACTCTCCCCCTGTCCCATTCGTGCCAACTCATAACATGGCCCATCTTACCCTCAATGCAAGTTTATACTCCTCTACCCTCCCCATGGCTTCTCATGCACACCATGCCAAATCAGTCTCAACTCATGCCAACCCATGACCACACCCCCCCAAACATCCCCATTGCCATTAATAACCACTATGCTAACTTAGTGCCAACTCATGTCAAACCAAGCCCCCTCCCACTTCCCTTTGCCCTTATACCCTTCATGCCAACTCACCAGTATCCACCATGGGCAGCCCTCATGAGCCATGCTGAGGTGAAATAAAATAAAGTTAAAGTATCAGTTGCAGACTTCAATCTGTTTAAAAGTACTTTCATTGATGAATACCCATTCAATGCATTCAAATCATTTGAGGTACTTAACAATTATAAAAACAGTGAAACATTTCTTTCAAGTACTTCATCCTCTATGGAAAGAAATGTTTAATTCAAGGATTAATCCCTTATAAAAACAAACTTTTGTATTCATAGTCCCACATCAAAGACAGCTAAAGCCTTTATCACCCTGCTGAGCTGTCAATCAAATTGTGAACTTGCAGGTCCCTCACTTTAGATCAAGTGAGTCATCACTCACTTGATGAAGGAGCAGCGCTCCGAAGGCTCATGATTCCAAATAAACCTATTGACTTTAACCTGGTGTTGTGAGACTTCTTACAAGTGAACAGCAAAAGTGGAGAATGGTTTTATGTACCATTCAGTCCTCACCAATGACTTTTTTACTTATGTTTATCTGATTACTGTTAAGAGAAGTCAGTAATTGCTTCCCTGGTTAGCTCACTAGGTATTCCAACCATTATTCATGTAAATTGAGTCTGTGTCTTTATATGCCCTGTTTGTGAACAGAATTCCCACTCACCTGAAGAAGGGGCTTGGAGCTCCGAAAGCTTGTGTGGCTTTTTCTACCAAATAAACCTGTTGGACTTTAACCTGGTGTTGTTAAACTTCTTACTGTGTTTACCCCAGTCCAACGTCGGCATCTCCACATCATAGCTCACTAGGTGTCAGCCATTACTCAGTGGTAGTACTCCCACCTCTGAATCAATGGCTAGTGGGTTCAAGTCCCATTCCAAACTCTGAAGTTCAAAACCTAGCTAACATCTCTTTGCAGAACAGTACTGAGGAAATTCTGCACTGTCGCTATCTTTCAGATGAGAAGTTAAACTGACAGCCACTCTGCTGATTCAGATGGAAGAAAGGATCCTATGGCATTATTATAAAGAAAATCAAGGGAGTTGTCCCAGTGTCTGTGGAAGATTACTGAACAGTAATTGTTTGCCATGCTTCTTTCATGACAATAATTATAACACTTCCAAAATAATTGCTGTATTGTCTGTCAAGCAACTGGGGACAGTGCTGAGACTGGGAATGATGCTATATAAAAACCTTTCTTTGGAAGCGTTTTATCCATTTCAGATGTTGACCCACCTATAGTGCAATGTAAGCATTTGGTGTCTTTGTTTTGAATTTCTGGTATTCTTCATTTTTAACTTTATCATTAAAGCAGTTATTTCTGTAAAAAGAGCTAAAATAAAATTCTAAGGATGATTCGGCTGTGAAGAACTATTAAAATCCCTCTATCTTCACTGTTTAAAGATTTATTTGCAGCTGTCCAATGCAATGCACCTGACTTTACAGATATCCCATTGCCTGACACAAACAAGATTCACTGCAAACTTCAACTTCTCCACAGATTACCTTGTCTGGGCACTGCAACTGAAAATCTTTCAAGACTGTGTTTTCTATTAGTAACCCAGACTCATGAAACTGTGTTTATTTAGCTTAGAATGCACAATGGTCCACGTAACATGTTGATGGATAACAACAAAGCAAGTGAGGCTCCTTGACTACTCAATTCATCCAAAGAAATTTGACGTGCAATTATTTTGTAAGTTTGTTCCAACAGATGTAAACTCACTACTGGATTGATTTTGGACAGCTTGGCATTTTTATTGAGGAGCTCAGATAGATAGTTCAGTGCTCACTCACAAAATGATTACTCTAGTGTGGGAGCTGGGAACATAAATCTGTTATAACAGAGGCTGTTGCACAACCTTATGTAAGAATGCTGTTGGCATATCACTGCAGTAAAATTTTGATACAAGACAGATACCAGTACTTATTAAGTCCAAGAAATACAGAACAAAGACTGCAGAGGCGCAGGGGCATTTAACCCTTTTAGTTAGTGGCTAAGGTCGAGTTGGGGGTACTCACCCCAACTTGCCTGTATGACCTTTGATTTCACCCTTCCAACAAGTGGCTGCATCCACAACAGGTACTTGTTTAAATTCACATCATGATATTAAAGGAGCAATTTATTAATTTTTCAGAAAATATGGCATGCTTGTGTAAAAATGTTGAACTGTGGTTTATTCAAAAGAAAACACTTGTCCAGGACTAAGAATCTTCCTCTGACGTTCAGATGTTGACCCCTGAGACAGATCTATTACCCAACAGCACATTGCCAACAGAAATGTTCCCACAGCATAATTCAACAAAATAAAGTCAGCCCTGATAAATTCTTCCAAACCCTAAGGTCAGCTCTAGTTTGAATCTTAAACCCAAATCTGACCCTATACCTGAATTCCTCAATCCTAACATGGGACGGTTTTATTCTGGGGCAGACCTGCAGCAGATAGATTTCCTGATCTTTGCAGCATCACCACTGGTCACCAGACTGGCAGTGACACCAAGAAGGCCAACATCAAAACAAAAAAATGTGAGTTGGTGAGCACAAAAACCAGCAGGAATACTAATAAGGTGGACATATTAGAGCGGGGGAATCCAGCAGGGTTGACAGGTACTTGAAGATACCAGATTGAGAAAAGGATTAAAAAATAGATTTAGCTGCCTTTTATAAAAAAAGAAAAGAAAGAAAGACTTGCATGAAATAGCACTTTTCACAACCACTGGATATGTCAAAGTGCTTTACAGCCAATGAAGTCCAACGATGTGCAGGTTAGGTTGATTGCCTATGCTAAATTTCCCCTTAGTGCCAGGGGGTTAGCAGGGTAAATAAGTGGGGTCATGGGGATAGGGCCTGGGAGGGATTGTGATCGGTGCAGTCTCGATGGGCCAAATGGCCTCTTTTCGCACTGAAGGGATTATATCAGTACTTTTGAAGTGTAGTCACTGTTATATTGTAAGAAACGTGCAGGCAAAGTTACAGGGAATTATTAGGAATGTAGGAACAGGAGTAGGCTATTTAACCTCCCCAGCCTGTTCCAACATTCACTTAGCTCATGGTTGATCTCTATCTTAGCTCTATCTACCTGCCTTACTTCGGTAGCCCGTAACACACTTGTCTAGCCAAAATTTAACAATACATTTTAACATTTTCAGTTAGTCTATTTTAAGCATTTTTTCTTTAAGAGTGGGATTTCTCCACCAGCTTTCTCCACCCCTGGTGTGAAGCAGTGCTTCCAGGCAAATCCTTTGAAGTGCCTTACTCCAATTTTAAGATTGTATCTTTGTTCTGGACTTCCACTCATTGATCTGGGAATGTATGTGAGTTCTGCCTGGAGAACCAGGACTGCAACAGAAATGCAAAAATTCCTTTCTTATACTTTTGTCATCCAATGGTCAGTAAATTTGGAAATTCTGTTTGAATATTAAGAACTAGTACTATGAAATTCAGTGGAACTGGATTGACACCCTGTTCCATCCTGGCCTACTTGTAAATCTTGCTTTTAATGGTTTCTTTGATGCAATGTAAACATAATAGCGAACAATAATTGGCAAATATCAAGTAATCGTACACTTGCATGATAAAAAGGATTTTTGCAGCACCTGAACAGGGTTGCAAATGATAGCTTCAGAAATAAAACACAGAAACCATGCTAATGCATGGTGGGTTGATTAACATATGAAAGATTCAAAACAGGCTGAGGAGTGAGTGATGGGTGAGGCACTTGATCAGAGATGACAAAGCTGACTGTGCTGATGTAGGTAGCAGATGATGCCACTGTTATGTTCCATATGACCAATCTCACAGAAACATCCACGGTCTACTTCACAACTCTGTGCTGCTGGCAGGGAACCTTACACAGTGGTCGCATCTATCAGAAATTTGGATGGCCACAATGTTCAGGCCATTAGATATAATGGTGGAAAAGTGTAATTTTGAGCTATTGGTTGGAAAACCAGGTTCCCCGTTGATAGAGCAGATTTATAGGATAAAAGCTCTGATGTGTGAGGTCCTGACATGGAATGCACCTAACCCTGGAAAATTCCAAAATGTGATGCAGCAAAAACCCCTGAGCTGCTACAGTCACCGATTTGACAATTTGTATGTTCTATATTTCAAATCAGAAGTAGTAGATTTTGTCAAGAAATGTGACAGAACAAACTTGTTTAAGATAGTTTCTTCTCAGAAAATCTTTTTTTGTAAAGTCCAATGCTGTATTTATTCTGCACATGAGCAGTCCTTTATTTGAGTAAAAATGTGAAGTAAATTTCCATACAATTATCAACTAATCACAAATGCATGATCTAATAACAGTGGCTTCAATAAATTCCAATCTCCACTCACTTTCCAACTTAATAGCCGGAATTTTACTGTCCTGCCCGCCATGGGAATCGGAGCAGGCGAGAAGCAGACCATGGAAAGGTCCATTGACCTTGGGCAGGATTTTACGGTTTCGGGACAAATGAAGCCGTATAATCCCACTCATTATGTTTAACCTTGAATGTGTGTGACACTGAAACAAACCCTAATATTACCATCATAAAAATAAATGATGACAGGAGTAGATTCATTATTGTATCAATAACCCTAAACAATAAATAGACACAGAATTAAATAAAGTATTTAATTAAAATAAAACACTTCATGTTATAATTACCTTTGTCATTTATCATTTATTTTATTTTACGTTCTATCATTCTCTCTCCCATTTTATGTCTCTTTGATTTTAATTTTACCCTATTTCATCTTAATTGTTTCTCCATACTGTCTTTCCTTAACAACAGTAAGAAGTTTAACAACACCAGGTTAAAGTCCAACAGGTTTATTTGGTAGCAAAAGCCACACAAGCTTTCGAGGCTCTGAGCCCCTTCTTCAGGTGAGTGGGAATTCTGTTCACAAACAGAACTTATAAGACACAGACTCAATTTACATGAATAATGGTTGGAATGCGAATACTTACAACTAATCAAGTCTTTAAGATACAAACAATGGGAGTGGAGAGAGCATCAAGACAGGCTAAAAAGATGTGTATTGTCTCCAGACAAGACAGCCAGTGAAACTCTGCAGGTCCACGCAACTGTGGGAGTTACAAATAGTGTGACATAAATTCTGATTCTAGGATCGCATGATAAAGACTCAGGAGGAAAAAAGCAGAAATATTTATGTGAAATAGTGTGACATAAACCCAATATCCCGGTTGAGGCCGTCCTTGTGTGTGCGGAACCTCGCTATCAGTTTCTGCTCCGCGACTCTGCGCTGTCGTGTGTCGCGAAGGCCGCCTTGGAGAACGCTTACCCGAATATCAGAGGCCGAATGCCCGTGACCGCTGAAGTGCTCCCCAACAGGAAGAGAACAGTCTTGCCTGGTGATTGTCGAGCGGTGTTCATTCATCCGTTGTCGCAGCGTCTGCATAGTTTCCCCAATGTACCATGCCTCGGGACATCCTTTCTTGCAGCGTATCAGGTAGACAACGTTGGCCGAGTTGCAAGAGTATGTACCGTGTACCTGGTAGATGGTGTTCTCACGTGAGATGATGGCATCTGTGTCGATGATCCGGCACGTCTTGCAGAGGTTGCTGTGGCAGGGTTGTGTGGTGTCTTGGTCACTGTTCTCCTGAAGGCTGGGTAGTTTGCTGCGGACAATGGTCTGTTTGAGGTTGTGCGGTTGTTTGAAGGCAAGAAGTGGGGGTGTGGGGATGGCCTTGGCGAGATGTTCGTCTTCATCAATGACATGTTGAAGGCTCCGGAGGAGATGCCGTAGCTTCTCCGCTCCGGGGAAGTACTGGACAACGAAGGGTACTCTGTCCACTGTGTCCCGTGTTTGTCTTCTGAGGAGGTCGGTGCGGTTTTTCGCTGTGGCGCGTTGGAACTGTTGATCAATGAGTCTAGCGCCATATCCTGTTCTTATGAGGGCATCTTTCAGCGTCTGGAGGTGTCTGTTGCGATCCTCCTCATCCGAGCAGATCCTGTGTATACGGAGGGCTTGTCCGTAGGGGATGGCTTCTTTAACGTGTTTAGGGTGGAAGCTGGAGAAGTGGAGCATCGTGAGGTTATCCGTGGGCTTGCGGTACAGTGAGGTGCTGAGGTGACCGTCCTTAATGGAGATGCGCGTGTCCAAGAATGCAACCGATTCCGGAGAGTAGTCTATGGTGAGCCTGATGGTGGGATGGAACTTGTTGATGTCATCATAGAGTTGTTTCAGTGATTGTTCACCATGAGTCCAAAGGAAGAAAATGTCATCGATGTATCTAGTGTATAGCACCGGTTCCTTAACAAAGCAGATGAAGATATTTTACAGCTTCCGGCTTTCACCCAATTTGAAGGTGAAAGCAGGTTTTAATAAGTGGAATTTGCTAAGTTCATAAAAACAGGCAAAAACAAATGATAATTGATGCAGTCTCTGACATGACTAATGGCTGGCAAATTGGAATATTTGTTAACAGTCCATTGAAGATTATGTCCAAGCAAATCAACTTGGCTGCTAATCGTAGTTCAAATAATCTAACCGAATATTGGATAAAGTCATATCACATAATTGGTTTAGCAACCAGAAATAAACCATTTAACCTTTGGTAATGTGTCAGGCTGAATTATGGTGGTGGAAATAGAAGCAAAAGTACACAAAACCACATTGCAAGGAGCACAAACTTTCCAATTGTTTGAAAGGAATGACAAAATAAATAGCTCAAAAGAAAGTATGTACATAGCAGAGAACAGACACTTCCTGAGCTGAACATTTCCCCTAAAGTTACAGTCCAACAACAAAGAAAGACGCTGAGAATGGTATAAAAGCTGTTTAATACATTCAAAAATTGGCAGGAGTGTTCATGGCCCATAATAGGGTCTGGAGAGCATGGCCAGAGTGAAGCAGTGCCATTAAAGAATTACTCTCCCTGTAAGAAAAGACAAATACTCAGGTAGGAACTTTCCAGTCCTGCCAGAGGCGGGTGTCATGGGGAAAGGGGAAAATGCGGTGAATGGCCAAAAGTCAGTTTCTCACTGGTGGGTTGAATGGCACGATGGCACAGTGGTTAGCACTGCTGCCTCACAGTGGCAGGGACCCGGGTTCCATTCCCGGCTTGGGTCACTGTCTGTGCGGAGTCTGCACGTTCTCCCCTTGTCTGTGTGGGTTTCCTTCGGGCGCTCCGGTTTCCTTTCACAGTCCGAAAGACGTGCTGGTTAGGTGGATTGGCCATGCTAAATTCACCCTCAGTGTTACCGAACAGGCGCCAGAGTGTGGCAACTAGGGGATTTTCACAGAAACTTCATTGCAGTGTTAATATAGGCATACTTGTGACACTCATAAATAAACGTTAAAAAGGAAAAGTAGTTCTCGATTTTCCATTCCTGACTTCCATGCCATGTTGGGAACTGTACTTATATTACTTTGAATATTAGGAATACTCATTGAAAACCCAGCTTGCTAGAATCACGACCTCCAGCCCCTCCATACAAAAAGGCCACGTCAGCAGCTAGACCAGCATGATTCACAACCACATATAGGTGACGTGTACCTGGCAAGCCTTCTTCACCCATGACCTTGAGATGTGTGCATGCAACGTTCTCCAACTTTCACGGCACTGCATTCACAGCTGCTCCAATTCCGGCGGGAAGTCAAGGTGGGGTGTGGGAACCAAGGCGTACCATGCTAGACCTGCAGGAGCAGTGGGAGGGGGTGTGGTGGTAATGGGGGAGTTTAGAGGGCTAATGTTTGACTGGGGGTGGGGGGGGAGGGCCTGAGTCAAGGCAGAGGCAAGGGAAACGGCTGAAGTTCAAAGAGGGAAATTGTCCCATCCCACTCACCACAGGAATCGTAGTGGAGAGGTAGAATCATAGAAACCCTACAGTGCAGAAAGAGGCCATTCGGCCCATCGAGTCTGCACCGACCACAATCCCACCCAGGCCCTACCCCCACATATTTACCCGCTAATCCCTCTAACCTACCCATTTTAGGATTCTAAGGGGCAATTTTTTTTAACCTGGCCAATCAACCTAACCCGCACATCTTTGGACTGTGGGAGGAAACCGGAGCACCCGTAGGAAACCCACGCAGACACGAGGAGAATGTGCAAACTCCACACAGACAGTGACCCGAGCCGGGAATCGAACCTGGGACCCTGAAGCTGTGAAGCAGCAGTGCTAACCACTGTGCTACCGTGCCGCCCTGGGGGGGGAGGGGGGAGTGGAGGAGGGAGGTGGGGGGGGAGTGGGGAGGGAGGTGGGGGGGAGGGGGGAGTGGAGGAGGGAGGTGGGAGGGAGGTGTGGAGGAAGGTGGGGGGGGGGGGGGGGGCATGGGGGAGGGAAGCTGGACATGTCCGGGAGGCCAGTGATCAGGGGATGGGTGTCCCAAGCCGAGTGATGTGGGGTCGTGGGGCTGGCCAGCAATAGAGATGGCCAGCGATTGGGAGGCCGCCAGAAAAGGGCCACTGTGCATGCGCTGATCTTGGCACTGACAGATTGGTGCATGCGCAGTGGCCCGCTCAGGGCTATGCTGCCGGCCTCTCCAGTGGGAATAGGCCCCACCCACTGATTTTTTGCGAGATTCATGCTAGTGCACTCTGCAGTGCACAGTGTGGGAGATGCATTTTGAAAATCCCGCTGAAAAAATCAGCAGGATTTACTTCAGTTCTTATGCGAATTTGACACTTAGAATTTTTTACAAAGTGGGCTGAGAAGGCGATAGTCAAGGCTTTCTTCTTTTGTTGGCCGTGTACTTTACACCCGATGTTGAATACCTTTCCATACAGTCTGGTGTCCCAAATTATCCTCCTCCAATGGCAGCTGCAAGGTTTAAAGGTCGTTAGCTCATTTGGAATATGAATTCTGTCTTATTTCCCCTTTTCAGTTGGTTCCTTCTAACATAGGGGATCTCCCGCAAGAGGAACAAAGGGTCTTTGGAAGCTGATCCCTCTCCAATCATCCAATTCTTCCCCCTCTAATCATTGGTCCCATTGTAGTAATTGGTGATACCCCTGTCCTCCCTCTTGAACCATTTGATGTCAATGTCCCAATGCCCCATGTGGAACTTATCCCTTTCTATCTTGAGGCCATCGTACTGTGGCTCACCGAGACCTCACATGAGACCATCGAGTCCCCCCGTCTCCTGCCCCTGCAACATCCCCCTTTTTTTCTAAATCAGAGGTCTCTCCTTAAGCAATCAAATTATTTACATGACAGCAACAGAAAATAACACTGGGGCGATCTTGAGCCCATTCACACTATCCATGGAAATGGCTGCGGGAGGTGGTGCTTAAGATTCGGCAAAACCCCAGAAGTCACAGTCGACTTCCAATTTTCACCACCCCTCGCTGGTGACGTATGGGCGTGAACCTGATTTACATTCATTTTGATCTTTTTAAATATAATTAAAAACCATCCCCCCAACCAGATGTTGACACCCCTCAAATATTCAAACTGTGCCGATGTCACGTCAAAGCATGGTTTACAACAGGTTCAACCAGATGTGAACCTGTCTTGGGGATCCTTAGTGGGGGTGTTAAAGGTGATTTTAGCTGCCCGGAGGAGAGGGAAATGCCCCCTAGCGCTGCCCCCTGGCACAGGTTGGCACTCCCAGATTAACACAATGCCAATACCATGTTGTGGCATTGTTCTGATTTGGTTGCTGGAATTCTCCTACCTCAGCTGCAGCTGGGATTCTCCAGTCCTGCTGCAGTGAACGGAGATTTGGCTGAATGCCAAACTGACCGTTCTTGTTGGCAGCGGCAGTGGGGTGGACGAGACCAGGGAATTCTGGCCGACATCTGTTTTGTCATACTGTCATGCTATTTGGTGGTTGTACTTGATGTGATCTTGGTTCTTATCATAAGCTGATGATTTCTGTTGGATTTTACATGCCATCAGTTGGGTGTTGCATATAAACATTTTGCCTGACAATCAAGTTGAGCAATTAGTTACCTGTATGTTGGTCGTGGGCATCATTCATCTTCCCCATTTAGCCATTAATGAATCTTGTACTTCTGGAAGTATTGGCGAGTGATGACTGTGGAGGTTGTCCACACTTGTCTGTCGCATAGTAATTCATATTTGGTTAGCTCAGTTGGTTGGACGGCTGGTTCACAATACAGAGTGATGCCAATAGTGTGGGTTCAATTCCTGTATTGGCTGAAGTTATTCATGCCTTTTCAACTTTGCCCCTCACCCAAGGTGTGGTTCTCCTCAGGTTAAATCACCACCTCCCTCAAAGGGGAGAGCCTATGGTCATCTGGGACTATGGTGACTTTATTTTGTTTTACATATTCAGTTCCACATGTGCCACATAGCCTTTCAGCTGATGGCCTGTGCTGTCTTGGTTATCTCCCAATGTAAGCATAGGTTGTCAATGGAGCTCCTTGTGGTTGTAGCTCTTGTCATTGTGTTAATAATATCATGGATGATCACCAAGGACAGGTCCCCACAATTGGTAGACCTACAATCACTGGACCCATGGTGCCCACATCATCAAATAGCTGGAATGACCAGGGTGAGTTGTAGCAAAATTTGAGTATAATAGGTCTCGGGGACCGAATCTCTGAGCCATTGTACGCAGTGAGTTTGGCAGTAGTTGGTTGAATCATTACTTGCAACTTCTATGGGTACATATACTTCAAATGTGCAAAGTGGAAGGTTGTTTACATCTGCACCAGTATCCAGTTCTGTATTCAATTTGTACTGTCCCTGCATTTGTGGCATATAATCTGAATGTAGCTTTTTACAGGATTATTACAATTACTTGGAACAGGAGCAACTATTCAAACTTATTTGTAGTCCTTCAGAATTTAGTCAGGCTCCTGATTTGCAGTACCTTAAGTGGCTGCAGCTGTATCTTGTCACAGGTTGCTGCAACAGTGGTGCTGCTGAGCTGTTTCTGCTTTCTCAGGCTTACTAAAGCTCAGTGATTTTATTCTCCATGAAAATAGACTGCATGCTTGAAGGGGGAAGTACAACTGAAGAAAATAACTTTTTGGAGCCTTCTCCTAGCTGTTAGGAAATTTGGGAGCTAGTACCGGATGGATTCTTGTTCCCTGGCCCAGTCCCCAGTGTTTAATTGGCCCCTTGACGCCTGTCTGAAGGGATAGTATGTATCAGTAAAGGAGTCCTGTCTCTGCTGAGCTCTGCTTAAAGCTAGACCCTGCAGATTTGGCTATTAAATCTCTATTCCTGCACAAACATTGCAGTAGGCAGAATTATACTAATTAAGCACTCACAAATTTGAACAATCTTACTGCCTGCTGGCTTGAGTGAGTGCAATATCTCAGAATGAAGGTATGGTGTGTAGAACTTGACAGTGCTGCAGAATCACTTACACACAGTACTTGATAGTTGTTTCATTTCTACACCAGTTTTGCACGTGAAATGGTTGAGGCTCTGATGCTGCCACCATGTTACGTTCTTCCATTTGTCATAACCATACTGATCATACAACAAGGTTTGGTAAAACAATATTGTGGGTTCTTTATTTGAGGATAATAACTGGGATGCTGAATATATCTGTGTATCTTGTAGAGTTGCTGCTTAATAGTGAGTACAGAATCAAGTGACTACTACAGCACATTCTGTCCATGTGATAGTGATTGACAGCAGTTTACAATATGCCACCTTAAAGGTACGTGTGCACCATATCACTGCGAGCTGTCCTTTGCTCGGCATGCAGTTAGAAAGAGCATTGGGATCATATCTACATGAAAAATAAATTCCCATTTACCATATTTATAGAGACATTGCCTTAATACAAGAAATGTAGAATCTAAAAAAATCTTTAAGCCTAATGTGCTAAATTGATATTTACGGAGGAATGTGGAAATGCAGTTGCTTCTGGGTGTTCCAACATTTGTGCCTTGGATCTTTCACAGACCTTGTGCTGTTTGATTATGTTGGAATAATTATTTCAACAAGGAAATGCTTTGGTGCTTTTGAACTTTGTCTGTGGTTAAATTTGCTGTGTTTGACATAGCTGTGCTGTAAAGGTACTTAGCGACGTGGCATTGTACTGATTCAGCACTGAGAACTGTTTAGCTTGGCTGTTACTTAGCACTGAATTAGAATTGGTGTTGGGTGGATATTATAAGAAAGTAATTGCTCATAACTCTGAGAGGGGCTGGATGGGTAGTTTAAAGAAGTTCCTGTACAATATCAGCTGGGATTTGAAGATATTTTAATTAGTTTGTGCCAATATTTTGCTGTGAGTTGCTACATTTTTAGCTACACTAAGTGTTCTTTGGCCTTATCACATTTCTCAGGAGATTGTAATGGTCTAGAACTTCTCAAGTTTTCAGCAAAGAAGGTGTTTTTTTAAACATAGTTTTACTGCTTAAAATTGACTCATTAATTGTAAATGCTTCCATTGTCATATTTTATCAGCTGCGTTCTGCAAAGGTATTAATAACTCTCATAAAAGCTTTCCTAATATATCATCAAACTGCAGGGTTTGACCCTCATCCATGCTTCCTTCAGCTATCCTCGCCAGGAGAGTTTCACTCCACCGGGGTTTACAATAACTTCCCACTTGCGGGGAGCTGGTGGCCGGACCCTGCTGGAGTGAAGGGGGGCCATTGAGGCCCCCAGAGGGTCAGGGGTAAGCGAGGGTTCCCCTTGTGCATTGTCAGCTTGGCAGTGCCAGCCTGGCTCCCTGCGACTGCCCAAGGAGTAAAGTGGCAATGCCCAAGGGGGCACCTTGGCACTGCCCACTGGGCATCAGCAGTGCCAAGGGGGTGGGGTCTAACAGGGTGGAGCCTAATGGGGGCAGAGCCTCTGGGGAGGAGATCAGTGGGGGTGGAGCATCCCGCTGCCACTTCGCACTGGGATCAGTAACAGAGGGAGGGAGGCCACCGATCAGGGCTGGATATCGGGGTGGCGTGGGTTTTGGACTGTGACAGGGGGGTTCAGAACTGGGGGAGGATGGGGTTGGGGCTGTCGGTGGGGTCAGAGGGGGAGATCGAGGCGGGCCGGAGGGGGTCAAGGCTGGCCCAGACACATCCGGGGGGCCGTCGATCAGGCCATGGGGGTGTTGCACGGCCAGCGATGGAGTGTCACGGGGCTGGCCAGCGATTGGGCTGGCCTGCGATTGGGTGGCCGGCAGTGTGGGCTACTGCGCATGCGTCGATCTTGGCACTGACAGATCGGCATACGTAGTGGCCCATTCAGCACTATGTTGCCGGCCTCTCCAATGGGAATAGGCTCCGCCCACAGATGTTTAATGATATTCATGCTTGGGCTCTCTGCAGGGCACAGAGTGTGGGAGATTCATTTTGAAACTCCCACTGAAAAAAGCAGCGGGATTTACTCCAGTTTTTATGGGAATTTGACAGTTAGAAGTGTTTTGGGAGAATCACCCCCCCACATTTCAATCTTGAAATACAAAGAAACATTAGAAAATTTAGATTTTTGGCATTTTCAGATCATTTGATGCGTTTTCCTGCATTTGGAGGTAGACAGATATGGGGTAAGGTTTATTAACTAGTGTTCCAAAATGACAAATGGTATGTTCAGTATAGAGAGGTCTAACAAATTGCACACTATCAAAATATGAGCCAATTTTGGGGTGGAATTTTACAGCCCTGTTGTGGTGAGGGTGGAGCCAGAAAATACAACAAGCCATTCAAAAGTTCATTGACCTCAGTGGAACTGGGATATCCTGCCAGATGGAGGCCGTAAAATTCCACCACTTGTTACAAAAATAATGAGGGTGATTTTGAGCCCATTTGCCATGCGCAGAATTGTTGATGCGAGCGCAAAATCCAGACAGAATCAGAAAACATGAATCTCATCGGTGAATTCACGATTTCCAATTTTCAATCCCCTTAGCCAACGGAGTAATGAGAAAAACACCAAGGAAGCCTGGAAACATCCTTTTAACCTCATGTTATTGGTGACAGGAGCATCACTGAGGTCCCTCGTGAGGTTAAAACGTTGGTCCAATGCATGCACTCAACTATCCTAAGCCCTCACACTTGGGGGGGAGGGGGGGGCGGGTGCGGGGAATGGTCGGGGGTTAGTTACCACTGAGACTCCCCAGGGTGGATTTGGCAGTGCAGCGGGGAGAGCAGCCGGACCAGGAGGAGATGGGGGAACGCTACATTTCCATGGATGAAGAGAGGTTGAGGAGGGTGTTGATTGTCAATACGTGAAGGCGGGGGATGAAGAAAGATCTTGGGCAATGGGCATGGCTCATTGGGGCTAAGGGCTAAGGTCGCCCTCATATCTTCTTGTTTTGGGATCAACCAGGACTAGGGAATGAAGAGCTCTCTCACCATGGGATCTGACATCAACTGTAGTGCCAGCGGAAGGTCCTCATGATGATACCTACATTCATGGGCAGCACGCTAAAGTCATTGGTCGAACTCTGCAGGAGAGTGATGATGACTTGCATTTATGACAGAGCGATGCTCCTCTCATCCTCAGCAATCTGTCTGATTCCTGCCTGACAGAGAGCTGAACACGTCCTGCCAATGAATGAGCTTATCATGGGATTCAGAGACACTGGATGACTTATCTCAGCTAATCCTGTCCCCTCCCAAGTCAGAGATCCTGGTGCTTTCCTCCAACTTACATCCGAGGTGGGCAGCCTCTCAACACTGACAATTCTTGGTCTCTTCATCAGTGGAGAAGTGTGGCAGACATGAGAGGCCTGAGCGTCGATGCTGAGAGGTGGTTGGAGGGAGTGTGTCCAGGGGTGAGGGGTTGGAGGAGGGTCCACATGCCAGGAGCAGCATGTCTTTTACTGAGTCATCAGTTTGGGAGGTGTGAGAGATGTAACGCTGCCATTTTCACACTCCAAAGGGATGAAACGCCAAGTGTACGTGGGGGTTTGCGGAACATGGCAACATGAAAAGACAGGGTGGAGGATCTTTAAATGAACAAAATGAGGTTTAATACAAGAGCAATATTACAATGGTGACTTATCTCTTCTAGTGCCTAGATTCACCATGCCCACTAGGTGTCTAGTGTTTCTTATTCTTTCTCACCCTCCCGCTACATCCAGGTGTATCCCCAGGATCAACAGCTGAGGTTGAGGCAGCCTACTGACTTTCACACCCTGTTGCCTGAGATGACCTTGGCGGGTGGCTGGTTGCGGGCCTGGACCTTGAGAGTCCGGGCCTACTTTTGGGCTGCAGGGATGTTGCAGTGTGTGGGGCTGGAGGTGCATTGTTCACAGGGATGTGGGTCTCAGATGGGCTGGACACCCCCAGGGTCTCCTGGGTGGAGGGTCCTCGCTGCACTCCTGCTGATCCTCTCCCCTTTCGGTGCCCAGGAGCCTTTGAGCTCCTCCATGGGATAAAGGGGCAGCTGGCTTGAGGTTCAGGAACCCTCTATCCTCTGGCACTGACATTTGTGGATTCCACCACGCAGTTGAAGCCCTACACCATGGAGGTCATGCCCTCAGCCAGGGAGGTCATGAGCTGAACCATTGAAGGGACATTCCCCACCATGGAGTGCACATCCTGCACCAACGTTTCCACTGCAGATGCCACCCTCGTAGTGTTGGCCTCACTGTGTTGGAGTGACGGCACAATCCCCTTGGACAGAGGACAATGGGACTCATCCTGTCAGCCTTGCAGTATGAGGAGGGATTCTGTCAACCTTCCTGCCTCTGCCTTGGTAGCTCCAGCAGCTCAGGGATGACCAGACCCCGGGCACGTCATTGGTCAGGGGCTCAGCAGAGTCCTGGGCTCTGCCATCCCTCTCAGTGCCAGTTCCCTGCGATGTCCCTGCCTCCGCCTGC
This sequence comes from Mustelus asterias, assembly GCF_964213995.1. NCBI lineage: Eukaryota > Metazoa > Chordata > Chondrichthyes > Carcharhiniformes > Triakidae > Mustelus > Mustelus asterias. The sequence goes on along the minus strand of NC_135802.1, from coordinate 92,090,931 downwards.
TGCGGATCTTCAATTGTGAGGTGCTCACCAATCAGTGACCCAGAAGCCTGCCTACTTACGGAATCCATCGAGGTAAGTACTTGTGCTGGTGGAGGATGTGGGTGATAGATGTGAAGCCTCTTCTCTGCTCATCTCTGAGATATCTCCATTGGAGCTGCTCATGTCTGTGGTCTCTAGAGGGGATGAGGAAGGTCTGGTCTGGTCGCCTGATTGACCTGCAAGGGAAGCGAGATGGCATTAGTGCTTCATGGGGGATAACTGATTGGAGAAAGTTAACTCACGAGAGGCTTTCACCGTGACTGGATTCTCAATTTTGTCTCTTGATCCACCTCGCCCTCTGTGCAGGTGCGGTCCTGCTCCTCACTGGCCAGCTCAAAGGGCTCTCTCCTCAAAAGGGGTTCGGGTTCTCAGCTGGGGCATGACTCCGGCAGGCTGTGTCCACTCCCGGCAGGCTGTGTCCACTCCCGGCAGGCTGTGTCCACTCACGTCAGTTGTGTTTGGGTTTATCCTCCAAAGAGACAGATGGGGAGAGTGTAGGTGGGAGAACTGCCACGGGCGCTCTGATTCACGAGGGTAAAAAAATTTCTTGAAGAGGCTGAATGTTCTATGAGATTTCCTGCCGCTGGTGAGATACGCATCAGTTTTCCCACTGGAACCGACACGTTGAAAAAATATGTTAAGATTCTGCCCAACAGGGGTGTGTACTCAGTCTGCTACAACTTGCAGTAGAAAAACTGCATAAATAAGGAGCAATAATTTTGTGATTTTGCACTAATGAGGGCCATTGATTTTGGTCCAAGCTCCTAAACAGAACAAAACACCGGTATTTGTAACAGAAACTCACAAACCAACTGAGTTTGTTCTATTTTCGGTGTCAGTTGATTGTTAAGCAGAAATTAACGTGGAATGTCAAAGTTTTATGTGGGACTTACTTTATTCCCACATCATGTGAATGTCTCCAATTTAACTCTGGCATAAAAACATTGGAGGCTGCTGGCAGGATCTCAACAGTGAACAGAGCTGGATGATTTGTCTCGGGATTTTGTTTTGCTGAATTAAGCAGCATAAGCATCAGATCAGATTTGTTTAAAAGAGGAATAGTTACATACAGATCAGGACACTGCAGGTCACACAACAGGCTTGAGGCCATGGAGGGGGACTCACAAGCCTCACTATTGCTAATTACAACATGGATGTTTCTGATATAACGGTGTTCTGTGAATGCGATTTGTTGTTTTGATTTTTGTGGAGGTTGTGCTTCACAAGGGAATGTAATCCTTCATCAATGTGAGGTCCTAGAAGTCCTGTCACCAGGGAACCACATCTGGAGTGGAAATGATCACTATACCCTATTTCCACTCTTCAGTGTGCAGTTGACAGCACCGCTTGGAAAAGCAAATTTTACCCATTGTGTGGTGAAGCTGCCATTAAATGCGCAACAATGGCTCAGACAAAACCACTGTCCCTTTAATATTTAGTTGAGATTTAACCATCAGCAAAAATATTACACAAATCAATACTCATTGGATAAGGTTTTATGTTGCATTGGTTTTCCTGCCCACTGCCCTGGCAGATTCCCCCACAGCCATTTAACACTTAATGGGCATTGCTTGACTCAGTGAGACCTCCACACCTATCTGGAGTAAATTCTGCCCATTATCTGAGGAAGGCTCAGGCTGTATCTTGAGTTCAAATTTCCGCCAACAGTTTGAGGCAGGAAACAGAAGGCAGGATTTTTTCTGAGATGACTCTTAAACACTACAAAAATGGTTGATCTGAGTGTAAATGTACAGAGTGTTTATTGTTGTTGTGCTGTCCTGTACTTCATGGGCTGAAATGACACTGGGCAATGGGCAGGGAGCTGGGTGTGGGGAAGACGTATAATTAAGTTGCAGTGGGTTGGGGGGTGGGTGGGGATGACATGTCCATCGCCTTCACATCTCCACTGCTAATTCATCAGTGGTGGGATAGGTGGCAGGCAGCCCTTTTGCCATCAGGCTAATGGCCACTGCAGGGCCTCTTCCTACTGATGCTGATATTTTACCAAGAGTGACTGGACATTTTGTCACCTGGGAAGTCTGCCCATTAAAATCTCCCTGGGGGCTGGTTGGTGGGGGGTGGAGGCGGCTTCTGATCAGGCAGTCTATATGCCATATGGAGCCCCCACCAGTGACAAATGGCACCCTTTCTAGAGGACCCCGCTGCCCCTGACCTTACCAATTGACACCCCTCCCTTCTCATCCTCTGACCAGATGATCTTGGAGGCAGGATATTCTCCTTCTGAGGGGCAGAAGACATGACTGCAGGCAGTTAATTGCCTGAAGCACTTGTGTCTTTAAGGGCCATCCAAGTTGGACTCAGCCCTTATTTTCCAGCTAGCTACAGGGACCAGCGCCTACACATTGAGTGCAGGCCATAAAGGTATGCAATCTATTCTTTCATGAGTACTGCTTCTAACTGATACCCAATTGGAAGGAGGACTTTTCAGAGTTCTTTTCAAAATCTCACCATGGAATTATAGAATGCCTACAGTGTCCAAGAAGGTCATTCAGCCCATTGAGTCTGCACCGACTCCCCAATCGAGTACCTTACCCTGGCTCACCCCCTACTCTCAGCCTTATCTCCGTAATCCCATGTATTTACCCCGCTAATCATCCTAACCTACACATCTTTAGACACTTAGGGGCAATTTAGCTTGGCCAATTTGTGAGAGAAAACCAGAAAATCTGGAGGAAACCCTCGCAGACACAGGGCGAACATGCAAACTCCACACTGACAGTCACCCAAGGCTGGAATTGAACCCAGATCCCTGGGGTTGTGAGGCAGCAGTGCTCACCACTGTGCAGACCATGATTGCATATTTCTGCATATCATAAGCCCAAATAATCCAATTTGTGCCCAAAAGTAGCTTGTGCTATTCGTTTTTATGGACTGTGTGGTTTGAGGTTCTTTTCATATTTTCACTCTGAATCAGAGGACTGTGGCTTTAGAACCCATCCAGGACATAAATACATAGGTGGAATTACACAACTCACATGTCCTTGGGTCAATTAGAAATGTTAAAAATAGCAGGAGGAATAGGCCATCAGGCCTCAGGAGCCTCTGAAGTGTCTCATCCTGCCCCCATCACCATTTTACCCATAACAGGTGTTTAAAATTAAAGTTAAAGTTGATTTATTAGTCACAAATAGGCTTATATTAACATTACAATGCAGTTACAATGAAAATCCCCTAGTTGCCATACTCCGGCGCCTGTTCGGGTACACCTGAGGGAGAATTTAGCATGGCCAATTCACCTAACCAGTACATCTTTTGGAATTCCATGCCAAGCAGGTAGCCTTTCTTAGGGTCTGCCAGTCAGGCCTCACCTAAACCCTGGACTTACCTTAAAACAGCCTCTTCTTTAGAGACTGATAGTAGTCCAAGCAATGGTCATCAGTCTAATATGGCACTGCCGGGACTGCAGAGCTGCCGGTCATTTGATTGTCCAATAGCTCTTTAAGGTGGGACTTCTTCTCCAGACAGGATTGGAAGTCTAACACTTAGCCAATCAAAGCCCCACCAAACATTAAATGGCAGCAGGGCAACGAGTATTGGTGGGAATGCATTCCTTGCTGACTGTTTGGGTGGCAGGGCAGAAACCCCATCATCCAAATAGTTTTGCCCATAATCTATGACAATTTAGTGCCATACTAAAAGAATATGGCATTGTTAGAGGTCACATCCTTCAGTTGAAGTATGACATTGTAATCCCATCTGCCAGTTCAGCTGGACGTAGCCACACTGACTATTTCTATGAGGTGTGTACAATACTGAGTATTCAATTCTTAGAATATCCCCTGACATTTTCAGTAAATGGATGCACAATTTATAGCGAGGTCATGTGAGCTTAAATTTTAGGAAAAGAATGGGAAACATCTTGATTCATGTAGATACTCTGGCCAAGATTTCTGTGGAGACTTTGTACCTTATCCAAAGTGTCACCAGGACCCTGGATCCAGAATTCCCATCCTCATTTCCGACAGATCCTAATTTTGTCAGAGGGGAACAGATGCAGTATGTGGCTCATGCGTGGGGGAAACCCAACCCAACAGGGCTATTTGAACTCAGTACTGAGATTAAGCGGATCACATTTGCATAGGACTGAAGGCCTTAACTCACAGTATATGACTTACAATCTTTTAAAGCAGAGGTAAATACTCTTAAAAGGCAGTGGCAGTGTCAAGTTGCAAAGATATTTAATTCTCTTGCCCTTTAAATTTTGACTAAAATAGCCTGTGCCTCTGAGTTGAAATAGAACATAGAACATAGAAAAAATACAGCACAAACAGCCCTTCGGCCCACAAGTTGCGCCAGTCATGTCCCTACCTACGTAGGCTTATATATAGGCTTACCTATAACCCTCAATCCTATTAAGTTCCATGTACTCATCCAGAAGTCTCTTAAAAGACCCTGTCGAGTTTGCCTCCACCACCACTGACGGCAGCCGATTCCACTCACCCACTACCCTCTGAGTGAAAAACTTACCCCTGACATCTCCTCTGTACCTACACCTCAGCACCTTAAACCTGTGTCCTCTCATAGCAGCCATTTCAGCCCTGGGAAAAAGCCTCCGAGAATCTACCCGATCTATACCTCTCAACATCTTATACACCTCCATCAGGTCACCTCTCATCCTTCGTCTCTCCAAGGAGAAAAGACTGAGCTCCCTCAACCTATCCTCATAAGGCATGTCAACCAATCCAGGGAACATCCTTGTAAATCTTCTCTGCACCCTTTCAATAATTTCCAAATCCCTCCTGTAATGAGGCGACCAGAACTGAGCACAGTACTCCAAGTGGGGTCTGACGAGGGTCTTATATAGCTGCATCATTATCTCCCGACTCCTGAACTCAATCCCTCGATTGATGAAGGCCAGCACATCATACGCCTTCTTAACCACCTCCTCTACCTGCGAGGCCGATTTAAGAGTCCTATGGACCCTGACCCCAAGGTCCTTCTGATCCTCTACACTGCTAAGAGTCTTACCCTTGATATTATACTCCTTCATCCCATTTGACCTGCCAAAATGGACCACTGCACATTTATCCGGGTTGAAGTCCATCTGCCACTTCTCCGCCCAGTCTTGCATCCTATCTATGTCACGCTGCAGCTTCTGACATCCCTCCAACCTATCCACAACACCACCAACCTTCATGTCGTCGGCAAACTTACCAACCCATCCCTCCACTTCCTCATCCAGGTCATTTATGAAAATGACAAACAGCATTCTGGATCCACAAGGCAACATCCCCTTGGATCCCTTGCCCTCTCACTTTCTCAAGAAGTCTTGCATGGGGGACCTTATCGAATGCCTTGCTGAAGTCCATGTAAACCACATCTACTGCTTTTCCTTCGTCAATGTGTTTAGTCACATTTTCAAAGAACTCCACCAGGCTTGTAAGGCACGATTTGCCTTTGACAAAGCCGTGCTGACTACTTTTCAGCATACTAAACTTCTCTAAATGTTCATAAATCCTGTCCCTCAGGATCTTCTCCATCAACTTACCAACCACTGAGGTTAGACTCACCGGTTGGTAATTTCCTGGGCTACCCCTATTCCCTTTCTTGAATATAGGAACCACATCCGCAATCCTCCAATCCTCCGGAACCTCTCCCGCCTCCATCGACGACGCAAAGATCATCGCCAGAGGCTCTGCAATCTCTTCCCTCGCCTCCCACAGTAACCTGGGGTACATCCCATCCGGTTCCGGTGACTTATCTATCTTGATGCTATACAAGATTTCCAACACATCCTCTTTCTTCATGTCCACATACTCAATCTTTTCAGTCCGCCTCAATCCTGTAGTACAACCACCCAGGTCTTTTTCTACCGTGAATAACGAGGCAAAATATTCATTAAGCACCTCTGCTATTTCTTCCGGTTCTGTACAGACTTTCTCACCTTCACATTTTATAGATCCTATTCCTTCACATCTCATCCTTATGTAACTTGGTACTTGCAGTTGCAATGCCCATATGTTAACATAAAGCTAAGTGTGATTAATATTACATGATTACTTCCTGGCTGCTTCCATAATCTGTCATTATCATTGTGAAGGGCTATAAATTCACTATTTGATTGATTACTCCAAGATGTTATTAAGGGATTTGCTGTATTTGATGTGTAGTTATGAATAAAGATGTTTGTTTCTATAAGAGATTAAGTGCTTGAGAGGATTAAATACAATAAATGGGCTTTTAACAATGAGAGTGTTTTTTAATGTTGTGAATAACAGATTTAGAATAATAATAGAATAATAGTAATAGGTAAAAACATAGAAACATGGAAACATAGAAAAACTACAAAACAGGCCCTTCGGCCCCACAATTTGTGCCGAACATATCCCTACCTTTTAGGCCTACCTATAACCCTCCATCCTATTAAGTCCCATGTACTCATCCTGGAGTCTCTTAAAAGACCCTATTGAGTTTGCCTCCACCACCACTGACTGCAGCTGATTCCACTCGCCCACCACCCTCTGTGTGAAAGACTTCCCCCTAACATTTCCCCTGTACCTACTCCCCAGCACCTTAAACCTGTGTCCTCTCGTAGCAGCCATTTCCACCCTGGGAAAAAGCCTCTGAGAGTCCACCCGATCTTATATACCTCTATTAGGTCTCCTCTCATCCTACATCTCTCCAAGGAGAAAAGACCGAGCTCCCTCAGCCTATCCTCATAAGGCATGCCACTCAATCCAGGCAACATCCTTGTAAATCTCCTCTGCACCCTTTCAAATCTTTTCCACATCCTTCCTGTAATGAGGCGACCAGAACTGAGCACAGTATTCCAAGTGGGGTCTGACGAGGGTCTTATATAGCTGCATCATTATCCCCGGACTCCTAAACTCAATCCCTCGATTGATAAAGGCCAGCACACCATACGCCTTCTTAACCACCTCCTCCACCTGCGGGGCCGATTTCAGAGTCCTATGGACCCGGACCCCAAGGTCCTTCTGATCTTCTACAGTACTAAGAGTCTTTCCCTTTATATTGTACTCCTTCATCCCATTTGACCTGCCAAAATGGACCACTACGCATTTATCTGGGTTGAAGTCCATCTGCCACTTCTCCACCCAGTCTTGCATCCTATCTATGTCCCTCTGTAACTTCTGACATCCCTCCAGACTATCCACAACCTCATCAACCTTTGTGTCGTCAGCAAACTTACCAACCCATCCCTCCACTTCCTCATCCAGGTCATTTATGAAAATGACAAACAGCAAGGGTCCCAGAACAGATCCCTGGGGCACACCACTGGTGACCGACCTCCATTTAGATAAAGACCCATCTATACCCACTCTCTGCCTCCTTTGGGCAAGCCAGTTCTGGATCCCATGCCCTCTCACTTTTTCTAGAAGCCTTGCATGGGGGACCTTATCGAACGTCTTGCTAAAATCCATATAAACCACATCTACCGCTTTCCCTTCGTCAATGTGTTTAGTCACATTTTCGAAGAACTCCACCAGGTTCGTAAGGCACGATCTGCCTTTGACAAAGGCATGCTAAGTATTCTTGAGCATACTAAACCTCTCTAAATGCTCATAAATCCTGTCCCTCAGGATCTTCTCCATCAGTTTACCAAGCACTGAGGTTAGACTCACCGGTCGGTAATTTCCTGGGCTATCCCTATTCCCCTTCTTGAAAATAGGAACCACATCCGCAATCCTCCAATCCTCCGGCACCTCTCCCGTCTCCATCGACGACGCAAAGATCACCGCCAGAGGCTCTGCAATCTCTTCCCTCGCCTCCCACAGTAACCTAGGGTACATCCCATCCGGACCCGGCGACTTATCTATCTTGATGCCATTCAAAGATTCCAGCACAACCTCTTTGTTAAAGTTCACATACTCAATCTTTTCAGTCCACCGCAAGCCCGCAGTACATCCACACAGGTCCTTCTCCTCTGTGAAAACTGAGGCAAAATACTCATTAAGCACCTCTGCCATTTCTACTGGTTCCGTACAGATTTTCCCGCCTTCACCTTTTATAGGCCCTATTCCTTCAAGTCTCATCCTTTTACTCTTTCACATATTTATAGAACGCCTTAGGGTACTTGGAACTTTTATTTTATTTCATCTCACAATGGCTCCTGAGATCTGCCCATGGTGGATACTGTGTGAGTTGCATGGAGGATATAAGGGAAAGGGTGGGGGTGGATCATGTGTTGGCACTAAGTTGGCATAGGGGCTATATGGGACCATGAAGATGAGTGGAAGGGTATGGATTGGCATAGAGGGCCATTGGGGCGGGTGGAGGGGCATGAGTTGGCATAAGTTTGCAATGATGGTGCATGAGGAATGGGTGGGAGTTGAGGAGATGAGAGGGCTGAAGGCCTAATAGTAAATAAACAACTGGGACAAAGTCCCAGAGAACCAAGGCAGGACTTTTAACCAGCCTGCCTCAACACTTTGCAACAATTTCGGGTATATTTTCCCAACCCTGGTGTGACAAGCTGGAAAACTTCCCAACTCTGCTCATCTACTTTGGGAGTGAGAATCCAGGCCCTGTGTACCGACACGGTGTCGACACCAATTTAATGTGTAATTTCCCATGAGAGGCAAACAATTAGGCAAAACAAGCTTCTGATCCTCTAGAGCGATCAAACCCTCTCAAAGATTCTCCCACTTCTTCATCTCTTTGCCTTATTTGAGATTATTGACATGCCTCAGTGTATGCAGGGGAAACTCCACATCTTCCCCAACCCCGCTCCTCTTTTCCAATCTCCCTCGCTATTTCATCTGAAAATGACAGAGTGCATTGAGAGTGAATGCAAATAATTGTTCCTGTCCCCTATCCGTTAACTGCTGCCTGCAATTCTGCACCATCTCGTCTTGCAAAGGAGTGGGGAATTTGTTAATGAACGTGATGTAATACGTTTGGGTGATGTGCCGTTGATGGTTGAACAATGTATGCATTCTGAGAGTGATGTGAGTGTGTGGCTTGCAGCAATGTGAAGTGCCTGAGGGTAAGGTGAAACTATGGACCCGATTTTACCAAAGCTTTGCACCCGTTTTCTGGCGTGAAATCGTTGGGCGTCGGGCCTATACCGCGATCTGCACCCGAATCCGAGCAGATCGCAGCTTTACCGGCACCCGATTCGGGCGCGGGTCTGGCCCGTGCCCGAATCGGGTGGCCCGACGATTTAAATGCATTTGCTTGCATTTAAATTGACTTAATGAACTGCGCGCCCAACCCTACTGCTAAATCCCACTTTACCATCTTCTGGCCCATTCCACATCCGCGCTGTTACCGACCTGCAAAATAAAAGTCTGAAGTCGTCGCTGCAGCTTCCGAAGAGTGGGGTCAGAGCCTCCAACCACTCTCTGACCCAGGTCATCCTCTGGTTGGGGTGTGTCTGGGAGGAGGGGAGGGGACCCAGATCATCCTCTGGTTGGGGGCGGTGTGGGAGGAGGGAGGAGGTGGGGTGGGACCCAGATCATCCTCTGGTCAGGGGGGGGTTCCGCTGCCAGTCTGCGGCCGATCAGTGGGGAGGGAGGGGGCAGGGGGGTCCGCCACCACTCTGCGGGCGATCCCTCCTCCCCACCGGAGGAACGAATCCCTCCTGCCGGAGTGGACGTGCGGCCATGCCATCCCACAAAACCTTCAGGATGAAGTGATTCCTCGCTAAGAAGATGAAGCAGAACCGGCCGATTCCACAGTGGATCCGCATGAAAACCGGCAACAAGATCAGTACAAGTCCAAGAGGAGACACTGGAGAAGGACCAAGCTGGGCCTGTGAAGGGATACACCATCACTGGTACACTACCAGCCACAGCCATCTCTCTCACTCTCTTGCCCCTGCAGGGAAGAGTAATCTGTGACTGGTAGTGTACCAGTGATGGTGTAACCCTTTACAGGCCCAGTTTGGTCCTTCTCCAGTGTCTCCTCTTGGACTGGACTGATCTTGTAGCCGGTTTTCATGTGGATCCACTGTGGAATCGGCCGGTTCTGCTTCATCTTCTTAGCGAGGAATCACTTCATCCTGAAGGTTTTGTGGGATGGCATGGCCGCACGTCCACTCCGGGAGGAGGGATTCGTTCCTCCGGTGGGGAGGAGGGATCGCCCACAGATGGCGGCGGACCCCCCTGCCCCCTCCCTCCCCACCGATCGGCCGCAGACTGGCCCGACCAGAGGATGATCTGGGTCCCACCCCCCTCCTCCCCCCCCCACCCCCCAACCAGAGGATGATCGTCAGAGAGCCGCTCTCTCCGTTTTCTGCTTTTTTTTTCTTTCGCGGGCATTGATTGCAATGGCTATCTACTCCACTGCCTCTGCACTGTCAATCTGGAAGGCCTCCTAGCCTCCTGTGAATAGATGATCTCTCTCCTCCTGCCTTCCTCCTGCACTCAAGTCCACCAAGAATGTGTTTGAGAACCATGGATCTGACTTTAAGATTTGCTGTGCTATTCTTGTGTCTTTCCCTGGTTAACGTCACTCGTAGAATGCCTTCCTGTCTGGTTCTGATCAAAATGCACCTCCCCTTTGAGATGTGCGTTCAGCTTTAATTAGTGCAGGCTAGCTTGAACTTATGCTGGTATCTCATCATTTCGCACTCCCTGCTGAGATGTGTAGCCACCCAACAACATGCTAGATACTGGTTGCATGCGACAGTCATGTAGATGAACAGACTAAACAAAGTCTGTGTGCTGCTTGCATCGCAAGAGAGGTATGCAGGTTAATCAGGGATCAGAGCCACCCTATACTGCCCCATTTTTTTTACAAGATGAGAATTAGAGCTTTGTCACCAGATCACTATCAGGCATTTTCTCACCATCATTTCAGGAGTGGGACTGCTGGATGCCTCGAAGTATATCTCCCAGCTGTAAAAAGTTCCACAAGAGATCAGCAATCAAAAAGAATCAACCCAGGCTAATACATTCAAAGAGGTGAGGAAAATTCAGTGTAACATTAATAATCAACAGGTCAGTACTGAACATGCTCTTAATTCCTTACAATCTTTACAAGGGCCATTACTGTATAATGAGAGTCATTGTTAATCCTGTGGCGCCAGTCTGGAAGACTGCAAGTATCATAGCTGCTGAGTGGTATATGCTTTTTGTCTAGTTGTACAAAAGTATCATCACCGAATGCAGAAATGGTAAAAAGAATGTCAATCTATATTTTAGGGATTATTCATACCAGTGACATGATGCCGCGACGCCACTAATTTTGTGAGTCAAATGCCCAAGTTCTAGCAGCAGTAGCAGCAACTGCAGCACTGATTCAATCTACTTTCTGAACAAATAGTTCTTCGTCAAAATGTCATTTACAAAGAGATTTTTGACAGTAGTGATTTATATTGTTTTTGCGTTTCTTGAATGAACTTGTCATTCGGAAAGGAACCTACAGTTTGCAGCCAGAGCCCCTCTTTAAAGTGAGTTATTTAGAACTGATAGGATTACTGAAATACAGAAATTCGAGTGGCTGAAAATGATGTTCCCTGTGGAGCTCCTTTGATTGGTTTGCTGGAGTTCATGCTCTGAGCTGAAGTTAATATTAAACCTGCGTCACTGGTTTACCCACACAGCAGGACTCGGCTGTGTGTTGCTCCCTGTGAGGAGTATTGTATTCTGAAAGAACCTAGATTAGTTTACAGAACTCACTACTATCATCATTTAAGTTATTTAATTAACTAGGCATTTATTTCACAGATGGCTATGTAGCTACATGTTAAGTTTTATTCCCTCTGTATTAAAGCTCTGTACAGTAGAAACACAAATTATTAGCAACTGAAAAAATCTATAAAAATCAATGCGCAATTCATCAAGGTATAAAGGCACAATTATTTTTGCTGGTTGAATTCATTGATGAATAAATCACACTTGCATGTTTAAAGCTGACAAAAGATGCAAATTATTTATCAGATCTAATGGTATGTTGAGAGTTTTTTTACATGATATGTCATGGGTTGGCAACCAAAGATAATACTAATCAATCATTCTATTGAGAAATGTGGTGATCTGATTGTATGTGCAAAGGAATATAAGGAGGTACAAAGCAGACTTAACTGGCCGGCCCAAGATCTTTGCCTCGGCAAAGCAGCCAGCATAATTAAGGACCCCACGCACTCCGGACATTTTCTCTTCCACCTTCTTCCTTCGGGAAAAAGATACGAAAGTCTGAGGTCATGTACCAACCGACTTCTTCCCTGCTGTAGTCAGACTTTTGAATGGACTTACCTTGCATTAAGTTGATCTTCCTCTACACCCTAGCTATGACTGTAACAGTACATTCTGCACTTTCTTGTTTCCTTCTCTATGAACGGTATGTTTTGTCTGTATAGCGCGCAAGAAACAATACTTTTCACTGTAGGTTAGTACATGTGACAATAATAAATCAAATTAAATCAAAATCAAATTTCAAAACAGAGAATATAGTCCATTACTTACATCCCTCATTTCTCACCAAATGTCAGCCCTAAACCATCTTAAGATTATTGATGTTATTGATCACCACCTTGGGGCAATACATTCCAAGCGTTCATAACTATCTGTGAAATATACCGATATCTGTCAGTTCACCTTCTTTCTTTTCAGTTTCATTCCGTTCATCCTCAGGGGTATTTTTAAGGCCGTGATGGACAGTTTTCCAAAGTCCCATTTACTGAAACCTTTAAGAATCACGAATTCCTCATTATGATCCCTGTTCGGTCTTCTCCTTTAGTGCAAACAAATTTCACTTCTGTACTTTCTCATTGTGGATTGCTGTTTGATGCTGGGTGTCAAACAGTTGCTGAACTTCTTTTTTGAGCCATGTCCTTCCTATAATGTAATGAACAGGACTAATTCGGTACTCCAGATAGCGACAACCAATCTTGAGGAGAGGTTTCATATCAGATTCCGTGATTTATTACTTCTTGCGATACAACTCAAAATACTGTTCTATTAATTACTGCTGTACTTATGATACCTATTTTAGCCATACACCCAAATCCTCTTTCTATGTTGTATCCTATAAACTAATCAATTTAATTTATTTTTCCAGTGTTTTTCTTTATTCAACAATTTAATCACTTTGCATTTAGTGCCATTTCATTTCATTTGCCATCTCTCAGCTCAACTACCACTTCTATCCATTTCTCTGGGTTTTACTTGAACCCATCACTCCCCTTTCTAAACATGGGGTTGAATTTTCGCGGCTCCTTGGAGAGGTGGGAGGAAAATATGGAGGAGTTACGTCGCGAGGCAGTCCATGAGGTTGTTGAGGGAGTTACCCCCTCGGGGGAGAGGGGGGGCTGGGCACCAGTGTCATCGCTTCCCTCCTCAGTTCCTCTGACTCAGGACCCATCCTTGCTGCAAGCCAGAGGCTCTCCCTGTGATGAAGCAGCTGCAGCAGCCTGTGAAAGAGGCCCAGTGGCCATTGCCAAGAAGTATTGAAACCATGGGCATCTCAGCTGGATGCAGGTACACTGGAGCAGGTTGCCTCCACCTCTTCTTCAGGGGGGATCACTGAGTAAGAATGGGAAAGAATGCAATTATTTACATTTTAAGCGTCACCTGGGTGATGTTTGCCCTGCTTATGTTGTCCCTAGTTATGTGGTTATAAAAATATTGTTTGATAGCATCGCTGAGACCTCTGTGTATTCATGGATTGTGTGAAGAATGCTGAGGGTGATTTAGGAAATGGAGAGACAATGCACTTGTTGTGGATGCTGAATCTATGAATGAGGTGATGGGGATGGTGGAGACCCCATCCTCCACTTCTTTGAGTGAGAATGGGATTGTTCTGATGTATGTGCTGGTTGGAAAACAAGTCTCAGTGATTCAAGACCAGATTGGAAGTCATCTGATATAAACCTGGGAGCCACTCAGGTGAAGCATTGTTCAATTAGTGCGAACCCTGGGGACATGTCAGCCACTGATTGCTGTGAAGGCTGGGATAGTTATCAGTGGTCTCCCTTCATTGTGCGGGTACTGTGCTCCTCTGCAATGCTACCTTCATCCTTCCATTTCTCTACTTCTTCCTACTCACCATCCTCCTCTGAGAAAGAGTAGTGTATCCATCCCTCCTCCTCATGGAACTCCAAACCTCTTTGAACAGAGCATGCAGCAGGCAAGCTGGCTGGCTCACTCTGAAGAGCAACAACTGACATGCTAAATGTCTGCTCATTGCAAATACATGTTAGTAGATGGTTCTGGTTGTAATGTCTCTGTGTCTCCGTGTCTGGATACGGGACAGGTGTTAAGAGCCGCCTCCTTAGGGATAACTTTTAATCCCAGTAGCCATCCAGAGAGTCTGGATGTTGACCTGAAGAGATGCAGGATTCTTGCAGGATGACGATATCAGGACAACTTCACTGGAACCGAGTGTAGACCTTCCAAATGTGCTTTTTGTGTTAACAGAACACCTGCACATTCAATGAGTGGAATCCTTTCCTGTTACGGAATATGGCTGGTTGTCCATTAGTGCCCTAATGGCTATGTGGATTCCTGATGGCATGATGAGTTGCCAACTGTGAAATGCCACCCAAGCCCACAGCTTATACTGAAATGAACCAGATGCATAAAAATTCAGTATGACGGTGACCTTGATGGCTACAGGAGTGAATGGACTGTCTTGGGGGCCGCGAGACATCTCTGAGCACCACAGACTCAGAGCAAATGTCCAAGACCATCTACCTGGATAGTCACAGACTTCGCGACATAGCCACGGCACGGTGGCACAGTGGTTAGCACTGCTGCCTCATAGCGCCAGGGATCCGGGTTCAATTCCCGGCTTGGGTCACTATCTGTGCGAAGTCTGCATGTTCTCCCAATGTCTGCGTGGGTTTCCTCCGGGTGCTCCGGTTTCCTTCCACAATCTGAAAGACATGCTGATTAGACGCATTGGCCATGCCAAGTTCTCCCTCAGTGTAACCGAAGAATGTGGCAACTAGGGGATTTTCACAGTAACTTCATTGCAATGTTAATGCAAGCCTACTTGTGACACTAATAAATAAACTTAAACTTAAAACACTCTGTCACTGGCAGGTTGCTGACTCTTGGGTGGTACATCAGATGGCATGGATGGTGCCTTCTCCTCAATGCAGCCACTTTTGTTCTCTTCTAACCTTCTCCAGACCAGGCTCTGCTGAGGCCTCCCAGCTGTTCTGCCCAATATCAGAGTAGCCTGTTCCCATCTCTAGTCCCTGAGCTGCCTGTGGTTTGTGCAGTAAGCCATCTTCTGCTAACCTCTGCTGCCCAGGTGAAACTAGCAACCTGATGCCCCTCTCAGGATTCTAACCTCTCACTAGTGAGAAATACATGCCTCTCAGAACCAGCTGTAAAAGATGATTATCCATCTTTTACATGAGTTGACCAGTGGCTCCATTAACCCTGATGGATCCCCGCTGTTTACACATCTGGTTCACCCTCACATTTGTCATTGGAGGTGGAGGGGGCAGGGGAAAGGGATTTTAAGAGAGAGTTGTCAATGGAGGAAAGAAGCCAAAAATTATTTTTGTTCTACGGGATGATTCTGAGGTTCTGGTCGGTTTTGTCAGAGAGTGAACATTTGGTGTGATCCAGCCAGATCTGGTGATGGATGGTTGAACTAGCTGTGCACCATATATGGTCATGTCTGTGCCCTTTGAGCTTGGGGGAGTGAAGGTGGGACCCATACCAGGGGAATCGTCTTGAGTGGGAGAGAGTAAAGGTTTGCTTGGGACAAGAGCATCAAAGGTGAATGTATAGAAGTGGTTGATTGATGGCGGCAGAACCATTGTGATGAATGATCGAACAATAATATCACATTAGATTTGATGGAGGACAGTCAGATGACACCTAGTGCCTGCTCTAACACATGATTGAAGGGATAATAAAGCATCTGCAAAATCACCTTGTCTGATGAACCAGCAACAGTGCATCAATTTCAAGTCATGTTTGAATTTGCATCTGTTTTGAAAGCTGTGAAGAATAAGGAACTTTTTTCAAATAGAAACAAAAATGATAATTTAAAGCAATATATATCCTTTACCTGATAGGGCGATTGAGAACCCTGCGGCCTCATTTTTCAGACTAATTGTCTTCTCACTTCCCAAGCAACACAAAGGATTGCCTATATCTTTAATTAAATAGTTCACACAACTCACAGAAAAGCTCCCATACTTATAATGCTCAATATCCACGTTTTGATTTTATAAAATACATTTATTTATCGTCCAATAGAATTTTCATGTTAATAGCTTAAAAACACAGAAATACAAGTTATCTTTGTAAGAGAATGGACAGCAAGCAAGCATGCAGCTTTGGTCTTATAAATTCAATCTAATAAGTTTCTAATATAGAGAAAATAATGTAAGCATATTACTACTTAAAGTTAATTTCCCTTGAATCTGTTGGGAATTTTAGTTGACTAAATGTGCATTAAAATACTGCACTTCCAATCAGGAAAAAAAATAAATAAGAGAGCTGATGACACTGAAATTAGTCTTAATGGAAAGGCAAAGGTGAACCTTGCCACCTTCCGACAACCGGACTCACCGGATATAAAAGTGTTAATTGAAATAGCCTAGTTCTCCAGTGTATGCTAGACTTTCCAGACTCTTTCACTGCTTTGAACCCGGAACATGAAAGAGAGGTATTTATTAGAGGCTGCAGTTTGCGCAACTTTGTTCAGTTTGCTCCTGGTCTGAAGATATCATTAGCCTCGCACTCCACTAAATAATGAGACTTTAGGGCTGTCTCATTGAACAAGTCCAGCACACTTGTCCAATTTCAACTGCAAAAGGTCATAAAAGTTAAGTGTTGCAGCAGCAGACTGACTTCAGTGGTAACCTTCAAAGGCTTTTCTTTTCTTCAGGGTTGATAACTTGGATTTGGAGATATCAAAGTTATGCAGCTTTTTGCATCAATACTTTTTTTTTTATCCAGCACTTCATACAGATTCTTTTCCTGGAGCATCTATGGTCTAAATCCTCCAGATAGTTTTGACACAATTCAATCAACTTTACTAAAGCAGTCTTTATTTTAATAGATATGCAATCCTTTGACTTCAGTCTGCATTAATGTCTAAACACGTATGTAGTCAGGATCTATGTATGAATGGTGTTAAAAAAAATTTTTTGATTAGTAAGAGAGTAAAAATGCCAAAAAATGTTCTACATTATTTCTTTTTTAGGGAAAGGACCAACATTGTCCCACCAAATGCATACACAGATTGATTAATATGACAGACCCAGTTAAATTAGTACCTTGACATTCCAAAGATCCTGTTAGCTGATTTATTTTCTTTTTAGGATTTGAAGAATGATTATGTCAAAAAATATTCAGATTCAAAGAATCATTCCAAATGTCTCCTTCCACTCTACCTGTACCTTTCCTTTATGGAATGAATCACTGTGAACTTTCCTAGCCCCACTCTGCCCCAACACAGAATTGGAGCAGCATAGCTGAAGAGTACTGCTCCTGTCTAGGTCGGAAAGGCTAATATTTCCTGTTTTGGACCATTTACAGGGTGTGCAGCCATCCCTGGTGGCTTAGTGCCAGCAGAAGAGAGAGGACATTACATAGAATCATAGAATCCCTACAGTGCAGAAAGAGGCCATTTGGCCTATTGAGCTTGCACTGACAACAATCCCACCCAGGCCCTATCCCTATAATCACATGTATTTACCCTACTAATCCCCCTGACACTCAGGGGCAATTTAGCATAGCCAATCCACCTAACATGCATACCTTTGGAGCGTGGGTGGAATTTGAGTGCAGTTTAGAGTTGCCAACTCTGATCGGATGCATTCCTGTAGTTCTGCTCACACGGCATTTCAATCATATGATTCCTGACCACATGATGTTTAGTCACATGGCATCTGATCACAGGATGCCTGATCATGAGTGGTCTGATCGTACGATGTCTGTAAATGTGATTTCATTTACCTTGTAAAGAGTGGCTCCCCTGTTATTTTGCCATGTTGTAGTTTTATGTCAGTAGCTGTTGTGCAAGGAGTTCTGAAAACCCTGGAAGCTACTCCAAGGTGAAGACAGGAAACCAACTGGGAAATGAGGACAATTTTTCAGAGAGGAAACCAGAGGTGGGAGGAACTTTGATTCAACCACTAACTAATAATAACTCACTGAAATTGCTGCAATAACTGACACTGATTTAACTTCATAACCAATAGTAATTCAGTGGTGGGTTTATGTGTAACTGATATAATTGGTGTAATGCCCCTATATCCACCATGTAACGAGTAGTAATCCTGTCACCCACTGATATTCACCAGATGTGACAAGTTTCCAGTCAACACCCTTTTTAACAGATCTAATCTCTCACTATCTCTTTGTACTCTGGTTTGAACTCAGATTATGTCTGAATCTGCACTGGGAAATGCAGACAGTGCTGATTTGTATTTGTTTCTCATGTGCTGAATTTTTGTTCTGGGACTTCAACAACAGGCAAATTTCTGGACCCCAAACCTACATTGTGTTAAGCGTGACACCCAACCCAATTTTTAAAGCGGAGGCCAGGGTGCACTCTAGCCTCCCGGTTAAGGACAGTGGATAGGCACCAGAGGCTGAAGGACCAAGAGGAGATCCTCCAGCATTGACAGACCTGACAGTCCCACTGACAAAGGCAGAAGGCTGCTCCTTAGGTGGATGAAACACTGGCCCCTCACTATGGTCTGCCACCAAGAGATCATGCCGGTTTATTGATGTTGGCCTTATTACGTCCTTTAATTGGCCCATAAGATCATTAGAAATGGGAACAGAAGTAGGCCCCTCGAGCCTGCTCTGCCTTTAAATAGGATCACTCCTGATCCAACGACATTCCTCATGTCCATTTTCCTGCCCTTACCCCGTAACCCTTGATTCCCTTACTGGTTAGAAATCTACCTATCCCAGCCTTAAATATATGCAAGGACACTGCCGCCACAGCAGTTCCAAAGACTCACAACTCTCTGAGAGAAGGAATGCCTCCTCATCTCAGTCTTAAATTGGCACCCCTTTATTCTGAGACTATGCCCTCCAGTCTTAGACTCTTCCATGAGGGGAAACGTTCTCTCAGCACTTTCCCTGTCAAGCCTTATTGGTCAAGAATCAAAAATAGCCTGGAGGCGGTACTGCCATTCTCATCTTAGCTTCATTCCCCCAGATCTCTCTATATTTCTTTTTTCAAATACTTACCTCATTCATTTATTAATTATATTCTAATTCAGCCTCAATAACCAGTTGTGGTGAAATTTTCCGTACTCCAATAGCCCTCAGTTCAAAAGCCTTCCTTCTGCTTTCCTCCTTCATTTTTCCTGTGAGAATTCTCTCTTTCCATCTGCGGAGAGTTCTTTCATTATTTGCTCACAATACAGACCCCAGGTTTCGTTCACTCATTTACTTGCTGTCCTTCTTGACACCACTGCCATTCACTGTGCTGTGGTTGGTGCTCCTGTTACACAGAAAATTCTAGTCCACAGTCCTACCTTACTCCTCAGTCCCCCTGTCTCTGTTCCCACTCGAGCTCCATTCTCCAATCCCAATCACCCTCTCTCCCTTCCTCCAGAGACCCAATCCCCCAACCCCTATTCCTCTGGCTGTCTCTGCCTTTTGCAACCTCACCATCTAATTTCCCTGCTTACCCCAACCTCTGTCTTATTTTAGGCCCGACCCCCATTCCTTGGTTTCCTTGACTCATCTTGATTTCTGAGCTTCACTGATTCCCAAGCATTCCCACTCCCAAACCTGTGCCCTCAACTCCCAAAATCTTTCCAAATCTCCCACAACTCCCAACTATTTCTGATTGAGCAGCTGGTCCTGGATCTCTCAGGTGGCTGAGGGAAGATGGGGCTTTTAGGGGTAGGTTGATGGACAGGATACCTGTCTGCTGCAGCAGTGATTGGTGGGAGAGGGTGAGCTGCTACTGTGATGGCAGGAATTGTTAAATGATAGAATCCTCTGGGCTGCACCAGGCTAACACATGTTCTATCCTGAGAAACTTCAGGGAATACATGAGGGTTGGTAATCGTAGAATCTATAGAATCCCTCCAATGCAGAAGGAGGCCATTTGGCTCATCAGGTCTGCACTGACCACAATCCCACCCAGGCTCCACATATTTACCCTGCTAATCCCCCTGACACTAGGGTTAATTTAGCTTGGCCAATCAACCTAACCTACACATCTTTGGATTGTGGGAGGAAACCGAAGCACCCGGAGGAAACCCACGCAAACATGGGGAGGATGTGCAAACTCCACACAGCCAGTGACCTGAAGCCAGAATTGAACCTGAGTCCCTGGCGCCGTGAGGCAGCAGTGCTAACCACCGTGCCGCCCCAAATAAAACAGACGCTGCGGCTATGCTGTCATGGAACTTGGCAGCTCCCCGAGTATAGTATTGCTGCCTCTTAGACTAGAGCTTTCTGTTTGCTGATCCTGGGGGACAGTTAAAATGAAAACACTTCAACCCACTCTTTGCCTTTGACAATCAGATGGTCAGCAAAGTTGAATAATGAGCAGAAACGGGTGCTGGATAAGATAGGTGCAGCAAATGGAGTTTTAAAACCATAGAGAATAGGAGGCTGGCTGGCAGTGCATTGGATTAGTCAAGGCTGGAGAAGACAAAGGCACCGAGTTCCAGTGGCAGGTGGGCAAAGGTGACCAATATTACAGAGCTGGAAGTAGGCAGTCACGGAATGAAAATGAGATCAGAAGCTCAGTGAGGGATTGATACCAACCTGAGATTGGAATGGTGGGGTTACCTGAGACAATGGCCAGGAAGATGAAGGTAAGAAAGCATACCTGCAAAGAGCCTGTACTGGTCCAGTTCTAGCTTCCCAAGAAAGCATAGGAAATCCTGGAGCAATGTAAAAATGGAGTGGGTGCAGAAAGCCGATTTTGTCATCTGAAAAAATGGGATTTCCTCAGGGACAAGGATCGGGAAAAACTGCCCTTTAGTGGTACATTTTTAAGCCTGGTTTTAATTTCTCATGCCTAATGAGATTGGATCGTTCAAGAAGGTAAAATTGCAGCAGCTTTTTTGATCTTTACATTTGTGTGAATGTAAAGCTTCCCCAGTGCCTGGCCAATATTTATCCCTGAATCAGCAACACACAAAACAGCTGATTTGGGTCATTACCACACTGCTGGATTGTGGGAGTTTACTACAGATATCAGTTGTCATGTTTCTCACATTACAACAGCGGCTAACTTCAAAAGTACTTCATTGGCTGTAAAATTCTTTGAGACATCTGGTGGTTGTGAAGAGTGCTATGTAAATGAATGCCTCTCTTCCTTTTTCCTGAAGTGACTTCTGACAAATTTTATTTGATAACTCTGCGTGATGCACCTTAGGGTATTTTACAGTGGTAGCTGCTATATAAATGCAAGTTCATGTTGTTGTTTAGCATTCAGCAATGTAGAAATGTAGTTAATTCACTCAAAAATTCTGTAAAGATTCTATCATACGCTTAAAGATTGGGTAAATTAAGCTACTCTTGAGAAAGATGGCATTGCAACCAAGAAGAGGACTTTTTCTTCATGCGTTGTGGCTTCCATTAAATTATTCTTCATCTTGTGAACTATGGTAGGTTCCATAGTCAGCTCCAGCTATGGCAGCATCTGGAGAATACAATAGAGATTAAGGGTTAAAGACTATTGTAGATGCATTAGAAAGGGCATTTGTATTATTCAGTGGACTTATTGGAATTCACCCAGAATGAAAGATTAACATTATTTTTAAAAAATAGTATGTGAATAAACAGAACAACAGTTATGATCACACTCACTTAATTCAATCTGTTAATTTTTTCTTTGTGGAATCTAAAATGATAAACACATATGCTTCCCCACATCAGTGGGCCATCTTGCTTGAGAAACAAAATAATTTCTATCTGTCTTCATGAATTTTAATTTGCTGAGTCTGAGAAAAACCTACTCCAGCAGAATTTGCCTAGTGTTTTTGTTCTTAATGTATCTCTGTGTATTCACAACTAGGGGGAATGGCCAATGTGAGACCACCCTGGCAAAAACCCCAGGATCAGGGACTTATAACATAATGGGTGTAAGTAGCTATCAATTACAGCGACAGGCTAATGATTACTTATTGGTTTCAGTTTGTGGAGGTAAACAGCTTTGATGCCTCGTTCATTCATTTTTTTTAACCACCTTTCAACTTTGTACTTCTTTAAAATCTTGTTTGATGCACTTCGCTTAAAAAAGTAACGTTTTAATGCAACTCTTTTCCAGTCTTTACATGTGACAATGGTTCAGGAGATGGCCAGGCAAGTAAATTGAATAGCTGCCAAGAATGCTTATGGTTATCCCTCTGCAGCTGCTTCCAGATATAGCATATCATAAACAGTGGGGCTGCTGCTATACTAAACATGGTCTAATTTTACTTTGGTGATGGTGTAAAATGGATCATATTAATTTAGTCATCTGCTATATATCAAGCCTGATTTCTTTTTGTGTTAAAATGAATAAAAGGGGAAATTGGGCATTATATAAATTGACACTATTTCCATCGTTAAGTATAAATAAAGTATCAGCATTCTATGGATACTGAATCAATGAAACCAAATATTATTTTAACGAAAGGTAAAACTAAAGATCTTTCAGGGAAATATCAGTCTGCCCCTTAAAACAGATAGTATTAAATGGCAGGAATCAGAAATGCCGTTTTTTATTGGGGTAGTCTGCCCTTGATCTTCACCCACTACTGCTTCAGGAAATCTGTGTCCAGAGCCATCTGATATTCATTTGTATGTAACGACATTACAGTGTCTCTTCAAGGCTGGTGCAGCCTGAGCAAAGCTGCACAGGAAACTCAGTGACAATTCTATTTAGGAGCAGAATGAGGGCAAAGGGTTAACAGCCAATTTCATTATGCATATCATCCATTTTTGACACTCTATTCAAATGTTAATCCCCCAACTGAAAACTATGAGCTCCCAGCCCTTTGCTTCCCATTACTCAAGAGAATTCCCAATAACATTTATCGTAGGCAGTGATCGCAGGGAAAAGATTCCTTTTAGGTACACGTTCACCTCATCAGATACTGAGGATGCATTGCTGAACATCTGATAAATAGCATGCAAGAGTAAATGTTTCTGAATTATGAACTCATCCAAGATGATAACCAGACCTTGCTTTACCGGACCTATTAAAATCACCAACAACAGCCTTACTTTCTGAAATGTCTATCAACAAGGTAAGGGAATGGTCTTGTCCTTGGCTGTCATTGTCTGTCTGTTCTCATGTTCATTTATCAATTGATCATTTCCTCAATTTATCACTTACCCATCTTGTTCTTTTGTTCAGATTTGCATTTGCTATTGCTGATAATGCGACTCGAGAACAAATCAACTGAGGAGTAATATTGTTCTTGGAAAAAAGTTCAGGATATTATGCCATCCACTTATTTGTCACTGCATTTCATTTAAAGCAAAGGTTATTTCCCTGATAAGTGTTTCAGCTACATAGCACCATTGTGATGTAAGCTCGACCTTCCACTCTATAAGTCTTTCAGTCTACAACACCGATCACTCATCAGCGATCCATAGCCATACTGAAAGAAAATGCTGAAATGTGTTAATCTCTTTCTTAAAGGGTGAAACATATATGCCCTTTTACTTTAGCAAAACAGCTTGTTATGACTAGTAAGTTCTCAATGAGGTGTCAACTATCAAAGGTTTTCTTTTAAAGAATGCACAGTCCTGTGTTGTACAAATTAATCAAGTTGCTTCACTGCAGCAGAATATATCCAGCAATGTTAGTAAGCATGAAAAATTAATATTCTGAGCAATGCCACTGAGAAGCAATATTATTGTTATTGAAAAATTAGACTTACTGAAAAGAATTTCCTGCATTTTCCACCTTTTGACCCAGTTCTCTCCTCACCTTCCCTTCCAGTTAGTTTCTTTTGCAAGCTTTGCTGGCAGTGTTCTATTTTATTTCTTTCATTTTTCTCTCCTCAGTTCCCATCATTTTTGCTCCTCCTTGCTATTTGTTTCTAAGTTTCATTCTTTCTCATTTCATCTTTCTTTTTGCCCAGATTTAGATTTGTCTCCATTTTCTGCTCTCTACGATCCATGACACCCATTTACTTCACAGAATCACAGCATTGTTATGGCGCAGAAGGAGGCCATTTGGTCCATCATGTCTGCACTGGTTCTCTAAACGAGCATCATGGCTTAGTGCCATTCACCTGCCTTTATCCTGTACCCCTGCACATTGTTTCTATTCAAATAATCAAATAATGCCCATTTGAATGCCTTGATTAAAACTGCTTCCACCACAGTTCCAGGAAGTGCATTCCAGCCCAAAAACACTCATCGTGTGAAAATATTTTTTTACATCATATTTGCTCCTTTTGCAAATCACTTTCAATCTATGACCTCTCATTCTTGATCCTTTTACCAGGGGAGCAGATTCTCCCTTTCTGCTCCGTCCAGTCCCTTCATGATTTTGAACATCTCTATGAAATCTCTTGACAGCCCTCTCTCCAAGGAGAACAGTTCCAACCTCTCCAAATTATCTCTCACTGAAGTTTCTCATCCCTGGAATCATTCTTGTAAAGCTCTTCTGCATTCTCTCCTATGCATTCACATCCTTCCTATAATGTGGTGCCTAGAACTGGACACAATATTCCATATGAGGTCTAACTAGCGTCTTGTATAAATTCAACATAACCTCCTTTCTCTTGTACTCTATGTCCCTATTAATAAAGCCTGAATACTATATGCTTTATCAACTGTTCTCTCCACCTGTCCTGCTACCTTAATTCATCTATGCACAAAAACACCTAGGTCCCTCTGCTCCTGCACTCCTTTAAGAGTTTTACCCCTTATTTTATATTGCCTTTCCATGTTCTTCCTGCCAAAGTACATCACCTCACACTTCTTTTCATTGAAGTTAATCTTTTTTTAATTCATTCATGGGACCTGGGCATCGCTGGCTGGCCAGCATTTATTGCCCATCCCTAGTCACCCTTGAACTGAATGGCTTGCTAGACCATTTCAGAGGATAGTTAAGAATCAACCACATTGTTGTGGCTCTGGAGTCACATGTAGGCCAGACCAGGTAAAGATGGCCGATTTCCTTCCCTAACGGACATGAGTGAACCAGATGGATTTTTCTGACAATCGACAATGGTTTCATGGTCATCAGTAGATTCTTAGTTCCAGATATTTTTGCATTGAATTCAAATTAGATCCTCTGCCGTGGCGAGATTCAAACCTGGGTCCCCAGAACATTAGCTGAGTTTCTGGATTAATAGTCTAGCAATAATACCACGGGGCAATCGCCTCCCTATCTGCCAACTATCTGCCCACTCCACCAAATTCTCTATATCCTTTTGAAGTTCTATATTGTCCTCTTCACCGTTTACAATACTTCCTAGTTTTGTGAACATTCGTAATCTTTGAAATTGTCTCCTACACACCAAGATCTAAATCATTAATATATATCAGGAAAAGCAAAGGTCTTAATATCAACCCCTGGGGAACGTCACTACAAACCTTCCTCCAGCCCAAAAAATATCCATTGACCATTACTCTCCGCTTCCTATTATTCAACCAATTTTGTATCCACATTGCTACTGTCCCTTTTTTTCCATGAGCTATGACTTTTCTCACAAGTCTGTATGTTACAAATGCCTTCTGAAAGTCCATGTACACTACATCAACACTTAAAACATCAAAGAGCAAAAGCAGTTCGATTAGAAAAATCACATATGAAATGTCAATTCAGTCTCCTCCAGTTCAGATGGGCTGATGTGTACTTCGAGCATTCCTTCAGGTTAAATTCAGATTTTTGTCTGTTGGGGTGAATTTTATGATGGGACTGTGGTTCTCGCCTGCCGGCTGGAGAGCTATGAGAGACCCATATTATGTCCTTTGGCGAAGTCCCACTGAATCAGGAGCCAATCAGGCATTGAAGAGACCAGGGGCTGGCTTTTCCTCTGAATCAGGATCTCAAGGATGGAGAGGTCTTGCCTGGCTGCTGGCTGGCAGCTCTTTTGTTCAGCAATGCCACAAGAGGGAGGTGGTGGCTGCTGCAGGAAAGACAGGAAAGACACCCAGTGCAGGCCCAGAATTGTGGAGTAACTCAGGCTACAAAAAACAGTGGCAGGAGGAGTTTTGTGGGGCCAGGGCTGTGGTGTCGAGGGTGGGGGGAGTGCGGGGTAGCAGGGGAGTAAAGAATGGGTCACCAGCAAGGGTAGGATGTCAGCTGTCAGGGCTGCCACCCCTGATGTTGGATCATTTAATCAGGCACCTTGTGTCTTTGAATGAAGGACCCCTGCCCAGGAGATGACAAGCAGCCCAGGCAGATTTCCTTGTTTGAATTATTGTTCACCTGATCTGGCGACAGGCCTGCCTGCAGCTCGGTTAATACCAGAAAAAGCAGGATCAGGCCCCTAAAAGCTCATTAATTGTGGGCAGATAAAGGCCAATTTGATTGGCAATGTAGTGAAATGTTGAACACAGGCTCACCCGCCATCGTCCTGCCCAATTAAATGCCCTCCACACCTCTAAACTTGCCACTAGAGAGGGTGAATTATTTCAAACAAATATAATACTGCCAAGATTTTTAATAGATTATTCTCTTTAGTTTCCACCAAACCACTAAGAACATCCAGTCTATAGCTGGTAATTGTGCTGGACAAGGGACGGATACCTCAAGCGCCAACTGTTAATTTATCATCTGCAGCATCGTGCTCAGGGACAGTACAAATAAATCAGTGTCAGTAACATCCCCCGGGGGACACCGATAAAATCATAATTTAGAATGATTTTAATTATAATCTCCAAATTACCAAAATATGGCATTTGTCTTTTGACTTTTGTCCATCCATCATTCTCATTATTGATAAAAAATTGAACATATATGTAATAAATGATTCCAATATTCAATCTTACATAGAGACTGAGAAAAGAAAACTTAGAATCTTAATCTTACTGCAGTTAAAAGCCATTCATGCATCTAATCTCTCCTGCATTCCACCCTATCATAGCCTCTCCTATTGCTCTCCATAGGCCTCTCCTATTGCTCTCCATAGGCCCCATCAATACCAGCTCATGGGATTAGATTCTCACTCTGCACTCCCATCCTCTGAGCTGCTCTGGGAGCCACACTATTTATATGGCTGATGCAGTCAAACTTCTGGTCAATGGTAACCCCCCAGGATGGTGATGGTGAAGGATTCATTGATGGTAATTTCACTGAATGCCAAGCAGATATGATTGGATTTTCTTTTGCTGGAGATGGTCATTACCTAGCTGGCACTTGCTACTTATCAGCCCAAAGCCAGGATTTTACACCCCTTCCCACCCAATGGGATATTAAGGTCCTGCTGAACTGAATGGAGATTCAAATAACTTAGACCTGCCTGGTGGGAGACATGCCATGACAAGGCCATAAAATCCTCGCCCAAGTTTGAACGTTGTCCGGTTGCTTCATGTGATATGCGAGGATGTGCGACTGGGGTGAACATTGTGAAATGATTGATGAATGTCCCCACTTCAAATCTTATGATAGAAGAAGATCATTGATGAAGCAGCTGAAGATGGTTGGGCCTGGGACACTGCCCTGAGGAACTCCTGCAGTGATGTCAACCTCCACCACATTCAACAATCTTCCTTTGTGCTAAGTATGACTCTAGTGAAGAGTTACAAATCACACCATCACTACTGATCAATCAATGCTGTCAGTTGTCAGAGCAAAATTCAAGTCTCAACTTACTGAGACCTTCCTTTTAAACCTTTAAATATCAGTAAAGGTCTGTGACTGTGATTATGTTTCCTAGCTAAATGCAATGGGCTCAGAAAGATTTGCAGATTTTATTTAGGATTGTTTTGACCAGATATGGTGATTATGGTGAGATTCCATGGCTCTTTATTATTTCTCATTCACACTCCCCAGTATAATTGCTCTATCATTGGTGGTTTTGCCTTCAGGTGTTTAGGCCCCAGTCTTAGGTATTCCTTTCCTTCATCTCGCCAACTTTTAATCTCACTTTGCTCCTTTAGGATACTCCTTAAAACTTATCTCTTTGATCAAGCTTTTGGTCATTCGATCTAATACCTGTTTATGTGCCTTGGTTTTGTAATGCTCCTGTCAAGTGTCCTGGGTGGTTAAAGGCACTATATAAATAAAGTTATTACTGATTATTCTTGGTCAGTTAATTGGAAAGAAAACGTTTGTTTAGAAAGTTTTTCAGTGACATTTCAAGGTTTGAGAGGGAGAACACAGTAAGGAGTGGTTACCACTCCATCTGACGAAGGAGCAGCGCTCTGAAAGCTAGTGGCGTTTGCTACCAAATAAACCTGTTGGACTTTAACCTGGTGTTGTTAGACTCCTTACTGTGTTTACCCCAGTCCAACGCCGGCATTTCCACATCTTGAGAGGGAGAGCCAGAGGCTCAAATAACAGAAAACTTTACCACAAGCATTGCAAGATTATGTAGCATGTTGGTATAAACTGGTCGGGATCATCAATTGTACAAACCTCATTTTTGGTAGCAAATCATCAGCTTCACAAGGAATGAAAGATAGCAGCTGAAAGGATTTTACAAAAAACAATTGGGTTAATTCATGTTTTTCTTATCCTTTTTTGATTCATAATTTTGAACTCCACGATCAATTGTCCTGACCTCAGCAGCATGGGTCACGGAACCTCCTGGGCCTATTTGTACTCCCCTAGACTGGTGACCATCCACAACCAGTAACAACTGCCCAGCTGGTGGGAGCAGAATGGTGGATGACAATACAAGGCAAGGGACTGAGAGAAAGGTTCCCAGTAGGTAAGGTGAGGATCAGTAAGAAGTCTCACAACACCAGGTTAAAATCCAACAGGTTTATTTGGTAGCACAAGCTTTCAGAGTGCTGCTCCTTCATCAGGTGAGTGACCTCATCAGCTGACTCACCTGATGAAGGAGCAGCGCTCCGAAACCATGTGCCACCAAATAAAGCTGTAAAGCTTTAACCTGGTGTTGTGAGATTTCTTAAGGTGAGGGTGTTTTGGGAGCATCTTGCAACTAATGGGAAAATACTATTGGAAGATTTTCTCATGTTGGTAGACAATTGAAATTCCCCTAAAGACTTATCAGGAAAGCAATAGCATGCTCTCTTCCCTCAGTGTGCAACCTTAACCTGCTCTGAATGGGGCAAGAGTGTTTTTTTTTGGCCCCACAAGGAATGTTTGTTTCCCATGGCCTGGACTCCTCTCAGCTCCCCCTGCCCAACATTGTGCTCCCACTGCTGTCCAGCTGTTGCTTCCTGTCAGTTTTAGGCAGATATGAGAAAATCTTTGATTCTGTTTTAGCGGGTGCTCACGCAATGGGCTGAATAGCCTCCTTCTGTGCTGTAACTATTTGTTAAATGACAGGACAGGTGGATAAGAAATGTTTTCTTTTATTGGTCGAGGTATTGAATACAAAAGCTGGGATGCGATGCTGAACTGAAGAAAATGCTGGTTAGGCTACAGCTGGAATTTTGTGTTCAGTTCTACACCATATTGTAGGAACATAGGAATTAAGAGCAGAAGGGGGGCATGAGGGGCATAGATCAGCTAGATAATCAATATATTTTCCAAAGGTAGGGGAGTCTAAAACTAGAGGGCATAGGTTGAAGGTGAAAGGGGAGAGATACAAAAGTGTCGAGAGGGGCAATTTTATCACACAGAGGGTGGTAAGTGTCTGGAACAAGCTGCCAGAGGTAGTAGTAGAGGCGGGTACAATTTTGTCTTTTAAAAAGCATTTAGACAGTTACATGAGTAAGATGGGTATAGAGGGATATGGACCAAATGCAGGCAATTAGGACCAGCTTAGGGGTTTAAAAAAAAAGGGCTGAAGGGCCTCTTTCCATGCTGTAAACAAATGAATATCAGATGGCTCTGGACACAGATTTCCTGAAGCAGTAGTGGGTGAAGATCAAGGGCAGACTACCCCTATAAAAAAACGGCATTTCTGATTCCTGCCATTTAATACTATCTGTTTTAAGGGGCAGACTGATATTTCCCTGAAAGATCTTTAGTTTTACCTTTCGTTAAAATAATATTTGGTTTCATTGATTCAGTATCCATAGAATGCTGATACTTTATTTACATGCTGTAAACCTCTATGACCCTAAGTAGGCAATTCAGCTCTTTGAACCTATTCTGCCATTCAATGAGATCATGGCTGAAGTCTCCCTGGACTCAAATCCACCTCTCCACTTGTTCCCCATATCCACTCATCCCTTTTTTTTATTAGAAATATATCTATCTCCTTCTTGAAACCATTCAACAATACAGATTCCACCGTGCTTTGGGGCAAGGAGTTACACAAATTCACCACCCTCTGCAAGAAGTAGTTCCTCCTCATCTCAGTTTAAATCTACCACCCCTCAACCTATACCTGTGACATCTTGTTCCAGATTACCCCATAAAAGGAAACAGTTAGTCTACATTACCTTAATCAATTCCTTTTAAAATCTTATATACCTTGATCAAATCCCCTCTCATCCTTCTAAACTCCAGCAAGTATAAGCTCAAACTATTTAATCTCTCCTCATACATCAACCTTTTCATCCCCAGAATCAATCTGATGAACCTCCTCTGAACTGCCTCCAATGCAACTACATCCTTCCTCAAATAAGGAGACCAATAGTGGACACAATACACCAGATGTGGTCTCACCAACATCCTATACAATTGCAACAACACTTCTCTACTTTCATACTCCAGTCCCTTTGCAATAAATGCCAATATCCCATTTGCCTTTTTTTATTACATGCTGCACCTGCATACCGACTTTCTGTGATTCATGAACATAGACACCCAGATCCCTCTGCCGGAATCTGCTTTCCATTTAGGTAATAATTTGCCTTTCTATTTTTTCTACCAAAATGGACAACCTCACCCTTATCCACATTAAACTTTATCTTCCAAATTTTGGCCCATTATCCTAGCCTATCTATATCTGTCTGTAAAATCTTTATGTCCTCTTCACTGCCTGCTTTCCCACCTATTTTAGTATCCTCCACGAATTTTGCTATGTTACACTCTGTCCCTGCTTGCAAGGTCATTTATATAGATTATAAACAGTTGAGGCCCAAGGACTGACCCCTGTGGCACCTTATTAGTTACATTTTGCCAGCCAGAGAAGGACCCATTTATCCTGACCCTGTGCTTTCTGTCAGTCAAACGTAATTGTAGCCCATAGTGAGTACAGATTAGATAGGCTAGGGTTGTTTTCCTTAGAACAGAGGAGGCTAAGGGTGACCTAATTGAGGTGCACAAAGTTAGGAGGAGCCTAGACAGAGTAGACAGATAAGACCTGTTTCCCCACAACTTAGGGGTCAATTACCAGGGGGCATATTTTTAAAGAGATTGGTGGAAGGAATAGAGTGGACATGAGGAAAAACATTTTCATGCAGAGGGTGGTGGGACTTTGGAATTCACTGATCAAGTTAGTGTTGTAGGCTGAAATGCCCAACTCATTTAAAAGATCCCTGGATCTATACCTGAAGTGCTGTGACCTGCAAAGCTACAAGCCATGTGCTGGAAAATGGAATTAAAGTGAGCAGCTAGTTTAGAAGATTCTAAGAGCAGGAAACTGAACGGAGACATGATGGCAAGTCCTGGGAGTTAAAATCACCTGAGCCTCATGCTGCCTTGGTTCCTATGCACCCAATTCCTGCCCCAAGAATGAAATTGAAACTATGGTAACCTATAGCTATAGTAAGGCGTTTGATAAGGTCCCCCATGGTCGGCTTATGATGAAAGTAAGATGGTGTGGGATAGAGGGAAAGTTGGCCGATTGGATAGGTAACTGGCTATCTGATCGAAGACAGAGGGTGGTGGTGGATGGAAAATTTTCAGACTGGAGGAAAGTTGCTAGCGGAGTGCCACAGGGATCAGTGCTTGGTCCTCTGCTCTTTGTGATTTTTATTAATGACCTAGAGGAGGGGGCTGAAGGGTGGATCTGTAAATTTGCTGATGACACCAAGATTGGTGGAGTAGTGAATGAGGTGGAGGGTTGTTGTAGACTGCAAAGAGACATAGATAGGATGCAAAGCTGGGCTGAAAAATGGCAGATGGAGTTTAACCCTGATAAATGTGAGGTGATTCATTTTGGTAGGACAAATTTAAATGTGGATTACAGGGTCAAAGGTAGGGTTCTGAGGACTGTGGAGGAACAGAGAGATCTTGGGGTCCATAACCACAGATCTCTGAAGGTTGCCACTCAAGTGGATAGAGCTGTGAAGAAGGCCTATAGTGTGTTAGCTTTTATTAACAGGGGGTTGGAGTTTAAGAGCCGTGGGGTTATGCTGCAACTGTACAGGACCTTGGTGAGACCACATTTGGAATATTGTGTGCAGTTCTGGTCACCTCACTATAAGAAGGATGTGGAAGCGCTGGAAAGAGTGCAAAGGAGATTTACCAGGATGCTGCCTAGTTTGGAGGGTAGGTCTTATGAGGAAAGGTTGAGGGAGCTAGGGCTGTTCTCTCTGGAGCGGAGGAGGTTGAGGAGAGACTTAATAGAGGTTTATAAAATGATGAAGGGGATAGATAGAGTGAACGTTCAAAGACTATTTCCTCGGGTGGATGGAGCTATTACAAGAGGGCATAACTATAGGGTTCATGGTGGGAGATATAGGAAGGATGTCCGAGGTAGGTTCTTTACTCAGAGAGTGGTTGGGGTGTGGAATGGACTGCCTGCAGTGATAGTAGAGTCAGACACTTTAGGAACACTTAAGCGGTTATGGGATAGGCACATGGAGCACACCAGGATGATAGGGAGTGGGATAGCTTGATCTTGGTTTCAGATAAAGCTCAGCACAACATTGTGGGCCGAAGGGCCTGTTCTGTGCTGCACTGTTCTATGTTCTATGTTCTCTATCCCACCGCTCCCCCGACCCCTTCCTATATAATGATGCAAAGCCACATGGCAGAAGTCATTAGTTACACTGATTAAAAACACACCCTGATGATTGGAACATGAATGAAAAGTTATGCTATTATAAAATGAATTGTGGTGTGCTGTGACTTCAATCGGGAATATGCTTCATTCCAATGTCTTTTTATACCAATAATACCTTAAAAAAGTCTGCTGATGGAAGCTGCAGCAAAAGTTGTTTAATATTAATTGGCTGTCATCCAACTAATAATGTTTATGGTTTTAGATGGAGTATGATTTCCTTGCTTCGAGTATGTGTCATCATAGAATCATAGAATCCTACAGTGCAGAAGGAGGCCATTCAGCCCATTGAGTCTGCATCGACCACAATCCCACCCAGACCTTATCTGCACAACCCCATGCATTTCCCCTAGCCAGTCCCCCTGACACTAAGGGGCAATTTAGCATGGCCAGAACACCTAACCCACACATCTTTGGACTGTGGGAGGAAACCCACGCAGACACGGGGAGTATGTGCAAACTCCACACAGACAGTGATCCAAGCCGGGAATCGAACCTGGGTCCCTGGCACTGTGAGGCAGCAGTGCTAACCACATGCCACCGTGCCACCCCATATCAAATGCTTTCTTGTTTGTTAGAAGCATGAACTTGTGAACACACTGAAATTGTGGGATGTATCCAAACACCTCATTTGCAGAGATACTATAAATATCTTTTCAATTAAGTTACATGACATTGAGATGCTTTTTGAAGTGTTAACAATGTCAGTTAGCTACAAAGGAGAAAGTGGGCAAAGAATCATTTCCCTAATATTTGATATAAAGATACTCTGACAATGATATGAAATGTAGTGAAGATTCTGGTTTGGTTTTTTTTATTTTTCATGGAATACAGGCATCGCTGACCAGGCCAGCATTTGTTGCCCATCCCTAATTGTCCTTGACAATGTGATGGTGAGCCGTCTTCTTGGACGAATGCATTCTATGCAGTGTAAGTACACCCACAGTGCTGGGGAGGGGGTTCCAGAGCTTTGAAGGAATGACAAAGTAGTTTCAAGTCAGGATGTTGTGTGACTTGGAGGGAAACTTTCAGGTAGCAGTGTTCCCATGCATCTGCTGGCTTTGTCCTTCTAAGTCGTAGAGGCCGTTGGTTTGAAAGGTGCAGCCTAAGGAGCCTTGATGAGTTTCTGCAGTGCATCTTGTAGATGCTACACATTGCTGCCACTGCGTGTCGGTAGTGAAGGGAATGAATTTTTGTTGATGTGATATCAATCAAGTTGGCTGCTTTGTCCTGGAGGGGGAGAGTATTCCATCACACTCCTGACTTGTGCCTTGTAGATGGTGGACAGGCTTTGGGGAGTTAGGAGGTGAGTTACTCACCTGAAAATTTGCAACCTCTGATCTGCTTTTGTAGTCACAATATTTATGTGGCTGGTCTGGTTCAGTTTCCGGTCAATTATCAACCTCAGGATGTTGATGGCAGGGGATTTCATGATGGTAATGCCATTGGAGATCTTTATTGCCCGGCACTTGTGTGATATGAATGTTACTTGCCACTTATCAACCCAAATCTGAATGTTGTCCAGGTCCTGCTGCAAATGGACATGGACTGCTTCAATATCTGAGGAGTTAAGAATGGTACTCAACAACCACAACCATATTCTTTTTTTCTAGTAATGGCTTCAACCAGTGGGGAGATTTCCCCCTGATTCTCATTGACTCCAGTTTTGCCAGGGCACCTGGATGCCACACTTGGTCAAAAGTTGCCTTGATGTCAAGAGCAGTCACTCTCACCTTACTTTGTGAGTTCAGCTCTTTTGTCCATGCTTGGACCAGGCTCTGATGAGGTCAAAAGTCAAGCGGCTCTGGCAGCATTCAAACTGAGTGTCAGTGAGCAGGTTATTCCATCACTTTTCTGACGATTGAGAGGAGGATGATGGGACATTATTTTCTTAGATTTGGCTTGACTTTTTGGACAGGACATATCTGGTGAATTTTCCACATTGTTAGGTAAATGCCAGTGTTGTAGCTGTACCAAAAGAGCTTGGCTAGGGCCTGGCTAATTCTGGAGCTCAAGTCTTCTCAGGTACTATTACCCGAATTTTGTCAGGGCCCGGTGCCCTATTCAGTATGCAGTGCCTTCAGCATTTCTTAACATCACGTGGAGTAAATCAAATTGGCTCTTAAAACTGCCGTCTGTGATGGTAGAAACCTGAGAGGAGACTGAAATAAATCATCCATTCAGCACATCTGGCTGAAGATGAGTGCAAATGCTTCAGCCTTGTCTTTTCCACTGATGTGCTGGCACCCTGCCATTGAGGATGGGGATATTTGTGGAGCTCCCTCCTCCTCCAGCAAGGTTTTAAATTTCCACCACCATTCACGATGGAATGTGGCAGGTCTACATAACGTAGATCTGATACATTGGTAGTGGGATCACTTAGCTCTATCTATCACATGCTGCTTCCTCATGTACATACTCCTTGTTCTAGTTTCACCAGATTGACACCTCATTTTATGTATGTCTGGTGTTGCTCCTGGCATATCCTCCGGCTCTCTTTACTGAGTAAGAAGTCTCACAACACCAGGTTAAAGTCCAACAGGTTTATTTGGTAGCACAAGCCACTAGCTTTCGAAGCGCTGCTCCTTCATCAGGTGAGTGGGATTTCAGTTCACAAACAGGGCATATATAGACACAAACTCAATTTCCAAAATAATGGTTGGAATGCGAGTCTTTACAGATAATCAAGCCTTAAAGGTACAGACAATGCGAGTGGAGAGAGGGTTAAGCACAGGTTAAAGAGATGTGTATTGTCTCCAGCCAGGACAATTTAATAAGATTTTGCAAGCCCAGGCAAGTCGTGGGGGTTACAGATAGTGTGACATGAACCCAAGATCCCGGTTGAGGCCGTCCTCATGTGTGCGGAACTTTGCTATCAGTCTCTGCTCAGCGACTCTGCGCTGTCGTGTGTTGTGAAGGACGCCATGGAGAACGCTTACCCGAACATCAGAGACCGAATGCCCGTAACCGCTGAAGTGTTCCCCAACACTCTTGCATGGTGATTGTTGAGCGGTGTTCATTCATCCATTGTCGTAGCATCTGCATGATCTCCCCAATGTACCATGCCTCGGGACATCCTTTCCTGCAGCGTATCAGGTAGACAACGTTGGCCGAGTTGCAAGTGTATGTACCCATGTACCTGGTGGATGGTGTTCTCCTGTGAGATGATGGCATCCATGTCGATGATCCGGCATGTCTTGCAGAGGTTGCTGTAGCAGGGTTGTGTGGTGTCGTGGTCACTGTTCTCCTGAAGGCTGGGTAGTTTGCTGCAGACAATGGTCTGTTTGAGGTTGTGCGGTTGTTTGAAGGCAAGAAGTGGGGGTGTGGGGATGGCCTTGGTGAGATGTTTGTCTTCATCAATGACATTGTCATCAATGTAGTAGTGGGCTTGTGCTACCAAATAAACCTGTTGAACTTTAACCTGGTGTTGTGAGACGTCTTACTGTGTTTACCCCAGTCCAACACCAGCATCTCCACATCATCTCTTTATTGAACCAGGGTTGATCCCATGGCATGATGGTAAGGGTAGAGTGAGAGATGTGCCAGACCATAACGTTACAGGTTGTGGTTATAGTTACATATTGATCTTTTAAAAACAATCCTAATTGGTGCTTTCTTTAAATTTAGAGTTTTGAACACGGATTTTTCACATATGCTCTGATAAATGTTACCCACACATCCATTTATTTTCTATCATTATATTTTTATTACTCTATTCCAACATGCTCAGAGCATCTTAAATAAAAATACCATGCTTAAAATTATTTTAAAATAGTGTGGTTAAACAATGTGGTATAAAACAAATCATCCCCTTACTTATAGAATGGGCCTTTTATTTAGCATACATTTTAAAACTGAAAAGAAGAAGTAACGTTTGACTATTAAAGACTCCAAATATTGAAGTCATTAAATATGAGCCACAAACAGCTTGAGCAAAATTAACTTATTGATTCCACTCATTCTTATTCTAAAGAAAGAGAGACAAAAACCACAAAGTTTTATAACAACACTGCAATTATTAACAGCTGTGCAGCAGTGATGGTTTAGTTAGCTAGGGGGAGCAAAATATCTTTAACTATATTTTTTCTTATTCTGTCCTTGTTTAGATGGTAAAGGAATAGCATCTTCATAACTAAGAGTGCTTAATAAAATCTTTATATTTGTTTGGAAAGAAGAGGCTGTATCTTAGTTCAGTCTGAGGACCATCATTTACTTTGATGATCCTTTTCGATAAGATTTAATCTAAGCATCATGTGTTAATGAACAAACAGAAATAGGCTTGGCAGCCATGAAGGAAAAGCTCTTTAAAAACATGCTGATCCGCTATTTATTATTCCAAAACCTTTTTTTCCTCCTGTTTCTCTTTCTTTGTTTCTCCATGTTTTTCATTTTAGAATTTTCAGGGAGGGAAAAAAATGTAAAGAAGGGGAGGTTGCAGAGAATTCGCCCAATTGAAAGAGCAAACATATAGAACAAAGTACAAAAAGAATTACAGCACAGGAACAACCCTTCAGCGCTCCAAGCCTGCACCGATCATGCTGCCCGACTGAACTAAAACCCCCTACCCTTCCAGGGACCATATCCCTTTATTCCCATCCTATTCATGTATTTATCCAGACACCCCTTAACACTCACTATCGTATCTGCTTCCACTACCTCCCCCGGCAACGAGTTCCAGGCACCCATCACCCTCTGTGTAAAACAACTTGCCTCGTATATCTCCTTTAAACCTTGCCCCTTGCACCTTAAACCTATGCACACTAGTAATTGACTCTTCCACCCTGGGAAAAAGCTTCTGACTATCCACCCTGTCCATGCCCTTCATAATTTTGGAGACTTTTATCAGATTGCCCCTCAACCTCCTTCGTTCCAGTGAGAACAAACCAAGTTTCTCCAACCTCTCCTCATAGCTAATGCTCTCCATACCAGGCAACATTCTGGTAAGTCTTTTTTGTACCCTCTCCAAAGCCTCCACATCTTTCTGGTAATGTGGCGACCAGAATTGAACACTATATTCCAAGTGCGGCCTCACCAAGCTTCTGCAACGTGACTTGTCAATTTTTAAACTCAATGCCCCAGCCGAAGAAGGCAAGCATGCTGTATGCCTTCTTAACTATCTTCTCCACTTGCGTTGTCACTTTCAGTGACCTGTGTACCTGTACACCCAGATCCCTCTGCCTGTCAATGCTCTTAAGGGTTTTGCCATTTACTGTATATTTCCTATCTGTATTAGACCTTTCAAAATACATTACCTCTCATTTGTCTGGATTAAACTCCATCTGCCATCTCTCTGCCCAAGCCTCCAACAGATCTATATCCTGCTGTATCTTCTGATGGTCCTCATCGCCATCTGCAAATCCACCAATCTTTGTGTCGTCCGCAAACTTACTAATCATATGGGGCGGGATTTTGCAGCCACTCAACCCAAGACCAGAAAGTCCCACCCGAGGTCAACAGATCTTTGTGTGGTCCGTGTCCCGCCCACTACGATTCCTGTGGCAGATGGGATGGGAAAATTCCACCCATGGTGCTGGAAATATAGAATTGAAGAAAATGTTTTTCTAAGTTACACAGGATAATAATAGAATCATGAGAGGAGTTTATACAGTGTGGAAGTATCCACTTTTAATTGTAGCTTGATGTGGATCTCACTACCTTCAGTACTTATAAAAACCCACATCATTAGTTGAGCAATGGGAACAGGGGCAGATGGTGGCACAATAATAATGTCACTGGACTAGTAATCCAGAGGCCCAATGTAATGCTCTGGGGATGTGTGTTCAAATCCCACCATGAGTAAGTTCAATTAATGCATCTGGAATATAAAACTAGTATCCTTTATGGTGACCATTCATCGTTGTTTAAAAGAAACATTTGAGTCACTAATGTCCTTTAGGGAAGGAAATCTGCTGTCCTTACCTGTTCTGGCCTACATGTGACTCCAGACTCACAGCAATGTGGTTGACTCTTAACTGCCTTCTAAGTGGCCTAGCAAGCTATGCAGTTCAAGGGCAATTAGGGATGGACAACAAATGCTGGCTTTGCTGATGATACCCATCCCCATGAAGGAATAAAGAAAACAACTCATGATCCTTCTAGCTGAACAATGTTAGTACGAAGGAACCACGGACTGATCAATAGGGCTAGCATGTCTAAGAAACAAGAGGCTGGCTTTTATCTTTGATACACTTCCCTATTCAATCTTTCAACCATTGCGCAGTTCAAGACGGAATAAATTGTTGAAGTAATGGATATTCCCTCAGCTACATCAGATATCTTCTCCAGAAAGATGTCAGTCCCCTTAAATGGTTGAAGTGAGTGTAGTTAACTGCGCTGCACAGTAGTCCTAAATTGAAATTAAAATCCACCTGCAATGGCCAAAAATTTCCTTTCCAATATATTTAATTTTAACAGCATGCTTAGTTTGATGTTGAGCTGATTTGATTTAAAAGTTCTCAGTGCTCTACACCTCCTGGTCTCAGAGAACCTGAATTTGCTGGTGGGGTCATCATCATGACCTGCTCCCAATCCTGATGCAGGACACATGAAGAACTGGCTGCCAAGGCCTCCGCCTTCTGTTCTCTTAACGGCATCCAGACCCCAGGCCCAAAGAACTGTTGGGAAGCTGCAAGAGAAAGATGTCATTTCCCCTTTCAGCCTCCCTTTCTTTCCTGCCTGACTCATTAATCCTCTGATCTGACAAGATCCTGGGCACAGTGTTCAATTCCAAAGTCTCAATCCATTCTCTGGTCCTGATTTTTCAAAGAAGTGACAATGATACATTAAACAAATAGCAGATCATTTATATCACTTTCCCTTCTCTCTGGAAACAAGATGGTTTATTGTGCATCATAAAATAACAAATGAGAGTAAACCAAAGCATTTTTTAAACAACTATACAGCTGTTCAGTGAATAATGATGCCTTGACGCAATTCTGCAAACTTGTCCATTATTGTTCAGAAGATTCTAAAGTAAATAAGTTTAGGGAATATGATAAATACAGCTCAGAGATCGGCTAAGAGATTGACACTTGTTCTGTTTCAATAAAAAAATACAATGTGCTAGCAAGTGATGTCTTGTTTCAATGGACATATGAGCATCCACAAAACTGCAGCAATATATTGGATCTGAACTAATCTGGACAGTACACAATATTGTTAAAGAACGGATATGGGAATAAAGTTTTTTTAAGGCCCATTTTTGGGCACTGGGGTTGTGTTTGGGATCTGTCCAGGCCTGTTTGACATTGAGGCAAGCAGCATGAAAATTCCGTGCTGCTTCCTCATTTCCATATTTTCCATGTGAAGCCCAATGTGACCTGAGCTGCTAACTGGCTGCACAAAACGAACAGTCTGCAAGGCTAGTACGTATCATAACAAGCCTGCAGCTTTTAAAGGCAGTCTGTCCTCAAAAGTAAGTTGCAGTGCATCAAAGGAGGTTTCTGCTGACTGCCAGTTAGACTGAAAGGAAAGGACAGAAGGAAAGCTCCCTCGTTCACAGATCCTGAACTTGAGGCTTTAGTCGTGGAGGTGAACAGGAGAGACATTTCTGTGGGGAAGCCAAAGTCTGCACTGCAAGAGGGTTGGGGAGCATGTGACCGGGAGATCAATGCTCTGTGTTTGGCTCTAAGGACCTGGCACAGTTCTGGCAACAGTGCCAGAACTGTGCCAAATAGATGGGAAAGAGAGTTAGTGAATGCATCTACACATGACACTTCCTAGCCACCACACCAGTAACTCCTCACACTGCTCAATATGCCTCATCCCCTCATTCACCCAGCAGCACTCTTCGACACCCGAGACCCATGCCTAACTTTCAAATACGCCACCGTACCCTCAAAAATGTGCCAATGCTGCCAGACTCACATCCACCTCTCATTGCCTCCACATGCTGCTAGCTATTCAGCTCTGGCAGGTACATTACTCACAAACAGTGCAACACAATCACCAACATTCTGCCTTCTTTCTTGCAGGACACAGTGGCATGAAATGGAAGGAAGCAGCAACAACGGGCTAGGAAAGCCTTCATCTCCCAAACTCTATAGAGGGTAGAGTGTTCCACATCATGGGGCCGGCAGAGACTGAGGCCCTGGCAACCAGCATTGCTGAGAGCATTT
Source organism: Mustelus asterias (assembly GCF_964213995.1). Taxonomy (NCBI): domain Eukaryota; kingdom Metazoa; phylum Chordata; class Chondrichthyes; order Carcharhiniformes; family Triakidae; genus Mustelus; species Mustelus asterias. The sequence continues at coordinate 92,049,909 of NC_135802.1, read as the reverse complement.
AGGATGATGGTATATTCCTGTTTTCTGCCCCTCTTCAAATCGCAGCTCAGTCTCACTGCTACATGATATGAAGTGAAATGGTGTGACCATGGACTCTCAGCATAACACCCCATCCCCTCACCCCCTGCACAAAATGTTCAAGAAAGAAACAATTGATGTCTGACACTTACAACCATCCATGCTAGGTGTCCAGAGGATGAGATCGCAGATGAGTTCTATTACAGGGGAACATCTGTTTGATGTTATGATTGGACCCAGTAATAACTGGGAGCCAGTGCAATTTTCAGCCTTTGGAGCTCCTGTATCACCAGCGCCAGTGACGCTATGAAGTCCAATTTTTGCAGGCAAATTGTTTTAATACATGACAACCACATTAATACACACTTCAACTCAAATAATAAAATATAGGCATCATCAAATGACCTGAGTTAGATTTGATGAATATGTCACATCATTGGCATGGAATTATTGAGGTAGGATGTAGGCTGGAGCAGTTTTAGTGTCCAGACTCGGTGTTACAGGAGCAGAGAGATGTGAGGCCAGCATCAGACCTCATCTAAATCTCCTGCTCCCCAGGATTGGATGTTTCTCCACAGGCTGTTCTCACTTCTGCAGGGTTGACTATCTGGTTGCTTCTCCCATTGGCAGTGAATCTTAGCGTGTGGGGAGGACAGCTGGATGGTGGCCAATTGCAACTGGCAGTAGTTTCGGAGCCAGGAGGAGAATACCTGTCCCTCCCAGTTCCACATACAAAAAAACCCATAAAAATTGCTTATTCTTTTATTGCTAGCAGTTGAGTAAATCAAATCAACTTTCAGGAAATCACCCAGGTTTAGTGGCCTACCAGTCAGGCAAGGCACCAGTTGCCACAACATGGTACCATTATTTAATTCCCTCTTGTAGCTCCTGCCCCTACTCTTAGTTCCGTTCAGGTCCCCTTATAGGAAACCTCCAGCATCCCATTTGGGTGGCACGGTGGCACAGTGGTTAGCACTGTTTCCTCACAGTGCCAGGGACCCGGGTTCGGTTCCCGGCCTGGGTCACTGCCTGTGCGAAATCTGCATGTTCTCCCTGTGTCTGCGTGGATTTCCTCCGGGTGCTCTGGTTTCCTCCCACAGTCCAAAAGACGTGCTGGTTAGGTACATTGGCCATGCTAAATTCCCCCTCAGTGTACCTGAACAGGCGTCGGGGTGTGGCGACTAGGGGATTTTCACAGTAACTTCATTGCAGTGTTAAAATAAGCATACTTGTGACACTAATAAATAAACTTTAAACTTTAAGAAGATGGAACTATTACTTAGTTTTACAGTTGAGATTATTTTTGTTTTGCGACTATATTTTTTGCACTTTCAGTAATACAGTAACATTATAACAGCACTCCACACTCTAATAAATGCCTTCTCAGCCTCAGACAGCTTAGCATGTGTCCAGCAGCAGTAAAGACTGCACCCCACCAAAGTCTCCCCCCCACATCAGTGCTTATTAAAAGGATCATCAGCTGTTTTCAGGTTAGTTGTTGATTGATTTTTACTGCTTCTTGCTGCAATTTATAGGTACCTAATGTTTTCCAGAATTCTTCAATGCTGTTAAAGTCTACAGGGAGTGGTCTGGTATGTGTTGGAAGATTTTATCCTGACTCCAAGAATTCTGTACAAGTCACTTGCTCCCAGATATGAAGTTTGCATCCCTCTTCGTTCACAGCATGACTGTAGAATGAGCAGAGGTGACATAGATCAGGGGAAGTTGCTGCAAGAGGGAGGTGGAGGGGGTTCTACACAGGAGGCAATGTCTGCCCAGAGTGTTCAGGCAATTCTTCTACTGAACCTCAGCAAGGGACAGTCTATTGGATGTCTCCACTTTACTAAAGAGGTCTTAACTGAAATCTGTCACCTTCTGCAGCCACAATTGCAACCTTGCAGCAGGGCAAAAAGACATTGCCATTGACCATAAAGGTTACAGTGGTTATAAACTTTTATGCATCTAGCTTCTTCCAGGCTGGAGCAGACAATATTTGAAACATTTCCCAGTTATCCATCCACTGTTTGGAAATGGCGTCACTGAGGCTCTGTATGTTCCAGGAACTGAATAGGTTTTATACTCTCTCACCAGCAAACAGCAGGCAGAGCAAGCACACACTGTTGTGGTGCTTCCCCACAGTGAAGAGTACCATTGACTGTATGCACATCATTTTGTGGGTACCACGTGTAAATTCTGAGATCTACCTCTGCTGAAAGGGTTTCCATTGTCTCAATGTCCATCTCAATCATAGATAGACAATCATAGAATCCCTACAATGCAGAAGGAAGCCATTTGGCCCATCGAGTCTGCACCAACCACAATCCCACTCAGGCCCCATTCCCGCAATCCCACATATTTACCCTGCTAATCTCCCCCTGACACTAGGGTCAATTTAGTATGACCAATCAACGTAACCAGCACATCTTTGGACTGTGGGAGGAAACCGGAGCATCTGGAGGAAACCCACGCAGACACGGGAGATGTGCAAACTCCACACAAACAGTGGCCCAAGGCTGGAATTGAACCCGAGTCTCTGGTGCTGTGAGCTAGCAGCGGTAACCACTGCGTCACCACCCCAAAAACAATGGTACCCAACATGTATGGTTGCAATCAATCGCAGTGTTATCCTGGCAGCAATTGTGATGCCTTCATTTTGCAGCAAGTCTCTGTGCCAGCTGTATTTCAGCCACCATGACAAACCAAAGGGTGGTGACTGGTGGACAAGGGCTAACCACTGACCACATGGCTCATGACTTGGGTCCCACATGCATGCGGACAGTATGCAAATAAGAAAAGCCGTGCTGTCACAATGAAGGTAATTGAGCAAATCATCAAGGAGGTTAACCAATGCTTCCCTGTCCAATTTCACAGCCATGATGTGGAGATGCCGGCATTGGACTGGAGTAAGCGAAGTAAGAAGTCTCACAACACCAGGTTAAAGTCCAACAGGCTTATTTCCAAGTGTTGCTCTTCATTCAACACAACTCTTCACTCACCTGAAGAAGGAGCAACACTCCAAAAGCTTTTGCTACCAAATAAATCTGTTGGACTTTAACCTGGTGTTGTGAGACTTCTTACTGCAATTTCACAGCACCAGGTCCTGCAATTGACTCACTTATTTTACATGGGATTGTGTCACACTCAAAATAGGGAAGAAATAAAGTACCAATAACAAATCTTCATATGCTTGTATCCTGCGGTGTAAACTGAGGGTTCGAAGATGTCATTTTCCACCACTGGTGGGAAGGCTCGCCTGCTGAATGCACATTTGAAATTTCAGCGAGTGTCAAATTTTCTGATCAATAAATTAAATGGTGGCAAAATTGTACACAACATGCTCCTGAATTTATGATATGCACTCTAATAAATAATGTGTATCCTTAGGATAGGAAATGAGACAGCATGGAAAAATCTGTGAGAGAATAGCAATATTACTTATGTTTTGACTATCTTTGCTTTCCCCCATTCCCCTTTCTATTGCCTCTACTTTATGCACCTTTACCTTCAAGGATGAATACTTTAAACTTTACTTTGCAATGTTAACCAGTATGTAAATGCCCTGACTAGTTATACTTTCACTTTAACTTTGCATTATTTACTGCATAAATGCTTGATCCTAATTTTTATTTTAAATTCCATTATATATTTCCGATTTGCTTTTCTCAGCCATTACCATCCTTCCTCTAAGAATCTGCTTCTAATCTATATCTGTTTTCAATTAGTTCCCGACTAGCAAACAGCACCAAAGTGACAATCATGAAGCTAAACATTGAAGTTTGACCTGGTCACATTCGAGTCGGTTGAACTATCATGCTATGGGCTGGCTGGAGTTTGGAAGACTGACAAGGGGCTGGAGTGTATGCACCTCTCTCCTGCTGCCAAATGAGCTTTAAGCAGGGGTGTCAGGTAAAACATCAGTTTATTTCTTTGTTAACGTCACAAGTAGGTTTACATCAACACTGCAATTAAGTTACTATGAAAATCCCCTAGTCACCACACTCCGGTGCCTGCTCGGGTACACTGAGGGAGAATTTAGCATGGCCAATGTGCCTAACCAGCAGGTCTTTCAGACTGTGGGAGGAAACTAGAGCACCCGGGAGAACAGACATGGGGAGAACATGTAGACTCCACACAGTCAATGACCCAAGCTGGGAATCGAACCCGGGTCCCTGGTGCTGTGAGGCTGTGATGCTAACCACTGTTCCACCATGGGAGACAGGGGGATGTAGTGGGGCATGGATTAGCCTTCCCAACCATCCACAACCTGTTCTCCATAAAAAGGAAGGCAGATGGGTGTCCAAATCCGCAACCTGCCGCTATTTTTAAGAAGTTATGAAAGGTCAGCTGAGCTTGTTAACAAGCTAATTGCTCTGAATATTGCACTGCACATATCATAAAATGGTTGGCGTGACAAGCGAGAGTCAGAAGATCATTTTATTTAAGCTACTTTGTTGAAAAGTAGAGAAGGAATAGGGCTACATTAAGATATAGGCAAAATACTGCAAATGCTGGAATCTGAAACAGGAACAGAAAATGCTGGAGAAACTCAGCAGGTCTGATAGCATCTGTGGAGAGAGAATAGAGCCAATATTTCGAGTCCGGATGACTATTTTGTGTTAATAAATACCTTCTATGTTCACTAAGGAAAGTCTCTGGAAGTGCATCTTTCCAGTTACGATGGCTGAGTAATCAAAGATGAGGGTACATGCATACTTAATCCTTCTCCGCGCATCTCACTTTGGGTGGCACTCATCCTTCAATCTATTCTGACTCACTAGCTGCAGATGTTTTAAACGTTCACTTCTTACCTTCCTCTCTCCCCCCATCAAACCCAACCTGGGTCCCTTTTCCCATTTCAGATATTCACAACAGCCACCTGTCCAGGTTGCAGCGGAGTACATTTGCTGACACTGATGCATCCTGCACAGGGCAGTCGGATCTGTGAACATGAGGAGCACGTCATCAGGGCAGGCCAAAAGGGCCACACAAATGCCTGGCTCCCACAGAATCAATCCTGACAACCTCTTTCGCAGGCGACACGGAAAGGGTTCTCCCAAATGGAATATAACTGGCCAGACGTGGGGCAGCCCTGTGCGCTCCTCTCTCAAAATGAAGGGGCACCATCAGGAACCTATTAACCTTAACAAAACATTCTGCAACAGCATACAGAAGTCAAATCGATCTGCCAAAATGCATCCGGAACACAAATCCCCTCAGAGATTCGTGATCCATCCTGTTGAATGCCTTCTCCTGGTCAAGAGACACAAAGGCACCTGATAGACCAGCTCGGTGGGATAACGGATCACATTCTGATGGATTTTATCACAGATACTCTGGCCCAGAACTGTGTAGGACTGGTCAGGGTGGATCATGTGGTCCAGCACAGAGTTAAGGTGCCAAGCCATCGCCCTGGCAAATAATTTATGCCCCGTGCTGAGGAAGGAGACTGGACGTCAGTTCTTAAGGAGGTGGAGATCCTCTCTCTAAGACTGCAGGGCAATGTCCCTGTGCCATGAGAGGGACATCTCCCCAGAAATAATACTCTCTCCCAGGGCCACACGCATAGTCATTCCCCACGGTGAAGCAAATGCCCTGAAGGACTCCATGGTCAGCCTGAACCAGCCCTGGGACTTGCCCTGGGATGGGCTGTTGAGAGTGCCAGTCAGCTCCCCCATGGTTATAAGGGCATCAAGCTTTCTGGTATCCCCTGGGCTAACCTGCAGCAGATTCTCTCACCAAACTCTATGGACATCCCAGCTGGATGAGAACGGGGCAGAGTAATTGGCTTGAGTTTGGCCAACAGGATAAGGAGTTGCTTTGAGATCCCCTGTCTTTTTACAGGGAGTGGAAGAAAGGGGAGCCACTGTCCAGGTCTTTGAGGAATGGGATCCGAGACCTCTTGTACACATGATGGGACCTGATGAGTTGCAAGTCCCTCAGCATGCTCTTCTACTCTTGGTGCACCGACTGCATGGCTGGGGTCCTCATTGAGTTGAGCGAGGCACTGCAGTTTTTGAGAGAGCAGGACTGCGTGAACGGAACTCTGACTCTGCTGAATGCAATTTGCATCATGGAAGAATTCAGAGAAACATTCATATTGTTCCTTTCAGGAATCCAGTATGTTTCGAAGTACTTTACTATCAATGAAACATTGAAGGTTTGAAGTTTATTGACGATAGTAATGTCTCAGGAGTCAATTTGCACAGAGTAAGGTACCACAAACAGCAATGTGAGAATGACCGCACAATTTGTCTTAGTGATCTTAGTTGAGGGATAAATATTGGGCAGGGTGCCTGAGAGAACTTATCTGCTTTTCCATGAAAAGTGCCATTGGATCTTTTATAGTTAACAGAGAGAGCAGACAGGGCCTTGATTTTACTAAAAGGTAGCACCCCTGACAGTACAACGTTCCCTCAGCACTACAGTGAAGGGTCAGCTGAGTTAATGTACTCAAATGTTTGGAGTGGGACTTGAACCCTTCACCTGCTGTGCTAGAACAACCCAGGACACTAGTGACTAACATAGAGACAATGCATCCTTCCCAGGCAGTCATGTGGAGCCACCTGCAAAGTCACAGTGTTCAGTCTTAGGATACAATACAGGCAAAAAGGATTTGCATCTTTTTTATCCTGTACACCATGTCTGTCCTTCAGGACCAAATACATGAAAACCTGCCTTATATTGTGCCCTGCAAAAGACCAACAGAATGGCAAACTGGAATACTGGGCTGGATTTAATGCAGCCCATCACAGTGGGAATCATGGCAACACGGCCCACTTAATCACACTGAAGGAGTGGCCTCGCTTCAGTCTCCTGGCAGTGGGAATATCTCCCCAGATTAATCAGAGGATGGTAAGGGCTGGCAAGGGGTTCCCTGGCAGCAGCTGGCAAGATGTTAATTAGGCTCATTAATGAGCCAATTGTCACCCACAATCCCTCAGCCCACCACAATTCAGTGCTGGTTCAAAGATTAAATGGGAGTCACATGGCTTTCCTATATCTCCCAAAGGTCACCCAGCAAACACTGTCCGGTTTGCCAGCAACCTTGTAGAGGAGGTGCTAGTTATCAACCACTCTGTGTTTGATCAAGGGAATGCTAAAAGGCAACCCCTGCCCTTGCCTCTGGACACCTCTCAGTCCTCCAACAATCCCCATTCCATCCTCATTCGCCGATGTCCTTCGACAATCCTGAACCTTCTGCTGGGAGCATTGCTAACAGTTGCCATCTCTTCCAGTGTCAGTGACATCAATGAGGATTTGTTGGTCTCTGAATGATCAGCAGCTCTGGGCAAGCGTAACTTCCGCTGGATTCCTGAATCCTGTGGATGATACCGAATACCATCAGACCCATGAAACTGATGGGGATTCCCCACTGGTTCTCCAATCGTGGGTAAGACTTCTATCAGGCCGAGTAAATCCATCCCACTGAGTCTTTCAGTGGGGGAAAAGTATGATTAACCCAACTAAAATCCTGAACTCTTACCACACAATTCAAATGTATTGAAGACCAAACTCAGGATCAATTCTTCAGCATGTGAAAATATCATATTAACTCACTAAAACAACAGACTTCAATACTCTCTGTAGTTAAGATGCATTCATGTAACAAATTCTTGCGACACAGTAAGCATTACAGCAGCAGAGCTAATTACAGATTTAATGTAGAGTCTCATTCTAACAATAACAAAAATGTCCAAAAATACTTCTTGAACCTTTGATTAAACATTCAGACAGCTGATCGTAGCATAGCCAAATCACAGTGTGTGTAATGAGCCACCGCACATGGAATCTAAATAGTCAGTAATTATATTCTGAAAGGCATCTGTATGTGTGTTACCTTTCACTGCACCTGGCAATTAACTGCTTTCCATAGTTACTCTACAACTTTGAAGTAGAAAGCTGATTAATCAGTACATTCAGCTTGTTTTTATATTGGAATCCACAATTGCATTTAATTTGGTACAAATCACCAGACTACTGCGGTTTTAATTGTTCTGAAAATTTAGAATGTTTTCCCAGCCTCCAGATCTTACTCAAATTAATAGAAAATACTTCTTAATGGGAAACTAAGTGACCGGTATCCCTTTTATCCAACTGCTTCTATTAGGTTAAGTGCAGGTTGTGTAGTGAACAATGCCCATTTGAAAGAGTGTGTCCGTATGCTGATATATATTTCACTGTAGTACTGGACAAGATTATGCCTTGAATATGTGTTCCTCTCCATCTGAGTTATTGCCTCCCCTTTGCTTCGATTTTGAACTTCAATTTCGGGTGGCCTGCCAGTGCTTGTGTGGTTAAACTAACTTTCCTCCAACAAGGGCGAGCCTGGGCTTTGCTCAATCTTTCCCATGATGGGTTGGATGAGATCAAGAATCCAGAACTTGGAAACTATTATTATTTTGCAATGGTTCATCATGCTCGATTACCCAACCATGAAGATGAACAGAGTCTCTTCATTTAAGTGCTATGGAGAAGGTGGCACTTACAATCACTGCCTCCAACAAAACCAATCATTCCCACATGAATGTTTCTGCTGTATTATTATCTTTCATTTTAATACATCTGTACCTCTTGTCCTTTCTCAATTAGGCACAAAAGTGTGGTCAGAGAGATTTTATTTTTCACCACAGAAGTGGCTTATTATGATCAGGCTAACACTAAGTATTAAATAACCAGCCTGTCCCGGGTAAGTGGCTCACTGTTGTCCTTTGGAGCCAATATGAACACTCCTGCTTCTTCTGACTCCATAAAATGTAATAAATGTCAAAGATTTTGGGTCTCTTTTGAGTGCAAGCTGCAATTGGTATATCGAGATAGCGATCAGCCCAAGCAGCAATCCAACTATTTTAACAATGGTTCAAGCACATGTGAAAACTGGGTGTAAACCTCGACATTTTAAAAATTCATTTGTGGGACATGGGCGTTGCTGGCTGGCCAGCATTTATTGCCCATCCTGTTGCTAGTTACTCTTGAAGGGCAGTTGAGAGTCAACCACATTGCTGTGGCTCTGGAATCATATGTAGGGCAGACCGGGTAAGGATGGCAGATTTTCTTCAATAAAGGACATTAGCGAACCAGATGGGTTTTTACAACAATTGACAATGGTTTCATGGTCATCAGTAGATTTTTAAGTCCAGATATTTTTCATTGAATTCAAATTCTATCAACTGCCGTAATGGGATTAGAACTTGGGTCCCCAGAACATTTGCTGAGTTTTTGGATTAGTAGTCTAGCAATAACACCACTAGGCCATCGCCTAGGCCATCAGTGTTGTAACCAATTTAAACCAATAATAATGATAAGTGTGGCTCTTTTGTCTCACAGTCTCTCTAATACAATGTTTAGAGCAAAATTGATAGAAATTATAATGACTTTAAAAGATTATCAAAGCGAGAAACTGACCTCAGCAGATTTTTCTATGCTAACCTGGAATGCTAGCCTGGAATTTCTTCAGATGTGCTCTCTCATTTCTGCTGTAACTTCCCCACTGGTTTATGTGAATTGAGTTTCTGCTGAACTTCCCATAAAGTTATGAAGACAGAATGGAACAGCTCCAAAGTAATTTTAGCCATTGGTCAGGCAGGGTGTTCCATTGGGCTGGGTATATTTTAGCATGAGGATTAAAAAAAACAAGAAAAAAATAGATTAACTTGTATCCTCAAACAGCTTTGCAATAGTATTTAATGTTACTAAAGCATTCTTGTTTATATACTGTGGCTAAACTTAATACAGCAATCTGTAGTAGTACTACCCAAGTGTATGGAATTTAAAGTGTTGGCCATAAAATCTACTATGGATATCTAAGGTGAATTAAGACCTAATGCAGCTTAGGCTTCAAATGTCATGATTTTGCACCAAAAGTTAATTGAACAAGTTATTGGAATTTTTTAATGTAGTACTTTCATTTAATACATAGGTATTTTAAAATTCTGTTAAAGAATGCAGAGATTTACTCATATAGTCCGTTCTATAGTCCGTTATCTTTAAGCTTTGTACTGCAAAAACATTATATTCAAAAGAGTTTACTATTCAGTGAAAATAGATGTTGCACAAGGGATTAGGTGGGAGTTACATTGCATTTTTTTTTCATGTCTAGGGCCTGGGCTCAACTCCAGTCCAGACAGAGTGAAAGCTTCCTCCCTTTAATGGCTGTTCAAGGTGTCAAGTGAAATGAGGACATGCTGTCTCAATCCAGTTGAGAGTGAACTAGAGTGCACAACAATAAATTATTAGGATGGTTTGTGGCAACTAACAATAGAGCATTTTGAAGTTTGGAGATGGCCAATTCTCAAGATAAGAAAGGGAGTCATGTAAATGCTATATTGTAATTTGGCTAATGCTAGGGGTATAATTCCTCTGTGGTCATTGGATACAGCAACATTGCAGAGACACCACATTTAGGAACCCATTGACTTTTTATCCCATTATATATCGGATCAGCGGTCGTGATAATGCAAATGATCACAAAAGTTAACTGTTCCTCAGTATTGCCATTTCTTAGTACACATGCACCTGAAAAATATCCTAAAAGGAAAGGAGCTGCCCACTGCCATGAATTTTGCAGTGGTATCTTTGAATTTGATTTGTAGTTACAAGTAATCATGAGTTTCAAGTTACAGCCTGCAATAATCTGAATAGTCAGCAGAGGGTGCGTTGCACCATGGAACTGTACAGTGAATGGCCAAGTACCCAAATTCCCTCTATATCCTATGCACATTACTTTATTATTTTGCTGTTCTAACATGGAAAAGTATTTGATCGATGGGCACCACATAAATATATTTAGTATATTCATATGTACTTAGCTTTTTGGTTATCTGTTTTCATACCATAATAAATAAATCAATAGTTTGTTTAGAATTTTTAAACTAAACTTAAAATTAGAAAACAGTGCAACCAGTGGTCTCGTTATTGCAGTATGTAAGAATGTTCCATCGTATCTAAACCAAGTGAATGTATATAATAATTTGCCATTACACTAATTTCAGACTTTTTGAGCCTATATTACAACATACCAGCAGTGTTGATGTTTACAATAAAGCATTATGGTATTTCCATAGTGTTCTATAACCATATTGTATGATGATTAGAAAGTACTATATCCATTTGATTGCACGCATATAATACTAAACTGAGCCTGCACTGTCCAATTATTACATAGAATCACAGAATCCCTACAATGCAGAAGGAGGACATTTGGCCCATTGAGCCTGCACAGACAATGATCCCACCCAGGCCCTATCCCTGAAACCCCATATATTTACCCTGACACTAATGGACAATTTAGCATGGCCAATCCACCTGACCCGCACATCTTTGGACTGTGGGAGGAAACCGGAGAACCCAGAGGAAACCCACACAGACACGGGGAGAATACACTGCAGTATTCCTAAACTTGCTGTATAGTTAAAATATTAAACTATTCTGCTTCTGACATATTCCGCCAATGACCATGCAATTGCACCATTGCCTTCGTGGGAAATGCAGCACAATCTATTACTGAGCAACTTTGGACCTATGTTTCCCACTTCTACAAATTGAAATTCGAAAGTTAAAGTGGACTTGAATGAAGTGTGACCCTGACAATGAGGTGCGTAACCTTCTAAATGAGATGCAAGTGTTGTTGTTGCCACCATGAAAATGTACAAAAAAATGAAAAGATCCTATGGTAATATACACCTCCGAATAGCGGCACGGTAGCACAGTGGTTAGCACTGCTGCTTCACAGCTCCAGGGTCCCGGGTTCGATTCCCGGCTCGGGTCACTGTCTGTGTGGAGTTTGCACATTCTCCTCGTGTCTGCGTGGGTTTCCTCCGGGTGCTCTGGCTTCCTCCCACAGTCCAAAGATGTGTGGGTTAGGTTGATTGGCCAGGTTAAAAATTGTCCCTGAGATGTGTAGTTAGAGGGATTTGCGGGTAAATATGTGGGGGTAGGGCCTGGGTGGGATTGTGGTCGGTGCAGACTCGATGGGCCGAATGGCCTCCTTCTGCATTGTAGGGTTTCTATGTTTCTATGAATAGAGAAAATGAGTAAGAACAGTTTCTCACGATATCTATTATGCCAAAATTATACCAGAGCAATGTTTGATATAGTGGTGTGTCCAATGGCATGTCAATCATGTTTCAGAAAATGTATCAAAGATGTGCAAGTTGAGCAACCTATCAATAAAAAGCATTGACATTAAAATACTGAGTGGTGCCATATGTTATTATATCAGCTTTTCATTTTGGCTACCTTGGTTCACATCTAACCCTGGCTGATAGGATGGAAGTCTCCTCCATGCAGAAGCAATAATGCTGCCATATAAAGAGTATTTGAGGGGAGTTTCTCAGAAAGGTGAGCCCAGATTACAACTGGCCATTAAGTAGCAGTAAATTGCCAATTATATTCAGAAACATATGGAAGAAATGGAAAAAAAGGCAGAATCTTGTGCCTTCCATCATGAGGGAAGTTTTCATCGCCTCCACCCTGATTATGTCTGCGGCAAACAGGTCCATGGATGGCTTTCCTGCTAATTGAGGCCCTTATGTGGGCAATTAATATCCTGCCAATGTGGGTATTACCTGAACAATGGTTGGGTGACTTGCCAGGTGGGGAGCATAACAGGCAAACGTTGGTGTGCTTCTAAGGGCTCCCAGGAGAATTCCTCCTGCAAAGGCCCTCAGTGATTGAGGAACCTGGTATGTGGAAGGAAGGGGGGCACTGAAAACCATCCCTCTGCCCTTGCTGCCGCCTCCCATCCTCATGATCACACATCATGAACCCCCTTCCCGCCATCACTCACCTGTGCATGGGTCCTGCCTCATTCTAAGGCCTTGGGTAGGTGTAGTTCCTGCAACAGCCATCACCTACTACCAAGCGGCATTACTGAGTATCAAAGTGCGGTTGACCAATGATTGGCTGGTATCTCTTGGTGGGTGGTATTTCTGTTCCCAAGGCCCTTGAGAATCAAGTGCCTGAGATGTGGATGTGGATGTGACAAGATCTCGAAAAGAGATGAGGCAGGGGTCTTGCTGATTTTCCTATGGCCTCCATGAGATGGCCAATGACAATGGTGGAGTATAGTTTTCTGAATTTTAGATTAAGTTTTACACTGGACACAATTTATGTTATTTTTAGATCTTCCCTCTCTCCACAATCTAACTGTCGCTGGCTTCTAGCCAACTGTAGTATCATCTATCTACAGTCTTTCTCTTTACCTATTTCTGAAACCTTCATCCATGCTGTTGTTACCATACGTCTTGACTACTTCAGGGTTCTCATGACCAATCCCTCACCTTCCACTCTCCATAAACTTGAACTCATCAAAAGCTCTTCAGCCCTAACTCTAAGGGCGGCACAGTGGCATGGTGGTTAGCACTGCTGTCTCACAGCACCAGGGACCTAGGTTCGATTCCCGGCTTGGGTCACTGTCTGCGCTACCCGTGTCTGTGTGAGTTTCCTCCGGGTGCTCTGGTTTCCTCCCACAGACAAAAGACGTGCTGGTTAGGTGCATTGGCCATGCTAAATTCTCCCTCAGTGTATACGAACAGGTGCCAGAGTGTGATGACTAGGGGAATTTCACAGTAACTTCATTGCAGTATTAATGTTATCCTACTTGTGACTAATAAATAAATAAACTAACTTGCACAAAGTCCTGTTCACCCATCACCCCATGTCTTGCTGATTTACATTCATTCCTGTTTCACCAATGCCTTGAATTTAAAATTCCTACCCTGCTGTACAAATCCCTCCACGGCCTCAGCCTTCTCTATCTTTATAACTTCCTCCAGCCCCACAACCCTCCCAAGAACTCTACGTCCCTCCAACTTTGCCTTCTTGTGCAGCTCCCATGTCCTTTGTCCCACCATTTAAGACCCTATCTTCAGCATTCCAGCTCCTTTAAGACTTATCTAGACAGCTATATGAACGGAGTGGGAATGGAGGGATACAAAAGAGTGGTCTAGTTTGGACCAGGGAGCGGCGCGGGCTAATTGTTCCTTGTTTCTCGTTTCAAGGTGGGAACCTGGCTCGGGGGCAGGGAATTCATATGGTGTTCGTGGAAGTGGAAATGACGGGTTGGGAAGCATTTTCCGATCAGGGCCATTGTGATCTCCTGGACTCGTTTCGATCGCCTCAGGGGGTCGGAGAGGAATTTCCCAGATTTTTTTTCCCCATATTGGCCCTGGGGTTTTTCACTCTGGGTTTTCGCCTCTCCCTGGAGATCACATGGTCTGGAATGGGGGGGTGGGGGTAAGTTAATAGGTTGTAATGAACAAAGCATCGTAGCTGTGAGGGACAGCTCGGTGGATAGGATATTGGTATGTAGATAGGCTGGAAAATTGGGCGGGGATCCTGGATTCAGTATTCAATCCTGGACCGGGGAGCGGCGCGGGCTTGGAGGGCCGAAGGGCCTGTTCCTGTGCTGTATTGTTCTTTGTTCTTTGTTCTTTGTCCTAATCTTTGGGCATCCTTTTCCAAACTCCTCTGGGTGTGACGTTCTTGTCCTATTGCCGGGGAACCCACCATGGGAGGCTGGGGGATCCCCAATTATCTAAACCTTCTTCATATTCTGTACTCACGTGATCACGCAGCTGACACCTATCCTGCACTTGCTGTCATTTATTTATTGGATTTAATTTCTTTGTATCAAGCCTGCTCCATCAACAACATGCATTTAATATACTGTTTATAACATATAAAAGTCGAACATGGTAGAACATGTAGATAAAGGTCCAAGACTGTTAGATTAAAATGATCTAATGTCCCAGTTTATAGTTGCTGGAAAATTTCTTTGTGTTGCAGCCCTGAAGAATTTTGCAGCCAATTGAATAGCAATAAGAAGCATAAAAATTGGCAAGTACATATTGTATAAACATAAAAAAATGAAGGCATCAATGATAGTTAATCTGAACTCTTCACAACAGCTTCAGATTGAATTCAAAGGTTTCAGCAAATTCAATGAACAAAGTTCTGGCTGATGCCAGCAAACTCAGCCTGTTTTATATTCCCACAAACCTTTTATGTGAAATTGTCTGCTTAGCAGGAAATAAGACAGAGAGACTCTCATTCTGATTAAATATCAAAAACTGGTAAAGGGTTTCCAACTTCAGCTTTTAACTCCTTGGTGTTGATTTTCACCTTTGGGTGACCAACCTGGTTGCAGTCCAAAGATCTGCGGGTTCGGTTGAATGACCATGCTAAATTGACCCTAGTGTCAGGGGATTAGCAGGATAAATGTGTGGGGTTATGGGAGTAAGGTCTGTGGGATTGTGGTCAGGGCAGACTCGATGGGCCGAATGGCCTCCTTCTGTACTGTGGGGATTCTATGATTCTGTGATGAGGTGTCAACCAACTGCATTTATAGCCAAAAGGTGGCTGCAGTTTTAACATTAGCACTGGACTATGAGCTGCGAGGTACCAGGAGGGGTTGCCAATGTAGGACATCAAACTGATGTTGCACACACAATGGGCCTGATTTTACCAAAACTTCGTGCCCAAATCGTGGTAAAGTTGGGCGTTGGGCCCATACCGCGATCGGCACCTGATTCTGAGCAGATCGCAGCTTTACCGACACCCGATTCGGGCGCAGCTCCCGCACGCGCCCGAATCGGGCGGCCCGACGATTTAAATGCATTTGCATGCATTTAAATCGACTTAATGAACCGCGCGCCCAACTCTACCGCCAAATCCCACTTTACCGTCTTCTGGCCCAATCCGCGTCCGCGCTGTTACCGACCTGCAAAATAAAAGTCTGAAGTCGCTGCTGCAGCGTTCGAAGAGCGGGGTCAGAGACTGCAACGGCTCTCTGACCCAGGTCATCCTCTGGTCGGGGCGGGAGGGGGGTGGGAGGAGGGGAGGGGGTGTGACATCTCATCCCCTGGTGTGGGAGGGGGGGGGGGGGAGAAGGGGGTGGGAGGGGAGGGGGTGTGACCGATCATCCCCTGGGGGTTGAGGGGGGAAGGAGAGGGGGTGTGACGTCTCATCCTCTGGTGGGGCGTGGGAGGGGAGGGGGTGTGACATCTCATCCTCTTGGTGGGGGGGGAGGAGAGGGGGTGTGACATCTCATCCCCTGGGAGAGGTGGGAGGGGAGAGGGTGTGATCGATCATCCCCTGAGGGGGGGAGGGGAGGGGGTATGACGTCTCATTCTCTGGTCGGAGGGGTTCCACTACCTGTCTGCGGCCGATCCCTCCTGGCACCTGGTACACTACCAGCCACAGATTACTCTTCCCTGCAGGTGCGAGGGAGCGGGAGAGATGGCTGTGGCTGGTAGTGTACCAGTGATGGTGCCAGGAGGGATCGGCCGCAGACAGGCAGCGGAACCTCCCCGACCAGAGGATGATAGGTCACACCCCCTCCCCTCCCACCTCTTCCCCTCCCCCCACCCAGGGGATGATCGGTCACACCCCCTACCCCCCCCCTCCCCCCCCGCCCCCCGCCCCCCCCCCCAGGGGATGATCGGTCACACCCCCTGCCACTGCATGCGCAGTTCAGAGCTCCGATCGGTCTGTCAGCACTAAGCCCTGCACACTGCGCGGATCGGGCTGGAGCCGGCAAAACGCATGCGGGCGCGCTGCAAAGAGGATTCCAGGCACGGATCTATTTGCCGCCCAGATCCGGCACTTAGACTCAAAATGGTAAAATTCCCCCCAGTGGGTGAGAGTAGTGTCCAGATTATTTTGGATTTAGATGAGGGAACTAAATTTGCAGATGTTACAATGCTGGGTTGGAAAGTGAGCTGCGAGGAGGATGCAGGGATACTTCATTGTGATATAGACAAGCGAATGCATGGGACATGCAGTATAATTTGGATAAACATGAGGTTATCCACTTTGGTCGCAAAAACAGGAAGACGTTATTATCTGAATGGCTATAAATTAAGAGAGAAGAATATGACCTGGGTGACCTCATACACCAGTTGCTGAAGGTAACATTCAGGTGTAGCTGGCAGTAAAGAAGACAATTGGTATGTTGGCCTTCATAGTGAGAGAATCCTTGTACAGGAACAGGGATGTCTTGCTGCAATTATACAGGGTCTTGGCGAGGCTAGACCTGGAATATTATGTGCAGTTTTGGTCTCCTGATAGTATCATAGAATCCCTACAGTGCAAAAGGAGGCCATCAGGTCTGCACCAATTCTTCGACAGACCATCCTACCTTATCTGAGGAATAATGTTCTTGCTTTAGAGGGAGTGCAGTGAAGTTTTACCAGACTGACTCCTGTGATGGTGGGACTGACATATGAAGAGAGATTCAGTAAGTTAGGATTATATTCGCTGGAGTTTAGAAGAATGGGAGGGAATCTCATAGAAACCTATAAAATTCTAACAGGACTAGAGAGGGTGGGTGCAGGGAGGATGTTCCCGATGGTGGTGGTGTCCAGAACCAGGAGTCATAGTCTAAAGGAACAGAGATGAGGAGAAATTTCTTCACTCGCAGTGTGGTAAGCCTTTGGAACTCGTTACCACAGAAAGCAGTTGAAGCCAAAACATTATATGTTTTCAAAAAGATTGGATATAGTTCTTGGGGTGAAGGGGATTAAAGAATATGGCGGGAAGGCGGGATCCAGGCTATTGAGTTGGATGATCAGCTATGGTCATAGTGAATGGTGGAGCTTACTCGAAGGGTCGAATGGTCTACTCTTGCTCCTATTTTCTATGTTTCTATCTTAATTTCCAGAGGATCCATTTTCTTTCGGCAATAGTGGGTCAGTGATGGTGGCTGCCTTTACAATATGGCGCCTGGATAGGATGGCAGATTACAGGCGGGAACTTCCAACCGCGTTCAACCCAAAACCAGAAAATCCATCCGAAGTCAACGGACCTAGGCGTGGTCCATTGACTTTGTCTATCCATTGACTCTGTCTACACTTCCCGCTGCCTTGGCAAAGCAGCCAGCATAATTAAGGACACCACGCATCCCGGACATTCTTTTTTCCACCTTCTTCTGTCAGGAAAATGATACAAAAGTCTGAGGTCACGTACCAACCGACTCAAGAACAGCTTCTTCCCTGCTGCCGTCAGACATTTGAATGATGGAATTACCTTGCATTAAGTTGATCTTTCTCTACACCCTAACTATGACTGTAACACTACATTCTGCACTTTCTCATTTCCTTCTCTATGAACGGTATGCTTTGTCTGTATAGCACGCAAGAAACAATACATTTCACTGTATGCTAATGCATGTGACAATGATAAATCAAATTTTTAAAAATGGTCCATACCGCCCCCACCCCCCCTTCCCCATCCTCATACACCAGTCGCTGAAGATAACATGCAGGTGTAGCAGGCGGTAAAGAAAGCAATTTGTGTGTTTGCCATCTACGATTCCCATGGTAGGCAGGATGGGAAAATTCCCATGAACATGTCATCAGGCCTGCCCCACCACAAAACACCCGGTTGCATAATTAATGAAGTTGGGGTGGATGATTTAGCTTGTTTCCTCGCTTGCCTCTGCAGCGAGAAACATTCCATGTTTCCCTCACCTCCACTGAACTTAGTCCCCAGATGGGAGAATTACGCCCATATGTTTTCTTCTTCTGCTAAAGTCTTGTTGTTGGATTTTAGACAGACTCAAAAAGAACTGAATTTTTTATGTCAAATTTCCGAGATCAACTCAATAGCAGAGTTTCAAGGATTTAAGGTGCACACTATTATTTGAAGAAAAAGGTTGTATGCAAGTCAAATTGAAGGAGACAGTCTGACAATAGAAGTAAGACAAAACCTAAAGCCCTTTAGGGAGTATGGCAATGTATTTCAGTCCCTAATAAAGACTAAAGGGCAAAGAGCAAAGAAGTGACAGATTAAAATGAAAGGAAAAGAAACCAAAGATGCAGGCAAGCTCAACTTCATGTTTGATGTCTGCTATCACAAAAGCTGCACTGCATGAGGTGATAATGTGATGTGAAGGCTACTCTTTGCCACTTCATGGTATCATTCCCATAGGTCTGCATTGTAAAATTTCTTTAAGAAGGTAAGCCATGGTTCATAATTCCTGCCACTGTCAACCCTATCCACTATGGTAATTGCATGTACCCTTGTGGCAGGAGCAACTCCATGACATCTGCCTCTCAATCAACCCAGATTCTGAGAAGGTCAATTTGATGGTCCTTGTCAAACAAATATGCAATTGTTTGCAAAACGCACAGATCCCATGAATGGTTGGTCAATGTGCACGAGTGGTTTGAGTGTAATCCGCAACGACAAATCATCAAAGAACCACTTGGGACTTTGACCTCTGGAGATTTAACACCTATATTTTTTGATAGTCTTTAAAGCAACCATTGCTTGTTTCTGGCAAGGAGATGAGGTACCCCCCAATCCTCTGGGCAGGCAATCTTTAGACTGACTTTCCAGTCTTTTGATAATGGTGGGCATCCCAAGTAACACAGACACCTATGATTGGTATAATAAGTGAATGGACTTCCCTTGATCTCATGAATTTCAGAACAGTTTCTAGGAATCAACTCTGGGAAGTCTACTCTCTGCTCCCACCCCACCTCATGTGGATCTCTGGGCCTGCGATAATTAATCTATTTCTTTCAATACAATCTGTTTATAATAACATAAGAATTATTATGCTACAACACTTCAAATTAGTAGATTGTCATCATTTGCCTGGTTGTAAAGCATTACCTTAATTGTACACAAGGGAGGGAAATCAGTTGGCGAGGATTATGTGCCTGCTAACAGACTTCATCTGATTTTACTTCCATTTAAAAGTATTGAAAGAAAACTTTGCAGGTTCCATTACAGGTGACTTACCACCAGACTTTCCTCTCTGTGCCTGCTCAGGTGTCCAGGTATAAAGAAGAAAATCTATTTCATTATACCAATATTTAACCATTTCCTGGACACGAAACGGGTGTCATGACACTTGAACACAAAAAATTGATTTGATTGTCACAAAAGGCCACCCTGGAAAGTCCTTTTCTAGGACACCTGTTGCTGACACCATGGATTACCTTAACGTGGTGGCAGCTGACAACTGCCGGGAATATGTGAACCTTGACTCGGATAACACAGTGTTGATGATTTCAAATTAGTTGTAAATCCAGAGTGTGGAATCCTTTCCGTGCATGTCTATCCTGGTATTGTGCAGAAAACCATATAGAGGGCCTTCAGGGTGCAATCCATAACGTTTTACCAATTTTTAAAGCCCGCCATTTTATTACTGCACAACCCTCGGTCACTACTGTCACTTGTTGATGGGAAAGGAATGAACTGGGTGGCTCCAACAATGCAGTACCCAATGGTCAATTGAAATGATATTTGACTGCAGTTCTACCTCCAGTATGTGGTTTCATTCCATGATGACATCCCTCCTGAATTGGACACTCCAATCACAGTTTTTCTCAAATAAATGGAGATAAGTATATGTTTGCTCACATATGAGGACATGGATCATTGTGTGCAGAGTGGTACCCTCGCTGGTACCAGAGGTATGGCTTAATTTACCTAGTGTCCCTCTGCAGCTTCTCTTCTTCATCTAAAAGGTGGCAATGTTCGGGTCTTTCCTGTGGACACCCATCAAAACACTCTGGCAGCACCATGAGAAGAGAAGTTGGGCCACAGTGAGTGCTACAAGACTATCAAAGATCTCAACAGCAACAGGAGTAAAATAAACAGTGAAAAAAAAGCTCTTCCAGTAGCCCGACTATGAAGCAATCACATTTGTTTCTTTATATTGACTTTCGTATGGAGTCTAGTGCTCAGCAATTCTGAATGTTGAGTTCACATAGAATCATAGAATCCCTACAGTGCAGAAGGAGACCATTTGGCCCATCAAGTCTGCACCAAATCTCCAACAGAGCATCCAATCCAGGCTCTATCCCCGTCGCCCCAAGTATTTACCCTACTAGTCCCCCTAACCTTCACATCTTGGAACACTAAGGGACAATTTAGCATGGCCAATCCACCTAACCTGTACATCTTTGGACTGTGGGAGGAAATCAGAGCACCCGGAGGAAACACACGCAGCCACGGGGAGAACGTGCAAACGCCACACAGACAGTCACCCAAGGCTGGAATTGAACATGGGTCCCTGGCACTGTGAGGCAGCAGTGCTAACTACTGTGCCATCATGCCACCTTGTGGGTGAGATAAATGAAACAAATGATATGAGTGGAAGTGTGAGGAAACCATGCGAATAATGTCATGACAACATCATGCCTTTATGTACATGCTGCTGTGTGAATGCATAGTTGCTTCCTCCAGACAGTGCATGTTGATCATAAAATCTGATCGTGTAGGAGGACACATTGCCAGCATTGTAAATTTCATCCATTTTCTTCACCAGGTTCATCCTTATTAATGCCCTAAAAATAATGCACGTTAAATAGGAAAACTTACAGTCCAGCATCCAATAAAGATTGCTGGAAATAGGACATGAGTCTGAATGGAATTTTGGAATCAGAATCCTGGCTGTGACTCTGCACTGGAGAATAAACATCCTTGTAACACTAGAACTAAACTGCAAAGAAACATCCAGCAAAAACAGGTAATTGATGTAACAGGCAGCAAGAAATGGTAGACACATGCTGAAAAGTGAATGAAGCACTCTTGCCTCAGCGCTCCAATAGCATTTACATTCCTGCTTCTGTCACTTGACGAATGGATACCAGGGGAATTCTCTCTAATGTAGCTAACATGCTCATAAAGGACCTGTTAACTGACCCTTCCTGATGGACATTTTGGTGATAAAGTACAGAAATTGAATGTGTTGAATGACAACTCTCCAAACATTTCTGTACACCTCCTGCCATTTCCAGTTTGAGAAACATTTTAGTTGATTTAACAATTAGGTATTTGCGAAGAAAATAAAAATAATATTGTGGGTATCTAACATAATTTGATTTTAATCTGCACTCAGATTTTATTATAAAACTATGAAGAGATTTATTTATTCACTTTACGTAATCTTGTAGAATTAACTTATAATTTAATTATATGATGCCTTTTATTTACAGCTGTAAAAAATATATGAAATTTTTATTATAACCTCTGATGATTTAGTTTCTAGATTTCCATGACTAAGTTGCCTTAATTCATAACATTGTCAAAATAAAATAAATAACTGACTTCATCCATTTGGTTTAACTCATTTGATGCAGAAATATTACAGCAATACTTGCAGTCAGAGGTGTTATTTTAAACTAACCCACCTGCCTGAATGGGAAGTAAAATCAGGTGAGGAGTAAAAAGGGCAATTGATGCTATTTCAGCAGCTTCCTACTGAACAGGAAACGTTTATTGAGGAAACAAAACGTACTTTCTGGGGGTCAGCCAGCATCAAATACCTTGTCCATTAATACCTCAAAATAGCTTTGGAACTCTAAGATGTACATCATAAAAACCGATTAATATATTGCAAATGGACTCCAGCTTGAAGCAGGTGGCCCATTCAGATGCTGCAACCAAAATGGTAGCAGTCAGGAATTGAATGGGAACAGAGCTATAACTGAATTAAGTGACTTTGGGACTTCACCAATCCATTCTTGCCAGCTGGATGGTGTTAAAATCTTCCTCCAAGATTCTGTAAACTCTCACATTTGCAATCTGTTTTTTTTTCAAGGAATTTTTCAGTAACTTTCCCTTTAGATCACTTTCAACAAATGAAGTAACGCTGCAGTACTTTCAAAGTTATATAGGAATTGTCAATCCATAACCTTCTGATTGTATTTTGTTTCATTTATTAAAAAAAGTCCCCCATTTTTTACGTTCTCCATTATGTCTTGTGTTTACCAATAATAATTCATCATTAATTTCATTAAAGTAATCCTCTTTCTATTTGAGAGGATTTCAATTTATATAGCAGATGTTTCCTCTCAGTTAATAAGCCACAGGAGATGAAGTCTAACATATATGAGGACTTACGAAAAGCATTAATCATTTCCCAGCTGGGTCAGTTCATTCTGAGTAGTGTGAAAAACAAGTACAACAAAGTCCTGAATAAAAATCATCTCATTGCTTCAGGGAACTTCAATTCAACTAACTTAGAGTCTGTCTGCTTCGAAAACACATTGTACCAAGTATTCAGTTACCAAAGAAAAATCCCACTTTTCGAATGAAAAAGGTGCACTTTAATCTCTTTTAAACATGCGATGTTACATTAAAAAATCATTTTTGTTGTCCTCTAGCCCAGTTAGAAAATTAGTCATATTGAATTGCAACAGCCTTGTTCTGATATGAGTCATTCCCTGTGATCTCCACCTCAATGATTGATGATCTGAATCTGCTCACATCACAGCTGCCAAATTTCTTTATACTGGACTCAGAACAGTCCAAGCACAATAAAATATATTTGTTTAAATTGCTAAACAAAATATATTAACATATCCAATTCATTAGTATAGATAGGAGCCTAGAAATTGGATCATGCAATGTCTGTTTTTTAGGGGAGAAATTAGTGTAAAGGGCTCAATGTAGCGTGTGGCAGGTACATGCTCATCGATAGCATGCATGCATGCCATAATGGTTAGGGCAGTCAGTAACCACCCTCTGGACTCAAGATAGGTCCAGTGCTGGCACCTTCTCTGTGACTGGCACATTGCTTCTTGGGGCATGACTGACGACATCAGCTTCTTGGTCACACCCAGGTGAGGCAAGAGTACCAGTTGTTTGTGATCCTGTTTTAGCATTTCTGTTGGCTGCATACCAATTTCTGCACCATGTAATGTGATAGCTCACAGATACTAACCATGCAAAAGCACTAGAACATGATAATTCCATATGATTGTCCTGTTCGCAACTCTTAAGTTTGAGGCAAATTATGCTCAAATTCTGACTCCAGGGGGTGTCAAGTGGCCATGGGGGTGGTCAGTGGCGGGGGGCGGGGGGGGGGGGGGGGGTGAAGGCAGTAGTCAGTGGGAAGGGTGGTCAGTGGGAGCGGGGGGTGGTTAGGTGGTCAGGTGATGATCACTGGGGGGTGATTAATGGGGAATGGTTAATTGGGGGATGGTCAATGGGGGATTAGGTGGTCTGGGGGGGTGGTCAGTGGAGGGGGGTGGTCAGTGGGAATGAGGTGCCATGAACCAGGACAAATTGTAAACCTGGCATGACTCCGTGAAAACTGAGAAGTGGCAAGTGCATGTCTCCCAATAGAGCTGGCCAGGGCAGGAGTGCACGGAGCAAGCACACAGCCCAAAACAACCCACAATCTTTAAAGACCCTGTTGAAAATCAGAAACCCCAGGAATGGGGTCGGGAATCCCGGAATTGGATCACAGCGGACATTTTGAAAGGGGTGTCAAGTCATCTGACTCGATATAAATCCAGGCCTCAGAGTTCAACTTGAATTGGCATCAATGAGGTTAATCTCACTCAATCTTAACTTGATGTAGCCAGAAGGATGATGAGTGCAGGAAATGGAAATGTCATGTTGGCTCATTGCAGCAGGGAGGCACAGTTTTCGAGATTATAGTTGAAACATATTTGTTACAACATCCAGTCAATCCCTATTATTACATTTTGGGCAAAGGAGCAAATTGCTTCTAACAAAAATCTTGATGAAAACTTACGTCTGTTTTATTTTCTCTTAAAGAGTAGTTTTGCCTGCCAATTATCCTTTCTATTTAGTTCATGCTTAGAAACTTCTAGAGCAAATTTAAATGTTACTTTGAAAGAAACTTTTCCTCATGCCCACAATGGAAAAATAATTGATGGGTGTAACTTTATAATTTTACATCCATGTGTTTATTGTGCTGTGAGAATTTACATTCTAACATACTTTTAATATTACCTAACCTTCTAATGCGATCCACCCAAACAGAAGTCTGATAAGGATCTGAAGGATAATGATCTAGTTACAATTTCTGACCAGGAATGAAGGTAAAGAGATATTAAAATGAGATTGGATGTCTTGGCAGTGTAACAGTTCTGTTCAAATTTGAACTTGTTCTATTTTGATCGATAATCCTTAGTCAGAACTTTTCTTAGAAAAGGTCACCGACCTGAAACATTGGCCTGGATTTTCATCCTCAAGGTGGTTACCAGGAGTTGGGAAAAAATCCACCTTTGTGTGTGTGGTGGACCTCAGTTGTGCCTTTGTCCTATATGGACCACCGTTGTGTGTGTTTGTCATACCTGGACACACCCCCTTCCAGTTTGGTTCCTCCCCTCGGCACCTAGTATAAAGGTGGCTGTCTCCTCCCTCTTGTTCAGTCCAGGTCGGTTATTTGTTGGGATCTGCTCCTGATTCTGTTGTGAATAAAAGCCTACACTTGTATTGGCACATCGGTAGTCTTTCGCCTTATTGATAGCGCATCAGTGTGCCCAACTGGAGAAAAAGTGGCTGCAGAGGCACGATCTTCATTGCTGGATGGCACAGTGGTTAGCCCTGCTGCATCACAGCACCAGGGATCTGGGTTCAATTGCAGCCTCGGGTCACTGTCTGTGCAGAGTCTGCATGTTCTCCTCATGTCTGCGTGGGTTTCCTCCGGGTGCTCCAGTTTCCATCCACGTTCCAAAGATGTGAGGGTTAGGTGGATTGCCCCTTAGCATCAGGGGGATTAGCAGGGTAAAAACGTGGCTTTACGAGAATGGGGCCTGGGTGGGATTGTTGTCGGTGTAGTCTTGATGGGCTGAATAGCCTCCTTCTGCATTGTAAGAATTCTATGGGTTGGATGAGGGGGGCAGTGGCAGATGCTGGCAGCTATCGGGGCAGCCAGACCCAGAAACACTTCTTAGACAGAGATGGTATGTAAATTAGGAGGTGGGTTTATCACTACTCAGGCCCTATATAAAAATCCATCCTGTCAGTCACTACAAGAAGAAGGAAGTTGTCACGGGTTCACAAGGTACAAAGGTTCACAAGGGAAGATACTTCAGAAGCTGTGAAGTGAGTAAAAGTTAAAAATGTTGCCCAACTGGTTTTTAGTGCTGTAGGAGATGGGCGTGCATCTTGCTTAGGAAACTTCAGATTGTGAAGTTTGGCTCTTGGGGTTTTGTAAAGAGTGTCCACACAGCAGTCATTCACTATTGCCAATGTTCCATTATACCCAGCCATGTACATGTCTGCATCTATGCGGTTGCATCAGGTCACGGCAGTGTGGCAAAATGAGCAGGGTAACTCAGGGGCTCATCACAGGACCTTGCACAAATCATTCATGTTCTTTCAAAGCCATATTTTCAAGTACGGGTACCCAAAGTGCCTCACCAATAATCGTGACATCAACACATTGTCAGCACTGACCTTTATGACTCCATGGGGGAAATCCAACTGGGTCTTAAAAGCCCAATAAAACACTTGACATTTTGGGGTGCTCATACATAAACACCTTGGGATCCTGGTGCACAAAGGTGAAAACCGGAGAGAAACATAGTATCCAGCGGGTAAAAGGAACTCTCTTGCCATTACCAAGAAAATCTGCCAGGTAATAGTACCGGCAGTGAGTGCATCAGTTGAACAGCAAAGATCTTGTATACAGTGCCATAAGCGGTTCCTTGACCTACTGTGCTCAGGTTGTTTGACTGAAGCACTCATTTCCATTTGATTTGGATGCCACATGAATGAGACATCAGATGGGATAGAACTGGTACCTGTTTCCACATAATCAAGGATGACACAACATTCTTGTATGTCCAAGCATTCATTGGGCTGCAAAGGAATACACATTTTGACGCACTCCCAACTAGGTTAGCTCGTGCCTGCATGCAGGAGCCAATGATCTTAAACTTGTCTTTATTGATTAAATGCAGGAGCAGAGATCACAAAACGCAGAGGAGATGGCCCAAACAGTGGGTGGATGTGCAAAGCTGAGAGTATTTATGCAGTGGAGGAGCGGACCATGCAAATTGCACATGTGCCTTCCAAAGCTGGAGATTGTGAATGGCCCATTGGAGGTGCCAAATATGCTTTTATATGCACCTTAGAGCATGAAGGTGAGTGTGATAGTTATTCAGCTCATGGAATGGGGACTGAGCATAATTGGCAGTTGGTGTATGGTAGAGCATTAAGGGATGGCATGAAGTTAATGGTATAGCTCCTATGGTTTCTGATGTTGTGTTCTTGCACTGTCCAATGGGCCATTCACAATGTCCAGCTTTGGAAGGCACATGTGCAATTTGCATGGTCCTGTCCTCCACTGCATGAATACTTTCAGCTTTGCACTTCCACCCACTGTTTGGGCCATCTCCTCTGCATTTTGTGTTCTCTGCTCCTGCACGGAATCAATAAAGACAGTGGGGGCGATTCTCCCAAAAGTGCTGAATTGTTCTAAATCCCGACTGTCCTGACAGTTCAGTTTCTCACCTGAATCTCCGCACTCTGTGCACTGAAGAGGTCCCAGTCGTGAATCTCATTCAAACCCAGGGGGGCGGGACCTGTTTGCGCCGGAGTCTGACAGTTCTGGAACTCTGCGCATGCGCAGTGGCCCCAAACTGTCAAACTCCCATTTACTGGCCAGCTCGATTGCTGGCCAGCCCGGGACCCCCGCAGTGCAGCCCCTCCAGCACCCTCCCACCTCCATGGCCCAATCGCAGCCCCCGCAGCAATCCCCGGGCCAGCCCTGACCCCCCTGCCACGGAGCGCCCCGATGTCCAGCCCACCACTCCCCCCAACAGTGGCGATCCCCCCACCCCCTCATCCTGGCAGACCCTCCCGCGCTGACCCCCCGCCCGGGGTCAGATCTCCCTGGAGGCAGGCCCCCCCGGCAGGCCACCTCCGCCAGCCCGCCCCAATTGCTGCACTCCCTCCATCCAGACCGATCCCAATGCATAGTGGCAGCAGAACCCCCCATCCCCACCAATCGCACCTAGGCTACACCTACAATAGGCCCCATCACCTTGGCACTACCTGATGCCCAAGGGCAGTGCCAAAGAGCCCCCAGGACATGGGTACTTTGCCCCTTGGGCAGTGCCATGGGACACAGGCTGGCACTGCCAAGGTGCCCATGCCCAGGGGGCACCACCCGCCTGCCACCCGTCCCCCTGGGGAGGGCCCGATTGCGCCCCCTCCATTCCGGCAGTTCCCCGAACATGGGGAGCTAGTCTGAATCCCGCCAGAATGAAATACTCTTGGCGGGGTGGGAGATTCGATCGGGACCTGAAAGGCCCTGATAATTACCTAAAACGCATAATTAAAACATATTAAAAACAGATTTAAATTACTTACCTGCCTTCCCGCCGGTTTTCAGCGTGGTCTGGCCGGTGACTGTTCGCCGGCTCTGGGAGATGAGCATGCGTTCCTGGTGCATGCACAAATCTCTGTTCAAGGCTGCAGACACGCGTCTCCCACCGCAACCTGCCAGAAAAGCTGTGGGCCGCGATGGGAGAATTACAGCCAGTATATCTGGGTGTGTCTTCCACATATCCCATCATTGCACACGTAATCCTCAGAGGCGGGATAATTCATGGCCATCAGGAGAAAGAGGATAGAGGGATAGCCAGGGAAGCCAGGGAAGCACTGTCCCATCTTACCAGCCCACAAACACCAGCAGAGATTCTAGCCTGTGGAGCGAAGTAGCAGAATGGGTTGCATGTAGCGCACAGCACCAGCGAGCAGGGGGAGGTGTAAGAGTCAGAAATATCTGCACACAACCCCTCATGGAGGAAGGACAGCAGTGACACAGAATTCCCAGTTGGCATGGAAGTAGGGCCTCAGGAATCACCCTATGGGGCACAGAACATGGATCACCAAACACAGAGGCTCAACTGCATGAGATCCAACCACGAGAGACCGGCCTATCTCTCTGAGAGGCACGTGCAGCATCACTCTCAATGGATGGAACAGCAGCATGAATTCCTGCATAAGAGCAAGATTCATTCAGTAGCCTGAGGCAGTCATTCAGAGCCCGAGATCCTGTTCTGCATGGAATAGGTGAGGAGCTGTGTACCCACAACAGAACATGCACAACGGTGACACAACAGATGATGGGGTGGATGACTGCCACACCCCAGCACACCACCTCATCCAACCCTCCTGAAAGCCAACCCAGGGCTGTGGAGGTTACAGGGAAGGATGAGGGTGCTGTGAGCAGTTCTACACACTTATCTTCCATAGTTTTCTGGCCCCTCTGCCAGAGCCCTCATCTGTAGCATGTGCTCCAGTGACCATGCTGCCCCTGCAGAATTGCAGGTCTCGCAGTCTCAGGTAGGCCCCCAGTTGAGTACTTGCATGAAGAGGCCAACCGTGATGCTCCTCAATGCATTCCAGACAGATAGGTGAGCAGACTGTCTCCACCTCCTCTGAGGCAACGCAGGGGGCACCATGCAGGAGTCTACGAGCAGAGGGCGCCTCAGTGACTAGGTCATTAATGGGTTTACTTGTGGTGTATTATCTCTTTTATATGCCTTTTCCAATGTTTGTAAATACACCATAAAAATATAAAGGATTGATATATTCATCTATACTTATTGAGTGGCGCATTCAATAATGGCTTAAATAAAGAGCTATTCTGAATGACGTGCTGATTAGGTGCATTGACCCAAACAGGCGCCAGACTGTGGTGACTAGGAGAATTTTACAGTAACTTAATTGAAATGCTAATGTAAGCCTTACTTATGACCAATAAATAAACTTTCTCTCTTTAAGATATGTTCTTCAGTGAAGAGTGGAAGCAGACCTGCATCCCTCAGTCCACTGACAAATAGGTGTGGTTATGCAAGTCCAGTTTCATAAAGTCTGGACTCAGTAATAGTTTCACTGCTGATAGTCAACCCCAGGATTTGTGTGGTGCTGCCGAGGTTCACATTTAATGACTATTCTTAGTTGCCCTTGAGAAGGTGTTGGTGGTGAGATGCCTTCAGCCACTACAGTCCGTGTGATGTAGGTACACCCACAGTGCTATTAGGAAGGGAGCTCCAGAACTTTGACCCAACAACAGAGCTTTTGCTCCAAGTTGCCATGGTGTACAACCTGGAGGGGAACTTGCAGCCTGTGGTGTCCCCATGTATTAACTGCCCTTGTCCTTCTTGTCAGTTGAGGTCGCAGATTTGTAAGATGCTGTTGGAGGAGTCTTGGTGAGTTACTGCAGTGCATCTTGCAGATGGCACACACTGCTGCCACTGTACATCGGTGGTGCAGGAAATGAATGTTCAATGTGGTGAATGGGGTGGTAAACAAATTGGCTGAACTGGCACTTCTCTCAACATTTCTCTCCTCATCCTCCTCCTCCTTGGTTCCATCTTCTCCAGAGATAAATGGTTCCTCCTCCATCTCCTCTTCCTCCTATGAGTGGTCTTCTTCAACGGGCTCTGGATCATGCATGTGTGTAGGCCCTCTCTGCACCATGGTATGCAATATGTAGCAGACCATCACTGTTCTTGATAACCTTGCTGACGAGTATTGCAGTGCTTCTCCTGAGCAGTCTCAGTATCAGAGTCATGGCGGCCTCTAGCGAACCTTGCACAGATATCGAGGAAAATCTTCCTGTGATGCACACTGTTGAGGGAGTCAAAAGACTTTCTATTTATTTATCTGTGCACCTCCTGCGATGGTATTTTGATGTGATATTTGTGCAATCTATTATACCTTGTGGAAAGCCTGCCATTGACGTGAACACCATTGCTCTTTGGCACATTTAAGAAAAAATTGGACGGGTTCATGGATGAGAGGGGTGTGGAGGGATATGGTCCAAGTGCAGGTCAGTGGGACTAGGCATAAAATGGGTCGGCACAGACAAGAAGGACCAAAAGGCCTGTTTCTGAGCTGTAATTTTCTATGGTTCTATGGTTCTGAAACTCCAAAATTCTAGGGAACTTAATGTGTTCTCCTACCTTGGCAAAGAGGGCATGGGTGACTGCTGCCATGCACCTGAGGGCAACTGACTGCAAGATGACACAGAAGTCAGCAGCAGAGCCCTAGAAGGACCTGGCTGTATAAAGGTTAAGGGACACGGTGACTTGGGTGTGCACCAGTTGTTAGAGGCACAAGGTCTGTCTCCAACATAGCACATTCTTCGACTGTACCTCAAGACATCCTAAGCCTTTGCCTACTCTGCCTCTCATTTATGTCCAGGAATCTGTTCCTGTAGATCCTTCATTCAGGGTAATACCTCAACCTTCCTCTTGCTTCTTGTTGGCCTGTTTGGGGGTTCTGCCACCTCATGTCCAGGTACCCTGGCTCTAATTATACATTGCTACCGCCACCTTTCCCCTATGCAGTGCATGCGTGAAAGTGCTGCACCAATTTCAGTAAACTTCCTTCCTTCATGGTCTACACATTCGTAACTCAGTGCGACTGGCAATCTGAAATCTGATTGGCAAAAGAAGGAGTGATGTGCAGAAGCCCACACAGATAAATGAGCCTTTGATCTTTTACTCACCCCTTTTAAAGTTGACGGCAAAAACCAGCCTCTATATCTGAGAAACTACCAAACTAAGTGACTCAAACTAACCCAAGTTTATTGAACTCAGTGCCAGCGATGATACAGTCAGTAGTTCCTGAATATACATGAGTGAGAAAGGAATGAATTTGTCACTCTGTATGACTGCATCAAAAATGAAGAACTTTTAATTTTGTACAGCTCAATCAAAATTTTATTTGGAATAAAACTATTTTACTCGACTCCCATCCAGTAAGTATACAATCAAAGCTGCTGCTTCAAACAGCTCAACATAAACTGAGAAACCTTCAGCTTTGTTCTTCAACTCTGTTCCCATCTCCAGTATCAAGCTATGTAACAAGGGAGATCACATGGTCTGGAATGGGGGGGTGGGGGTAAGTTAATAGGTTGTAATGAACAAAGCATCGTAGCTGTGAGGGACAGCTCGGTGGATAGGATATTGGTATGTAGATAGGCTGGAAAATTGGGCGGGGATCCTGGATTCAGGATTCAATCCTGGACCGGGGAGCGGCGCGGGCTTGGAGGGCCGAAGGGCCTGTTCCTGTGCTGTATTGTTCTTTGTTCTTTGTTCTAACACATATTCCGAGTTCTGGAAGTTCGGAGGGTAAAAATCATAACTTCCTTTACTGCCCTATCTCTTTAAATGTCCTTTTGTCAAAGCTTTAACAAAGGGTCATCTGGACTCGAAACGTCAGATCTTTCCTCTCCTTACAGATGCTGCCAGACCTGCTGAGATTTTCCAGCATTTTCTCTTTTGGATTCAGATTCCAGCATCCGCAATAATTTGCTTTTATCTTTAAATGTCCCGGCTGATTGATAACTGCCAAGTATGCAGTTTACATCCTCTCTACCCACACCCCCACCTCCCCCCCCTCCCCCGCCACATTTTACACTGCTAATAATGTTGGAAATGCTAAGAATGGGGGTAGGACTTCCCAATCTGGGTTCCATCCGCCATTTTCAAAACTCTGCCAAATCTCTCCAACTCCGTGAAAATTCCAGCCATTAACTATTTCTCTCTCCATCCACTGATGCTGCCAGACTTGCTGAGCATTTTATTTCAGATCTTATTTCAGATTTCCAGCATCTGTAGTATTTTCCTTTGACAAATTGTCCAAGGCCGTGTTCAACACTTAGGCCGGAAGAATGTTATATTATCCCCAGCTACGTTTTGATCAGCAGAAACTATTTCCAAATGTCTCAAAAAATGGAGCAAATAAACATTTTAATACTTAAAATCGAAACAGAATTTCCTTGGATCACCAGTAAAAAGAACTGTGGCCAATGTTAATGACCGATGTTAACTGCAAACTAAATCTTCTGATGATTCAATAACAATGAGATCAATCTTTTAATTAATCTGTTTACTGTTTATTTATGAATCTGCTTTCTTAAGTAATTGTACAATTTGTAAATGAAGGTGGAGAAAGGAAATTTAATGCAATGTTTCTGGTTATGATCTGCTAAACAGAAGCCAGGACTATTATTATTGAAGTAGCTTTAGGCCTTTTACCAAACTAAGTGACTCAAACTAACTCAAGTTTATTGAACCCGGTGCCAGCGACGATACAGTCAGTAGTTCCTGAACATACATTAGTGAGAAAGGAATGAATTTGTCACTCTGTATGATTGTATCAAAATTTCAGAACTTTTAATTTTGTACAGTTTAATTAAAATTTTATTTGGAATAAAACTATTTTACTCGACTCCCATCCAGTAAGTATATGATTGAACATACGATATTCACAACCATGTATTCACCTTGTCAAATGTAAAAGATTCAGAAGTGCTGATTTTAGTCAGATGATTACATTGTGCTCCATCTTCTGGTTACACTGGTAGATCACAGAAGCCCAGCAATAAGTAATACAATGATCAACTAGCACCGAATGCATGTCGGACCCACAAGCTTTAAAAATTCATGCAAAATACTCATCAAGTTTTTTTTTGTTTGGCTTCATCCAAATGCTGCTTGTTGTTTCAGCAATGATGGGGTGGGGATTGTAAACTGCCTGTATAGTTGCCAGCTAATGGAATTGATGGTTTGCTGGCCAATCAGTCTAGTGGAAAACCTGGTACATTTGTAAGGCCAGGCCTCAGGGAAACCTATGATGGTAGTTGTCCTTATTATCCTTATTGCATCCCAGGGCCCCACAAAAATATTTTCAACATTTACCTGATTGAGTCTCTTCCGCTTGCCTGCTAGGTTTTACCTTGTGTGGTGAAGGGCTCTGATTTGCGTAGATTGATGAGGCTCCCATCTGATTCAGGCAATGTAGGAGGGAAATAAAATGAGTCGAGCCTTGGAGACCGTGTCGAACTTCAAGAAAAGATTTAATTCCACATGCATGAGGGAGAGCTGGACTCCAGCCTGAAATGTCAGGTTGCCTGCAAGTCCTCTCTGAATCTGTTAGATTGGTACAGGGTATTATACTTTTTCAAGTTGCAAAGGTTTACATTAGCATTCTGTACTGTAGGGTTTCTATGATTTCTTTACAACTTTGTTAGTCAGTTCTTGAACAGTTCCGTTTACCTGATTATAATGTCAAAGCGCTGTATTTGCCCAACCGATTTGCAATGATGTGTTAATTGTTCCCCCCTCTGCTAGATGATCATGTTTTACAGAAGTCTATACCCTCCCTTGACTATATGGAGCCTGGCTGTCTTAATGCAGGTTCTCCCATTGTCATGATAATTCAGAACGATCTCCTGCACATCAGAAGTTGATAGCATGTGTTAATCATTACTTGTCAGCAGAGCAGGCCTCTAGTTGTCTATATTAGCCCTTTCCTTCTCTCTGGTTAGGCCTGGCTCTCTGGGCTTGCTCTATGTAGTCCTGCATATATTATATTGAAATTAAATAAAATATGAATGGACATATAAACTAAAATATAAAAGACATGATCCCCGATATTGCCCTACACCAGGCAAGTATATGGACTGCCCAACAGAAAGGCCCAGAAACATGGCAGCAGAGCAGCAATGGGATGGTAATGTTTAGAATCTGGAATTCACTAGAGTAATTGAAGTGAATGATGTCAATATATTTAAGGGGAAGTGAGATGTGGTGAAAGAATAGGATGTGATGAAGAGAAGTGGGAGGGGACTCATGTAGAACTAAAACACCAGCAGGGACCAGTTGGGCCAATGACCTGTTTCTGTATGGTATGTTTTATGCAATTCTATGTAAGTTCACAACCTTGATTTTAATTCCAGTACTTCCCCGTTTCTCTTAATATAATCAGGTGATATGATGGCATGCCAGCCACGGCAGAGCATTCTTGTCACAAGGTGATGAGTTAAAGTCAGTCCCGAGATCTTGAGCTCAACAATCTAGGCCGACATGTCAATGTGGTGCTGAGACAGCACTGTACTGTTGGAGGTCTGATGAAAGATTAAACTCAGGCCCCATCTGCCCTCCCAAATGGACATAAAAGATTCCATGGCATTTTTTTTTATTTGATTTGATTTATTATTGTCACATGTATTGGGATACAGTGAAAAGTATTGTTTCTTGCGAGCTGTTACAGACAAAACATACCATTCATAAAGTACATAGAGGAAAAGGAAAGGATAGGGTGCAGAATATATTGTTGCAGTTACAGATAAGGTGAAAAGAAAGATCAGCTTAATATATGATAGGTCCATTCAAAAGTCTTATGGCAGCAAGGAAGAAGCTGTTCGTGAGTTGGTTGGTATGTGTCCTCAGACATTTGTATCTTTTTCCCGATGGAAGAAGGTGGAAGAGAGAATGTCTGGGTGCCTGGGGTCCTTAATCCTGGCTACCTTTCTGGGACAGCGAGAAGTGTAGACGGAGTCAATGGATGGGAGGCTGGTTTGCATGATGGATTGGGCTACTGCTTCACAGGAGAATTGGAGTTACCCTTTGTGTCCTCATGAATATTTATCCCTCAATCAATATCTCAAACTCGGTTTACCTGGTTACTTTCATATTGCTGTTTGTGAGCATTTGTTGTGCCACATTTCCTACATTACAACAGTGACTACAGTTCAGAATTGACTGTAACCATTTTGGGGTGTTCAGTGGTTGTAAAAGACACAATATTAGTAAAATATTTTTAATGAAGTGACAGTGGAGGGTTGGTGTAGGGCTAGTGTATTCAAACAATTCTAATTTTCACTGGTGAACTTCCAGCAAGAGGGTCACAAGCACAAGTGCAAAACATTACAAATTTTCTCCTCACTCAGAGATGAGGAGAAAGTTTTTCTCTAAGCATTGTGAGGACACAATCAAATCGGTCATGATCTCATTGAATAGTGGAGCAAGCTTGATGGGCCAAATGTTCTACTCCTGCTTCTACTTTGTATGTTCGTATGGTTGTCTGTTCTTATAAAAGTTTGCATGTTCACTCAAGGTTTTGAGTCCAACTGCAGCTCTCCTTATTGCGATCAGTGAGATTTGTGTCGGAATTTTACCCGCACGCCTGCTGGCTCGCGGAACGGCATTCTCCGTTGGCCTCGGGTGGGATCTTACGAGCCTCGGGCGGGCGAGGCGGTAAAATTCTGGCATTGGTGTCACAGCTCAAACTGGGAAGATTGAAGCTGCGACCTTTCCACAGTTTATCTGGCTGAAGCCACTTGGGGTGTCTCACATTTTCCCATACTGAAAATAGACTTTACAGACTATGTGGAGCCCATGGCTCACAATTACTCATTTCCAGAAAGAGAGAGAGAGAGAGAATGAGATGACTCAGATTGGTAATTGTAGTGGTTTGGAGGAAGTGGGGGGGGAGAGCACATCGTGTGTGGATCAATGAAAAATGGTCTTTCCCTTGCACGAGGAATCCTGCAGTATCTGATACAATTGAAATAAAAATAATTGTTGCCTTTTTCTTTGCACCACCATGTCAAATGCCTTGTTTTGTTTGCAGTGTCATTCTCCTTTGTGTCACGCTGTTTAATTTTAAAGATATGTATTTTGAAACAATCTGACTGGAACGGTAAATATTGCAAATAGTATCCACAATATAATTGAATTTGATATTAGGTTCAAGATGAAGGAGGGAGACCACAAACTAAGTTTTAAATTTATGTAAAGCAAACTTTGAACAATGATAAATTGACGACAGTACACTGGGCTGTCCTGTTAATGGGTAAACCTACAGATTAACAGTGCGAAGAATTCAAAGAAACTTTAACAAAGCCTTAACCTTAAAATACAGAAGCTCCACTTGCGTAGTTAAGTATCATCAGCAAACGTGAGTGATGCACAATTAATTCACTCGGGAGGCTGGATCGTACCCGGGAAATAAAGGCTTTTATTAGTAACAAGAATGGAGCATACTGCATAACAATACAATCCCAGACTAAAGGGTCACCAGGCAGTGCAGTGACCTTTATACTCCTACAGGTAGGCAGAGCCAACCGGAGTGTACCACAGAACAATACCAACAGGTAGAACACCCCAACCCTAACCCCAACAGTGACAACAGTAACATATGTACAAGTACCCATAGTGCTAACCATCTATGGTTCAGTACCCATAGTGGTAACCATCTATGGTTCACCACATTCACCCCTCCTTTAAAACAAAGGCCAGTGGGGCAAAAAAAAACAGTAAGAACTGTCCATATATTCACAAGTTCAGTCGTATCGGAGGGCCGCACCGTCTCTGCGACCTCCTCAACACTGGCGGTAGCGCCAGTTCTGGTGACCGTGATGACCCTCTCTCTAAGGCGGTGTCCAGTGACTCCTCCAGTTCCTCACGGACGGATGGACCATGAGGTGGCGACAATCCCCTGGACTCAGGAACGCCCCGAGGTGGCGACAATCTCCTGGACTCAGGCAAGCTGTACACAGGAGTAAGAGGATTAAGTGGTGGTCCCGATACTGCCCGCGCCGTGTCAGGAGGGGAGATAAAGGGCAAGGGGTCCCTAACCTGGGGTGCGGGAGCGACGGGGTTTTCCAGGTCCCTGCAGGTGCCAGATCTCGAATAGAGACCGTGTCCTCTCGCCCGTCAGGATATGCTACATAGGCATATTGAGGGTTGGCGTGGAGGAGATGGACCTGTTCAACCAAAGGGTCGGACTTGCGGGTCCTAACATGCCGCCGCAGGAGGACAGGTCCTGAGTACGTCAACCAAGACGGCAGTGAGGTCCCAGAGGAAGACTTCCTAGGGAAGGTAAACATCCGCTCATGTGGGGTAGCGTTGGTTGCCATACACAGGAGGGACCGTATTGAATGGAGCGCATCAGAAAGTACCTCTTGCCAACGGGAGACTGGAAGACCCTTAGACCTCAACGCCAGTAAGACAGCCTTCCAGACTGTAGCGTTTTCTCTTTCGACCTGCCCGTTACCCCTGGGGTTGTAACTCGTAGTCCTACTTGAGGCAATCCCTTTTGAGAGCAGGCATTGCCTCAAGTCGTCACTCATAAACGACGAACCCCTATCACTGTGGATATAACTGGGGTAACCAAACAGGGTGAAAAGATCCCGCAATGCTTTGATAACCGTGGCAGCGGTCATGTCTGAACAGGGAATGGCAAAAGGGAATCGGGAGTACTCGTCAACCACGTTGAGGAAGTACACATTCCGATCTGTCGAAGGAAGGGGGCCCTTGAAGTCAACACTCAGTCTTTCAAAAGGGCGAGTGGCTTTAATGAGGTATGCCCTGTCAGGTCGGTAGAAGTGCGGCTTGCATTCAGCACATACCTGGCAGCTTCGAGTTATCGACCTGACATCCTCTACTGAGTAGGGTAGATTCCGGGCCTTTACAAAATGGAAGAGCCGAGTGATCCCCGGATGGCAGAGATCATTGTGGAGGGCCTGTAGCCGGTCCTCCTGCACACTGGCACATGTTCCACGCGACAGGGCATCTGAGGGCTCATTGAGCTTCCCCGGACGGTACATGATATCATAGTTGTAGGTGGAGAGTTCGATTCTCCAACTCAAGATTTTATCATTTTTGATCTTACCCCTTAACGTGTTGTTGAACATGAACGCCACGGACAGCTGGTCCGTGAGCAGGGTGAATCGTTTTCCAGCCAAGTAATGGCGCCAATGCCGGATGGCCTCCACAATGGCCTGAGCCTCTTTTTCCACAGCGGAGTGCCGAATCTCAGGGCCTTGGGAGGGTGCGAGAGAAAAAGGCGACAGGCCTGCCCACCTGGTTAAGTGTGGCGGCCAGGGCGAAATCAGATGCATCACTCTCCACCTGGAAGGGGATGGACTCATCGACAGCATGCATCATGGCTTTCGCGATGTCAGCTTTTATCCCTTCAAAGGCTAAGCGAGCCTCTGCTGCCAGGGGAAAAGAGGTAGACTTTATGAGCGGACGGGCTTTGTCCACATAATTGGGAACCCACTGTGCGTAATACGAAAAGAAGCCTAAGCATCTTCTCAGTGCTTTGACGCTAGTGGGTAGGGGAAGTTCCAGGAGGGGACGCATACAGTCTGGATCAGGGCCAAGGACCCCGTTTTCCACCACGTATCCGAGAATTGCTAGGCAGCGCTTGCTGAATACACACTTCTCCCTGTTATAGGTCAGATTCAGGCGAGACGCAGTGCGTAAAAACTTTAGGAGGTTGGCATCGTGGTCCTGCTGGTCATGGCCGCAGATAGTGACGTTGTCCAGGTACGGGAAGGTAGCCCGTAGCCCGTTTTGGTCCACCATTCGGTCCATTGCACGCTGGAAGACCGAGACCCCATTAGTGACGCCAAAGGGAACCCTTAAGAAGTGATAGAGACGACCATCCGCCTCAAAGGCCGTATATTTGCGGTCCTCTGGGTGACTGGGGAGCTGGTGATAAGCTGACTTCAAGTCGATGGTGGAGAACACCCGGTACTGCGCAATCTGGTTGACCATGTCAGATATGCGCGGGAGAGGGTACGCGTCCAGCTGCATGTATCTATTAATGGTCTGACTATAGTCTATGACCATCCGGGGCTTGTCTCCAGTTTTAACCACCACAACTTGTGCTCTCCATGGGCTAGTGCTAGGTTGAATGATCCCTTCCCTGAGGAGCCGCTGAACCTCAGATCAAATAAAGATCCGATCCTCAGCGCTGTAACGCCTGCTCTTAGTTGCGATGGGCTTGCAGCCTGGCACAAGATTCTCGAATAAAGATGGCGGGGTGATTCTGAGTGTCGAGAGACTGCACGTGGAGCGCGCTGGGCAATTTGGAGGCTGCAGTTCTCCCACTGAAAGTGGAGGGAGTGGCCCATCGTACTGCAGGGTCACACTCCTCAGGTGGACCATAAAGTCTAGTCCCAGGAGTATCGGAGCGCAAAGGTGCGGCAACACGAGGAGCCTGAAGTTCTCATAAACTGTGCCCCACACCGTTAGGTTTACCACGCAGCTCCCAAGAACGGTAACAGATCGGGACCTTGACGCCATAGAAATTGTCTGTCTGACAGTTTGTACTCGGAGACCGCACCGTTTCACGGTGTCAGGATGAATGAAACTCTCCGTGCTCCCGCTGTCAAACAGACAATGTATTAGGCGTCCGTTTACCTCTATGCCCATCATGGACTTGTCGAGTCTGTGAGGCTTGGCCTGGTCCAGGATGGTTGACGCCACCGTTGAGTCTTGAGTGCAACAGCAGGCAGCTGAGATGGTTGATGATGACCCCTGCTGGTCGTCTGCGGTCGGTGCCGACCAAAATGGCTGCGCCCATGGATTGCACGTGGTCGATGGCGTTGAAAGTGGCGGCACTCGCAGGTCGCACGTGTCTTGCGTCATCGTCCTCAGGAATGGCGGCGCTCGTGAATCGCACGTGGTGGAAGACCTCGATGAAGCCAGAGACAAGGAGACAGATTCTGGAGAATCACACGCTGCACTGCTTGGCTTCGAGGGTGGTTTAGCTCGGCACACTTTAGCATACTGCCCTTTCTTCCCACACACGGAACAAAATACCGTTCTGGCCGGACATCACTGACGAGGGTGCTTTGTCAATCCACAGAAATAGCACCGCGAGCCTCCCAGAGCCGCCGCCTCCGTCAGGTCCGAGGTTGAAAGCACGATAGCGCAGTTCCTAG
Organism: Mustelus asterias; assembly: GCF_964213995.1. Classification (NCBI taxonomy): domain Eukaryota; kingdom Metazoa; phylum Chordata; class Chondrichthyes; order Carcharhiniformes; family Triakidae; genus Mustelus; species Mustelus asterias. The sequence goes on along the minus strand of NC_135802.1, from coordinate 92,009,630 downwards.
GAGCCGCTGGGTAGAGTTGAGTCGGTGGCTGTACTTGCCACGATATTCCCACGTGGTCGGTGGGGTAAGTTTCTAGACTTCTGGAGGCCGTTTCCATCGCATCAGCCAATTCCACCATCTTAGCTAGGTCTAAGTTACCGTGCTCTAGCAGCCGCAGGCGAATATAGGATGAGCCGATTCCCGCCACGAACGCATCTCGGATCAAATCGTTAGTATACTGGGCCGCCGACACTGGCTTGCAGTTGCAGGCTCTGTCTCGCTGCTGAAGTTCGCGCAGGTACTGTCCTGTCGTTTCGCCGGGCTGCCGCCGTCGAGTGTCTAGTAGGTGTCGAGCATGAATCTCGTTTGGCGGTTTGTTGTACAGTTTCTTAAGTAGTTCGATGGCCCCTTTGTAGTCTTGGGCATCGCGGACTGTTGAATATACAGTGTCGCTTACCCTTGCGTGGAGGATCCGCAATCTATCGGCGTCGTTTTGAATGGCTGTTGAGGTGTCGATATAGTCTTGGAAACACTTCAACCAATGGTCGAAAGTGTTCGACGCTCCAGCGGCACGCGGATCTAAGGTAAGCCGATCAGGTTTTAACATTTGCTCCATGGTTTTTTTTTCAACCAAAAATTGTTACTAATAAAATTGATGCGCGATTAAATCACTCGGGAGGCTGAACCGGGAAATTAAGGCTTTTATTAGTAACAAGAATGGCGCATACTGCATAACAATACAATCCCAGACTAAAGGGTCACCAGGCAGTGCAGTGACCTTTATACTCCTACAGGTAGGCGGAGCCAACCGGAGTGTACCACAGAACAATACCAACAGGTAGAACACCCCAACCCTAACTCCAACAGTGACAACAGTAACATATGTACAAGTACCCATAGTGCTAACCATCTATGGTTCAGTACCCATAGTGGTAACCATCTATGGTTCACCACAGTGAGTAGGGACAGTGTCAAGCTAAAACAAAATATATCTTACAAAATGCAAAGAAAAATGATAATCCAGTAGACAGGAAGGGTTGCATATTGCCGCCAGAGTTCGGATCCAGATGCCGGAATGAATTGGTGAATGAATGAACGAGTGGCAGGACATTAGACACAATCTTCCCAGAGATGGCCAATTAAGAAGTCTCCTATCTGGGTGCCCAATTCAATGAAGGTTGGTGGCTGTGTTCCAGCAATGGAAACTCTAATCAGTATAGTCCATGGAGATGGCCATTGGCTGCCTTTGCAGGATGGGTGATGTCTGGCTATCAGGAGAAGTTGCTGAGATGCCATGGAGGCATTTTAAGCTGGAGGGAAGTGGCTGCCATATAATCAGGTCAAGCATTAGTAGAGGCACCAATCTCCACGCAGAGGCTGCAAGGGCATCCATGCTGCTTGGGGAGAGATCATCTTTGTGAATTATTGCAAGTAAGTAAATGTAAACCCTCAACTGAGTTGCAGCTCAGACTCCCAGTGCAAAGATGCCTCTGATCCAGTTCTGGACTATTGAGACACAGTGGAGGGTGAGGTGGGACGAGGTCTGAGTCCCAGGGAAAGGCTCTTGTGGTATGGAAAATTGCGACTAATTGGCTTATTACCAACTTTAAATGACTTCCTGCTGCAGCCATGTTGGTTTCTATCAAGTTCACTCGTCTGCCTCTGGGAAAAATATATGAAGGCAGGAATGCATCGGGGAGTTGACCCGACACAGAACTTTGCAAATTTCCACACAGATCCACATTTAAAGCCATCTCTGTGGACCAGGAAAAAGTCATGAGCTATAAAAAGAGTAAGGGGACTCAATGAAACTAGAAGTAGAATGTAAACAAAACACTTTATCGGGAGATAAAAGTCAACATTAAACATTCTTAACAAATAAATTGAGAGAAAGCAAATCCTCAGGATGGGAATCCACTAAAGATAGGTGCAGATGCTACTATAATCCAGAGTCCTCAACTAGGGGCCTATGGTCGCCTAGGATGCCCTGAGAAATCTGCAAGATGTCCACCAAAAAATCCAAAAGTACACAATACAGGGCCTGCGTACTGGCACTTTTGCCATCCAAATAGCAATTTATTCGCCATCTCACAATGCTGTCAGTAGTAACACCCAACTGTTCCCCTGATTTGTCCCGGACTCACTTTTGACTCCCATTCCCTCACATTGGTTACACATGCCTAATGGTACACACAACAACAGCACCATTGATGTTTGTGCCATTCTACGGCCTGTGTACTTGCACGTTAGCAGAATTGGAGCAGAACAGCAGCCCTCGAAGTATAAGAATGGCAAATGAGGCAGGACTCAAGGCTTGAACAGAATGTTTCAGTGCTATCTTTAATTTTGGACTTGAGGACACAATGCTTCTTGGTGCCTGGTATCCAATGCTTTGATCAGCAGGAGATTGCTCACATCAAGAAGTGTAGGTTAGGGAAGGTTGGGGTAATGGTGGCATCAGGTTTCTCATCAAGATCTGAGGTGGACTGAGCCCTTCTCAATATAGTATCCACGGGAAGTCACATGTCCCACTTCAATTGCATGCGATTTGCGTATCTCTTAGTTTCATCACTTTATAAATTTATCTTCTTTATATAATGTCGATGTTGCATTTTTGGTTTCCACCTGCGACTTTCCCATGTATATTCTTTCTCGGTGAGGGGAGAGAGGGGTTTATTGGGTTTCTGCAGTCCCCACAAAGAAGCAAGTATATATAATAAGCAAAGTATTGCAAATACTGGAAATGTGAAAGTAAAAACAGATAATGTCTGAAAATACTCAGCAGGTGGAAAGAGGAATGGAGCTAACATTTCGGACCATTGACCAGTTCTGATGAAAGGTCAGCAACAAGAAACATTGGCTGGGATTTTACCATCGCGTTGCACCCGTTTTTGGGTGCAAACATTTGGTAAAATTGGGCGTGAGGCGAGTACCGCGATCTGCACCCGCTTCCGCGCCAGTTCTCACCTTATCAAGGCCCGAAAATGGCTTCGATCAGGAACTCGCCCAAAATGGGCACAACGTCAATTTAAGTAAATCTGCATGTATTTCAATCCACTTAATAGGCTACATGCTCCACTTTACCGGCACATCTGCCATTATCACCACCAATACAGAATCGTTCTGGAACAGACATGCTCGATAAAAGTCCGATTCAGGCGTTCCATCAGAGAGGGTTAGTGAGGAGGTAAGTGCCTACTGTCAGACGGCTCCATGCTGCTCACAGGGGGTCCTTTCATGGCGACCATGTTGCATTTCGGGAGGTCTCTGCGAGTGTGTGTGTGTGGGGGGGTGGTGAGGTATTGTTGCTCAGCATGGTGTCCAATGTCCAATTTGCAGCACGGACCCGGATCTCAGCACTGACCTCGGGTCTTGGGGATGCTGCTGGGTCCTAGTGCACTCAGCACTCTTCCAGCTGAATGATGTGCCCGAAGCCCTTTGAAACTGCACTGCTGCAGCCTCAGACTTTTCAAGCAGCAGTGTCTTGGGTGTGTGTTGCTGGGGGCATGTGGGGGGTGGTGATGGGCAGTTTGGGGAGTGTGTGTTGCTGGGCATGGGGCAAGCAGCGTTCCATAACCTCTCCATGTATTTCTCCCCTTCTCCAAATCCGCCCCTCCAGAGTGACGAGATGGCTTTTGCGATGCAATTGATTGATCTTGCTGCTCTTTTGGTTGCTGCTGGGACTGAGGAGGAGGAGCTGGAGGATGAATTGTGTGCACAGGAGGCCCAGGCCTTACTACTTGCAGGAGTAGAGGGAGATGGCCACCAGAGGCAGGAAGTAGCCACCATTTGCCCAGAGGTGTGGCGTAGGAGAAGGAGGGAGCGGAGTCTCCGGCGGTTCCACACACGAGTGTCATTTGAACAAATGTCGGACACCACGTGCCGCCACTGATGGCTCCAGCTCCGAAAGGAGACAGTGCAACACCTGTGCCATCTGTTGCAGGACCTGGCGCCTTAGGGCAGGGGGGGCACCCACTCGCGGTGGCTGTCAAATTGATGGCCACTCTGAACTTTTATGCGACTGGCTTCTTCCAGATCCCTAGCGGAGATGTATGTGGCATTTCACAGTCAGCTGTCCACACCTGTGTCAAGGAGGTCACGGTAGCCCTGTACGCCCGGGCTGGGCAGTACATCAAATTTCACCTGGACCAGGCCCATCAGGAAGCCCGGGCTGCAGGATTTGCAGCCATTGCGGGGATGCCTCATGTGCAGGGGGCCATAGATTGCACCCACGTCACCCTCAAGACCCCAGTCAGGAATCCACGAAGATTTGTTAATAGAAAGGGGTTCCACTCCCTATATGTGCAATTGGCTTGTGACCACAAGATGAACATCATGCACGTCTGCACCAGACACCCTGGCAGCATACATGACAGTTTTATTCTGAGGAGCTCAGACATACCGGAGGTCTTTGAGGAGGAGCCCAGGCTGCAGGGATGGCTCGTGGGGGATATGGGGTACCCGCTTCAGACTTGGCTGATGACGCCTGTGTGGAGGCCTGAGACTGAGGCGGAGACCTGCTATAATGAGGTGCCCGGACCGCTCTGGCAGGGCCTTAAAATACAGCCCCTTGATCTCTTCCCGTATTGTGGTGGTGTGCTGTGCCCTGCACAACCTGGCACAGCAGAGAGGTGGCCTTTTGGAAGAGGAGAAGGATGTAGAGGCTGACCAGTTGGGTGTCACTGGAGAGGAGGCCACCCAGAAGGAGGAGGAGGAGGAAGAGGAGGAGGACCACACCGAGTAACACCACCGAAGCTCGGGAGGGCTGGCAGCACGAATAAGGCATGTGAGGGCAGCCAGCGAGGCCCTGATCACCAGGCGCTTCGCTTACTAGGGGCCTGTGTTTGTGCACATGGGTTCCATTCCCTCCACCAAAGTTCTACTATCTCCTGCAACATTGTAACACCAGAGCCTGGGTACGCTGTGTTAGTGAGTTTATTTGGCAGGCAGGAGGGTGGTGATGACTCACTAAGCACCATTATGATGATGCCCTGGTGCAAGCTAGTCTGACTCCTACGTGAACTCTGCATGCACGCTGGCACCTGGGCCCATGTCTGTGTAGTGGGTAAGAGATCAATAAACCTCCAAACAGGGCTCCGGGGCAGGTGGGGGACGGGAAGGAATCGCTCGTGGGTTTTGGGGAACCAATGGCTTTATTTTCTCAGTGACACAGAGTTGAGGGGCCTCCCCAACTGACATCAACATGAAGGATCCCTCCGGCGACCGTCAAGGGAAGAGGATTCCTTTTCGAGGCAAATCTGAGACAAATTAGTCACAGGTGGGTGGTGAAAAAACACTTGCAATGAAAGTGTCTAAATAATAAGTTCTAACATAAAAACATGTGAACAGAAAAGGTTATTGTGCTTAAAAATCTATCCAACGAGTGCAGTCCTTCACCCGTACCATCTCAACTACAACTACAACTCCCAAACCTTACGTGGCCTACTACTGCATCTCGGTGTCTCCCCAGAATGTACATCAGAGATGGAAGAGCCAGCTGCCTACCTCGCCCCATTGCCCGTGATTCTGTGATGGTGTCTGGGACGTATCCATGACACCCTCTTCATCAAGCTGCCCCTGAGATGTCTCAGTGTCAGGAAGAGGGGAGTCAGAAGGTGTAGCCACAGTCACTGTCTCCTGGCTGGAAGGCCCCAGCATAGGCTCGAGCCCTTCCTCCTCCCTTGGGGTTCCTGTGGGCCCCTGGGTCACAACGTGGGATGGTGGTTCTTCTGCAGTGAGCTCCAGAAAGTCCGGCGTCACTGGCCCTGCCAGCCCTGGAGGACCACCTGCGTCCTACCTATGGTGGTCAAGCCCTCTGCGATGGCCACCTGAGTCAGCGGCCACAGCAAGTGCCTTCTGAGACTGAGCCACACTCTGCAGCCGCTCAGCCATGACCCTCTGCAACTGGGCCACGTTCTCAAGGACTGCTGTCATAGCCCGCTGTGTCTCAGCGCCGCCCCGCTGGGTCTCGTGCAAGCTTTCGAGCCTCTCAGCCATGGGCCACAGAACCTCGAGAAGCATATTGAGTCTCTCAGCTGTGGCCCGCCATGACTCAGCAGCGGCCCTCTGGGACTCCGCTGTGGCCTACTGTGATTCGGCCATTCATGGTGAGGATCCCCTGCTCAGGGCTTTTCACTGCAGACGCCACCCTTGCAGTGTTGGCCTGGGAAGCACCGCAAGACAGGCAATAGCTGGTCCACCTGAAAGCTTTGGGACTCCTCCCAACAGCCCCACAGTCAGTCCAGTGTGGCCGTTAGCCCCTCCTGCATTCCCTGGCTCTGTTGCTGCATCTCCAACAGCTGAGGGAGAAGTGATCTCAGAGGCCCAGCATGTAGCCTGGGGCCAGCTGAGTCCTTGCCTCCGGCAGGCCCCCACGTACCAGAGGCTCGGACATTCCCTCCTCCACCCAGTGCACATCAGCAGATGTGTCATGCTCACCAGAGAGTGACCCAGAAGCCTCACTACTAACTGGACCCACTGACGTGAGAGTGTCTGGGATGGTGAGTTATGAGGTGGAAGCTGACGCCAAAATGGTGCCACTCACCTTCACCTGCTTCCTCCGAGGAATCTTTGGAGCTGTCAGCTTCAGGAGAGGTGGGAGCTGCAGTGGGGGCCTCGAGTCCAGATGGCCCAGGCACATCTGGATCTCTTTCTGCAACACTGGACACAAGGTTAAGTGCAAGGGAGGGAGAGGAATCTGGAATGCCAGAATGTGGCTCGACATTTCTCCTTTGAACATAGAACAAAGCACCAAAAAAATTATATCTCAGGAACAGGCCCTTCAGCCCTCCAAGCCTGTAGCGACCATGCTGCCCATCTGAATTGTAACCCCCCTACCCTTCCGGAGCCTTATGCCTCTATTTCCATCCCATTCATGTATCTGTCAAGGCACCCCTTAAAAATCACTATCGTATCTGCTTCCACGACCTCCCCCGGCAGCGGGTTCCAGGCATCCACCACCCTCTGTGTAAATAAACATGCCTTGTACATCTCCTTTAAACCTTGCCCCTTAAAACCATGCCCCCTACAAAATGCCTCAAACTGAGTGAAGGATTGACAGGTGCTCACTTCTTGACTCCAGCCCGACTATGCTGTCGCTGACAGCTCAGATGTCCCCTTTCCTGGACAGTTCCAGTGCCCGCTCCTCAAAGAGGGGGTGGACCCGGAGGTCAGTCTCACCGTCCCCTGTCTTTGCCCTCTCACAGGTGTTATGGTCAGTTTTCTCCTGTGGGGACAGTAGGAGCCATGAAATAAATGATGGCGTGACTCTTACGGAGAGGAGAATCAGGGGGTTGGGGGGGCCTCAGAGGGCAAGTGCAGTGATACTCTTGGGGAGGGGGAGGAAAGAGGTGCTTGCAAGTCAGGGGCTGGAAACTTGCAGGGTGCTGGGGATGGGAGGACCTGGGGGAGATTTGTGGGGAGGATGCTAGATGGGGTTAAGCACTCACCCTTGCTGCCCGGAAGACGTCATTCACCCTTTTTGTAGCACTGTTTCCCTGTTCTGGGGACCAGTAGCATGGCAGAAACCGAGGTGGAAACTGCCTCCCAGGCCACATTGCCATCAGTTCTCCTGGGTCTGTGTCCTCCTGGGGGGAAGAGGGCGTCCTGCCTCGCCTCTGCCACATCCAGCAACCTCCCCAGGTCGCCCTCTGTGAACCTGGGCATTGGCCTCTTGGACATTTTTTCCCGCACTGCCTGTCTGTCCATCCCTGGGGTTTTTATGGAACTGCCCCTCGTTAGGGCAGATCAGCTGCAGGCAGTTTGGCAGAGCATTCCAGCAAGTTCCATGCAGTTTGCTTGTTAGCATTGAGGGGAAGGTGCATTGATGGGGGGGGCGGGGGGGAGGGTGGTAGATCAGTGACTATGATGATTGGAGACAGGGGAGAGAGAGAGGGAGGTGTCATACAGCCATCGGAGTCAGGGGGAGATGGGGGTCATGTGCAGGTGGGTCCGGGGTAGAGGGAGGAGGAGGCCACTGCCAAGCTGCCTGCAATTGGTGGGGGGAGGGGGGATGCGATCGATCTGGGTGGCAGGGGTGGGGCGATAAGGGGGTCAGTAACGCTGGGAAGGTGGCAATGTCTGTGGGGGCCAGGGAGAGGCACGATCCAGCCTGGAAAGGATGTGACAGGGGAGCCGCATTATTTCTTTTTGCTGCTCATGTGCAGTTAGAGGTTCTGATCGGGGCTGCAGGGTTTCAGTCGCGTTAAGCACCGCCCACAGGCTCCTGCAGAGCGAATCAGACTCACTGGCAATTTTGCAGGGTGCACATTGGGGGTGGGGGGGGGGTCCTAAAAACAGGCCCAAAAGACGGATCTGAAACTCTCCCAGTTTCAAGTTCGCCCGGTGATGCGCGATATAACTCACGAGGCTAGAGATGCTCAAGGGAATAAAGGCTTTTATTTACTATTACAATGAAGCTACCATGTATAGTACACGATCCCAGACTGAGGGGTCCCAGACAGAGCAGTGACCTTTATACCTCTCCCAGGAGGCGGAGCCCGACTGCGATGTACCATAATAACTATAATACAGGTAGAACAGCCCAACCCTAACCCCAACAGTAACAAGTTGGGGCGGCACGGTAGCACAGTGGTTAGCACTGCTGCTTCACAGCTCCAGGGTCCCGGGTTCGATTCCCGGCTCGGGTCACTGTCTGTGTGGAGTTTGCACATTCTCCTCGTGTCTGCGTGGGTTTCCTCCGGGTGCTCCGGTTTCCTCCCACAGTCCAAAGATGTGCAGGTTAGGTTGATTGGCCAGGTTATAAATTGCCCCTTAGAGTCCTGGGATGCGTAGGTTAGAGGGATTAGCGGGTAAATATGTGGGGGTGGGGCCTGGGTGGGATTGTGGTCGGTGCGGACTCGATGGGCCGAATGGCCTCCTTCTGCGCTGTGGGGTTTCTATGATTCTAAGTAGAACAGCCCAACCCTAACCCCAACAGCAACATATATACAGACTCATAGTACTGGCCAGACCCTGGCTCAGTACTACCTGGTGGGAACCAACGATGGTTCACCACATTCACTCCTCCTTTGAAGACAAAGGCCGGCGGGGTACAAAAAAACACAGAATAATTGGTCATCAGTCTATAAGTTCAGACGGTCAGGGGGACGGCACCGTCGTTGTGACCTCCTCAACACCGGCGATGACACCGGAGGGCACTCGCGGTGGCGTTCTCCCCAAGATGGTGTCCAATGGCTCCTCCACTGTCTCACGGGCCAGTAGACCCCGAGGTGATGACGATCCGTTGAGTTCGGACACGCCTTGAAGTGGCGACCATCTCCTGGACTCAGGCAAGCTGTACACGGGAGTAAAAGGGTTAAGTGATGGTCCCGATGCTGCCCGCGCCGTATCAGGAGGGGAAACAATAGCTGGGGGATCTCTAACAGGAGGTATGGGAGCGACAGGGGTTTCCAAGTCCCCTGCTGGCGCCAGTTCTCGAATCGAGGCCGTGTCCTCTCGCCCGTCAGGGTATGCCACATAGGCATACTGAGGGTTGGCGTGGAGGAGATGGACCTGTTCAACCAAAGGGTCGGACTTGCGGGCCCTAACATGTCGCCGCAGGAAAGGTCCTGAGTACGTCAACCAAGACAGTAATGAGGTCCCAGAGGAAGACTTCCAAGGGAATGAAAACAGCCTCTCATGGGGAGTAGCATTGGTTGCCGTACACAGGAGTGAGCGTATGGAGTGGAGCGCATCAGGGAGCACCTCTTGCCAACGGGAGACTGGAAGGCCTTTTGACTTCAACACCAGTAAGACAGCCTTCCAGACTGTAGCATTCTCACGTTCCACCTGTCCGTTACCCCTAGGGTTGTAGCTCGTGGTTCTACTGGAGGCAATCCCGTATGAGAGCAGGTATTGCCTCAAGTCATCGCTCATGAACGACGAGCCCCTATCGCTGTGGATGTAGCAGGGGTATCCGAACAGGGTGAAAAGATCACGAAATGCCTTGATAACCGTGGCAGCGGTTGTATCAGAGCAGGGAATGACAAAAGGGAATCTCGAGTACTCATCAATGATGTTGAGGAAGTACACATTCCGATCTGTCGAGGGAAGGGGGCCCTTAAAGTCCACACTCAGTCTTTCGAAGGGACGAGTGGCCTTAACGAGTTGTGCCCTGTCAGGTCGGTAAAAGTGCGGTTTGCATTCCGCGCATACCCGGCAGCTTCTAGTTATGGACCTGACATCCTCCACCGAGTAGGGTAGATTCCGGGCTTTTACGAAGTGGTAGAGCCGAGTGACCCCTGGATGGCAGAGGTCATTGTGGAGAGCCTGCAGACGGTCCTCCTGCATACTGGCGCATGTTCCACGCGACAGGGCATCCGAGGGCTCGTTGAGTTTCCCTGGACGATACATGATGTCGTAATTATAGGTGGAGAGTTCAATTCTCCACCTCAAAATCTTATCGTTCTTGATCTTGCCCCGTAACGTGTTATTGAACATGAACGCCACGGACCGCTGGTCCGTGATCAGGGTGAACCGTTTTCCCGCCAAGTAATGGCGCCAATGCTGGACGGCCTCCACAATGGCCTGGGCCTCCTTTTCCACCGCTGAATGTCGGATTTCGGGGCCTTGGAGGGGCGAGAACAAAAGGCGATGGGCCTGCCCGCCTGGTTAAGTGTGGCGGCCAGGGTGAAATCAGATGCATCGCTCTCCACCTGGAAGGGGATGGACTCATCGATAGCGTGCATCGTGGCTTTCGCGATGTCGGCTTTTAGGTTTTCAAAGGCCAAACGAGCCTCTGGTGCTAGGGGAAAAGAGGTAGACTTGATGAGCGGACGGGCTTTGTCCGCGTAATTGGGAATCCACTGTGCATAGTAAGAGAAGAAGCCCAAGCATCTTCTCAGTGCTTTTGCGCTAGTGGGCAGGGGAAGTTCGAGGAGGGGATGCATACGGTCTGGATCAGGGCCGATGACCCCGTTTTCCACCACGTATCCGAGGATAGCTAGGCGGCGTGTGCGAAATACACACTTCTCCCTGTTGTAGGTCAGATTCAGGCGAGATGCAGTGCGTAGGAATCTAAGGAGATTGGTATCGTGGTCCTGCTGGTCATGGCCACAGATGGTGATGTTATCCAGGTACGGGAAGGTAGCCCGCAGTCCGTTATGGTCCACCATTCGGTCCATAGCACGCTGGAAGACCGAGACCCCATTGGTGACACCAAAAGGAACCCTTAGAAAATGGTACAAGCGACCATCCGCCTCAAAAGCCGTGTATTGTCGGTCCTCTGGGCGAATGGGGAGCTGGTGGTAGGCAGACTTTAGGTCGATGGTGGAGAACACCCGGTACTGCGCAATCTGATTGACCATGTCAGATATGCGCGGGAGGGGATATGCATCCAGCTGCGTGTATCTATTAATGGTCTGACTATAGTCAATGACCATCCGGGGTTTGTTCCCACTCTTGACCACCACGACCTGCGCTCTCCAAGGACTAGCACTAGATTGTATGATCCCTTCCTTGAGGAGCCGCTGAACCTCAGATCGAATGAAGATCTGATCCTCAGCGCTGTAACACCTACTCTTAGTCGCGATGGGCTTGCAGCCTGGCACAAGATTCTGGAATTGGGAGGATGTGGTAATCTTCAGCGTCGAGAGGCTACAGGTGGAGCGAGTTGGGCAATTTGGAGGCTGCTGTTCTCCCACTGAAAGCGGAGGGAGTGGCCCACCGTACTGTAGGGTTACACTCTTCAAGTGGACCATGAAATTTAGTCCAAGGAGTATTGGCGCGCAAAGGTGCAGTAACACCAGGAGCTTGAAGCTCTCGTAAACCGTGCCCTGCACCGTTAAATTTACCACGCAACTCCCTAGCACGGTGACAGACCGGGACCTTGATGTCATCGAAATCGTCTGCTTGACAGGTTGGATCTGGAGGCCACACCGCTTCACAGCGCCTGGGTGAATAAAACTCTCCGTGCTCCCGCTGTCAAACAGACAATGAATCAAGCGTTTGTTTACCTGTATGTCCATCATGGACTTGTCGAGTCTGTGAGGCTTTGCCTGGTCCAGGATGATTGACGCCACCGTTGGTTCGTGAGCGCCACTGCAGGCAGCTGAGATGGATGAAGATGACCCCTGCTGGTCGTTCACGGTCGGTGCCGACCAAAATGGCTGCTCCCATAGGTCGCACGTGGGCGATGGCGCCAAAATCAGCTACCCCTGGTGGTCGCGCGTCTCTTGCGACTCCGTTGTCTGTAATGGCGACGTCCTGGCCTCGCACGTGGAAGAAACCCTTGACGATGCCGATGACGAGGAACCGGGCTCCGGGGAGTCGCAGGCCGCACTGCTGTTCCTGGAAGTAGGTTTGGATCGACATACCTTCGAATAATGCCCCTTCTTGCCGCAGGCGGAGCACAACACCGTTTTAGCGGGACATCGCTGCCGCGTGTGCTTCACTCCCCCACAGAAGTAACACCGCGGGCCGCCTGGAGCTGCTGCCATCGTCAGGCCCGAGGGTGGGCATGCCATCACGCAGCTTTTCGGACCCGAGGGACGAGGTGGGATCTGCGCCTGCTCCTGCCACGCTGTCTCCACGTGGTCTTCGGGATACAACGCTAGGCTTTTGGAGGCCGTCTCCAGCGTATCCGCTAGTTCTATCGACTTAGTGAGATCGAGATTACCTTGCTCCAACAGTCGGAGTCGGATATAAGACGATCCGATTCCCACCACAAACGCATCTCGAGCTAGGTCATTCATGTTCTGGTCTGCCGACACTGCTTTGCAGTTACAGCCCCTGGCTAACTGTAGAAGCTCGCACGCGTACTGTTCCGTCGTTTCGCCGGGCTGCCGTCATCGAGTGGCTAAAAATATCGAGCATGCATTTCGTTTGGCGGTTTAATGTAGCGCTTCTTAAGAAGCTCGAGGGCCCCTTTGTCGTCGGTGGCTGCACGGATCGCTAAATATACAGCGTCGCTTACCCTCGCGTGGAGGACCCGGAGTCTGTCGTCATCTGTGGTGACCGCTGCGGAGGCTGCAAGGTAGTCCTCAAAACATTTCAACCAGTGGTCGAAGGTGTTCGAGGCGCCCGCCGCACGTGGGTCCAGCGTAAGACGTTCGGGTTTTAACATTTGCTCCATACTCTCTGTATTGTTTTCCTTTTTTTTAACGACGAGAGTTCAATTAATAGTAAATAAAATTGATGCGCGATATAACTCACGAGGCTAGAGATGCTCGAGGAAATAAAGGCTTTTATTTACTATTACAATGAAGCTACCATATATAATACACGATCCCAGACTGAGGGGTCCCAGACAGAGCAGTGACCTTTATACCTCTCCCAGGAGGCGGAGCCCGACTGGGATGTACCATAATAACTATAATACAGGTAGAACAGCCCAACCCTAACCCCAACAGTAACATGTAGAACAGCCCAACCCTAACCCCAACAGTAACATATATACGGGCTCATAGTACTGGCCAGACCCTGGCTCAGTACTACCTGGTGGGAACCAACGATGGTTCACCACACCCAGCACTTAGACAAAAAGTGGTAAAGTAGTGCCTGTTATGTTCACTCTGCTTTTCTCTCCTCATAGATGTGGCCAGACCTGCTGACTGTTTCTGGCATTGGAATTGAGAATAGCAGCTCAGCACAAACAAAACATTTCATGTTAACTAATGTTATGGTCATGTGAGGAATGCTAAAATGGCTTCCCCGGCTAGTCTTGATGTGGCGATTCCACATTCTGGTACTGTTTTCAGTTGCCTTCCTGGTTGTATTTTTTTGAGCAGATTTCTACATTCAATTTCAAAAAAAAACCTTGGTCTGCAGTAGATTTTTCTTCCAAGGATAGTTACTTTGCAAATCCGAGTACAATACTTCCAGAAGAGAGATTCAGAGCAAGCAAACAGCTTCAGCTCGATTCCATATATCATTCTGACCGCTCTCTGCTTGGCAACAGTCATTTAAAGTACCCGGCCAGCTGTACATGCAAGAAAAATTCCATCAGTCATTTCTGCTGCAGCCATTGTTTAGAATAGATAATTGCATAGAACCATAGAACCATAGAAAATTACAGCTCAGAAACAGGCCTTTTGGCCCTTCTTGTCTGTGCCGAACCATTTTATGCCTAGTCCCACTGACCTGCACTTGGACCATATCCCTCCACACCCCTCTCATCCATGAACCCGTCCAAGTTTTTCTTAAATGTTAAAAGTGAACCCGCATTTACCACTTTATCCGGCAGCTCATTCCACACTCCCACCACTCTCTGCGTGAAGAAGCCCCCCCTAATATTCCCTTTAAACTTTTCTCCTTTCACCCTTAACCCATGCCCTCTGGTTTTTTTCTCCCCTAGCCTCAGCGGAAAAAGCCTGCTCGCATTCACTCTATCTATACCCATCAAAATCTTATACACCTCTATCAAATCTCCCCTCAATCTTCTACGCTCCAGGGAATAAAGTCCCAACCTATTCAATCTCTCTCTGTAACTCAGCTTCTCAAGTCCCGGCAACATCCTTGTGAACCTTCTCTGCACTCTTTCAATCTTATTTACATCCTTCCTGTAACTAGGTGACCAAAACTGTACACAATACTCCAAATTCAGCCTCACCAATGCCTTATACAACCTTACCATAACACTCCAACTTTTATACTCAATACTCCGATTTATAAAGGCCAATGTACCAAAGGCACTCTTTACGACCCTATCCACCTGTGACGTCACTTTTAGGGAACTCTGTACCTGTATTCCCAGATCCCTCTGTTCAACTGCACTCTTCAGAGTCCTACCATTTACCCTGTACGTTCTTCTTTGGTTTGTCCTTCCAAAGTGCAATATCTCACACTTGTCTGCGTTAAATTCCATTTGCCATTTTTCAGCCCGTTTTTCTAGTTGGTCCAAATCCCTCTGCAAGCTTTGAAAACCTTCCTCACTGTCCACTACACCTCCAATCTTTGTATCATCAGCAAACTTGCTGATCCAATTTACCACATTATCATCCAGATCATTGATATAGATGACAAACAACAATGGACCCAACACCGATCCCTGCGGCACACCACTAGTCACAGGCCTCCACTCAGAGAAGCAATCCTCCACAACCACTCTCTGGCTTCTTCCATTGAGCCAGTGTCTTATCCAATTTACTACCTCCCCATGTATACCCAGCGACTGAACCTTCCTAACTAACCTCCCATGAGGGACCTTGTCAAAGGCCTTGCTGAAATCCAGGTAGACAACATCCACCGCCTTCCCTTCATCCACTTTCCTGGTAACCTCCTCAAAAAACTCTAATAGATTGGTCAAACATGACCTACCACGCACAAAGCCATGTTGACTCTCCCTAATAAGTCCCTGTCTATCCAAATATTTGTAGATCCTATCCCTTATCACACCTTCCAATAACCTGCCCACCACTGACGTCAAACTTACTGGCCTATAATTTCCCGGATTTCTTTTGGAACCTTTTTTAAACAACGGAACAACATGAGCCACCCTCCAATCATCCGGCACCTCCCCCGTGAATACTGACATTTTAAATATGTCTGCCAGGGCCCCTGCAAGTTCAACACTAGCTTCCCTCAAGGTCCATGGGAATACCCTGTCCGGTCCTGGGGATTTATCCACTCTGATTTGCCTCAAGACAGCGAGCACCTCCTCCCCTTTAATCTGTAAAGGTTCCATGGCCTCCCTACCAGTTTGCCCTATTTCCGTAGACTCCATGCCCGTTTCCTCAGTAAATACAGATGCAAAAAAACCATTTAGTATCTCCCCCATCTCTTTTGGTTCCATACACAGTGTACCACTCTGGTCTTCAAGATGACCAATTTTATCCCTCACTATCCTTTTGCTCCTAACATACCTATAGAAGCTCTTTGGATTTTCCTTCACTCTGTCTGCCAAAGCAACCTCATGTCTTCTTTTAGCCCTCCTGATTTCCCTCTTAAGTAGCTTCTTGCACTTTTTATACTCCCCGAGCATCTGATCTGTTCCTTGCTGCCTGTACATTTCATACAACTCTCTCTTCCTCTTAATCAGTGTTACAACCTCCCTCGAGAACCAAGGTTCCTTATTCCTATTTACTTTGCCTTTAATCCTGACAGGAACATACAAACTCTGCACTCTCATCTCAAAAATATTTGCAACATTTCAGGATAGCGTAAAGTCAATGGGAGATGGGATCTTTTATGCCCCAGGATCTGAATGTCTGTTCCTTTTCAGCCCACTTGGTGGAATGCAAGTATGTATATTATAGCTGGCTGCCAGTCCTCCAACGTCTTGATGGGAATGCAGTTTATTGCTTTTTTTTAAAATGGGAAAATGAAGAAATTGAAATAGTATTTTTTTTCAAAAAAAGTTCATCCTTGCAAAAGTCCTTACAGTATATTTCATATGCATCACACCAACAACTTCTCACTAAGCTCTATGCACTACAGCTGCAGTGGCACTCCCCGTAGTCAGGACTCACTCCAACATTCACAAACTCCACTTCACTCACACACATTTTCCAATGGTGCCAGCATCACACCCACTTCCCCTCGTCTCCCTACCTGCATCAATTCAGCTTTAGCAGGCGCACCCAAACACAGTGCCACATAATCTCTGCCATTCTGCTCGCTCTCTCTCTCTGTTGCTGGAACAGATTGTCCACAACAAGAGGAAGAAGCAATTGACCAGATCAAGAGCTCCATAGGTCCAATACCAGAACCACCTGGAGAGGATAATGCAATGCATCATGGGTCAGAAGCAGAGCAGCCCATGCAGCAGAGGCTGTCTACCAGTGACAGTCTTATGTTACTTTCCAATCCGTACTTTGAGATACTTGTGATGCTTTCCACTACCACCTGGATGAATCCAGAGGTGGGAAGGTGAGGGTGATGGTGACCTTCATTGCCACTGGGAGGGCTATCCTTCCCCTGGTCTGAGGCTTCAGATCAGACTGAAGGAGATGCCACAGTTCTGTGACCACTTCCTTTAAAAATCTGAGCTTTCTCAGGCATTGCTCATGGTAATGCTTCTGGAAAATATGTGGTGATCAGACCTTTGATGGAGAGTACTCCATCTCCTCCCTCCTTGCACAGTTTCCTCACACAGCTTCCTCTATTACATCTGCTGATCATGTTACAGACCAAGAGGTTTTTAAAATTCATTTGTGGGACTTAGGCATCGCTGGCTGGCCAGCATTTATTTCCCAATCCTAGTTGCCCGAGGGCGGTTGAGAGTCAACCACATTGCTGTAGCTCTGGTGTTACATGTAGGCCAGACCGGGTAAGGATGGCAGATTTCATCCCCTAAAGTGAACCAGATGGGTTTTTCTGACAATCGACAATGGTTCCATGGTCATCAGTAGATTTTTAAATCCAGATATTTTTTATTGAATTCAAATTCCACCAGCTGCCGTGGTGGGATTCGAACCTTGGTCCCCAAAACATTAGCTGAGTTGCTGATTAATAGCCTAGCATTAATACCACTGAGCCATCCCCTCCCCTATACACTTAGTACTCCATTCCCGCGTCCTGTACTCTCTCCTACTTGACTGTAATCATCAAATTCCACAAAATACCAACAATACTCCATAGCATTTCCATCGACACTGCCTGAAAAAGGCCACACCTGTAAATTATCGCAAGGTCCTTTAAATAGCCCTTTAAATAGTCTCCTTCTTTGAGTCAGGTCTCTTTTTTTGTATTTATATTGTGTTTGCATGTACCTGAAGTTTGCCTACGTTCTCCCCAAGCTAGATAATTTACCTCAAATTTTGTATTGGTCCTTTGTCTGATCATTCTTATTTCTGAATTATTATTTAGTGCTATTAGCTTCTCCCAGGCCTGTGTGTACCTGGTTTCTCTTCTGCAGTGTTCCATGCTGATGTACATCCTGATGCCTAATTAGTTTATACCTTCACCCGGAGCAGAAGACAACTTTCCCTCAGCTCTGCTGAAGTGAAACCTATTCACTTTAAGCAAGTCCCATCTTCCATGCAACTGATCCCACTTCCCCTGAAATCTGAAGCACTCCCATCTCCACCAATTTTCCAGACATGCATTAGTGTGCTTTATCCTACTCTTCCTACACATGCTCGTGTGTGGCATTAGGAATAATCTGGAGATGGCTACTTTTGGGTTCTGGCTCTTCAATTTTTGCCTGAGCTGCTGAAACTCTGACTGTAGGACAATAACATCTGGCTGTTCTCTGCTTCCTGTAAGCTGTTCAGCATACTGTCAGCGATGGCATAAAGTGGGTACCAGTCTTATGGTTCAGGTTAGAATCTCCAAAGTGCTTTATGGAGACCACCCGAACCAAATGTTTTGCACCTTGAATTTGGCTAGGATGAGCATGAGACGTTTCACTTCAGGTATGATTCAACAACCCACTAGGGAGCTTTTATCAAACAAAGTATATTTAAGAATATAGTTAACATATATAGTGAGAAAATTAGCAACACCCCTTATCAATCACAATCAAAAAGAAAACAATCACAATAATGTATTAACTCTTAATTGAATATAAAAGCTGTTCCAACAAACCAAAACCTCTCATAGACAAAACCCCTTTCATAGGCTTAATACATCATAGATTAAAACTCACTTGACCAGAATTGAGTCCTTTCAAAGCCTGCACTTTCCTTCCGGAAGGCAAAACGTTGCCTTGAAATAATCGGCAGAATTTTCAAACGGAAGAGGGATTCAGAGAGAGTGACTTCAGCTTCTTTCTTGCTTGATGCCCCTGCTAAAACTAAAAACTAAACTGCAGCCTCAGGACTCTCCAAACTGAAACTCTTGTCACCTGACCTGCCCACAGTTTTTTCTCTCCCCCCAACAATGACATTACCTAAGGCTGTGAGCATTAATTAAAACACATCTCTTAACAATACAGAATCATAAACGACCTCAAAGTAAAAACAAACAACCTCCATCTAAGCCACTTGAGGAGCAATAAAAGGACTCTTTGCAGACAAACCGGCTCCAAAAGCTAAAGCTGTGAGCTAGAGAGCATGTTTTAAAAAAAACACCTTTCTTAAAGGTACACTAACACCACAACCAGATATGTAACAATTCATCTGGGACTCAAATCCATGGTCAAAGGAACACTTGTCCAACAATCTGACAATCAGATCAACTATGATCTCTGCATTTCTACACTTTGCTGCCCCCCCCTCCCATCTCCAAGTCTGTGTAGTCATCTTCCCCACAGTACTGTGATGTGCTCTAGGCTACACTTCCTCCCTGCTCAATACCTGCTTAGAGCACTTGCACTGAGAAATCAGTCTTTACACTTAGGATGTGGTGGGAATCCTATCAGAATGGATGGCACCATGGCTGCCTTAGATTGGAACTCGGTTGAAGATCGTAATGCCCATTGATGATGTGATGTGTGGATTTAACATCTCTTATTGCTAGAGCATTTCTTAGCTTTGTAGTTGACTGATTCAGAGGAACAAGAACAAGCTAGTGGGTGTGATCAACTGAATAGTAATTTGTAAATCATTTAAAAAATCACATAGCAAGCACATATAACTTCTATCGATTTTTTAAAATAAACTAACATACTGAGAACACACCAACATATGAAATGTAACAGCTATTTGTGTAATTTTCACTGGAAGATTCCTTTAATTACGGGGGCACTTGATTAAAGCCAAGCTGTATTAAGAAATGAACTAAATAAGCAGTATATTATGAAATAATCAACTAAGAGAATGATCAAAAACACATGTTTTGTGCTTTCTAACTGCAAGGCACAGTCATTTGAAACCACACGCATTGTAACTGCATATTGTACAATTCAATGCAAAATGTACCACTGTGATAAATAGGACAAGGGTCAAGCACTGGAAAACTTTTTGTTTATTACTGTGGCACTTAATTGCAGGCTGTGAGTGACATTAAAAGGACTTATGGAAACAGACTGAAAACAACTAATGCTGTACTAAAGCTAGAAAATTACAGTTTATAACTCGCTTTGTGCAGCAAAAATTAGGAAGGATAAATGCATGCCTTCATAATTGTATACAAGATTGTGGGGAAAGTTGCATAATTAAAGGGAACGAAACGTCGAAGAGGAATAATTTCTGATTAAAAAGCTGCTCTTTCTATCTAGAAAAACATGTACAGTAGAACCACACTGTACTGAACGATAGTCAATAGAGATTGGATTTAGTGATGGTCTCCCAGAGTGACTCACGTTCCCTGCATGTAGAGCTGTCTATATTTGTGGTGGCGTTTATCAAACTTGAAATGTATTTCATTTCAGCCATTTAAATTTCAGAGGCGCAGAGATTGCGTTCTCATGCCTCTTTGGTGGATTTAATCCACTAAACTAGTCAAACACAAATCGAACAAATGGGCATTCTGGCACAACAAATGTCAAGACAAATATGAAGATTTTTTTGGTGGACTGTTGTTAGATGTGAGCTTCATAAGTAGACTATATAAAAATGATACTTAGCTTGGAATAAGAAACAGGGCCAGACTGTTCCTATAAATTTAATTTCATTAGAAACCAAGATAATGAGTATTTTATTACATGATCATTGCTCAGGTGAAGGAGAACACATAGCCCAGGAGACCTGGCATGACCAGATGATGCCATTGCTATCGTGGAAAAGTAACCGGGTGGATATATAAATAAACAACCATAATCTAGATTTAGATTGTCCTTTACTCTTAGACCAAAAAACAAAGAACAGTACAGCACAGAAACAGGCCCTTCAGCCCATCAAGCCTGCACCGACACATGACGCCTTTCTAAAGACCTTTTGCCTCTATGCGCTCCATATCACTCTATTCCCTGCCTATTCATGTATCTGCTAAGATGCCTCTTAAACATTGCTATTGTATCTGCTTCTATCACCTCCTCTGGCAGTGCATTCCAGGCACATATCACCCTCTGTGTTAAAAAGCTTGCCTCTCAGATCTCCTTTTTTCTCGAGGAATTAAGGGCTATGGGGAGAGAGCGGGTAAATGGAGTTGAAATCAACCATGATTGAATGGTGGAGTGGACTCGATGGGCCGAATGGCCTTACTTCCGCTCCTATGTCTTATGGTCTTATGGTCTTATGGTCTTTAAACTTTCCCTCTTTTACCTTAAACCTCTGTCGCCTAGTAACTGCAGTGGTATATTAAATGCTGGCCCAGCCAGAGATGCTCTTTTCTCATGAATGAATAAACAAATAGGGGGAGAAAGGGCCTGGTCTCTCCACCAGGTGTTCATCCTTCTCAGGTAAGCAATGAGGTATAAATGTGCCTCTAAAAAGAGGAGGAGCAGCTGCCTTTTACTTCTGGCGGCTCCTCATGGTGTTTCTGCTGTGGACCCGGCTCCTCACTCCCTCTGTCTGTGGCCCTAGCACCCCAAGTAGCTACGATGACACGGGAGATTCATTAATATCAACAGCCCTGGGCAGCATTTACCTTTGATTCTTTGGAGTTTTGTGACTCTCTCTTGCAAATTACACCCAGGAGCTAATTTGACTTAAGAAGTTTCAATTATTGTTACCTGAAAAAGAATTGCAAGTCCAAAATTGTAATGGTTTAGGCTTGCTGATGTGTCCATAAAAGTTATTTGATGGATGATTATGAAAAGATCTTTTACTCTTATGTTTGGTTTACCTTTCTTTCTCTTTAATTGTAGTCCAGCACATGTCTCCTTCACCATTCAAGTAATTAGACCCCAATTATACACTAGTTACAGATACAGATGGCATTTCTTTGCAAAAACAATTTGTTAGAGTGTGTGTACAGCTGAAGTTATACTAGTGACTAATTCCTTCTCAGTGTATTCTCTGAGGTTAACCAGTGCTTGGCCAATCTCCCATCTTCTTTCCCTTGTAAACTTGAGGTCATTCAATCTCTGCTGCCCATTTCCTAACTTGTACAAAGTGCTCACTTGACCTGCATTGGCTCCTGGTTAAGCAATGCCTTGATTTTCAAATGCTCATCCTTCTTTTCAAATCTCCTCACCTCTCCCTATTTACCGGTAACCTCCTCCAGCCCGACAATCTGCTGAATTATCCGTGCTCCCCCAATTCTGGCCTCTTGCACAGCTTTGATTTTAATTGCTCTTTCAGTGATGGCCATATCTTTAGTGTGATCATTCTAAGCACTGAAATTCTCTCACTAAACCTTTCCACCACTCCCTCTCTTTACCCCTTTAGGACACCCCTTAAAAATGTCTCTTTGATGAATGTTTCAGAAATCTGTCCTAATATCTCCTTGTGTGTCAAATTTTAATTGATAACTCTTCTGTGAAGTACTTTGGTGTGTTTACAATGTTCAAGAGGCCATAAAAATACAATTTGTTAGTGTAGTTGGCATGATACCATAAGAATCATATTGCCGTCCACTGAATAATAAGCATCCAGGAAGTATGCGACAGTGTCAATTGGAAAAGTAATAAGGCAAATTAATTTAACAATTACTGAGAGATGCAATTGGATGGATGCTTACTGTAGTCATATGTTTTCTGTTACTTTGTCAGAGATATTAACCAATTTAAAACAAAATGATTAATACCAAACCCTTCTCACACATCTCTTCCACCCTCACCTCCAACATGTTGAGGAGCTCATGGAAGTTTTTGTCTCTAAGAATGGAATTTAATGGGCCCCTGGGAAGCCAGTTGGGAGGTGAAACAGCAAGAACATTGGGAGGGAAAGCAGGGGTTGGAGTGCCCATCACCTTCCCAATGCCATGGAATTCTGACCGGAGTGGAGAAGGTGGAGGATGGTCTTCCAACCCAGAGGTCAATAGAGGGCCCGAAAGACCTCTTCCAACCATAGTTTTCATTTTGCCAGTGGCAGTTGGTGGCCTCCTGGAGCCTCAGGAGGACACCCTTGTGATTGGGCTCCCTGTGGTCAACAGAGAAGCCACTGAAGGCAATGACTACCTCTGCTGAAACGCCCACTTCTGCCCTCATCAACCACCCACATCCTTACTGTGGTCTGCCTGACTGGTCCTGTCAAATACAACTCCACTTCGCTTTTTCCGATGGTGCTGATGGGACTGAAGATCTGCCAGCCCTCTTATTGCCTGGCAGCTCTTGGAGACAGTATCTCTTCCCTTAAATTCCAAGCAAGTTAATTGATTGATACAAAATCCTGTCAGGTCTCCTTGAATCAGCCAAGGTGAAGTTGCCCCGGCTTTCTGGTCTGCATTGGGACCAACACCATCCTAACTAAATGTAGTCCTAATATTGAGACCATCTGATTAGCTGCCATTGATACTTCTTTTCCTTTCCCTCGGCCGCCAGACCAAACTTCCCCTAAGGTTCCCCCAGCCTAGCCCTGAACTGCATTGTTCTCTCATTTTTCTCCTGCCTCCCTGTTCATGCACCCACAAAGCTCATCTTGTCCATGTGATCCATCCCCTGCTCCATCAACCCTACCGACCCCATGCCCACTAAACTACAGATCATTCAAATTCCATTCCTGCTTTTCATGTTAACCAATATTGTCAACTGTTCTCTCTCTTTGGGTACTGTCGTTCTCAACTTCAAATTTGCCATCAAAGCCCCCCTCTTCCAAAAAACAACCATTGACACCCACCATCCTTCCAATCTACTCTCTCCCCCATTTCGGACCTCCCATTCCTCTCTAAAGGCCTTGACCGTGCCATTGTCTCCAAAATCTTTGCCGATGTTTCAGAAGTCCTCCAATCAAGGCCGCGATTCTCTCAAAAGTGCTGAATTGGTGGGAGAACTGTTTTAAATCCTGACTGTTTTCTCAGTTCAGCTTCTTACCTGAATCTCCACACTCTGCACTGCAGAGATCCCAGTTGGGAATCTCATTAAATGCTCGGGGAGGCAGGGCCTATTCACACCAAAGAGCCTGAAATCGGCGGGATGAGCGGGAACCTGCGCATGCACACATCACTGGGAGATCGTGGAAAAGACCTCCCAGCATCCAGATCACTGCCATCCAACCCCCACAGACATTGCTAGCCCCCAAACCGCCGCCCCCGCCCCCCCGCCCCCCCGCCCCGCCCCCCCGCCCCGCCCCCCCGCCCCCCCCGCCGCCCCCCGCCCCCCCCCC
Organism: Mustelus asterias; assembly: GCF_964213995.1. Classification (NCBI taxonomy): domain Eukaryota; kingdom Metazoa; phylum Chordata; class Chondrichthyes; order Carcharhiniformes; family Triakidae; genus Mustelus; species Mustelus asterias. The sequence continues at coordinate 91,985,685 of NC_135802.1, read as the reverse complement.
GCCCCCCCCGCCCCCCCCCCGCCCCCCCCCCCGCCCCCCTCCCGCCCCCCCCCCGCCCCCCCCGCCCCCCCCGCCCCCCCCCCCCGCCCCCCCCGCCCCCCCCCGCCCCCCCCCGCCTCCCCCCGCCCCCCCCCCGCCCCCCCCCGCCCCCCCCCGCCTCCCCCCGCCCCCCCCCGCCCCCCCCGCCCCCCCCGCCCCCCCCGCCCCCCCCCGGCCCCCCCCGGCCCCCCCGGCCCCCCCCGCCCCCCCCTGCACCCCGCCCCCCCCGCTCTCCCCCCCCCGCCCCCCCCGCCCCCGCCCCCCCCCCCCCCGCCCCCCCCCGCCCCCCCCCCCGCCCCCCCGCCCCACCACCCCACCACCCCACCACCCCACACACACACACATTGCTGGCCTCATCGCTGGCCCCCACAACCCCCCAACACACATCGCTGACCTCATTGCTGGCCCCCACAACCACACCACCTACCCCCACCCCCACCCCACAGACATCACTGGCTCCTACAACCCCCCCACACATCACTGGCCTCATCACCAGCCCCCATAACCCCTCCACAGAGACATCGTTGGCCTCATTGCTAGCTCCCCCCACATACAGACATGGCTGCCCGCTCACCTCATGCTCCCATGGATCCGGATAATGCGGGTACGCAATCCCTCCATCCCTTGAACATACAGTCCTCACTGCTGTCCTTCAGAGAACTAGCGTTGTGCTGACATGTACAACCCCACCTTGTGATCATTCCCTCTCCTGAATGGGAGCCTTGAGTATTGCACCCCCCGGAACAGCAGCCGATTGAATGACAGCCAATCAGCACCCTGAGGGATGATTGACACTCAACTGAATGCAGCCTTCAAAATCTCTCACAAGTATTTGTTGCCAATGGGCCCTTGACTGGCCACACTCACTGCACCTGCACTCCCCTGTGGTGAACCATCGTTGGTTCCCACTGGATAGTGCTGAGCCAGGGGCTGGCCAGGACTACAAGGATGTACATATGTTACTGTTGGATTGTGCTATTGTTGCTGTTGGGTTAGGGTGGGGTTGTTACACCTGTGTTTGTTACTGTTGTGGCACATCCCAGTCGGGCTCCGCCTCCTGGGAGAGGTATAAGGGTCCCTGCTCTGGCCGGGACCCCTTCAGTCTGGGATAGTGTACATAAGTTCTGATAGCTTCATTAATAGTAAATAAAAGCCTTCATTTACTGAAGCCTCGAGCCTCGTGTCTAAATTGATGTGCATCATCCCCTAATACGACAGAGCTGTATATAAGCTGCAGGAATGGACACACAGCCAGTCACACCACAGCGATGTCTGTGTGCAAACCAGCACCCAGATTCACAGAGGCCGACCAGGAGCGCCCGCTAGATGCTGTGGAGGAGAGGTGTCATTGTCTGTTCCCTGACCAGGGGCCTAACCCAAGGAGTGCATCTGCCACGGCAT